>NC_083240.1:5235795-5835795 GCF_032191835.1 Heteronotia binoei | reverse complement strand
ACCTGGCCCTCATGTCTTGTGGCTCTCAAACATGTATCATTTATTCTATGCAGCTCTTACATTAAGCGAGTTTGGCCACCCCGGCTCTAACCACTACACCAGGCCGGCTGTTCTTTTCAATAGCTGCCACTGCTTTATTCTGTTCTACAGGGCAATCTTATGCCCAGTTCTTCCAGTCCAAGCCCCCTGGTTTTTAATGGTCTCAGACTGGAGTAACTGCGTCAGATTGCTCTGTTAATTCCATTTGTGGGCAAAAGGTGCTGGCCTCAAGAGGCTGAACGTCTCAGGTGGCTGCTGTGGAGATCCCTCTCTGCAGGAGGTGCCTCAGCCAGAGGAGACAAGACCAAGCAAGGTGGACCAGCCATCGGACTCCCTAAAAGACAGCCTCAGGTGTGTGGGGGTAGTTGTCCACGTTTATTTATTTTCTTTATCCCGCCTTTCCCCGCAGATGGCACCCAAAAACAGCTTCCACGGTTCTCCTCTCCCCCATTTCACCCTCACAACGACCCTGCGAGGTAGGCTAGGCTGAGAGGGTGTGACTGGCCCAAGGACACCCAGCGAGCTTCCACGGCAGAGGGGGGATCTGAAGTTAGCTTTCCCGGATCCTGGCAGCCCCACGGAGCAGAGTGTTAAAGCTGCAGTGCTGCAGTCAGATCCCTCTGCTCACGACCTGAGTTCAGTTTCAGCGGAAGCTGGTTCAGGTAGCCGGCTCCAGGTTGACTCAGCCTTCCATCCGGGGAGCAAACCACCCTGTAAAGTCTGCCGTGAAAATGTTGTAAAAGCAACGTCACCCCAGAGTCGGAAACGACTGGTGCTCGCGCAGGGGACTACCTTGACCTTTTTGCCGGATCCTAGCATGACACTCTAAACCAGGGGTGTCAAACTCATTTGTTATGAGGGCTGGATCTGACATAAATGAGACCTTGTTGGGCGGGGCCGTGTCAGGCTGGGCCGTGTGTGTGCCTATTTAAGATTAGGTAGCAGGGATATAAATTTTATAAAGAACACAGACAAACACAAATATATATTTTAAACAACTTAAAACATGCTTAAAACATTAGTACTCATAGGTCTTAAAGATGCTTTTTTTGTATTTCTCCCATGGGATCCAGGGAATTGGGCAAAGGAAGCTCTGGCTCTTTCCCAAGGGACGGAGGGGGGGGGAGCCTCAGCCAATAGAAGGATGAGAGGCTTGGCTCGGTAGCTCTGCTGTGCAATTGAGAGAGCCTGGCAAAGCAAGCTATTCCTCCCCCCTTCCTCCCCAAGGGAGGAGCCTCAGCCAATGGAGAAAATAGAGGTTTTGCTCTGTAGCTCCTGTGCAATTGAGCAAGCCTTGCAGAGCAAGCAGTTATGCAGAAGGAAGCAAGAGAGAGGGAGAAGGAAGCAGATGACAGCCGGTTGTTTGAGGGCCTGATAGGAGCCCTCTGGGGGCCTGGCTCGGCCCCTGAACTGCATGTTTGACACCCCTGCTCGAAACGCTACACCACGCTGGCTCTCATACTTGATGAGAGAGTTGGTTTTTGTATCAAAATGCACTTCTAGGCTTGGCCCCTGTGAGTAAAGGCTGGACCCTTTAAACAATGTTCCCTCTAAGCCGAGTTAGAGTGAGCTAGCTCACAGTTTTCTAGCCTCCGGCTCACATCTCAGCTCAGGAAAAACGGCCCCTGAGCAAGCTCATTGATGCAGTAGCCAAATTGCTCACTCACAACTTTAATGCTGGTAGCCCACAAAGTAGAATTTTAGCTCCCAGCTTAGAGGGAGCATTGCAGGTCTGCCCACTTCGAGGGGAGGAGGGGGGGAAATCTACAATGCATTTCAACAGCTGCTGAATCCTGCCTGGAACCTGTGGCTGCCGTTACATTTTGCTTTTTAAATCACCTCTAATGAATGTAAAAGACCTTTTCCTAAAATGTCCTCTGGAGCCCAGAAAGAAGCAATTGGACCTTGCCACTTGAGAAAGGCACCCCGCCCCTTTCTTTGAAACCAGAGCTTCAGATATCACAGCCTCCTTTCCTTTATCTCCGGCTCCATACCCGTTCCCATGGCAACTTTCTGCCGGTGCTGCTAGGCCTTAGACTCCGAGCCGCATCCCAAAAGGGGCACCCTCGCTGCTTTGTGCAAAAGGGGAGGGGGGGGAGAGCATATTTTCCTTTTTAATGGGTCATGGTAGGATATTCTACAAAAACTTCTGAAAATGGTTAGAAACCCCCAGAGTTTGCCTTTTAAAGCTGCGAAAGCCCCTGGTTTTCAACTCCAAAGGCTACCTGAGGCTCATACATATGAATAGTTAAAGACGCTGGCTATGAATATCCCCCGTTCTGAAGGTCTTCCCACTGCGGCCGCCACGGAGATCAGTCGATTCCTCTTGGGATGGAAGGAAGGGAAGGCAGCTGAGCTAGTGATCCGTGGCAGGCAGGGAGGTTGCTGGGGAAACGGGCAGAGGCAGCCTGCACCTGTTCAGAAGGGTTAGAATCCTCCTCCTGCAAATGGGTTGCTTGCATAGAGAAGAAAATATCCACCTTAGGTTTATCTATGGAGTCGCTCTACATGTTCCCATTTACAAACGCGTATTATCTAATTAAACGTAGAATTTTAGATACAGAATTGCCAAAAACTGATCGGTGTTGCAAATCCATCTCGCTCCCCTTTGAATGTTGGAATTTCCCCAATTATTGGTCATCTGCCTTCTTAACTATCAACCCTCCATGTTCCACAGTTGCGCAGAGCCTTTACTCTTCCCAGATGTAATTCTATCCCATCAGCAGTTACCTATGGTAGATATTTAAAAAGAACCCCCCAACTCTCATTAAGACTTTGTACGTGCAACTCAAAACAAGTTGATTCGTCGTCCTGTGTTCTTCTTTACTGCTCCCAATATGATACTATACTCCTTAGGTTTCTAGACCCAGTTCTGCTCAATATGACAAGTTGTTCAGATGCTGCAAAGGTATGCCATCTTCTGAATGATTTGTCATCTGAAAAGGTTGCTTTATTCTTGAGTCTGGTCATCAAGGATCGATTGTCCAAAGTATAGCTGTATATGACTGGTTTATTTTGTTATTTCTGGATCTCTCTATTTGCCTTATTTTTCATCTGATATATGCCAACGAAGGCTTGTGTTTGTTGTTGTCAGAAGGGTCAGATGTGCCACAGGCAGCCACATTCAGAGACCGGCCCGTAACAGATTCCACTCTTTGCTTGCCTGTTCAGTACGAGGCCGGGGGAAGCCATGTTGGCAAACCAGAAGAGACCCAGAACAGAGAAAAGGGCTGTAAGAAAGAAACACAAAGAGGCATTAGAGGGAAATAGGGATGCCAGGGGATCCCCTGGAATTACGGCTCATCTCTCCAGACTATAGCCTGGAGAAAATAGATGCTTTGGAGGGTGGACACTGGAGCACTGTACCCCACTGAGGTCCCTGTGCTCTCAAGGCTCCACCCCCAAATCTCCAGGAGTTTCTCAACCTGCATCTGGCAACTGTACCCCTATCCCCTGCTGGTAGCCATAGGAGATCTGGCAACCATAGCTGTGTACCTGGGGTTTCCCTTTCTGAGCATTTGGTATCTGAAGATTATTGGTTTTCAAGTTGTGCAAAGTTTCTAGTCCTCATGAGGGTGCACAGGAAAAAAGATCCTTAGGAATATCTACCTGCGCTTCTTTTCCACTCTCTCTTTTGCCACCTTCATTGCTTAAATGTTTGGGGCGGGTTTTTTGGGGGGGAGGGGACCATGAAAGCAGAATAAGTTAAGCAACAGAACGTAAGTGTTTGAGTAATGGGACTCTAGTCTAATTGCTGGCCCTGGCAGAGGACATTCTCTCCCTGCCCATAATTTTCTTGACCATTTCCATAGACAGAAATTTTCCTCTCTCTAGTGCTCCTCCTCAAAGCATCCTTAGAAAACAACACGATTTTGGAAGCACAAACTTCTGAGAGTCAAAGCTGCCTTGGAGACCAGTGCTAGTATCTTATAGATCAGCAGACCTGTAATGGTTAAGTGAGCGGACTCTTATCTGGGAGAACCGGACTTGGTTCCCCACTCCTCCACCTGCACCTGCTGGTGTGACCTTGGGTCAGTCATAACTCTCTCAGAGCTGTTCCTCTGAAGAGCAATTTCTGTCAGAGCTCTCTCAGTCCCACCTACCTCACAGGGTGTCTGTTGAATGGAGGGGAAAGGAAAGGAGATTGTAAACCTCTCTGAATGAAGGGACAATGGGGAGGGACAGTGGCTCAGTGGTAGAGCATCTGCTTGGTAAGCAGAAGGTCCCAGGTTCAATCCCCGGCATCTCCAACTAAAAAGGGTCCAGGCAAGTAATCCTCAGCTTGAGACCCTGGAGAGCTGCTGCCAGTCTGAGAAGACAATACTGACTTTGAAGGACCAGGGGTCTGATTCAGTATAAGGCAGCCTCATATGTTCAAGGGTGGGGTATAAATCCAATTTCTTCTTCCTCTTCTTTCTCCCCCCTCCCACCCAGCAACAGGACACTGCTGTTTTAACTTTAATGGGCCAAGGATCTGAGAAGGCCCATCTGGAGCCAGCTCTCTTCCCCCTCCTTCAGCTTCACCTTTTCTAGACAGAGGGCAACAGGTGGTCCCTCTCCTCACTCAACCTGCCTCTGGAGGCCGGTCCTTTCACCTGGGGCTTTTCTAGTGGCCCTGAGTGCGCCACAGTCAGAACAAGGGTGGGATTCGCCTGAACAGGTTTTGGTAAGTGGTGCCTCCCCCGAAGTCCTGAGGTACCTGACTAGGATGTGAAAGAGAAACGGTTCCACGTACCAGTAGCTAACATGCTGCTCACTGAAAGCACCACCGAGGTATAATAAAGCTCAGGAGTTGTTTGGGCCTAGAGGAAAGACAGTTTGTGGTGATTACGTGGGCTTGGCACACAAGAGGACATCCGGAGAGCCCTGCTGGACCTGGTGAAAGATCCAGCATCCTGTTTTCCACCGTGGCCACCCAGATGCAGCTGAAGGCCCACAAGCAGGGTTGCCAATTTCCAGGAGGTGGCTGGAGATCCCCCACCATTACAGCTGATCTCCAGGTGGTAGAGATTGGTTCCCCTGGAGGAAATGGTCACTTTGCCCCACCGGGCCCTCCCCTCCCTACAGCTTGCCCTCCTCAGGCTTCAACCCCAAAATCAGCAAGTATTTCTTAACCCAAAGCGGGCAACCTTCCACACAAGCCGGAAGGCCAAGGCCTCTCCTGTTGTTACTCCCAGGTACAGGTATTCACAGATAGACTGCCTCTGAACATGGAAGTTCCTTATGGCTATTGAGGCTAACAGCCACAGATCGGGCCTGTTCCAGTACGAATTTGTCCAATCCCTTTTATGCCCATCAAAGCTAGGGACCAGGGTGGCCAAATTGCCATCTGGGAGCCACATGTATTGTGCGGATCTCAAAGGCCCCACCACCCTGTCGGCCAGCTTGGAGAAGGCATTTCTCTCTTTGAATCACTTCTCCTTCCCTCCCTCCCTCCCTCCCTCCCTCCCTCCTTCCTTCCTTCCTTCCTTCCTTCCTTCCTTCCTTCCTTCCTTCCTTCCTTCCTTCCTTCCTTCCTTCCTTCCTTCCTTCCTTCCTCCCTCCCTCCCTCCCTCCCTCCCTCCCTCCTGCTTTCCAGCTCCTCCCTCCTTCCCTCCCTCTCTCTGACATGTCTTGCGGCTCTCAAGCATCTGACATTTATTCTTTGTGGCTCTTATGTTAAGCAAGTTTGGCCACCCTTGCTGGGGCCGTCATCACAACCTGTGGTTAGCGAGTGCCACAAGTTAATTCTGCATTGTCTGCGTAAGTAACTGTCTTCAGTTATCAGATTAAAAAGTAAAACAGGTCTGGCTCGCAGACTCACCATCTAATCAGATCTAAGAAGGAAATCCCTTAGAAAAGGACTCCGGGTTTTTTACTTTCAAATGGTGGTTTATAAAACTAGGTGCGAGAGGAAGTGTTTGAAAGTGCAGGTGAAAGAATACCTTAAAAAAAAAAAAACAGTTCTAATCCATCTCATTTTAATGAAATAAGCCCGATTTGGTGTCAGGATTAAGGCGGCTTCGAAGATGTTGGGTTGGGAGGGAAGAGAATGTCTGCACGGGATCCATTTCAGAAGCCAGAAGCGTTGGATGACTAAGCAGAGGTCACGGCTTAGCAGTTAACATTGGGCTAAAAACTGAGGGGAGCTGAATTCGAATCGGCACTCCACCACAAAGCTCACTGGTGACCCTTGGGCCACCCATACTCTCTCACCCTAACCTACCTCACAGGGTTGCTGTGACTCTAAAATGGATGACAGGGAAACTGTGTACTCTGCCCTCAGCTCTTTAGGGACTGGACAGGACAGGACTGGATGGATGGATGGAACAAAGGGAGGGGTTGTCGCCAGGTTGGATTTGCACCCTGTGGGGGCCAGGCTGACCTGCCTTTCTCGGGTGCAGCCTCCAAGTGGCTCAGTGACAGGTTGTGTGGTTGAACAGGATTCGCATTGGGTACAAGATGGAGGGGGGTGGCCTCTTCATTTATGGAATACATTTGTATCCCACCTTCCCCCTCAAGAAATGTTCCTTAGCTTGGTGTCCTTCACCATGGCTAAGAGAAACAGAATGATTTATGCAAAACGATTTATGCAAAACAGTATAACGGAAAATAAGCCTGCAAACGCATGCAAAATAAGCAGGCAAATCTGCATACAGTGCAATCGTCTCCATGCGTCTGTCATGGAACAGGATTTGGATACCTTGGCACATCATTATGATACACCTGCCCTGACCTGGGTAGCCCAGGATGGCCCATTCTCATCAGATCTCAGAAGCTAAGCAGGGTCAGCCCTGGTTAGTACTTGGATGGGAGACCTCCAAGGAGAGCCAGTCTGGTGTGGTGGTTAAGTGCGTGGACTCTTATCTGGGAGAAGCGGGTTTGACTCCCCACTCCTCCACTTGCAGCTGCTGGAATGGTCTTGGGGCTGCCATAGTGGTTAAGTGAGCGGACTCTTATCTGGGAGGACCAGGTTTGATTCCCCACTCCTCCCCTTGCAGCTGCTGGAATGGCCTTGGGGCAGCCATAGTGGTTAAGTGAGCGGACTCTTATCTGGGAGAACCAGGTTTGAGTCCCCACTCCTCCACTTGCAGCTGCTGGAATGGGCTTGGGTCAGCCATAGTGGTTAAGTGAGCGGACTCTTATCTGGGAGAACTGGGTTTGACTCCCCACTCCTCCACTTGCAGCTGCTGCATTGGCTTTGAGTCAGCCATAGCTCTCGTGGGAGTTGTCCTTGAAAGGGCAGCTGCTGTGAGAGCCCTCTCAGCCACACCCGCCTCACGGGGTGTCTGTTGTGGGGGGAGAAGATAGAGGAGACGGTAAGCCGCTCTGAGTCTTTGATTCAGAGAGGAGGACGGGGTGTAAATCCGCAGTCGTCGTCTTCTACCAGGATTGTGACGTAGAGGCAGGCAACAGTAAATCACCTCTGAAACATTTCTCGCTTTGAAAACGAGTCTAGCTCGCCGCCTAGTGGTGCATAACGCCTAGATCTTCTGACTGCCAGACAATTGTAGGATCTCCTCGCTATTCTACATACATTGCCATACGATAATTGTAACGATACATATATCTCCCAAGTTCTGTTCCATATCTTTTTTTTTCCCCCCTTTCAAAAGCAGTATAAGCATCCCTGGATCCCCCAAACCCCACTAGGGCGGGGCCTAACGCAAGCCCAACCAATACCGACACATTGTGCTGCTAAAGACGTTAATATAGCCGTGCCGACTCCTTCCATGAATGAGCCCATTCCAAAGATGGAGAAGATGATCTTCAGCTCCCCTGTCAGGGGCTCCACCATGACCAGCAGCAACGCCAGCCCTGAAAGGATGGCAAGGGAGGGGGAAGAATGAGCCAGCTGCCTTGTCCACACCACCCCAGCACAACCTGTGGCCCACCCCTCAGCCAATCTGTCCATTTCAGTGGACGGCCCTCAACTCCAGAAGCTTTGAGAACAAAGGGACCGTACTGCAGGCTCTCCATGATTTTAGGAACTTCTCTCGTTCCTGTGTGTCTTGGGGTGGGGGGATTTTTTTTTGGGGGGAGACAGCTTTTGGGGCAAAGGAGAAATCAAGGCTGTCTGCAGATTTCCAGGGGCGCTCTGTAAAGCTGTTCTCCTGCTCTGCAGCCAGTGACCAGTTTGGAGGCTGCCGGCAAGGAACGGCTTTTGCCTTCGAGATGGTGCCGTACGCTCATGCACCCTGCAGCAGTGGCGTGCCTGTTCAGGGCCGTCTGGTTCAGGAGCTAGCATGGTGCAGTGGTTAGTGTCGGTCTAGGGCAGGGGTGGCCAAACTGCAGCTTGGGAGCCACATGTGGCTCTTTCACACATATTGTGTGGCTCTCAAAGCTTCTATTGACCTGTCAGCCAGCTTGGAAAGGGCATTTCTCTCTTTAAATCACTTCTCCAAAGCCAAGACAGTCGGAAGCTTGGAGAATGCATTTAAAGTTAAAGTTGCTTTCTTTCCACCTCTCTCTCCTCTGCCCCTCCATTTTCCTTCCTTCCTTCCCTCAGTCAGTCCATCCACTTCATTGGATGACCCCCAACTCCAAAAGGAACCATTCTGGAGAGCCAGTTTGGTGTAGTGGTTAAGTGTGCGGACTCTTATCTGGGAGAACCGGGTTTGATTCCCCACTCCTCCACTTGCACCTGCTGGAGTGGCCTTGGGTCAGTCATAGTTCTGGCAAAGGTTGTCCTTGAAAGGGCAACTGCTGTGGTAGTCCTCTCAGCCCCACGCACCTCACAGGGTGCCTGTTGTGGGGGGAGAAGATATAGGAGATTGTAAGCCTCTCTGAGTCTCTGATTCAGAGAGAAGGGCAGGGTATAAATCTCCTTCCTTCCTTCCTTCCTTCCTTGCGGCTCTCAAGCATCTGACATTTATTCTGTGTGGCTCTTACATAAAGCATGTTTGGCCACCCCTGGTCTAGAGTCAGTGAGACCCAGGTTTGAATCCCTGCATTGCCATGGAAGCTTGCTGCATGTTGGGCTGATCCTTCCCTGGGCTGTTATGAGAAAAAAACAGAACAGGAGAATGTTGATCAGGGAGCAAAGTGAGATGTAAATAAAACTTGGAGGCCCCTGTTATCTTGTCACTCTGGGCAGTTTGTTCCAAGAAAGTCACCAAAGACAGTGGCAGGGCATGCCCAGGGAAATGCCCCCTTGCTCCAGGGCCCGTGTGCATAGGCATGTGTGACCCTGTGATAAAATAAACAGGCCCTCAAATTACATTCTGTCAGTGGAGTTGTCCTCGACAGAGGGCTTGCTGTACGTACCAACAGTGAAGAAAGTGAAGACGATGCTCCCCACCAGGTTGTAGAGAAGGGGCTGCCCACAGTAGCGAGAAGACCTTGGTCTGAAAAGCAACATGGAGAAACCAGACAGGTGCGCTTCCTGCGCTGAGCGTTCATCTTTGATCATTTTCTTCGTTTATTTCGTTTTCTTCTAGAGAGCCAGTTTGGTGTAGTCGTTAAGTGTGCAGACTCTTACCTGGGAGAACTGGGTTGGATTCCCCACTCCTCCACCTGCAGCTGCTGGAATGGCCTTGGGGCAGCCATAGCTCTGGCAGAGGTTGTCCTTGAAAGGGCAGCTGCTCTGAGAGCCCTCTCAGCCCCACCCACCTCACAGGGTGTCTGTTGTGGGGGAGGGAGATAAAGGAGATTGTGAGCCGCTCTGAGACACTGATTCAGAGAGAAGAGCGGGGTATAAATCTGCAATTCTTATTCACTCTTTTTGCATCCCACTCTGTCCCCTGGGCTCTGACAGCTAACAGCAGTTTTCCAAAGGTCAGACCGCCCCCCCCCCCCCCCGTGTCGATCCCAAGTGGTTAAAAAGTGGCCAGTTGGTATTTCCAAAATCGTATGTTTGAAATACAAAAGTCAGTTTATGTTTCAGAGGGTAGCCGTGTTGGTCTGTTGTAGAACATCTAGAGATTCAAGCCCAGGAACATCTTAGAAACCAAGAAGATTTTTGCAGTAGAAGCTTTTGAGAGTCAAATCTTCCTTCCTCAGATACAAGTAGAACTCCGGGACCTCCATTCCTACTTGTAGCTGATGAAGGAAGCGTTGACACGGGAAAGCTCTTACCCTGAAAGTCTTGTGGGTCTCTAGTGGACTAAAATCGATTTATGTTTTTATGTTTTAAAAACCCAAACGTCTATGTTGGAGAGGGCTGACAAATAAAAGAACTCCAGTCATTCCAGCAAAACTACCAGGCTAAAGCAAACAAGCAAGCACGCAGGATTGCACAATGTAGAAGAAAAAGATGAAGAATATATTGGATTTATATCCCACCCTTCACTCTGAATCTCTGAGTGGCTCATAGTCTCCTTTACCTCCCCCCCCCCATCCACAACAGACACCCTGTGAGGTGGGTGGGGCTGAGAGAGCTCTCCCAGAAACTGCCCTTTCAAGGACAACCTCTGACAGAGCTATGGCTGACCCAAGGCCATTCCAGCAGGTAGAAGATATTGGAAGATATTGGATTTATATCCTGCCCTCCACTCCGAAGAGTCTCAGAGTGGCTCACAATCTCCTTTACCCCCCCCCCCACAACAAACACCCTGTGAGATAGGTGGGGCTGAGAGTGCTTTTATCGCAGCTGCCCTTTCAAGGACAGCTTCTATGAAAGCTATGGCTGACCCAAGGCCATCTCAGCAGGTGCAAGTGGAGGAGCGGGGAATCAAATCCAGTTCTCCCAGATAAGAGTCCGCACACTTCACTATGGCTGCCCCAAGGCCATTCCAGCAGGTGCAAGTGGAGGAGTGGGGAATCAAACCCGGTTCTTCCAGATAAGAGTCTGCACACTTCACCACTATGGCTGCCCCAAGGCCATTCCAGCAGCTGCAAGTGGAGGAGCGGGGAATCAAACCCGGTTCTCCCAGATAAGAGTCTGCTCACTTAACCACTATGGCTGACCCAAGGCCATTCCAGCAGCTGCAAGTGGAGGAGTGGGGAATCAAATCCGGTTCTCCCAGATAAGAGTCTGCACACTTCACCACTATGGCTGCCCCAAGGCCATTCCAGCAGGTGCAAGTGGAGGAGTGGGGAATCAAATCCGGTTCTCCCAGATAAGAGTCTGCACACTTCACCACTATGGCTGCCCCAAGGCCATTCCAGCAGCTGCAAGTGGAGGAGTGGGGAATCAAATCCGGTTCTCCCAGATAAGAGTCTGCACACTTCACTATGGCTGCCCCAAGGCCATGCCAGCAGGTGCAAGTGGAGGAGTGGGGAATCAAACCCGGTTCTCCCAGATAAGAGTCTGTGCACTTAACCACTGCACCGAACTGAGAGTTGCCAACTGCTACAGAAAAGGGTCTTTGCCACTTGAAGACATTTTTTCTGTCAATTGGTGACTTGTCAAAGTTTGTCTCCACAGTTACCCACAATGCTTTGTCAAGGAAAGCTGGATTTTGCATGAAGCATGCACCTTTGAGCATTTGGACATGATTTTGCGTCTTGGAGCCTGCCTGTATCAGCCACAGGGAGGTGACAACCTTCCTCTTCAGTGTTGAACCCCCCCCCCCGAAAATTTCCGAATTTCACTCTTGTCTTCACTTCCTTAACAGCTGGAATCTCGCTTCTCGTTTTGCAGACAGTTAGAACACCCGAGGGTGGTGGGTTCTGCAGTCGCTACCCATCTCTGTGCTTGCGCAGGGCCGCTACGGAATGCACTGCAGGATTCAACCATGTCTTGCCTTTTGCTGTAATGTGGCACAGAATCTGGCTAATCTCTGAGAGAGGACTGAAAGGTGTGATCAGCCTCCTGAAGCTGTCAGTGCGACCCAAACTATATCCCACCGCAGCCTTCGATGGTATCCTCAGTCCTTCGCACTTGGAGTTTGAACTCTCAGACCTTCAGGAGAAGAGCCGCTAGCCTCTGGCCAACAGAGATTTTTTGATTTGTAAACAAAATTCAAAACTGGTCCCCAAATCCCAATGGGCCACGCTGTGAGTTCTCCCTTCTCAAGAACATCTCAGGAAATTCTGCTCCGCTCCCCCCCTGTTCAAGAAGGTATGCGGGCATGTAAAGAAGAAGATATGGGATTTATATCCCGCCCTCTACTCTGAATCTCAGTCTCAGAGCAGCTTCCAATCTCCTTTACCTTCCCCGCCATAGACACCCTGTGAGGTGGGTGGGGCTGAGAGAGCTCTTGCAGCAGCTGCCCTTTCAAGGACAACTCCTGTGAAAGCTATGGATGACCCAAGGCCATTCCAGCAGTTGCAAGTGGAGGAGTAGAGAATCAAACACGGTTCTCCCAGATAAGAGAGCTATGACTGACCCAAGGCCAGTCCAGCAGCTGCAAGTGGAGGAGTGGGGAATCAAACCCGGTTCTCCCAGATAAGAGAGCTATGGCTGACCCAAGGCCATTCCAGCAGCTGCAAGTGGAGGAGTGGGGAATCAAACCCAGTTCTCCCAGATAAGAGTCCGCGCACTTAACCGCTACACCAAACTAGGTAAAGGGACATTGTGAGCCAGGCGGATCAATAAAAACGGCCGCTTCATACCTTAGTAGGATGTAGATTTGGAGGAGAAGAGCAGAGAGTCCGAGGATGACTATTGCAGCCTGGCTGGGGAAAAGGAAAAAAAAAAGACCATCACATGGTTGTCATTTGGGGAGGGGGGGATTCAGCCAGCTGGTTGCAAGCATCATTAGATTGTGGGGTTTATTCCTAAAATCTGATTGAGGATGACATGGTTGTTTTCAGGAAGTTGTTTTCAACATTCTTGGAAAGCCCTTCTGTAGTGGATCTTCTGTTGTGGTACACCAATGCCACTGAAACCCCAGCGCTTTGCAAAGAATTCTGGGGCACCTTTTAGAGATTGTATGGAAAGCTGGCTAGGTCTCGTGGTCCTCACATTCTGCTCCCACTCACCCAGAAGTCCTAAGATTTGGGGAGCGGAGGGAGATGCATGCACTGAGTGGTGGAAAGTGACACCAAGTCACAGCCGACTCATGCCGACCGGGTAGGGTTTTCAAGGCAAGAGACGAACAAAGGTGGTTTGCCGTTGCCTGCCTCTGCACAGTGACCCCGGGCTTCTTTGGCAGTCTCCCATCCAAGTACTAACCACGACCAGCCCAGCTTAGCTTCAGAGATCTGACAAGGCTGGGCTAGCCTGGGCCGTCCAGATCGGGGCAGGTGCTCAGTACCTGTGGGCATCTGGCCAGAGCTGTTGGGCTTGGTGTTCCAAGCTGACTCATCCCCTGCAGAACCCCAGTGGATCGCAGAGGGTCAAAAGGAAGTCCTTTTTCACCCAAAGGGTGGTTAACGCATGGAATTCACTGCCCCTGGAGGTGGCAGCAGCTTCAAGCATAGCCAGCTTCGAGAGGGAGTTGGGTGAACATATGAAACAGAGGTCCATCAGTTAGCCACAGCTTATCGTTGGAACTTTGTGTCTGGGGCAGTGATGCTCTGTGTTCTTGGTGCTTGGGAGCAACAGTGGGAGGGCTTCTAGTGTCTTGGCCCCACTGATGGATCTATTTGTTGGGGGGGGGGTGTTCTTGGTCCTTGGGAGCAACAGTGGTAGGGCTTCTAGTGTCTTGGCCCCACTGATGGATCTGTTTTTTTTTGGGGGGGGGGGGTTGGCCACTGTGTGGCACAGAGTGTTGGACTAGATGGGCCATTGGCCCAATCCAACATGGCTTCTCTTATGTTCTTATGGAGGACACACACAGTCAATTCACAAGGGAAGTCATCCAGGTGGTTGGGGCCTCCCTGTTGCCCTGCCAGAATCCAAGAGGGTGACTTGGACCAAGCCCTCCCCCTCCCACACACACCCCCACACACATTTGGCCTTGAAAGATGAATCACAGTGTGCTCTGCAGTCTTTTGGAACTGCTGGTCTTCTCATGATGGATTCCTACTGAGCTTGCAGACAGCCCCCCCCCCCCCCCAAGAGACATCCTGACAATTAGAGCAGTTCCTCAGTGGAACAGGCTTCCTCAGGAGGTGATGGCTGGCATAAGAACATAAGAGAAGCCATATTGGATCGGGCCAGTGGCCCATCCAGTCCAACACTCTGCATCACATAAGAACATCAGAGAAGCCTTTTTGGATCAGGCCAATGGCCCCTCCAGTCCAAAACTCTGTGTCACATAACAACATCAGAGAAGCCTTGTTGGATCAGGCCAATGGCCCCTCCAACACTCTGTGTCACATAAGAACATCAGAGAAGCCTTGTTGCATCAGGCCAATGGCCCCTCCAGTCCAACACTCTGTGTCACATAAGAACATCAGAGAAGCCTTGTTGCATCAGGCCAGTGGTCCATCCAGTCCAACACTCTGTATCACGCAGTGGCCAAAAAACCCAACTGCCATCAGGAGGTCCATCAGTGGGGCCAGGACACTAGAAGCCCTCCCACTGTGCCTCCTCCAAGCACCAAGAAGACAGAGCATCACTTGCCCCAGACATCACTTACCTCCTTCCTGGGAGGTTTTTAAACAGAGGTTCGATGGCCACCTGAGAGCCATGCTGATTCTGTGAACTTGGGCAGATCATGAGAGGGAGGGCTGCATCAGTGCTTAGTTCTTGAGGCCCTTTCTTACACCCCCAGGGAAATGCTATTCACCACTTGGGGGTCAGGCAGCAATTTCTCTCCAGGCCACTTTGGCCAGGGATCCTGGAGGGTTTTTTGCCATCTTCTGGGCATGGAGCAGGGGTCACTGGGGATGTATGTGTGTGGGGAAAAGGAAAGGTCCCCTGTGCAAGCACCATTCGTTTCTGACTCTGGGGTGACGTTGCTTTCAGAACATTTTCACAGCAGACTTTTTACGGGGTGGTTTGCCATTGCCTTCCCCAGTCTTTTTACACTTCCTCCCCAGCAAGCTGGGTACTCATTTTACCGACCTCGGAAGGATGGAAGGCTGAGTCAACCTGGAGTTGGCTACCTGAACCAGCTTTCGCTGGGATAGAACTCAGGTCGTACTTGTGAGCAAAGAGTTCAGACCACAGTACTGCAGTACTGCTGCTTTACCACTCTGCGCCACGGAGCTGCTATGTGTGGGGCGGGGGGAGTATTTGTGGGGTTCCAGCATTGTGCAGGGGGTTGGCTTAGATGACCCTGGAGGTCCCTTCCAACTCTATGATTCTTCTCCTCCTCCTCCTCCTCCTTCTTCTCGCCATGGAGCAGGGGTCACAGGGGTGTGTGTAGGGGGGAGGTATTTGTGGGGTTCCTGCATTGTGCAGGGGGTTGGACAAGATGGCCCTTCCAACTCTATGATTCTAGGCATCCTGAAAATCATGGCGGGGGGGAGAGAAATCTAGTGTGCCCCCTAGCCTCCCCAAGCCCCCTTTGGAAGTACCACACGTCCCTTTTGAGTCTCCTATATCACCCCCCTTGCCAGCTGCCCGCACAGAATCCAAGAGATCAGTGTCTCTGGCATAAAGGACTGGGAGGCAGCCTCCAAGGGCACAGAGTCACACCATGGCAGGAGAGGCATCTGCTGCTCAGGAGCAGAGGGGTCGAGGATGGGTACAGCCTGAGTGCTGGGTGCTTACAGTCGGGGTCGGTGGTGTTTGGGTAGCCATCGGCCGAAGTGATAAGCCGTGTGAGCCAGGAAGAAATGGATCATAGCCAGCTGCCAAGGGCCTGCAAAGAAAGAGCAGAGTCTGTTTAGGGTTGGCCCCGTCGTCCAAGCGGGATTTTAATAGGGTTGTTATGGAGGGGGGGGGGTGGAACCTAAGGAGGTTCCATGTCTACGCATCTTTGCTTTGGGCCCACATGCGAGGGAATCCAGAACGGGGCATCTAAGCACAAGCAGAGTGCTGCCTCCTAGCTCGCCGGGGCTTGTTGTGGCCCCTTGCCTGGGAGGCTCTTTGCTCGCCCCCTCTGCAAGCCTTCCTTTGGGCCCCTGCCTTGCCACCGGCCCTGTGGAAGGTGCTTGCCGCCTCTGGGACGCCACTGCCCCGCATGGCTGCAAATGCCACCTGGGAAGTGGGTATTGCGCCCAGTGGCCCCAGGCAGCCCTTGAGGACTAGAGCCTTTAAAAAGGAAATTTGGTGCAGACTCCGGACAATCCCAGTCCAGCGCTCAGGACCACACCCTATCCCTTCAAGGGTTGCCAACCCCCAGGTGGCGGCTGGAGATCACCTGGGATTGTGACAGAGATCAGTTCCCCTAGAGAAAAAGGCTGCTTTGGGAGCTGGACTCTAGGGCCTTCAACCCCACTGAAGTCCTTCTCCTCCTGCCCTCCTCACACTCCGTTCCCAAAATCTCCAGTACAGTTTTCAGGTCTGTGCTGGGAAATAGCTGGAGACTTTGGGGGTGGAGCCTGGGGCGGGTGGGGCTTGGGAGAGGAGGGGCCTCCGCATGGCGCAGTGTCATAGAGGCCACCCTTCCAAGCAGCCATTTTCTCCAGGGGAGCTGATCTATAAAAGTGGGGGGTCTCCAGGCCCCACCTTGGGGCTGGCAACTCCAGCCTGTTCTGATCTGGAAATCAGCTGTAAAAGTGGGGAGGTCTCCAGGCCCCACCTTGGGGCTGGCAACTCCAGCCTGCTCCCCTCCTCTGCTTCCGTGGGATCATGGTATACTTGTAGTCCGCTCTGGGCTGAAACATTCTTGGAGATTTGGGCCTGCAGCCTGGGAGGCTGACTTTTGGAGAAGGGGAGGGGAGGGGCCTTGACAGGATATTGACTGCCTTCGAACCCCCTCCAAAGCAGCTGTCCTGGAGTTTGTCATCGTTCCAGGAAATCTCCAGATCCCACCTGGAGGCTAAAGACAGCACAACTGAAGTTACAGTGACCAAATAACGAAGAATGGATTGAAACAAAACCCATACAAATACGTTCGATAGAAGACTCAACAGCAATAACGATTCCCCCAAAGTTTCCCAGTTCCATCCGAGGAGTTCCAGTGAACAGGCGGTCGACTTGATTCTCCCTGCTTCAGATCCTCTTCTAGCACAGGGGGCTCCAACCGCACATCTCCACCAAAGGCAAAAGCTCAGAAAAGATATGGAAGTGTTTCTGATGCATCGATAAGTTGCAAAAAGCTGCAAAACTCACAAGATTCTCTTTCAGTGCTTCCGAAGACTGCACGTAGAATTCCTAACGGACAAACGGGACAGAAAGTCTCCAGCAAGATTTCAAAATAGCACTGAACTCCAGAAGGCTCGAGCCACCCCCTTCCCTGGGCTTCCTCATCCCCACCTAGATGCAACCACATCTGGCAGAGGGCAGCATTGGGGCCCTTGGCATCTCCCCCCCAGGTTTCGTTTTCTGTCTCAGCAGGAGAGAAACTCCATTTTCACCCACCCCCTTCCTGTCAGAGCCCTTTGTGGAGCCTCTGTTAGAAGTATAATGCATTTCGTAGCATTATACTTAGAGCAGGGGTGGCCAACGGTAGCTCTCCAGATTGGCCATGCTGGCTGGGGCTGATGGGAGTTGTAGGCCAAAAACATCTGGAGAGCTAACCTTGGCCACCCCTGACGTAGAGTTAACTGCAATAATAGCCAGGCACACGGTTTAGCTTTAAACAAAGTACTTTACTTTACTAGTTTGGTGAGCTAGTTTGGTGTAGTGGTTAAGTGTGCGGACTCTTATCTGGGAGAATCGGGTTTGATTCCCCACTCCTCCACTTGCACCTGCTAGCATGGTCTTGGATCAGCCATAGTTCTGGCAGAGGTTGACCTTGAAAGGGCAGCTGCTGGGAGAGCCCTCTCCAGCCCCACCCACCTCACAGGGTGTCTGTTGTGGGGGAGGAAGGGAAAGGAGATTGTGAGCCGCTCTGAGACTCTTCGGAGTGGAGGGCAGGATATAAATCCAATATCTTCTTCTACCTCACAGGGTGTCTGTTGTGGGGGAGGAAGGGAAAGGAGATTGTGAGCTGCTCTGAGACTCTTCGGAGTGGAGGGCGGGATATAAATCCAATATCTTCATTTACCTCACAGGGTGTCTGTTGTGGGGGAGGAAGGTAAAGGAGATTGTGAGCCGCTCTGAGACTCTTCGGAGTGGAGGGCGGAATATAAATCCAATATCTTCATTTACCTCACAGGGTGTCTGTTGTGGGGGAGGAAGGGAAAGGAGATTGTGAGCCGCTCTGAGACTCTTCGGAGTGGAGGGCGGGATATAAATCCAATATCTTCATTTACCTCATAGGGTGTCTGTTGTGGGGGAGGAAGGTAAAGGAGATTGTGAGCCGCTCTGAGACTCTTCGGAGTGGAGGGCGGGATATAAATCCAATATCTTCATTTACCTCACAGGGTGTCTGTTGTGGGGGAGAAAGGGAAAGGAGATTGTGAGCCGCTCTGAGACTCTTCAGAGTGGAGGGCGGGATATAAATCCAATATCTTCATTTACCTCACAGGGTGTCTGTTGTGGGGGAGGAAGGGAAAGGAGATTGTGAGCCGCTCTGAGACTCTTCGGAGTGGAGGGCGGGATATAAATCCAATATCTTCTTCATCTTCTAGTGAGGGAAGGGAATGACTGGGAGTTTTACAAAACAACAAAGGATTCAATATCCTATCTGGCTCCTTAATTACATGTTGACTCTCTGGAGTCTGAACTGCAACTGCATGGAGACCTGAGGGCTTAAAACAAAGGGCCATAAAGGTAATCTAATGCCTTCCCTCAGTCCACCACCCAAATGTATTGATTAGCCAGTTAGGGCTTTTCCCTACAGGTCACTCTGCGTATTGACACCTAGCCTCTGGAGGGAAATCCGTGCAGACATTCTGATAGGTCCTTTCAACCCACTGGCTAAACATCAGCATGCATAAACAACCACTTAATTAACTCACGAGGACAGGAAGGGAAATTGCTAAAAACCCAACAGCCCTGAAAGTGACTCTTCTTCCGCTTTTCCCTCACCCGCCCTCTCTTGCAGTGACCGGCTGCTGTGACTCAGTTCCCCCCTGGCGGTGGCTACAGAGAAGGCCGATGGAGAATTCCGACAACCGGGCCGAGGTGGTTCTTCTGGCTTGCGGGTCTTTCAACCCCATCACGAACATGCACCTGCGACTTTTCGAACTGGGCAGAGACTGCTTGAACAACAGCGGTAAATACAGGGGTGGCCGAACTTGCCTAGCGGAAGAGCCACATAGAATGAAAGTCAGAGATTTGAGAGCCACAAGGCGTGAATGTCAGATGTTTGAGAGCCACAAGACAGGGAGGCAGGGAGGGAGGGAGAAAGCAAATAGATGGTGGGGAGGGAGGGAAAGGTAGAAAGAAAGCAACTTTAACTTTAAATGTATTCTCCAAGCCTCCAGCTCCAAGGCTGTGGTGGCTTTAGTCCCCTTTGCGAGCACCTGTTGTTTTCGACTCTGGGGTGATGTTGCTTTCACAACGTTTTCACGGCAGACTTTTTACGAGGTGGTTTGCCATTGCCTTCCCCAGTCATCTACACTTTCCCCCCAGCAAGCTGGGGACTCATTTTACTGACCTCGGAAGGATGGAAGGCTGAGTCAACCTCGAGCCAGATACCTGAACCAGCGCCCGCTGGGATCGAACTCAGGTCGTGAGCAGAGGGCTCCGACTGCAGTACTGCAGCTTTACCACTCTGCGCCACGGGGCTCTTCATGGTGGCTTTAAGAGCCACACAATGTGTGTGAAAGAGCCACATATGGCTCCCAAGCCACAGTTTGGCCACCCTGGGTAAGTAGCAGTGCCATTTCTGGACTCCTTCAGCTTGCATTCTGACCATCACAGCAGTGGAAGTCTTTGGGTCTGAATCTGTTGGGGTTGCCAGTCTCCAGGCAGGACCTGGGGATCTCCCAGAATTATTTATTTATTTATTTATTTTATTCGATTTGTATCCTGCCCTACCCCACCAAGGTGGGCTCAGGGCGGCTTACAACATAAAAACCAACAAAATCAATTTAAATACATTAATAATACATTAATAATTATAATTATACAATAAAATACCTAAAATACATATAATTACAGATCTCCAGGTGACAGAGATCCGTCCCCCTGAAGAAAACGGCTGCTTTGGGGAGTGGAGTCGATGGCATTCCACCCTACTATGGTCCCTCCCCTCCCTCATTCTTGCTCCTTCCCAGGTTAGGAAACTCCTGGAGGTTTGGGGGCGGAGGCTGGGGAAGACAGGGACCTCAGTGGGGTACAGTGCCACAGGGCCCGCCCCCAAATCTCCAGGCATTTGCCAACCCGGAGGTGGCAGCCCCACAGTCTGTCCTCCAGCCTGAAAGATGGAGCTCTTGTTGAAATCAGCCCGTCTTTCTCTGCCACTTTTTTTTGAACATATGAAGCTGAACATATGAAGCTGCCTTATACTGAATCAGACCCTTGGTCCATCAAAGTCAGTATTGTCTTCTCAGACTGGCAGAGGCTCTCCAGGGTCTCAAGCTGAGGTTTTTCACACCTATTTGCCTGGACCCTTTTAGTTGGAGATGCCGGGGATTGAACCTGGGACCTTCTGCTTCCCAAGCAGATGCTCTACCACTGAGCCACCGTCCCTCCCCTGCTCTCCAGGGTCTCAAGCTGAGGTTTTTCACACCTATTTGCCTGGACCTTTTTTGGAGATTCCAGGGATTGAACCTGGGACTTTCTGCTTTCCAAGCAGATGCTCTACCACTGAGTCACCATCCCTTTTTTCTTTATTGGCACTCTTCACTGTCCTTCGATTTCGTGGGAGCCACATCACTGTATGTAATAAAGAAGTGTCTGGTGCCAGGCACGAAAACCGGGTTGCCCACAGATAGGTTGGGAGTCTCTCTGTATTCAGGGCACTCCCCAGAAATGCAGAAAATTATGAATTTATAGATCAATAGAAAGGAAAAAGGGGGGGAGGGTGGAAATCAATTAAAATGGCTGAACGAGGACTGAGCATGCTCCAGGGGGCACTGGATGTAGGGAGCAGTTGAGGGTTATAGGGGCCAAGAAGTTGGGAAGCAGAAATCCACCTGCTCAGAGTCCAAAGAGTTGATAGAATCCAGGAGGGGGAGATTTGAGGGGTTGTTCCAAATAGAGACGCCAGCCTCCTGGCAGGTAGCGAGAAAATAAAGCACAAAGCTTCCGTGATTACCAGCCTCAGACGCTAAAGAAATTCAAGTCTCCAAACTGCAAGTCGCTGTGAGCAACTTAATGCAGGAAGTTGCATTGAGTTGCTCACGGTGACTTGACGTTTGGAGACTTGAATTTCTTGGCGTTCATACCCTTCTATCTGAAATTGATTACTTGATGCTCGAAGAAGCAATTGTGAAACAAGGCAATAGTACATCCTTGTCGCAATAATTGGGCTGCTGAAATTTGAATCTGCTTGGACATCACCCATCCTTCTTCTCCAGGGCTACATCAGACTTTTCATCAAGGAAACAGCATCGGACTGCTTTAAAAACTGGACTTAATCTCTGATGGCTACTTCGGGATGTTCTGTTCCCTAAATTATCGAGTTGTGTCTGTGTTTTACGTTACGTAGAATACACTGAGCTTTTGATAACATTGGTATCGTTTCTTTCGTGTCTGAGGCTGCTAATCACGGAAGCTTTGTGATTTATTTTCTTGCTACCCACCTCCGTGGTTCTCTTGCTGTGTTACTTAGCCTCCTGGTAGGGCCTGGGAATCCCCTGGAATTGCGGCTCATCTCCAGACTACAGATATTAGTTCCCCTGGAGAAAAGGGATGCTTTGGAGGGTGGACTGTGTGCCTTTGTCCCCCACCGATGTCCCTGGGTCTGGCAGGCTGGATCTAGGGGGGACCTGGCAACCCTAAAATTTCCAAATTGTTCCCAAGTCCTGTGATTGCTCACAACCCTCACTTCTGTGTGCGGGTATGTAGGATAAACCACCTAGTTGTGGTTCATCCACGCAGGAATGCTCGGTTGGAGTCTTTAGTCAGCACACCCTGGCTAATAGGGTTGCCAATCCCCAGGTGGGGGCAGGGGATCCCCCAGTTTGGAGGCTCTTCCCCTTGCTTCAGGGTCCTCAGAAAGCTGGGAGGGGGGAGGGAAATGTCTGCTGAGCACTCCATTATGCCCTATGGAGACTGATTTCCCACAGGGTATAATGGAGAATTGATCCACCGGTATCTGGGGCTCGGGGGGGGCTGTTTTTTGAGCTAGAGGTACCAAATTTTCTGCACAGCATCTGATGCCTCTCCTCAAAAGACCCTCCAAGTTTCAAAAAGACTGGACCAAGGGGTCCAATTTTATGAGCCTCCAAAGAAGGTGCTCCTTTCATTCATTATTTCCAGTGTGCAGTGTGATGGCCAGAACTCCCTTTGGAGTTCAATGATGCTGTCCCAACCTTGATCCTGGCTCCACCCCCAAAGTCCCCAGATATTTCTTGTATTGGACCTGGCAACCCTACTGGCTAACCTTCCAGCCCCAGCTTGAACAGTTCTTCGTCCCAGCTGGGCCTGGCTAGGGGCTGCTTCCTTGACTATGCTCTCCCTTCCCCTGTGAGTGTCCAACAGTCACTCACTCACCCTCTGACACCTGTAGCCCTCCTTTTTCAGCCCCAGCACATTCCCTTGGCAAGATGCCCTTACCCCGCCTTGCAAGGAGAGCACCTAAATGCAGGACCAGCCCATTCCACGGAGAGCGGCACACCAGGAGCAGAGCAGTGACGAGGACAGGAAACGTATTAAAAATTCTCACTCGGCTCCCGGCTCTGTTTGCTTTGGTGGCGGCAGAGAGGGGGCACCGGGGGAAGGGAGGACGGTGCCGTTCCGGGATCTCACGGCAGCCTTCGCGGATTTCCAGATGCCACTGCTGGAATCGTACCCGGCAATCGACACTGTTGCGTAAATAATTTATTTATACGAGATATTGATGCCTGGCGCTCCCAGCGAGACGCCTTCCAAGGCGGCCTTCGCTTTCCCATGCTGGAAACAACAGCAGGGTTAATAACATTTAAAAGCCCTCCCCCCAACAAAAACCCCATTAGGCAAAAGTATTAAAATACTGCTCCAAATCCCAGTGATATCAAGCGATAGGAATGTTTATGTTCGTTTATGTTTATTTGATTTCTCTGCCGCCCTCCCCGCCAAAGCAGGCTCCAGGCAGCTCACAATTTATAGTAGAACAATAAAAACATTTGAATTAAAACATTAGATTAAAACAGTCTGATGCTAATTTCAGTACAATTTAAAGAAAGCATTCAGTAATGAACATATGAAGCTGCCTTATACCAAATCAGATGCCCCCTGGTCCATCAAAATCAGTCTTGTCTACTCAGACTGGTAGCTGCTCTGCAGGGCTGAGGTTTCTCACGCCTGCTTGTCTGGACCTTTTTTAGTTGGAGATGCCAGGAATTGAACCTGGGACCTTTTGCTTACCAAGCAGATGCTCTACCACTCAGCCACCGTCCCTCTCTAACAATTATGAGACTCTCCAGGGTCTCAAGCTGAGATTTTTCATGCCTGATTGTCTGGATCTTTTTTAGTTGGAGATGCCGGGGATTGAACCTGGGACTTTTTGCTTACCAAGCAGATGCTCTAGCACTCAGCCACTGTCCCCCTCTAATAATTATGAGACTCTCCAGGGTCTTAAGCTGAGGTTTTTCATGCCTGCTTGTCTGGACTTTTTTTAGTTGGAGATGCCGGGGATTGAACCTGGGACCTTCTGCTTACCAAGCAGATGCTCTACCACTGAGCCACCGTCTCTCCCCAAATCTTGTAATCTTGATCTTCCATTAAGAGCTAATACCTCAGTGGTGGTTAACCTTTAGTTAAATGCAAGCTGAAGCAGCATCGTCTTGCAGGCCTTGGAGAACTGAGCAAGGTCCCACAGGGCTCTGACCTCCTTCGGCTGTTGGTTCCACCAAAAGGGGCGGTGAATGAGAAGGCTCTTTCTCAAGCTGTTTTCATTCTTGCCTCCCTTGGCCCGGGGATCGATAGTAAGTTTGACCTAAGTACCCTCTGGGGAATATGTGGGGAGAGACGGTCCCAAAGGTAAGCAGGTCCTCGGCCATATAGGGCTTTAAAGGTGATAACCCAGATAGAGAGTCCTAACAATACACTGTGGCTAATAGCTCTGCTCCATATGCTTATCCATTCCCCTCTTGAAGCTGCCTATGCTTGCAGCCATCACTACCTCCTGTGGCAGTGAATTCCACATGTTAATCACCCTTTGGGTAAAGAAGTACATATGAACATATGAAGCTGCCTTCTACTGAATCAGACCCTCGGTCTATCAAAGTCAGTATTGTCTACTTGGACTGGCAGCAGCTCTCCAGGGACTCAAGCTGAGGTTTTCCACACCTACTTGCCTGGACCCTTTTTAGTTGGAGATGTTGAGGATTGAACCTGAGACCTTCTGCTTACTTATGAACATATGAAGCTGCCTTCTACTGAATCCATCAAAGTCAGTATTGTCTACTCAGACTGGCAGCGGCTCTCCAGAGTCTCAAGCTGAGGTTTTTCATGCCTGGACCCTTTTTAGTTGGAGATGCTGGGGATTGAACCTGGGACCTTCTGCTTCTCAAGCAGATGCTCTACCACTAAGCCACTGTCCCTCCCCTAAAAGTACTTCCTTTTATCAGTTCTAACCCAGGTCAAACCTTCAACAATTTCTGTCTTCCTTGTAGGGAAATACAAAGTGGTCAAAGGGATCCTTTCGCCAGTGGGGGATGCCTATAAGAAGAAGGGGCTGATCAGCGCCAGTCACCGGGTGACCATGGCACGACTTGCCACGGAAAGCTCCGACTGGGTGGGAGTGGACGACTGGGAAAGCGGCCAGAAGGAATGGCAGGAGACCGTCAAAGTGCTCAGGTATTGTGCTGGGTCTGTGCCGGAACACTGAATAGGCGCTGAATGGGATGCTGGCCACCCAAGACAGCTTCCTAAGAACCTCACCTTTAACTTATTTTTGTAAAATAACCCAGTGTCGTGATTGCAGTTTCTGCCCAATGAAATCTCAGGAGGAAGGCGATGCTGAAATAGAGGAGCGAGATTGAGGGATCCAGAGATTAGATTCTTGATCCTTCCTGCCGCTAGCAGAAACAGAATAGAGCCACTGTGGTGGAGTGGCTACCAGGCTGTTGATCTAGGACAGAGGTGGCCAAACTTGCTTAACAGAAGAGCCACACAGAATAAATGTCAGATGTTTGAGAGCCACAAGACGTGAACATCAGATGTTTGAGTGGTGATGGAAGGAAGGAAGAGGGAGGAGAGAGAAGAAGGTGGAAAGAAAGCAACTTTAAATGCATTCTCCATGCCTCCGGCTGATTTGGCTTAAAGTGTTTTCAAGAGACAAATGCCTTCTCCAAGCTGTCAATAGGGGGGTGGGGGCTTCAAGAGCCACACAATATGTGTGAAAGAGCCACATGTGGCTCCTGAGCCACAATTTGGCTGCCCCTGATTTAGGATCTGGGAGACCCAGACTCAAACCCCTGCTCTGGCATGGAAGGTGACCCCAGGCCGGTCACACGTGCTCTGCTAACTATCCTCACAGGGATGTTCGGGGCAAAGCTCCCTCTAAGCTGTGGAGTTTTGTGAGCAAAAATTCTACTTCGTGAGCTACTGACATGATAGTTGCAGTTAGTTTGCTCTGGGGCCATTTTTCTGGAGCAGAGACAACAAATGTGTGAGCCGGAGGCTAAAAAATTGTGAGCTAGCTCACACAAACTCTGCTTAGAGGGAACACTGGTGATGAGCATAAAAGGGAGGAGAAGGAAAGAGCTTCGGCCGCTTTGGGTCCCCGCTGGGGAGAAAGGAAAGGAAAGGAAAGGTCCCCTTTGCGAACACCAGTCGTTTCCGACTCTGGGGTGACGTTGCTTTTACAACCTTTTCACGGCTGGGGAGAAAAGCAGGACAGAAATGAAGCAAATAGATTATACCATTTTGTAAATTGTGGTGGTGGGGGAATGGAACATGCTCTATTTAGGGGGGGTATTTGTGAATTTCCTGCAATGTGCAGAGGGTTGACCCTGGGGAACCCTTCCAACTCTGATTCTGTGCTTTTGTGTGCTGTACACCTTCTTGCAAATATGGGAAAACGCATCTGTTAAAAGCTGCTTCCTTAGAATCTCAGCCTTGATTTTAACATTCCTAGCCTGCACGGTTACCAAAATATGCCCACAAGCGTGCAGGTGATGCCTTGTGAAATTTCCATTGGCAGAGAAGTTGCCAAATAAGGTTTCAGAGTGTAGGATTTCAAGGCCCTCTGTAACGCCCCCTGAGCTTTTGGTAAAAATCTCAGTTTCTTCGGCAGATACCATCAAGAGAAGTTGAACCGTTCGTATTCCATGAATGACTTCGATGAAGTGGCTTCGCTGAGCAAACCTGGCCGCAAGAGGAAACGAGAGGCAGGTGGACGTCTTCCTGTCAGAAGGAATCAATTGACTTCAGAAACTAAAGGTTAATTTTCTATCCAATTCTAGGAGAAAAGAGATGGGAGATGGTTCCAAAGGATGGCGCTTTTGGATGAAAAGTAAAGTGTGCTAGACCCAGAGTGAAAGTGACTTGACAAACGCAGTGTCCTGGAGTGCATAGATCTCTGGGGTGTTGGAGGAAAAGTCAGCTTGGCAGGTGTCTATTGGCCCATACTCATAACCTTGTCAACCTGTCTTCAACCACTCAGTACTCAATCCTGTTTTGCAACCAGTTTTTGAACTGTTAGTAATTTGGGGAGTGTTAGTAATTAACTTAGTGCTACAATGTTGAGATGATTCTGCCCCCCCCCCCTTTTAATTAAAGCTTAGCATTTATTCTGATGGTACATCAGTTGTGATTCTATAGGACCACAGTGTGGGAGAGGAATAAAATACATAATTTGGTACAAGGTGCAAAGATTTGGGTTCCCTGGAAAACTTAGAGGTTGTTAAAGTAAGTTTCTAGTTCTTAAGATATGCTTGAAAGTTTAAAACATTTCTAAGCAGCACTGTTTAAGAAGCCAGAGAGGCAGCTGAGATTTGTAGCGTCCGCAGACGGAAGCTCCTTGCCCTTTCCCCCCTTTCAGTGATTAACCTACACAAAATAAGTACTTCAAGGTAGCAAAGCTTGGAGAATAAAATTGTGCAGCTTACCACAAGACACTCTGACCTGCGTAGTCCAGGCTAAGCTAATTTTGTCAGATCTTGAGAGATAAGCAGGGTTGGTTGTAGTTAGTACTTGGAGGGGAGACCACCATGGAAGTCCAGGGTTGCTGTGCAGAGGCAAGCGATGGCAAAACCACCTCTGAACAACTCTTGCCTTGAAAACCCTGTGGAGTCACCTTGTCAGCTGCGACTTGAAGAAGAAAAAGACCGTAAATTTATACCCCACCCTTCTCTCTGAATCGATCTCAGAGCGGCTTACAATCTCCTTTATCTCCTTCCCCCATGACAGACACTCTGTGAGATGGATGGGGCTGAGAGGGCTCTCCCAGAAGCTGCCTTTTCAAGGACAACTCCTGCGAGAGCTATGGCTGACCCAAGGCCATTCCAGCAGCTGCAAGTGAAGGAGTGGGGAATCAAACTCGGTTCTCCCAGAAAAGAGTCCACACACAACCACTACACCAAAACATAAGACAGGATACAGAATTGCTCACTTTTCATAATGCATAGTGTAGAATCCAGCAGTTCCTTAGTGCAGAATTGTGGGATTTAAATCAATATAATACAAACCGCCCTCGTTTTAGTTTTCAGCTGGGGAAAACGCAACAGCTATGCTGCCCTGCGGGTCTGACGCTTGGCTTCTTCATGACCTCTTTCCAGGTGTTCCCCAGCTGAAGTTGCTCTGCGGCGCAGACATCTTGGAGTCGTTTGCAGTCCCCAACCTCTGGAAGCCGGAAGACATTTTGGAAATCCTGACCAACTACGGCATGGTGTGCGTCACCCGACCTGGAACCCAGGCCCGGAAATTCATCTACGAGTCCGACATCCTCTGGAGCCAGAAGGAGCACATCCACCTGGTGGAGGAGTGGCTCACCGACGACATCTCGGCCACCAAGATCCGGAGGGCACTGAGGAGGCAACAGAGCATCCGGTACCTGGTGCCTGACAGCGTCCTCGCTTACATCGAAAAGCACAAATTGTACACCGCCGAGAGTGAAGACCAGAACAGCGGGGTCATCCTAGCGCCTTTGCAGAGGTACACTGAGGGGGGCAGCAGACCCTGAGCCATCCAGAAAGAACCGGCCACGCTTTGCAAGAAATGTGTAGGATAGCCGCCTAAATCTTTGGTCCTTTTGCTGGCCGCTGGACTCAGTCGGATCCTATTCCGTGCTGGGATGGGAGGTTTTACGAAGGGTTGGCAACTCGCCAGCTGTGATCTGGCCTGCTTTTGTGCTTTTCCCAGCACCTTTGGCTTGCAGCGACTGGTAAAGCTGGCCGCAGCCTAGAGGCGAGCACGATGGCGTCCCCACGTCTATAAATCCAGTTGCTGCGAAAGGCACAGGAGCAGTGGCCAGCAAAGGAGTTGGCGACCCAACCCCAAGCTTTGCATTGCAGCGTAGATACCGCTTGCTCTCGTGAGCAGCGGGACTGATTGGGCCACTCAGACGATCTTCTCTTCTTGGCAGCAGCTGGGATCAGGCTGCGTAGTGCTTGTTTGTGTGTGTGTATGTGTGTGAAGCTGCTCTGTATCTGGACACGTGTGGTAGTTAGCTCAGGCCTAAATGTTGGAGGTAATAAACACAGTGTCAATGAGGCAGCTGAAATGTCCCAGTCCTGACGCAGTCGTGAAGACGAAAAAGCTAGAGTGACCGTAGGACAGCCAGCCGGCTTGGTGGAAAACATTCTTTCCCTTTAATAGAGGCCAACTGAAGTTTTTCAAGGCGAGGGGAGGTAAATAACATCCCAGGAAGCCTCTATTAAAGGGCCAGGATTTCTGTTTTCTACAGACCGTTGGCAGCCTTGAACGTCCCACAGTCTGAAGTTCTGGTAAAGCTTGAAAGCCGTGACTGGCCGTGATTTACTGCGGGTGTCGCCCTAAGCCACGGCACCGCTATGGTGAGAACCCGATTTCCTTTGTAAAACCAGGACGCAGCAAGAAGCTTGTGGCTGTGGTCTCCTCTCTTAAGAATGCAGAACAAACTTTAAGTTTCGGTGGCACCTTTAAGACCAACACTGTTTTGTTCTGGGTGTAAGCTTCCATGTGCATGCAACACAAGAGCTTTTACCCAGAATCGGGGTGGGTTTTTTTGTAGCAGGAACTCCTTTGCATATTAGGCCACACACCCCTAAAATAGCCAATCCTCCTGGAGCTTACAGTAGGCCCTGTACAAAGAGCCCTGTAAGCTCTTGGAGGATTGGCTACATCAAGGGTGTGTGGCCTAATATGCAAAGGAGTTCCTGCTACAAAAAAAGCCCTGCCCAGAATTAATCTTAAAGATGCCACTGCAGCTTCAGACCAACTCGGCTACCCCCTGAATCTGTCTTAAGAATGCAGTTTGAGCTACCTGCAAGAAGCCAGATTTGCCCGAGTGGGCAGCAGCTAGACCATAGAGCTACGGAGCAAGAGTCTTCTGCATTTTTCTTTGCTGGGGACCGGACACCCAAATGGCGTCTTCCACGAGGAGACAGGAAGCCAGGGCTGTGGGTTACTCTTCTCATTTCTCAGCTCTATGGAGCCAACCCCAGATTACCCTTTGGTTTAGGGTTTTGTCAAGATACGTCTTTACGGAACACTGAGATGGGCGGGTGGCGCTCCGAAATGGCCCGCGGCAAACTGTAGAACCAGGTGGCCCTGCTAGAAAAGAGCAGCCTCAGATGCTAAGAGAGGACTGTTACACAGCCAATATTTCTTAGGAGGGGGGAAAAAAAATCTGTGTGGTGCAACTGAATAAATACCTCCTCCTTTTTCTCGTCCTCTTTCACACGGGGATCGGCAGCGCTGATCCTGTGAGTGTTTGCCTGGAAGTAAGTCCTACTCACCCGAAAGGGTTTATTCCTGTGCAAGAAAGCATAGGACAGGAGCCCAAAAGGCACACCAGGTGCATATTAGGAGATGTCACCCGTTCAACTTGTGCCGAGGTACGGGTGGATCATACCTAAGCTGGCCGCACGCTGCAGGCTGTGGCATCTAGGCATGGTGACCCTTACCTGCAGGCCTCTCCGCAAAAGATTCTGCAATGCTGGATTTGTGATTGAATGTCCTAGTTTGCACCAAAGCGGTAAAAGCTATCTCTGGGCTGTATGACTCCAAGCTGTAAGGGATAGCCCTTCTTCCTAGCCTGCTAGTTTTCTACATGCAAGTATTCTCACCCAGGCACCAGTTTGCAGTGTCAGCGAAAGCTAGGGCCTTGGTTTTAAGGTTGGCCTCCGCAGCTTCATTTGAAAGGAAGCCCTCCGACTTCATACCTGGTTCTAACCTTGGTTGAAACTCACTGTGTGCCTTTGCACATGGGTGGACTGCGTTCGGTTGGACGGGTGATCGGTCTTGTGGGGGCCTGATTTAAAGCCCCACTCCCCTCCCCATGTACGGCTGCCACCATGCTGGTTCCCCAAAGGCAGGGCTTTTTTGTAGCAGGAACTCCTTTGCATATTAGGCCGCACACACCCCCCCCCCGATGTAGCCGGTCCTCCTGGAGCTCACTGTAGGCCCTGTAAGAAGAGCCCCCGTGAGCTCTTGGAGGATTGGCTACATCAAGGGGCTGTGGCCTAATATGCAAAGGAGTTCCTGTTACAAAAAAGTCCTGCCTTTGCATATTAGGCCACACCCTTCTTATGTAGCCAATCCTCCAAGAGCTTACAGAGCTCTTCTTACAGGGCTTACTGTAAGCTCTTGGAGGACTGGCTACATCAGGGGGCTGTAGCCTAATATGCAAAGGAGTTCCTGCTACCAAAAAAGTCCTGCCCAAAGGTAACATTTTGAAAGCTAATCCGACCAAAGGAAAATGCCGTTCTGACTTGAAAACTGGCATCTTGGAAAGGGTCACAGGTTTTTGTTACTTCGGTCAAGCAGGCTCTGTTGATGTATGAAGTCAAAAACGGGGTTTGTTCTTGCCTGTTCATCAGTCCTCCAAGCTATGTCCACTTCTTGCATATCTGAGCCTGCCGCACAGCTTTTGATGACCTTTTTGATTGTTACAGGTCTAGTGTGGACGTCATACTGCCTGATCACCTCACCCTGGTTAAGGAGATCAAGAGCCATCACCGGCTCATGTGTTCTCCTTTTGCCCCTTCCCTTCTTCTCTCCTGCACACGAATCCCCCAGCTTACAGAGGTAACCGTGGTCAGCATTCTGTCTGTTCTGTGCTAGGGGCTAACCATGGCTAGCTCAAACCAGAATTTGCAGTCCTGGTTCTAACCTTGGTTGAAAGCTCTGGTCGGCAACTAGCGCTGGAAAATATTCAGTTTACTGTGTACATACAACAGTAACCTTGGTTCTGGAAAAGGGAGGAAGGGGGGATTTGTATACAACACGGGAAAGTGGGGAGGAAGGAGAATGACAACAGTGGGGGGTACCACAGATGGAGAAAAGGGAGCATTACTTCTGCACTCACTTATATGGACCGATGCCGTTTGTGGGGAAGCCGTGTACTTTTTCTTCTTCGCTATGTTGATTTAGTGCTACTGACACAAGACGAGAAACGAGCAATAAAAAATCTGGCCTGTCGGTGATACTGGCCCCCCTTGTATCAGCAGCGTGCAGCTAAGAATTCCGTCTTTACCCTGGCCATCTTCTGTTGCATTCTGTCTTCCCCCAAATCCTGCCCTTTTAAACCCCAATGCTGGTCCTTTGATTTCTCCCTGCGTTTGACACCGCTTGCGAAAGCCAAGAAAACGACACTGTGAAACGGACATGTGAACCGACGGGAATAAAATCAGTTCTGTCTAATCGGCCGAGTGTGTTCCTTTCACGGCAGCAGCCCCGTCTGGGATCATCCCAGAACAACATATTTCATCACAAGCAGATTTAACAGGTGTGATCTCACCCTAAGGGCAATGGCTTCAAGGTCCTGGCAAGAGAGGGGGTGGGACCAGGGCCAGGATCAATCAATGGGATCATAGGGCCATGTGACAGTACTTCCCCAATGGCGTAGGACTGGCAGTTTGAATTTGGCCCCTCCTCCCTAAGGGCAGAAGGTGCTGCCATTCCCCCTCCCAGGGTGTATTAGGGGGAATGTTGTGTTTTTAAAACTATATTGGGGGTGGGGGGTGGGGGGATGTGCTTTGTACTGTTTGCAAAAGAGGGGGTGTTCTTTTGCAACAGTAGTGAAGATCTCCAGGCAGGGAGATCTTCACTCCAGGGTTTAAACTTGTGCTTTGGAACAGTTGTACTTTGGAGAGCCAGTTTGGTGGAGTGGTTAAGTGCACAGACTCTTATCTGGGAGAACCGGGTTTGATTCCCCACTCCTCCACTTGCAGCTGCCAGAATGGCCTTGGGTCAGCCATAGCTCTGGCAGGAGCTTTTCCTTGAAAGGGCAGCTGCTGTGAGAGCCCTCTCAGCCCCACCCACCTCACAACATATCTGCTGTGAGGGGAGAAGATGTAGGAGATTGTAAGCCGCTCTGTGTCTTTGATTCAGAGAGAAGGGCGGGGTATAAATCTGCAGTCTTCTATTTCTTCTTCTTTTGAAACAGAGAGAAGAAAACCTTTAGGGTTCTCAGCTTCCTGGAAGAAGAATGTCCTGTCTCTTTAACAGAGGCATGCTGGGATGTTATTGACCAGGTGAAGCGATTCCCCTCCATGGCCTGAGAAAAGCTTCAGCTGCCTTTGTCCACACAGGAAGCTCCTGTTAAAGGGACATCCCCCCCCTCCCCCATCCTTTTCTTGCAGCCACAATGTGCAGAACAGCGATAACGGTCCCAGATGATTGGGGAAGGGGTGCTATTTTTGCTTTCTTTGCACTGGAGAGCAGTGCCAAGATCAGGAAGCCAACTGGAGGATTCACGCATATGTGCAAAGCCGGGAGTTGGAGGAATGTGGTCAGAGTTCAAAGTCCCCCGCCCACTGGCAGCGGTGGCTCATCGTGTCAGGGCAGTGGGGGTCTCATCTGGCTGGTTTGTGAGTCCAGTGAACAACAGGGACTTCCTTTTGCACCCACGCATTGTCGGATAGAGGTCTATATAGAGCTCTGGCAAAAGCACGTCTGTAGCGTAAAGGTTAGCACGTGGTCATTGCTTCATCCTGTTCCTCGGGGTGGGGGGGGGTATATCTTGGCTCAAGGTCACCGGACGGGGGGTGCAAGGGCCACTGGGAGTTCACAATTTTGTTCTTGCAGGAAAGATTTCATAGCAAGGGGCAAAAGTAGATGCTGGCAACAAAAAAAGAGAGGGATTTCTACAGAGTACCAGCTTGTCTCTTCCTCATTCCCTGCAGAAATACTGTTCCAATCACCAAGGACCCTGTACGTCCAGAGGCAAGAAAGCCTGATACGGAAGACACGTCATGTAGGGTTGCCGGCTCTGGATCCCAACCCTAATTTTGGGGGGAAATAACTGGAGATTTTGGGAGTGGAGCCTGAAGAGGGGGATTTGGGGAGGGGAGAGACTCAGCAGGGTATAATGCCGTAGACTTTGCCTTCCAAAGCAGCCATTTTACCTCCAGAAGAAGATGGTGATATTTATAATGTAGTGGGTTCGATGCACGGAAGAGGCGAGGTGGTAGTGAAGCAGTGAAGTGAAGCAACAGCTCTTTATTGATTACAGCATCGTGAGGCATCAGCATAAGACTGCTGAACTAGGCCCGACTATATACACATACCCGTGCTCCCGCGCAAGCGTTTGATTGGTCCATTCAAACCAGTAGGGGGCCCATGATTGGTCCATTCAAACCAGTGATTGGAGCTTTGGATCCTGTTCCCCATTGTTCCCAAGTCCCCAGGCTCTGGCTGACTGGCTCCACTGAGCCAGGCAGGAACACACATTCAGCACTCACTTGAGTCTGCATACATTACAATGTTGGATTTATATCCTGCCCTATACTCTGAATCTCAGAGTCACAATCTCCTCTACTCCCCCCCCCCCACAACAAACACCCTGTGAGGTAGGTGGGGCTGAGAGAGCTCTTACAGTAGCTGACCTTTCAAGGATAACTCCTACGAGAGCTTTGGCTGACCCACGGCCATTCCAGCAGCTGCAAGTGGAGGAGTAGGGAATCAAACCCGGTTCTCGCAGATAAGAGGCTGCGCACTTCACCACTACACCGAACTGGCTCCAGGGGAATTCATCTCTGTAGTCTGGAGATCAGTTGTAAATCCAGGAGATCTCCAGGCCCCACCTGGAGGCTGGCAACCCTATGACAGGCACAGTCAAAAAATCCTGGAGAAAAGTGCTCTGTCCCTTTAATAGCTGCTTGATGTGTGGAAATGGACCCTTGAAGCTTTTCATGGCAAGGAGGTCAGCAAAATCACCTGACGAAGAAGATGATGATATTAGATTAATATCCTGCCATCTACTCCGAGTCTCAGAGCGGCTCACAATCTCCTTTACCTTCCTCCCCCACAACAGACACCCTGTGAGGTGGGTGGGTCTGAGAGGGCTCTCACAGCAGCTGCCCTTTCAAGGACAGCCTCTGCCAGAGCTATGGCTGACCCAAGGCCATGCTAGCAGGTGCAAGTGGAGGAGCGGGGAAATCAAACCCGGCTCTCCCAGATAAGAGTCCACACACTTCACCACTACACCAAACTGACTCTTAATTAAGCTATTAAAGAGAGGGCTAATTTCTCCAGGAATGTGGGACCCCTGCCCAAGATCTCCCCCAAAGGACTCTATTCCTCAGACAAGCAAAACCTTTCTCGAAACACTTTAAATTGTCCTTAGACCTTAGGGTATGTGCAGCCCTAGGTGATCTGCCCACATGAAAGTAATAACTGTGCAGCGGAGCCTTTCCCTCACTTGTAAGCAACTCTCCCCTTCCCCTCTGGTTATCTGGACTTCAGACCTGAGACTTTCTAGATCACAAGCTACTTCCATCACTTTTAAATAAGACGATGACTGTAGATTTATACCCTGCCCTTCTCTCTGAATCAGAGACTCAAGAGCAGCTTACAATCGCCTAGATCTTCTCCCCCCACAACAGACACCCTGTGAGGTGGGTGGGGCTGAGAGAGCTCTGACAGAAGCTGCTCTCTCAAGGACAACTTCTGCGAGAGCTATGGCTGACCCAAGGCCATTCCAGCAGCTGTAAGTGGAGGAGTGGGGAATCAAACCCGGTTCTCCCAGATAAGAGTCCACTCACTTAACCACTATGGCTGCTCCAAGGCCATTCCAGCAGCTGCAAGTGGAGGAGTGGGGAATCAAACCCAGTTCTCCCAGATAAGAGTCTGCACACTTAACCACTACACCAAACTGGAGAAAAGATAGCTCAGCAAGCTGTTAACATCTGGATCTGATTGCCCCGAATCAACACATCAAACTAGTGCAGAGTTATTGCTATGGGCTGATTTGAATGGAAATCACATTTGACCCAAAAAGAGACAATAAGTGGTTAAACAGCTTCCCTCCTCTCCTGTGACTCAGGGACCAGTCCCATTGACTCCACACCAAAGATTGCAACCCGTGTGAACTTTCTCCCCCAAGTTCCAGATCCCACCCCCTGGCTAGCCCGGAGCTCACACCCATTTAGACCAGCTGCAAGTCCTTCTCCCTTCCCCATATATACAGGGCCTAGGGAGGGAGGTTTTGGGGTTTTACTGTTGTCTTCTCCACTCTTGGTGTGTTCTGCTTGTTTGCCATAATGCCTGCGGATTTTAGTGGCACCTGGAACTTCGTTTCTAGCGATAATTTTGAAGGTTACATGCTGGCCTTAGGTAAGACGCTACAGTTTGGATCCGTTTTTCCTTCTCTCATGGCTTATGTTGAAACCCTTCCTTATCTAAGTAAACTCTTTCTGAAAACTCTCTCTTTCAAATTCTGGGCACTGTTGTCTTGTGTATATAAGCTATGCTTTTGTTACCAGAACGTGTTCCGTTTTGTATTTTTACTTATTGTTCCAAATCGTGTCCTTGGTTTGGCTATTTGCTAGGTTGCTTGCAAGCCTGACTTTATTTACCGATTTATTAGTTTCGATTTTTATATTGCCTTTCCCTGCAAACAGGGCTTAGGGCAGTGTACAACAACGAATAAAATAACCAGGTTCAAGTGAATATCAAATGCAAGCACTAAAATGACAATGATTGATTTAATTAGATGGTGACCAGAGATTTCTAATTGTGCCATCGTCTTGTAGCAGGGGGACAGGGGGTAAGAGTGCTAGACAGGTGGAGACCGTCACTGTCTTCAACTGAATGCCTCTACCTTACAGGCCTAGGAGAACTGCATTCAGCCCTGCTACAGGGCACGGATACTACTTGACAGAGAGTTCCACCAGGTTGGAGCCAGGGCTATCAGAAAGCCCGTGTGTGTGTGTGTTGAATATCCACTAGGCGCACTGTTATGCCCTATGGCAGGAGTGGCCAAACTGTGGCTAGGGAGGCACATGGGGCTCTTCCACACATTGTGTGACTCTCAAAGCCCCCATTTCTCCATTGGCCAGCTTGGAGAAGGCATTTGCCTCTTTAAATTACTTCTCCAAGCCAAGCCAGCTGGTGGCTTGGAGAATGCATTTAAGGTAAAAGTTGCGTTCTTTCCACCCCTCTCCCCTCCCCCATCTGTTTGCCTTCCTGCCTTCCCGCTCTCAAACATCTGACATTCGTGTTTTGCAGCTCTCAAACGTTTGATGTTTTTTTTTTTGTGGCTCCTATGTTAAGTTTGGCCACCCCTGCCTATGGAGGCTGGTCCCCACAGGGTATAATGGAGATTCAATCCAGATCCCAGGGTATTTGGGGTGGGGGGCTGTTTTTTGAGGTGGAGGCACCAAATTTTTAGCATAGCATCTGATGCCTCTCCTAAAAAAAAACTCTACCGGTTTCAAAAAGATTGGTCCAAGGGGTCCAAATTCTATTATCCCCAAAATAATGTGCCCCATCCTCCATTATTTCCAATGGAAGGAAGGTATTTAAAATGAGCACGGTCCCTTTAAATGTGATGGCCAGAATTCCCTTTGGATTGTGCTTGCCACAACCTTACTCCTGGTTCCACCCCCAAAAGTCCCCAGACATTTCCTGAGTTGGACCTGGCAACCCTACACTTACCCTCATGCCAGCTCTGATAACTATTTCCTAGTTACCTATGATGAACAAAAGCCCCTTTAGGTGACTAAATACTTCCAGCAGTTGGCAAGCTGTTTTTTTCCCCACTTCAGCCTGCAAATCTGTTGCGGGTGGCCTAAAAATAGATCTTATGCCATCTAAATTTGCAACCTACTAGATTAGTTTTGGAAGGCTGCACTTAAAAAGATAAAAGCATTTAGGTTGTAGAGCGTTTGGCTTTTGTTCAGCAGGCTCCCAGAATGCAGAGCTTTCCCACTGCCTGTGGATCTATAACAAATAATCTTCTAGACCTGAAATGGTGGGTAAGTGATTATCCATCTGGCACAGCAGATCAGTGACTAAAGACTTGATTTTGGCACCTCTGTAAAGAGTTGCTGCAGGACTAAACTTTTGACAGAGCGTTAGAGCAAGTGACCCCCATAAATCCTCACATATCTTAGTCTGCCGACTGGCTGACCTACTCTGGAAGTACTCTGCCAGTGGTCTGACCTGAGTCTAAATGTCAGACTTAGCGGGGAAGGGAGGCCTGGGGTGACGTGTGCTTGCTAAGCCCAGTGGGCGAGACACGCACAAACAGACGAGATTTATTTCTGTCTGCCAGGTATTGATTTTGCAACTCGCAAGATAGCAAAATTGCTGAAGCCCCAGAAGGTTATTGAACAGGACGGGGACTCCTTCTCTATCCGGACGACCAGCACTTTCCGGAACTACTCTGTCCAGTTCAAAATTGGGGAGGAGTTTGAGGAAGACAACAAAGGCCTGGACAACAGGAAATGCAAGGTGAGAGGCCTGTTGAAGGGCCAACCGTACAGATCCAGGGGGCAGGGGATCTCTTGGTTTGGAGGCCCTCCCCCCACTTCAGGGTCATCAGAAAGCAGAGGGAGGGAAATGTCTCCTGGGTGTTCCATTATTCCCTATAGAGACCGATTCCCATAGGGTGTAATAGAGAATTGATCCACAAGTATCTGGGGCTCGGGGGGGGGCTGTTTTTTGAGGTAAAGGCACCGAATTTTCAGCATAGGATCCAATGCCTCTCCCCAAAATACCCTCCAAGTTTATTTTAGTATTTATTTATTTATTTTTAGTCAATGTCTATTCCGCTCATTCCCTGTAGGGCTCAGGGCGGAGTACAACATGCAATAAAACAATAAAATACAATAAAAACATTTTAAAGCAGACAACTCAACAGCACTCAGATTACCATGACATCACATATAGCCCAGCCTAGCCATCTCACGTCATGATATCTCACAGGGATGGCAGTTTTTATTCCAGTTCCTAGCATAGATGACAGCGCTGGCTGGGAAGGCCAAGCAGATCAAGAAGAAGAAGATGAAGAAGATATTGAATTTATACCCTGCCCTCCACTCCAAAGAGTCTCAGAGCGGCTCACAATCTCCTTTACCTTCCTCCCCCACAACAGACACCCTGTGAGGTAGATGAAGATATTGGATTTATATCCCGCCCTCCACTCCGAGGAGTCTCAGAGCGGCTCACAATCACCTTTCTGAGAGCCAGTTTGGTGTAGTGGTTAAGTGTGCGGACTCTTATCTGGGAGAACCGGGTTTGATTCCCCACTCCTCCACTTGCACCTGCTGGAATGGCCTTGGGTCAGCCATAGTTATCACAGAGGTTGTCCTTGAAAGGGCAGCTGCTGTGAGAGCCCTCTCCAGCCCCACCCACCTCACAGGGTGTTTGTTGTGGGGGAGGAAGGTAAAGGAGATTGTGAGCCGCTCTGAGACTCTTCGGAGTGGAGGGCGGGATATAAATCCAATATCATCTTCTTCTTCTTCTTCTTCTTTCCCTTCCTCCCCCACAACAGACACCCTGTGAGGTAGATAAAGATATTGGGTTTATATCCCACCTCCAGTCCGAAGAGTCTCAGAGCGGCTCACAATCTCCTTTACCTTCCTCCCCCACAACAGACACCCTGTGAGGTAGATGAAGATATTGGATTTATATCCCGCCCTGCACTCCGAAGAGTCTCAGAGCGGCTCACAATCCCCTTTACCTTCCTCCCCCACGACAGACACCCTGTGAGGTAGATGAAGATATTGGATTTATATCCCGCCCTCCACTCCAAAGAGTCTCAGAGCGGCTCACAATCTCCTTTACCTCCCCCCCCCCCCACAACAGACACCCTGTGAGGTAGATGAAGATATTGGAGTTATATCCCGCCCTCCACTGCGAAGAGTCTCAGAGCGGCTCACAATCTCCTTTCCCTCTCCCCCGCCACAACAGACACCCTGTGAGGTAGATGAAGATATTGGATTTATATCCCGCCCTCCTCTCCGAAGAGTCTCAGAGCGGCTCACAATCTCCTTTACCTTCCTCCCCCACAACAGACACCCTGTGAGGTAGATGAAGATATTGGATTTATATCCCGCCCTCCACTCCGAAGAGTCTCAGAGCGGCTCACAATCTCCTTTACCTTCCTCCCCCACAACAGACACCCTGTGAGGTGGGTGGGGCTGGAGAGGGCTCTCACAGCAGCTGCCCTTTCAAGGACAACCTCTGCCAGAGCTACGGCTGACCCAAGGCCATTCCAGTAGGTGCAAGTGGAGGAGTGGGGAATCAAACCCGGTTCTCCCAGATAAGAGTCTGCACACTTAACCACTACACCAAACTGGCTCTCCTTCAAGAAGAGACACCCGCAGTCTCAGCTAAAAGCCTGGCGGAACAGCTCCGTTTTACAGGCCCTACGGAAGGCTAATAAGCCAGGTAGAACCCGGATCTCAATAGGGAGCTGATTCCACCAGATTGGGGCCAGAACTGAAGGCGAGGCGGGCGTCTCTTGGGCCGGGGATGGCCAACAGATGTTGGGAGGGCAAACGTAACGACCTCCTGGGCATATATGGAAAGAGACTGTCCCACAGGTAAGTTGGTCCCAGGCCGCATAAGGCTTTAGCACTAGAACCTTGAAGTGGATCCGGTACTCGATGGGCAGCCAGTGCAGACTGTGGAGTGCCGGTTGAATGCCCACCAGTAAAGGTGCTGCCGTCGGCAGGCGAGCCGCTGCACTCTGCACCCGCTGCAGTTTCTGGATCAGTCTCAAGGGTAAGCCAGCGTAGAGCGAGTTCCAGTAGTCTAGTCTGGGAGTGACCATTGCATGGATCAGTGTAGCCAGGTCCCGGGGGGGGATAGATAAGGTGCTAGCTGCCTGATCTGCCGAAGATAACAAAAGGCAGACTGGGCAACCATCATGATCTGGGCCTCCATGGAAAGGGAAGAAGATGATATTGGATTTATATCCCGCCCTCCACTCTGAAGAGTCTAAGAGGGGCTCACAATCTCCTCTACCTTCTTCCCCCACAACAGACACCCTGTGAGGTAGATGAAGATATTGGATTTATATCCTGCCCTCCACTCCGAAGAGTCTCAGAGCGGCTCACAATCTCCTTTGCCTTCCTCCCCCACAACAGACACCCTGTGAGGTGGGTGGGGCTGGAGAGGGCTCTCACAGCAGCTGCCCTTTCAAGGACAACCTCTGCCAGAGCTATGGCTGACCCAAGGCCATGCTAGCAGGTGCAAGTGGAGGAGTGGGGAATCAAAGCCGGTTCTCCCAGATAAGAGTCTGCACACTTAACTACTACACCAAACCGGCTCTTGGAGGCATCCAAGGTCACTCCCAAGCTCCTCACCTTTTGGGTTGGCGCCAATGTGGCACCGTCAAAAGCTGGGAGCTCGATGCCCATACCCACCCCGACTCAAGTACAGGACCTCCGTTTCAAAAGGATTGGACCAGCGGCCCTCCAGGGTTTCAGGTCTTTTCATATCACCTACCACCTGATCCTTTTAACTGGAGATGCCGGGGATGGAACCTGGGACCTTCTGCATACCCAGCTGATGCTCTTCCAACTGAGTCACAACCCCTCCCTTAGCATCAGTTACTCTAGCAACTCAACAGATAAGGATACTTCTTATTAATAAATTGCAACGTGTGCATTAAGTGCCATGAAGTCACTTCTGACCGATGGTGACCGTATGAATTAATGTCCTCCAATGCAATAGTGCTGCAAAAAAAACCCCACTTGCAAGTTAAATCTTGATTTGTTCTGCAGCTGTCAAGAGCAAAGGAGTCCAGGCATGTGCAAACTAGCAGCCAGTGACCACAGACCACCTGTCCCTTGCGTGAGCCTGACTAAGCTTTTAAAATAATCACACTTACGTAAGTGAGATGGGTGGCAGATGAAGACGGGGTGATCGAGAGCCAGTTTGGTGTAGTGGTTAAGTGTGTGGACTCTTATCTGGGAGAACCAGGTTTGATTTCCCCACTCCTCTACATGCACCTGCTGATGTGTCCTTGGGTCAGTCACAAGTTCTCTCAAGGCTGTTTTGCTCAAGAGCAGTTTTTGTTAGAGCTCTCTCAGCCCCACCTACCTCACAGAGTATCTGTTGTGGGGAGGGGAAGGAGATTGTGAGGTGCTCTGAGGCTTCTTCGGCTAGTGAAGGGCAGGGTATAAATCCAATCTCTTATCTTCTTCTTGGCTATTGGACCTTGACAGTGAAAAGACACCTGATAGCTGTAGCTGCACCCAGAGAAGAGACACCTCATTGATGTTCTAGTGTGTGTTTTAATTCCTTATTGATTCTATCTTTTTGCAGCTTGATTCCCTGCCATTTGCGGATATTGATTGGTAATATCTGGGTTGGCTGACTGAGCTACTGATTCTTCTTTTTAGTTACCTTTGCTGTGGGTATGTTCAGTTACGTTTTGTAAGTTGTGAGAGGAGCTCAAGTTGAAAAATGCCTTTAGGGGAAAGGCTTTTCCAGACAAGATGGAAGCAGAGGGGAAGGTATCTAACTTGGAACACAGGCACTACAAGGAGCAATCTGGTAACATTTTGATGCACTTCTCTTTCCAATGCAGAGCGTTGTTACCTGGGACGGTGACAAACTCGTTTGTGTCCAGACGGGAGAGAAGAAAAACAGAGGCTGGAGTCACTGGATCGAAGGAGATGAGCTCTATTTGGTATCTAATATTACAAGTTTTGTTTCTAGATCCAGCCCACCTAGAATATCTGCTAAGAACAGGGGTGGCCAAACTGTGACTCAGGAGCCACATGTGGCTCTTTCACACATATTGTGTGGCTCTCGAAGCCTCCACCACCGTTGGCCAGCTTGAAGAAGACATTTGTCTCTTTAAATCACTTCTCTAAGCCAAGCCAGCTGGTGGCTTGGAGAATGCATTTGAAGTTAAAGTTGCTTTCTTTCCACCTCTCCCCATCTATTTGCGGCTCTCAAACATCTGATGTTCATGTCTTGCGACTCTCAAATGTCTGATGTTTATTGTATGTGGCTCTTATATTAAGCAAGTTTGGCCACCCCTGGCTAAGAACATCAGAAGAGCCCTGCTGGATCAAACTAGTGGCCCATCTAGCCCAGCATGTTGTCTCACACAGTGGCCAACCAGTTCCTCTGAAGGGCCAACAAGAGGGCACAGAGGCCAGGGCCTTCATAAGATCATCAGAAGAGCCCTGCTGGATCAGACCAGTGGTCCGTCTGGTCCAGCATCCTGTCTCACGCAGTGGCCAGCCAGTTCCTCTGAAGGGCCAACAATAGGGCAGAGAAGCCGAGGCCTTCATAAGATCATCAGAAGAGCCCTGCTGGATCAGACCAGTGGTCCGTCTGGTCCAGCATCCTGTCTCACACAGTGGCCAACCAGTTCCTCTGAAGGGCCAACAATAGGGCAGAGAAGCCGAGGCCTTCATAAGATCATCAGAAGAGCCCTGCTGGATCAGACCAGTGGTCCGTCTGGTCCAGCATCCTGTCTCACGCAGTGGCCAGCCAGTTCCTCTGGAGGGCCAATAACAGGGCACAAAAACTGCGGTCTTCATAAGAACATCAGAAGACTCCTGCTGGATCAGACCAGTGGTCCATCTAGGTCAGCCTCTGTCTCACACAGTGGCCAACCAGTTCCTCTGGAGGACCAACAAGAGGGCACAGAGGCCTTCCCCTGATGTTGCCTTTTGGCCTTGGGATTCAGAGATTGAACATGGAGGTCCCCTTTAGTCCTCATGGCTAGTAGCCACTGATAGGGTTTTCCCCCCCCCCCTTGGTTTTTCTAATCCTGCCTGTGGCCATCACTGCTTCCTCTGGCAGCAAATCCCACGTTTTAATCACTCGTCGTGTAAGGAAGTATTTTCTTTTGCCTGTCCCGAATCTACTGCTCATTGGATGCCCTCCAGTTCTAGTATTTCGCGAAAGGGAGAAAAAGTCCTGCTTTTCAACTCTCTCCACTTTGTGCATAATTTTTTATAAACCTCTATCAGTTCTGTTATGCACAAGGTGGAGAGAGTTGAAAAACAAACAAAAAAAAGAACTTATAATTGTAATAATTTTTAAGCCTCTATCCGTTCTCTAGCAGCCCCGTGGCACAGCGTGGTAAAGCTGCAGTACTGCAGTCCAAACTCTCTGCTCACGACTTGAGTTCGATCCCAGTGGAAGCTGGGTTCAGGTAGCTGGCTCAAGGTTGACTCAGCGTTCCATCCCAGGTCGGTCAAACGAGTACCTAGCTTGCTGGGGGGGGGGGGAAGGGTAGATGACTGGGGAAGGCAATGGCAAACCACCCCTTAAAAAATCTGCCATGAAAACGTCGTGATGCTTGCTATTAAAAGAATAAAAAGTATACATTAAAAAAAACAACAACATCCTCATGGGATGTCACCCCAGAGTTGGAAACGACTGGTGCTTGCACTGGGGACTACCTTTACCTTTTTAAATCAGTTCTCTCCCCAACCCTCTCTGTCATGTGAATGTTTATAGCTGCCTTATATAAATTCTGACCATTGGTGGTTCTTTTTGGCTTTTCCCTGGCATCATTTTTACTAAGATGTCATCTTGGCAAACACCCATAGATCCTTTAACAGGAAATGGAATCTACAGCCTTCTGCATGCAAAATGAGAGCTCTAAGTCATAATGTCATAATGTCTCTCTCAAGAATAACGTCACTTGGATTATCTAATCCAAGTGACGTGTAGTAGAACAGTTATGTGTCTTCCTTTTTAGGAACTCCGGTGTGAAGACCAAGTAAGCAGGCAAGTTTTCAAGAAAGTGTGAAGCAAATTCCAGAGACGTAACAACTGTACAACTTTGTGGAAGAGTTGATGAGTAGGTGCTGAATTCACAACCATGGATCGAGATGGTAGCTTTACAAGTCGAATGTTTTGTTGCTTGCATTTCCCTAAAGATCTTCAGATCGGAAACTGTAATTGTCACCAGCGCATATTAAAGATAACTTCCAGCAATGCAACTCGAAAGTGTAGATCCCTTTTCAGGCTTTGAAGTTTGTCGTGATCACAGAACTCCGCTAGCTTGGCGAACTTGCTTACATTATCAAAGAAGAAATAGTTGAGCTGAAGTGCTAATTGGTTAATCTAACTGCATAAATCCTTGGAGTTATTAGTAGCTTTGGAACACTCTGTTTTTTCCCTGCAGTGACCATGTCCACATACCATTAAGGATATAAGAACTGCCCTCTTGGTTCAGATCAGTGGTCCATCTAGTCCAGTACCCTTTCTCTCACATTGGCTAACCAGTTACTACTACCAAGGGCTAGCGAGGAGGCATAATGGATATGGCTTTCCCTCAAGGTTGCCGCCTAGCGCTGGGATTCAGAGGCTCTTCTGCCTTTAGAGGTTCCCTTTAGTCACTATAGCTAGTAGTCACTGTCTAATCCTCTTTTAAAGTAGTATCCAATGGCAACTGAACCGTGTAGTCTGAAGATGAGTTGTGAAGTGGTTGCCAGCCCAATTTAGGATAAGGTTACCCTGTGGCGCAGTACTGCAGTCCTAAGTGCTGCTCACGACCTGAGTTCGATCCCAGCTAAATCTGGGTTCAGGTAGCCAGCTCGAGGTTGACTCAGCCTTCCATCCTTCCGAGGTGGGTCAAATGAGTCCTCAGCTTGCTGGAGGGGGGGGGGGAGTGTAGAAGACTGGGGAAGGCAATAGCAAACCACCCCGTAAAAAGTCTGCCGTGAAAACGTAAAAGCAGCGTCACCCCAGAGTAGGAAACGACTGGTGCTTGCACAGGGGACCTCCTTTCCTTACCAAATTCAGGTTGGGGAATTCCTGGAAATTTGAAGGGTGGGGGTTGACAATCTTCCCTCTAAGCTGCAGGATCTTGTGAGCAAAAATTCTACTTTGTGAGCTCCTGGCATTAAAGTTGTGAGCTACTGCATAAATTAGTATGCTCTAGGGTTGCCAAGTCCAATTTAAGAAATATCTGGGGACCTTGGAGGTGGAGCCAGGAGACTTTGGGGGTGGAGCCAGGAGAAAGGGTGTGACAAGCGGAATTGAACTCCAAAGGGAGTTCTGGCCATCACATTTAAAGGAACCACACTCCTTTTTAAATGCCTTCCTTCCATAGGAAATAATGAAGGATAGGGGCACCTTCTTTGGGGGCTCATAGAATTGGTCCCCCTGGTCCAATCCTTTTGAAACTCTGGGGGTATTTTGGGGAGAGGCATTGGATGCTATACTGAAATTTTGGCGCCTCTACCTCAAAAAACAGCCTCCCCAGAGCCCTAGATACCCGCGAATCAATTCTCCATTATTTCCAATAGGAATAAGTCTCCATAGGGAATAACGGAGTTCCCAGCTGACATTTCCCTCCCCCCCCACCGCTTTCTGATGACCCTGAAGCAGGGGGGAGGGATTCCAAACGGGGGGATTCCTTGCCCGCACCTGGGGATTGGCAGCCCTAGTGTGCTCTGGGGTCCTCCTTCCTGAGCTCAGACAAGAATGTGTGAGCTGGAGGCTAAAAATCTGTGAGCTAGATCACGCTAATTCAGCTTAGAGGGAACACTGGTTGGGAAGGTCAAGGACCACACATCTGGCGATCAGTTGTAATCAGGGGTCGTTCTGTAGAAAAACAGATGATGGCACTCATCCAGGTATTGTTGTGCAGCCGCCCCTACTATTCAATAGACAAGATGGGGAGGAGGGGGAACCCTCAGAAAGGTTCAGAAGCTGCACTCCTGTGAGCTCCTGCTGAATCAGAGGCCTGGTTGTGATTCTGGGAGATATCTAGGCCCCACCTGAAGGCTGGCAACTATAGGAGTAGAAAAAAATCCAGATGAAATTTCCTTGCTCCAAGAGGCTTTAAATCAACAAAGTTTCTCCTGCAACATTCCTACGCAGTTTATAGCACCTTGGTTGCAGCATACTAACAGGGTAGGGGCTCAACCTACCTCACAGGCCTTTTAAACTGGGCTGAGGGAAAATTTGTGCTGTTTTGTGGCCTTCGGGGAAAGGCTCAAACAATTCCTTCAGGGAAATAAGATTATAGCAGCTATACCGTGCCATCCACTAGGTGGCACTTTGGTTACACAAAAAAGTTAAAACAAAAAAAGGTTTTGGTATATAGTTTGCTGTGTGGAAGTTCTATTAGTATTGGCAGACTAATTTCTCTAATAAAATTGATAATGCAGCAGTCTAATTTACAGATAGATGATAGGCTTCAGGTCTTTGTTGTTTCAGCGTGATGGAAGAAGCAATAACTTTCTCTGCATTCAGAACTAATAGGAAAGGGATAACAAATAGGGCCAGGAGACAAACAGGAAAGGAGACTATCCTTGAAAAGGCCAATATGGCATTTCTCTATGTGATTTTCTGAGAGGTCAACAAGACTGTTCTGTGCATCAGTTCTAATTTGTGGGGCAGGGCCCAATGATGTGGCCTTAGAAAGGTGTTGGCATGAAATAATAAACTAAATAATTGAGGCTACTAGAAGACCAGAGCAATTAAGAACAGAATCTGCTGTTAAGAACAGAATCTGCTAGGAGAGCCAGTTTGGTGTAGTGGTTAAGTGTGTGGACTCTTATCTGGGAGAACCGGGTTTGATTCCCCACTCCTCCACTTGCAGCTGCTAGCATGGCCTTGGGTCAGCCATAGCTCTGGCAGAGGTTGTCCTTGAAAGGGCAGCTGCTGTGAGAGTCCTCTCAGCCCCACCCACCTCACAGGGTGTCTGTTGTGGGGGAGGAAAGTAAAGGAGATTGTGAGCCGGTCTGAGACTCTTTGGAGTGGAGGGCGGGATATAAATGCAATATCTTCATCTACCTCACAGGGTGTCTGTAGTGGGGGAGGAAGGTAAAGGAGATTGTGAGCCGTTCTGAGACCCTTCGGAGTGGAGGGTGGGATATAAATCCAATATCTTCATCTACCTCAAGGGTGTCTGTAGTGGGGGAGGAAGGTAAAGGAGATTGTGAGCCGCTCCGAGACTCTTTAGAGTGGAGGGCGGGATATAAATCCAATATCTTCATCTACCTCACAGGGTGTCTGTAGTGGGGGGGGAAGGTAAAGAAGATTGTGAGCCGCTCTGAGACTCTTTGGAGTGGAGGGCGGGATATAAATCCAATATCTTCATCTACCTCACAGAGTGTCTGTTGTGGGGGAGGAAGGGAAAGGAGATTGTGAGCCTCTCTGAGACTCTTCGGAGTGGAGGGCGGGATATAAATCCAATATCATCTTCTTCTTCTACCTCTACATGATTTACTGTTCTGGCTGTTCTAATCCGCATTCATAAGCACATGCATCATTCTGGGTTTTGTATGTGAGCATGCAAGAGAGTTTACCTGGTCTCCCTGATGGATGACTGGAGGAGTTAACGTTCCAAGTGTGCCTGTCTCTAAATCAGGAGGCAAGCTAGGGTTGCCAAGTCCAATTCAAGAAATATCTGGGGACTTTGGGGGTGAAGCCAGGAGACTTTGGGGGTGGAGCCAGGAGACATTAGGGGTGGAGCCAAGATCAAGGCTGTGACAAGCATAATTGAACTCCAAAGGGAGTTCTGGCCATCACATTTAAAGGGATGGCACACCTTTTCAATGCTTTCCTTCCATAGGAAATAATGAAGGATAGGGGCACCTTCTTTTGGGGCTCATAGAATTGGACCCTGTGGTTCAATCTTTTTTAAAACTTGGGGGGGGGGGGTTGGGGAGAGGCACTAGATGCTATACTGAAAATGTGGTGCCTCTACCCCAAAAACCAGCCCCCCCAGAGCCCCAGATACCCACAGATCAATTCTCCATGGTTTTCTATGGGAATAAATCTCCATAGGGAATAACAGAGTTCCCAGCAGACATTTCCCTCCCCTCCCGCTGCTTTCTGACGACCCTGAAGCGGGGGGGAGGGCCTCCAAACCGGGGGATCCCCTGCCCTCCCCTGGGGATTGGCAACCCTAAGGCAAGCTCAGAACAGAAATTCATGCCCACATTAGGGGTTGGGGAGGAGTACCTCTGAAGGCAGGTGCCTTTTAAGAAAAAAATACAGATAGTAAAGCAGTTTGGTATATTTATTTATTTAGTGAATTTATATCCCACCCTTTCCTATAACGGGCTCAGGGCAGAGCACGGCATAGATTAGACAATAAAAACCAACAAGTCAAATTTAAAACAATACAATAAAACCAAACAGCAGGACGATAAAACGAAATAAGGTGCATCGCCGGCAGAAAGCGCACATTTCACAGAGTGCAGTTTTTGGCCCCAAGTGATGTTGTTAAAATCAGATTCAGCACCTCAACAAAGCTATAAAGCGTGCCCCTGGGTTTTCAGGTAGCCGGCTCGAGGTTGACTCAGCCTTCCATCCTTCTGAGGTCGGTAAAATGAGTACCCAGCTTGCTGGGGGGAAAGTGTAGATGACTGGGGAAGGCAATGGCAAACCACCCCGTAGAAAGTCTGCCATGAAAACCTTGTGAAGGCAACGTCATCCCAGAGTTGGAAACAACTGGTGCTCGTACAGGGGACCTTTCCTTTCCTTTCCACAACAAGGGAGGCCAGCTGATAGAATAGTCGGTGGAATAGGATGCCCGCTGCCTCAACCAAAAGCTTGGCGGAACAGCTCCGTCTTGCAGGCCCTACGAAATGGCAGTAGCTCAGGTGCAAATAAGAAGCATGCAAGAATTCAAAGGGAAGGAATGTCTGCCCATATTTTACTGATTATGATAGCAATCAATTTAAAGAAACAACTGGTATAAGTAAAGGGATCGGTATCAGTTGCCCAACCAAAACAGTGTTTAATTTTCCTGCCATTCTTTGAAGAATAAAAAAAATCTAAATCCATCACCTTGTGTATGACAGTTTATTAATTGTTATTGGATTGATCTAATAAAGAACAGCTTGATTGTGTCTTTGGGGAAACATTGTTTCTGCACCCCCAAAAAAGAGGATTAAATATGCTTTCAAGATTCTTGATGATACATTTTGATTTCTAGCCTCATTTAGATGTGTGGATACTCCTAAATTAGATACTTAGGCAATATTTACTTGATCAGTTTTTTGGGTTGCCTAAAAATGTATCCTAATACATTGGCCAGGAGCATTTTAAGAGCTGTCAGTTATTAACTTAGAAGAATGGCAAGTGGTAGGTGCCATTATGAGAAGAGGAATTCCCTTCTTTCATATACACACAGGAGTGGGAATGCCTCTTCTAAGATGGTGCCTATTTTAAGTATGCCCGCATCATCTAAAAAGTGCCTTGATAATTTAATAGTAAAAATTCTGAAACAGAATTTACAATAATACATATGTGCAGTTTTGGATGCTTTTAAATGGTGTCAGGTTTGAAACTCATGTGCTTTGTTTTTAAATCCATAATTAACTGGGTACCATAAAAGTTTTGTTATGAAACAGCCATTTTAAGATGGTTACAATATGCATTGTATCTTTGCGTCCCCTGCAAGCATTCTTTACAACACCTTCCGACTGGGATATAAAGACTCTGATCTCCATTTCTACTCATGGTTGATGAAGGGAACTTTGAGTCTCGAAAGCTTACATCTTGAGAATCTTGTTACCCTCTTAAAGTGCTGCTGGATTCAAATCTAAATTTTAAACTTAGATCAAGATGGGTAACCGGGTTAGTCTGACTGCAGCAGTGGAGCACACCAAGAGTTCTTGCTTTTTTAAACATAAATATTTCAAAAATTTGCAAATTTTACCAGGAGCCATTTTGGGAGAGGCATTGCCTTTTCTCTCTCTGACAATGAATGAACACCTCAGATCATCCAATTGAAAACAGTATGCTTTATTCAAAGTTCATCAGCAGTTTTTATTCATCTCCAGCTACAGATTGAATCAACTGCTTGGAAGATCCATGACTGAAAATGCTTCAGGGACAAATACAGCCACCGGAATCAGAAATCGAATAGCGCTTTTTGAACGTACGAAGCTGCCTTATACTGAATCAGACCCTGGGTCCATCAAAGTCGGTATTGTCTACTCAGAATGGCAGCGGCTCTCCAGGGTCTCAAGCTGAGGTTTTTCACACCTCTTTGCCTGGACCCTTTTTTGGAGATGCCAGGGATTGAACCTTGGACCTTCTGCTACCCAAGCAGATGCTCTACCACTGAGCCACCATCCCTTCCTGAGATCAGGGAGGCAAGGCAAGAAAGCAGTGGAGGGGAAAGTCCTTCATCTTGGCAAAATGGAGCAAGGAATCTTAGGCTGCTGGGGCCTGGGGAGGGGGAAATTGCAAAGGATTCTGGACCTTTCCTAGACTCTTCCCATCTCTACAAAAAGGGTCCAGAATGGGCCCTGACCTGGACATATGAACATATGAAGCTGCCTTCTACTGAATCAGACCCTCTTTGGTCCATCAAAGTCAGTATTGTCTACTTAGACTGGCAGTGGCTCTCCAGGGTCTCAAGCTGAGGTTTTTCACGCCTATTTGCCTGGACCCTTTTTTGGAGATGCCGGGGATTGAACCTGGGACCTTTTGCTTCCCAAGCAGATGCTCTGCCACTGAGCCACCGTCCCTCCCCAACGGCGAATCTTTCACTCCAGCATCAGTTTTTGTGAGCCAGATCTCACTTCTGTAGATGCATTTGGAACGAGCTATGATTTTATTGCAGATTGTTATAAGCAGTGATTTATTAAAGTTTATTTATTACTCCTCCTCCTTGTAACTGCTGTTGGGAGTTCCAAGTTTTACTTGTAATATTTCCCTAAAAATCTGCCTTCAACACATGGATATTGTTAACAGTCTGCACTTGCAGGAAATTGGAGATTCAAAGAATAATGAGGGGGGCTTGGGAGATTGTGTTTTAACATTGTTAATACTTTTATCTCTGATTTTTATAAATCAAAGCTCCTCAAAAGAACGAGACAGAAATCTCCTCAGACGGGAGCCCTTCCCCCACAGCCCTTTTCCCGCCTCTCCAAAGTCTCTTTTCCCTCCTCCGTGACGCACTTTGCCCCGCCCCTGTTGCTATGGCGCAGGCAACAAGCCCCGCCTCCCGCTCGCGTCTCCCCGCCCCGACAGCCCCGGTATAGCTTTTAGACTGTAGTATTCGGAAAGCGGGATGAGGGCGGGAAGCGAAGGCGTCTCTCACGTCCTTTCCCTCGCCGCGATTGGTCGCCCTGAGCGCGCCCTCTTCTCGCGCGCGTCGCCTATTTCCCCCCCCTTTCCCTCCCCCTCGCTCTGTGGAGGAGCGGCCCCGCCCCTCGCTTCGCCCATTGGTCGCCGCTCGAGCGCGCGCGCCCTGGTGGGTCCGGCGGTGTGTTCGGGGGGTCGGGTGGGCGGGATGGTGGAGAGGGAAAAGAACTTCCCGCCCCTCGCTTTCCCATTGGTCGCCTCTCTGCGAGCGTGCGCGTTGGCGGACGCGCCTCCCCGCTGGTCTTAGGCGAAAGCGGGGAGGAGGAGGAGAGAGTCACGTGATCCGACGCAAGATGGCCGCCGCCGCCGCCTTGTTTTGATGAATAATCTGTGTGGGGCGGCAGGAGCAGCCTTGGGGGGCGCTGGTGGCGGCATTGGGCGGCTCAGGGCACGGACTGGGGTGGGACTTGTGTGGCCTAGGCGGGCTCCTCGAAGGCTGAAAGGGGAGGACGGAGGAGCTGTAGGGGAACTGGGGCTGCCAGTGAGGGACAGGCAGGCAGGCAGGGGGTCAACTGGGGCTCCAGCCTAGGCAGCTGGTGTGGCAGAGTTGGCAGCAGGCGCTGTAGTTCGTGCTTATGGGCATAGAGGGGCCAGCAGGCAGCTGAGGCTTCGCAGCAAAGGGAGAGAGAGGTCCATGTGTATGTCTATGGGAGCCATAGGGTTTGTAGGCAGCCTGCAAGTGGGGATTTGGGGGACGCAGGAGGCAGCAAACCGTGGTGTCTCTGGAATAAGAAGAGGCGTTGTGCAGTTGGGGGCTTGGGTGTATAGGCCATAGTGAGCGCAGGGGTCTTTAGGGTTCAAGGAAACACCGTGCAGCCTTGTGGCTTTAGGATAGACGGTGAGGGGGACAGCAAGCCAAAGGAGGCTTTGGTTGCCTTTGTGGCTTTTGAAGGAAGCCAGAGGAAGGAGTTACGCTGGAGACAACTTTTAGTCTCTGTAGTAGAGGAGGTGGCTTAGGTAGGCTGTGAGGGGCAGCTGTTTTTGGAGGCTGAAAAAAAAAGAAGCTTGAACCTCTAAGGTTGCTGAAGAGTTGGGGTGCCTGTGGAAGGAGGCGCTCAAAGCTGCGGTTCCAGGAGAGGCAGTTAAGGGACAGGGAAGGGAAATATCTGGAGGTTCAGGTATTGAGAGTGGATTGGCTTGAGGGTATTTGTGAGTGTGAGGCTCCCTCCGTTGAACAGGCGGAGCAAAGGAAGTTGTGTGTGCAAGAGGGAAGCCTGTTCTGTGCTGTTGCACTTAACCTCTGACTATGCAATTTTGAGACATCCCTAAGGAATTAGGCAGCAGGACAGGAATTCCCTAGAAGTCTCTTTCCTGAAAGCACACCCCTCACGAGACTTACAGAGCACCTCCTTACCCCCAACTCCTTTCACCATTAAGAGGAAAACAATGGAGGAGCTGAGCGCTGATGAGGTGAGTTTTGGGACTTACTGTCTGTCTAGAAGTTGATGTGGGAGTCTGGGTGTTTACATATACATTGTAGATATATGGTTCTATGGAAGGGGCTTTGTACTAGGGAGAGATTTTGAACACCACAGCTATGTTTAAGTTGCAAATGTATATATGTTGTGGTGAGGCATCCCAATCATGTTTTGCTGTTTAAAAAATGTACTAGTATTAGGATCTTCCTGTTTGCTTCTTGGTTGTTTTTTTTTAGACACACCTCAGTCTACTGAATAAAAGTTTACAATTAACTAAAGGGTTGGCTATCTTCCTCCCCAGATAGTTGTATTGTCTTCTTTATTGAGTAATAGTTGTCAGATCTTTCTTACTTGAACACATCATTTTTCCCCCTTCCCTTCAAGTTCAGGTTGTCATCAGACCTACTGAAATGTTTGAAGCTCTGGTGGTGTGTTTGGTGTCTTGAGCTTACAAGAAACTTTAACATCATGGTCACTGTTGCTGGGGAACACTTCCTTACATCGCCTTGCCTGTCTACTGGAGAAGGGAGATAGTGGTGCCTCCCAGCTCTTATGGCAGCCTTTTCTTTGGTCTTCCATTCACATAGCTTTTAAACTCATCCTTTATGCCCAACTTGTCAGTGGCAAGACAGATGAGATGTAATGACTGATGGCAAATTTCCTTTCCTATGCAAGCAGGAAGATCTCAAGTTAACTTGTAAATTCTGTTTTTTAAGCAGCTGGATTTGGGTTCAAGTTTCTTGCTAGTTCTAAGTGACAGGATTTTGATGTATAGCACAGACCTAATGTGACAGGTGACAATATTGTTGCTTATGGAATGCTTGGAAGGTTCTCAGATACTACAGTGATGAGACTGACAGAGTGTACTTCCTGTCTTACTAAGAGGATATCCTGCATATTATTCAGACTTGTATGTATTGTTTACCCTTTTAAAAGTTAGGCAAGCTCTGAACGGTTGTAATTTCAGTGGGGGAAATCCATTTGCCGGCATGTGGTTGTTCTTCAGTGAGGCTGAAAACCAGTCTCTCCTGACTACTCTCATTTTCCCCCCTCCACAGTTGTAGTGACTTTTTAAAAAATGGATAAAAATCCTGTGAGCAGGCAGTGTTGGCTATAAAAGCATTCAGAATAATCTGATCTGTTGTGTCTGCAATTTGGTTTGTTGCAGACTTTGGAATGTGCTCACATCTTGGGAGAGATAGTATGACAACTTGAGATAAGGAGAAATTGCCTTTATTATGTTTCGTAGAGCTGTCATGCCAGCTGGGATATCAAGATTTGAGTCCAGTAGCTCCTGAAAGACCCACCTGATATCCTTAGTTTGAGCTTTTGAAAATTAAAGCTCCCTTCCTCAGATACAAGTAGGAATGGAGATCCCTGAGCCATTATATTCCAGCCGGAATGTGGGAGGGGCTATTACAAAGAAGGGAGTCAGGATGCAGAGATACAAAGCAAATATAACTTGGTTAGAGGAGGGGTGAAATGCTTAGGGGAAGGGAATGCTGACAATTAGCATCTGTAGTGAGATAAGAATCTGATGTTCCTTTTCAGCCATGGGAGAGTCCATTGTTCTGAATTTGTAAATGAACAATTTAGCAATCTTGCTTTGTAATCACCCTCTTGAGCCCTGTTTGGCAGTGTTTCCCACTGTGTGACCTTGGGCCAGGCACACTTACAAGGTTGATGTGAGGACAAATGGAAATGGGAGAAACATGGAGCTGGAAGATACCCCTAAGGGTCATCTAGTCCAGCCTCCTGCACAGTGCAGGAAATTCACAAATACATCTCTTCACCACTCATCCAGTAACCCCTTCTCTGTGCCTAGAATACAGGGAAGCGAACAAATGCTGCTACAACAGTACCGCTGAAAACAACAACAATAATAATACATATGCTTAAATCCTTATATAATTTAAACCAGTGTATATAGGTAAAGCCGCAGTACTGCAGTCTGAACTCTCTGCTCACGTCCTGAGTTCGATCCCAGCGAAAGCTGGTTCGGGTAGCCGGCTCCAGGTCAACTCAGTCTTCCATCCTTCAGAGGTCGGTAAAATGAGTACCCAGCTTATTGGGGGGAAAGTGTAGATGACTGGGGAAGGCAATGGCAAACCACCCCATAAAAAGTCTGCCGTGAAAACGTGAAAGCAACATCACCCCAGAGTCGAAAACGACGGGTGCTTGCACAGGGGACTACCTTTACGGTATCATCATACCTTCCCTCCAAAGAATTTACAATTACAGTTCATTGCAAATCAGTTGCTTCCACAGTTTCCAATAGAGGTATTAATAGTCTTCAAACAATTCCTTCCTTCAGTAAATAAAGTTCATAACACTGAAATTCTTTCAAGTAGGAAGGGCCAGGAAATCCTTACAGCCTTTGTAAGATGTCCCCTTTATGAACTTTATTGAAAGAAGGAATTGTTTGAAGACTGTTAATCCCTCTGTTGGAAACTGTGGAAGAAAATTGATTTGTGATGAATTGCAATTGCAAATTCTTTGGAGGGAAGGTCTGACTGACGTTGTATACAATGGTTTAAATTATGTAAGGATTTAAGCATATGTATTATTATTGTTTTCAGCCGTGCTGTTTGTAGCAGCATTTGTTTGCTTGCATTCACGCTGCCACCCCTTCTTCCATGGTCGAATCCAGGGAAGGCAAAGTCAGCATTTGACTGATTTGATGGGAAGCCGTGTTAATCTGAAGCAATAGAGTTTGAGTGCGGTGGCGCACAAAATCTTATACCCAGAATTAAACTTTTGTTGGCCTTAAAGGTGCCACTGGACTCCAGTTTTGTTCTTTGACTAGTTTCGTTTTTGTTTATTGGCAGTCGTAACTGCGGGTTTCAACTGGTGGTAGTGTGTGTTTTTGTAATTATTATATTCATATTGGGATTGCCTTGTGTTCTGCAGGGTGGAAAGGCAGCTGACAAATAAGAGGGGTTTCCTCTTGTGAGCTGCTGGTAGCTGCAGATGGACTGCTCCTGAAGATTTTTTTGACGTAGCCAACATAGGCTCAGTTGAAGTCCCATGTTAATATGCTGCAGAGTTGGTCCTGGGCAAACCATGGTTTGAGGCGATGCTGGTTCGTGCTAGCCATAGTTTATCCCATTTGAATGTCACAATAAAGTATGGTTAGGCAAACCAAGTAAGAGATGAGGAAATTATCACTTGAATCTGCTTTTTTTTTGTATGTGTGTGATCTTCCAGAAACCTGATTTGAAGAATCACTGGTATATCTGAATTAGACTGTAGAAAACTGTGTGCTTTGCTTGCTGAATGTGGGAATGCCAATACAGGCCAGCAGCAATACTCCCTCTAAGCTGTGGAGCCTTGCGAGCAAAAATTCTACTTCGTGAGCTGCTGGCATTAAAGTTGTGAGCTCCTGCACACGTTAGCTTGCTCTGGGGCCCTTTTTCCCTGAGCGAAGACGAAAATGTGTGAGCCAGAGGCTAAAATAACTGTGAGCTAGCTCACACTAACTCAGCTTAGAGGGAACACTGGACACAAGATACATTCATTTGCTTTTTGTCTGTGGAGCAGGAAGTGCAAAGGCCTTGGCTACCAAGCTTAGGCTTTGTATGTGTGCAGTCAGGCCTTAGGGGTGGGTAAGTCAGCTCATGTGGTGCTGTGTGGCAAATAAAAGCAGAAGCAGGGAGAGAAGCCTTATGCCACATGTGAAAGATCTCAGTGCGCCTCCCGGAGGCTTAGGGTTTCATCCATTCCAAGGAACAATATACTTACTGTAGTTGTATTCGATCGGGCATCCAAGAAGCTCCTCTTTATTTTATCCTCATAACAGCATTGGAAGGTATAAATGAGGCTAAGAGAGTAACTGCCCAAGGTCTCCCAGTTTGCTCCATGGATTTGAACCTGGACATCATCAGTCTTAACCTGACAGCCTCCCTGAATTGGTGTGGTGGTGGTGGTGGAAGGTCCTGAAAGGTGCGACTGACCTACGGTGGCCCTGTAGGGTTTTCAAGGCAAGAAATGGACAGAGGTGTTTTGCCGTTACCTGCTTCTGCCTTGTGACTCTGGTAGGCAGGGCTTTTTTTGAGCAGGAACTCCTTTGCATATTAGGCTACACCTCCCTGATGTAGCCAATCCTCCAAGAACTTACAGGGCTCTTCTTACAGGGACTATTGTAAGCTCTTGGAGGACTGGCTATGTCAGGGGTGTGTGGCCTAATATGCAAAGGCGTTCTTGCTTCAAAAGAAGCCCTGCTGGTCAAGGAAGACCCAAGGAAGGTGGTCTCTTAACCAAATACTAGCCAAGACTGACCCTGCTTAGCTGCTGAGATCTGACATAATCCGGTTAGGATGGGCCATCCAGGTTGGTGCATATTGGCAGTACAGTAAGCGGAGTAAATATTGTCATATCAGCACATAACTTCAGTGGAAGAGTAACAAACACAGAATTAGGGTGTTGGTGTAAAGCTAATTTTTAAATGCAGAACGTGAACATTTACTAAGCGAAGTACACAGAATCTGTGTTGTTCAGTCGCACGGTTGAGTCCAACTCTTTGTGACCCCATGGACAAAGACACGCCAGGCCCTCCTGTCTTCCACCATCCTCCGAAGTCTGCTCAAATTCGTGTTTGTTACATCAGTAACACTGTCCAGCCATCTCATCTTTTGCTGTCCCCTTCTTCTTTTGCCTTCTGTCTTTCCTAGCATCAGGATCTTCTCCAGGGAGTGCTCCCTTCTCATTTGGTGGCCAAAGTATTTCAGCTTCAGCAGCTGACCTTCCAGGGAACAGTCTGGGTTGATTTCCCTTAGGACTGACTGATTTGATCTTCTTGCAGTCCAAGGGACTCTCAAGGTTTTTCTCCACCCCACAGCTCAAAAGCATTTATTCTTCTGCGCTCGGCCTTCCTTATGGTCCAGCTCTCACAGCCATACATTACTACTGGGAATACCATCGCTTTGACTATATGGACTTTTGTAGGCAGGGTGATGTCTCTACTTTTTATTATACTGCCCAGGTTTGCCATAGTTGTTCTCCCAAGGAGCAAACATCTTTTAATTTCATGGCTACAGTCACCATCTGCAGTGATCTTGGATCCCAGAAATGTGAAGTCTGTCTCTACTTCCATGTCTTCGCCTTCTATTTGCCAAGGTGTGATGGGGCCAGATGCCATGATATTAGTTTTTTTTATATTGAGTTTCAAGCCTACTTTTGTGCTCTCCTCTTTCACCCTCAACAAGAGGTTTTTTAGGTCTTCCTCACTTTCTGCCATTATAGTAGTGTCATCTGCATATCTGAGGTTGTTGATGTTTTTCCCGGTAATCTTAATTCTGGCTTGTGCTTCATCCAGACCAGCATTCTGTGTGATGTACTCTGCATATAAATTAAATAAGCAGGGTGACAATATACATCCTTGTTGAACTCCTTTTCCTTTTCTAAACCAATCAGTTGTTGCATATCCCGTTCTGACAGTTGCTTCTTGACCCCTTATACAGGTTTCTCAGGAGATATGTGAGGTTGTCGGGTACTCCCATCTCTTTAAGGACTTGCCACCGTTTGTTGTGATCCACACAATCAAAGGCTTTAGCATAGTCAATGAAGCAGAAATAGATGTTTTTCTGATACTCCTGTGCTTTCTCCATAATCCATCGAATGTTGGCAATTTGATCTCTAGTTCCTCTACTTCTCCGAAACCCTGCTTGAACTTCTGGTAGTTCCCGATCGACATACTACTGAAGCCTCGGTTGTAGGATCTTTAACATGACCTTGCTGGCATGTGAAATGAGTGCAATGGTGTAATAGTTTGAACATTCCTTGGCATTACCCTTCTTTGGGATTGGAATATAAACTGAACTTTTCCAATCCTGTGGCCACTGTTGTGTTTTCCAAATGTGTTGATATAATGTGTGCATCACTTTTAACAGCATCATCTTTTAGGACTTTGAATAGCTCAACTGGGATACCATCATCTCCACTCGCTTTGTTAGTAATGCTTTCAAAAGCCCATTTTACTTCACACTCCAGGATGTCTGGCTCAAGGTCATAGATTTCAGTATCATGGTTGTCCGGGACATTGAGCTCCTTCTTGTATAATTCTTCTGTGCATTCTTGCCACCTTTTCCTGATCTCTCCTGCTTCTGTTAGGTCCCTAACATTTTCGTCCTTTATCATGGCCATCTTTGCACAAAACGTTCCCTTGATTTCTCCAATTTTCTTGAATAGATCACTTGTCCTTCCCATTCTATTATTTTTCTCTATTGCTTTGCATTGTTCCTTCAGGAAGGCCTCCTTATCTCTCCTTGCTGTTCTCTGGAAATCTGCATTCAGTTGGGTGAATCTTTCCTTTTCACCTTTGCCTTTCGCTTTCCTGCTTTCCTCAGCTATTTGTAAAGCCTCATCAGGTAACCACGTTGCTTTCTTGCATTTCTTTTTCTTTGGGATAGTGCCGATTGCTGCCTTCTGTACAGTGTCACGAAGCTCCTTCCATAGTTCTTCAGGCATAGTTCTTCTTGTTCCTGTAGTTAGATATAAAAAGGTTGCCTGCCTTTTCAGCTCTGGTGTGTAGAAATGTGTGTATGTGAAGGAATAAATAGCTGCCACTTTTAATGCAAAGTCATCAAGGGTGTTCTAAAATAACATGGTGGTTGTGGTGCCTGGTTTGTAGGCAATGATTTGGCAATCCTTTGATATTGACACACACACATGTGGTTTCAAAATGTCCTTGCATGCTGGGAAGGGAAGACTACAGTTCCCATCAGGCACTGCGGGAGATCAATGGCAGGGACTTTAGTTTGGAAAATATTAGTTGTTACTGGAATAGCAGTTAAACATTCATTATGATTTTAGACCTGCGCATTCCCTGTAAACCTGATTAGAGCATTGTAAATGCACATTATGGGCATCAGAAATGCTGTGTCATTAAGGCAGTTTATACAATATGTAAGAATCCGTTTCTGGCAAGGACTTGATCTCTCAAAACACTGCTTTGAAATTTCTGCAAGACCCCACCAACACAACTTTGCCTTTTAAAAAGAGCCAACTATCTGGCAGGTTTACTTGGTAGTCCTTTGCAATGTTTCCTTTAAGCTGCAGAGTCTTGTGAGCAAAAATTCTACTTTGTGAGCTACTGGCATTAAAGTCGTGAGCTACTGCATAAATTAGTGTGCTCTGGGGTCATCCTTCTCGAGCTAAGACAAAAATGTGTGAGCTGGGAGCTAAAAATCCGTGAGCTAGTTCACACTAACTCAGCTTAGAGGGAACACTGGTCCCTTGAGTCCACTCTCACAAACTCACTAGTATTTGTTTTTAAACTTACCCGCAGAATATCAGTCTTCTGAATAGCTACTTGCCTGTGGGAAGTCACAAATTGTCCCACTGAGCAGGCAAGTGATTTTTGAGCTGTTCATGCATTTTTTTTTCCTGTTCTCCTTTAAAGAACAAAAGTGAAGACTTTACAGTGTCTTTATGGATAGACAGGCAATGCAATTTAAAGAAGGGTGTGTGTTGCTAACTTCTTTGGATTTCGGTGGGTTGCTGGGTTGGTCTGAAGCAATAGAATAAAGTGTGAGTCCAGGGGCACCTTTAAGACCAACAAAGTTTAATTCTGGGTGTAAGCTTTTGTGTGCCTGCACACTTCTTCAGAAGAAGTGTGTGAAAGGGTAAAAGGCATAAATGGAGAAGACCACCTGACAGGGAGGGCTATTAGAAAAGCCAGGGAAAGTCCAAAGGGTGGTGACGGCCTGTTTTTACTGGCAAGTATACCTCCCCGTCCCCGCAGTCTTCACATATGAATTAAAGTTTCACATATGAAGCTGCCTTCTACTGAATCAGACCCTCAGTCCATCAAAGCCAGTATTGTCTACTCAGCCTGCAGCGGCTTTCCAGGGTCTCAAGCTGAGGTTTTTCATGCCTACTTGTCTGGACCCTTTTTAGTTGGAGATGCCGGGGATGGAATCTGGGACCTTTTACTTACCCAGCAGATGCTCTACCACTGAGCCACTTGATGTTATCAGAGCGATTCTGGAAGAATTCCAGGTGAGCTCACCTGTTGATGCCCTTCCTTAGAAGAGGATGGCAGGTTGGAAGTGCCTCCCTCCAGTGTTTAAGATAAAATGTTCTTTGTGGGGTAGAGATGATGATGAAGAAGATGACTCTGCAGATTTATACCCCACTCTTCTCTCTGAATCAGACTCAGAGCGGCTTACAAGCGCCCATGTCTTCTCCCCCCACCCTGTGAGGTGGGTGGGGCTGAGAGGGCTCTCACAGAAGCTGCCCTTTCAAGAGCTATGGCTGACCGAGGGCCATTCCAGCAGCTGGAAGTGGAGGAGTGGGGAATCAAACCCGGTTCTCCCAGATAAGAGTCCGCTCACTTAACCACTATAGCTGACCCAAGGCCATTCCAGCAGCTGCAAGTGGAGGAGTGGGGAATCAAACCCGGTTCTCCCAGATAAGAGTCCACACACTTAACCACTACACCCAACTGGCTCTCCTTGCTTCTAGCGAGCAGCCGTGATCACCAGGAAGAAGTGTGTATGCACACGAAACCTTGTACCTGGAAGTGTGCATGCGCATGGAAACTTACACCAGAATTAAACTTCATTGGTCTTAAAGGTGCCACTGGACTCAAACTTTGTCCTGTTATGGATATGTCTGAGCATACATGCAGAGGTAGAAAGCTGCCTTGTACTTTCACATCATTGGTCCATCAAACGAAATACTATTTACTTTGACGGGCAGCAGCTCTCTCTGGGGTTTCTGGCCGAAGGAGGCTTCTCTCAAAATATCCTGCCCTAAGACCCTAGAATGGGAGTTGTCAGGGGTTGTACCTGGTGCCTTCTGGGCTCTACCGCTGAGGCACAGCCCCTCAGGAAGGCTTTCTCTTGGTCTAAGCTGGTATTGAGATGCCTGCTGTGAAATCAAAGCGCACCAGAGGAAGCTGGGCAGCCTTAGGAAAATATATATTTTAAGAAAATTTTAACGGGAAGTGGATCTCTCACTGCAGAAAATACTGGGACTTTGCATCTCAAATGGTTGCAGTGGGGGAGAGAAGAAACCTGGTTCGAACTGGTCTTCTGTTTTTGCAAAGCAAAGAAACAATTGAGAGTATTTGTCCATGATCGCTGTAGAGCCCCTTGCAGTTCTTACCTGCACCCCTTCACATTGCTGGATGTAGAAAGAAGAAGATGATGATATTGGATTTATATCCCGCCCTCCGCTCTGAAGAGTCTCAGAGCGGCTCACAATCTCCTTTACCTTCCTCCCCCACAACAGACACCCTGTGAGGTGGGTGGGGCTGGAGAGGGCTCTCCCAGCAGCTGCCCTTTCAAGGACAACCTCTGCCAGAGCTATGGCTGCCCCAAGGCCATTCCAGCAGGTGCAAGTGGAGGAGTGGGGAATCAAACCCGGTTCTCCCAGATAAGAGTCCGCACACTTCACCACTACACCAAACTGGCTCTCCAATCAATGGCTGGAAAACCCAAAATCAGAGCCTGTCAAAGTCTACTTTATTTATGATTTAGTTCACAATCTCATTTGAGGCACTGTATTTTTACCAGTGACTGGGCTGAGAGTTTATGCATGGCCAAATTTGCTTAATGCAGGAGCCGCATAGAATAAATGTCAGATGTTTGAGAGCTTCGAGACATGATTGTCAGATGTTTGAGAGCCCCAAGACAGGGAAGGAAGGTGAAAAGGCAAATAGAAGGGCAAGGGAGAGGTGGAAAGAAAGCAACTTTAAATGCCTTCTCCAAGCTGGCTCATGGGATGGTGGGGGCTTTGAGAGCCACACAATATGTGGGAAAGAACCACACGTGGCTCCTGAGCCACGGTTTGGCCACCCCTGCCGTAGCCCAGTGCTCTGAGAGGCCTGGCTGTTTCTCAGCAACTTCTCAGGGGTTCTTCTGTGAGAAGGCCGGTACTGACAAACAAGGTTCCCTCAGAACTTGCTTCTCCACCGCTGCCCACTTCAGAAAGGTGCCTATTCTGGGGTGAAGGGAGCATTGGTCAAGAGCTAGAGCTCGCTTCAGTGAGTCTTACCAGGCCACTGGTTTCCCTGAGTTCTCTGCAACATTCAAGAGCTCTTCAGCTGACAAAGTAATTTTTATTAGTTTTAATTCGCTCTTTCGTTCTCTCTCTCTCTCTTTCTCTCTCTCTCATCCCACCCTTTCCGCAAGCGACCTGGAAACCTCTTCTGAAGCTGAAAAGTTTGAACTGGAATACAGAATAGTTTACACTAGCATGCTATGAATAAATACTGTTTTAGTAATACACTGCATCTCTACTGTAGTATGTTTGGGAGGGGTTGTTGTTTATACAATGTCACCAATATGCTTAGGACTATATTGAGCTTGCATAAGAGCCCCATGGCACAGAGTGGTAAAGCTGCAGTACTGTTTTAGTAATACACTACATCTCTCTGCTCATGATCTGAGTTCGATCCCGACAGAAGCTGGGTTCAGGTAGCCGGCTCGAGGTTGACTCAGCCTTCCATCCTTCCGAGGTCGGTAAAATGAGTCCCCATCTTGCTGGGGGGAAAGTGTAGCTGACTGGGGAAGGCGATGGCAAAGCACCCCGTAAAAAGTCTGCCGTGAAAACTTTGAAAGCAACATCACCCTAGAATTGGCAATGATTGGTGCTTGCAGTCGGTGCTTTACCTTTTTTTCCTTTTTATATTGAGCTTGAGCAGCAAAAGCAGTTCCTCGTCTCCACGGAGCTTACATTTTGAGAAGGGCATGAGGGCAGAGAGAGGCGCAACAGAAACGAGGAGAGGAGCAGGTGGTAGAGGCCGGGCAAACCGGGCAGCAAGTAAACCGTGAAGTGTCTGTTGTTGGGGGGGGGGGGCACAGCCTCTGCATCTGCATGATGTGTTTCTCTGATCTTCTTTCTAATTTTCATGCGCTGCTTCTGTGTTGATATTCAGCAATCCCAGCTTAGAAAGAGAGGAAACTGAGTCATGGCCCTCTACCCATCTGGGCATAAACTGCTCGTGCTGTGTGCTGGGATTATAATGACTGGAGCTGCAAAAAACACACGCTGTGTTGCAGTAGCGATTGGCTGCTTCAGGCACACAAACCATCCTGTGCACACACAAACACACATGTATGAGCGGCTTATAATATCTAGCATTTATATAGCTCTGTGAGTTTTCAGACAGTGCTGTAAGGTGGGCCGGTGTTGTTCCCATATTGCAAATAACGGTTAGAGAGGCTTGCTTAAGGTACAGCTATTTTCCTCATGGCAAGGGTGAGATCTGAGCCAACAACTGCCTGATTTATAGCGCATTCTCTTCAGCCGTTGCGTCCCTCTAACGTTTTGTCCTTTTTAAGAGCGGGAAAGACAGCAGAAATCTTAGATGGGCTTGAAGAAGATGATGTCTACTGGATCGGACCCAGTGGTCCATCTAATCCATCATCCTGTCTCATATACTGACCAACCAGTCCCTCTGGAGGTCCAACAACCTAAGAAGGTCCATCCAGTTCAGCATCCTGGCTCACATAGTGGCTGCCGAGTTACTCTGGAGGTCCAGCAACAGGGCACAGAGACTGCGGCCTTCCCCTTATGTTTCTTCCTGGCACTGGGATTCAGAGGTTGACTGATTCTGTATGTGGAGGCTCCCTTTAGTCACTATGGCTCAACGCCTCTGATAGACCTATTCTCCATAAACGGTGTAATATCCTTGTAAAGCTGTTTGTGCCTGTGTCCATCACTGCATCTTGCATCGCTGTGCAAAGTCCACATTTGAATCGCTCGTCATTTAAGAAACGTTTCCTTCAGTCCGACCCGAATGTACTGCTGATCAGTTTCATTGAATTATCTCCAGGAAAATTTCTTTGTAAACTTTCTCCACCCTGTATGTGTTTCTATAAACTTCTGTCATGACTAGTGTTCCCTCTAAGCTGAGTTAGTGTGAACTAGCTCATAGATTTTTAGCCTCCGGCTCACACATTTTTGCCTTAGCTCAGGAAGGATAACTCCAGAGCACACTGATTCATGCAGTCGCTCACAACTTTCATGCCAGGAGCTCAGAACATAGAATTTTTGCTCGCAAGACTCTGCAACTTAGAGGGAACGTTGATCAAGACCTCTCCTTAGCTGTCTCTTTTCTAAACTGAGAAGTCCCAGGCTCTTCAGCCTTTTTTCAGCCTTGCAGTGGCTCTCCTCCTTTCTTGAAGGTCGGGGACAAAGGGTGGCAATTGGGGGGGAGCTGTCTCAGAGGCACCCACTTCATTGTGGCGTGCCCCAGGGAGCAGTTCTCTCCCCGATGTTGTTTAACATCTTTATGCGCCCCCTTGCCCAGATCGTACGGAGGTATGGGTTGGGTTGTCATCAATATGCAGATGACACCCAACTCTATCTATTGATGGATGGCCGGGCTGGTGATGTCCCTATAAATCTGGACCGGGCATTACAAGCCGTGGCTGACTGGCTCAGGCTGAGCGGGCTGAAGTTGAATCCGGCGAAGACTGAGGTCCTTTGCGTGGGCCGCGGTGGACCGGAAGGGGAGATTACCTTACCGGCTTTTGACGGTGCACCACTGATACCAGTGCGCAAAGTCAAGAGCCTGGGAGTGCTACTGGAATCCTCCTTATCAATGGAGGCCCAGATAGCTGCCACTGCTAGAACCGCCTTCTTCCATCTTAAGAGGGCGAGGCAGTTGGCTCCCTTCTTGGAGCGCAGCGACCTAGCAACTGTGATCCACGCAACGGTCACTTCGAGACTAGACTACTGCAATGCCCTCTACATGGGGCTGCCCTTATATCGAACGCGGAAACTCCAGGTAGTCCAGAACGCGGCGGCCAGGCTGCTAGAGGGACTACCACGGTGGGAACACGTGCGGCCTGGGCTGCGGGATCTGCATTGGCTGCCGGTTGTGTACCGTGTTCGCTATAAAGTGCTGGTTATCACCTTTAAAGCCCTATATGGCCGAGGACCTGCCTACCTAAGGGACCACCTCTCCCCATATGTTCCCCAAAGAGCACTGAGATCTAGCTCTCAGAACCTTCTAACAGTCCCTGGGCCAAGAGAAGCTAGGTTGAAGGCTACTAGGGAGCAAGCCTTCTCTATAATGGCCCCTCGATGGTGGAACCACCTTCCAGAGATGATACGAGCCCTGCGGGACCTGAATCAATTCCGCAGGGTTTGCAAAACATTTCTTTTCCAGCTTGCCTTTGAAACAGAACCTGATTAACTTGACATGCGGCCACCTAGCCATCTTGTGGATATTACGACTTCAGTATTTTAGCACCTATTTTATATATTTTATCTATTTTATATAATTTATTTGTCATTGATTGTACTGAGATTGTTTGTATTGTTTTACTGAATCATGGGATTCCATGTCTGTGAGCCGCCCTGAGCCCGCCTTTGGCGGGGGAGGGCGGGGTATAAGAATAAAATTATTATTATTATTATTATTATTATTATTATTATTATTATTATTATTATTATTATTATTATTTCATAGGAAAGGTGTTCCAACCCCCGAATAATCTTGGTTACTATCTTTTGTACTTTTCCTAGCTTCGGTCCTGAGCGAAGCCTTTCAGGGCCTTGTTTGCAGTGTCCCCTCTATTTCCCACCCACCCCCCGCACTTCAGTAGAGCAGTTCACATCCGGAGTGGAATATAACTGATGTAATCTTAAAGCGGACAATGGGCAGTGCAAGGCCCTGCATGGCTTGGCTCCAGACTGCCGCTGAGCGAGGCTTCCTGTGTTAACGAGCGGCTGCTCACATGCAAAGCTGAGAGGGAACACTGCTGAGTTTTCATGTAGGTGTTAGCTCAGGATGGCCAAACTGTGGCTCGGGAGCCACATGTGACTCTTTTACACAACTGGCGGCTTGGAGAATGCATTTAAAGTTAAAAAGTTGCTTTCTTTCCCCCCTCCCTCCCCCTATCTATTTGCCTGCCTTCCTTCCTTCCTTGCGGCTCTCAAAGTCTGATATTCATGTCTCGCGGCTTTCAAAACATCTGACATTTGTTCTATGTGGCTCTTACATTAAGCAAGTTTGGCCACCGCTGTGTTAGCTGATGTTGACTGAGCGCGTGCTTTGAACATGGAAGTCCCCAGGTTCAGTCTGGCATCTCCTGAGTTAGAAAGAATCTCAGGTAGGAGATCTGGGGAAGTCTTTGAGAAACTGTAATTGCCTGGCTAGCTGGGCCAGCATCTGATTTAGTATGGGGCAACTTCATGCGCTGAATACTATTTCCTTGGTGTTTCCTTGTAGCCAGCCTTGAACTTCAGGAACAGGGCCAGTGTTGGTGGGGAAGAAGCCAAGTGTAATATGAATGGAGCAATTAGGTGAAAGACGAGTGTAAATAAAGAAATGTAAGTCATGCTGCTGGCTTTGAAACGTAAATCGAATCCCTGATCAGTTTACAGCACGCGCAGTGTGCGGGTATGTGGTTGTGGCCGAGGGCTGCCTCTTACGCTGCACAATTCAGGATACTCTTAGCTTTGTGTAGAAATGGCTGTGGTAGTGACAACCAGTGTGTGTCTCTGAGAGGGGGATGCCATTGTCACCAGAGGAAAAAAGGGAAGAGGAGGTGGTAGCGTGTGCAAATTAAGGGATTTCCAAAGCATTGAACATATGAAGCTGCCTTCTACTGAATCAGACCCTCGGTCCATCAAAGTCAGTATTGTCTTCTCAGACTGGCAGCAGCTCTCCAGGGTCTCAAGCTGAGGTTTTTCACACCTATTGGCCTGGACCCTTTTTTAGTTGGAGATGCCGGGGATTGAACCTGGGACCTTCTGCTTCCCAAGCAGATGCTCTACCACTGAGCCACTGTCCCTCCCCATTGGAGAACACTAAACTACCAAGCTCCATTTAAAAGGACTCAAGATAATTAGTTGTCTGAAAATATCTGGGCATCTAAACATCTGATGTCAGGTCCTTGGGAATGTGTATGCTACTGCAGCCTCTATAGACCTTTGATACCAAGGAGAATTCAGTCTTTTTTCACTTTTCTCTATTGCTCTGTACTTTTTTCTCAAACCAAATGCAGTGTGGGAAATAGATGTTGGTTAAACCGAAAGCTCATCTCTCTTTGGGGAAGTGCAAGGCTGGAAACCTAACGGATCAGGTGAACAACTAGAAGAATCAAGGAACTTCTTGTACACAGTGAAAACGAGGAAGTGGATATATCTATTCAGTGGGTTCTTCAGGAGTTCTCCCACGTAGCACGCTTTCACATTTTTGGTGCTAGAGGGGGTTGAGGTCTTAGGTGAGCCTTTAGCTCAGTGTATATCTTGAGCCCTGGTATGTCGGCGGGTAGATGATGTTCTAGGGGGTGAAAATTTGCATAGAGGCCAGTGGAAGATGCATTGATGTGCTTCAAACTCGGGTTTATATTTATTTATTTATTTATTTATATTTCGATTTATATCCCGCCCTTCCCACCGAAGTGGCTCAGGGCGGCTTACAGCATATAAAATCTAACATAGGTTTGGCTTTAAAACATCAATTAGCAGCAGTTTAAAACAGTAAGTTAATAAAACATAAAACCAGCGGTCTGTCAGAATGCACACTACCACCATCCAAAATTCCCAGTGTCGGTTAGTTGTAAGACAGCCGGAAGAGGACCGTCTTGCAGGCCCTGCGGAACTGCCCAAGGTCCCGCAGGGCCCTCACCTCTTCCGGCAGCTGGTTCCACCAGCAAGGCGCCATTACCGAGAAGGCCCGATCCCTGGTAGATTTCAAACGGGCCTCCTTTGGCCCGGGGATTACAAGCAGGTTTTGAGAACCCGATCTCAGTACTCTCTGGGGAACATGTGGGGAGAGACGGTCCCTAAGGTAGGCAGGTCCCCGGCCATAGAGGGCTTTAAAGGTTCAGATGCCACCAACTCTGAAATGGAATTAACTTGCCATGCACTGGCATTACAGGTCAGAAGTGCTTTCCTGTTGATTAGCTGCTGCCAGTGTGGGCAGATTCATGCATATTTCCTTGTGGTTGCTAGAAAAAAAACCTATCTTATTCATTTGCTTCCAGTAATTCAGTGTGGTTTAACAAAGTAATATCTTTTCCAAGCAACAGACTTGGAGGGGAAAGATAACGATCGACTCTCTTCAGATTATACAAAAGCTAACACTGCAAGCATGGGTGAATCCGGAAGCACATATATGCAATGAACGCTGTTTTTCAGTGGGTGTCTAAATGGGTGTCTGCTTGCAGATAACTTGTACTGAGATCCAGTGGTTAAGAGCATAGTTTGGTGTAGTGGCTAAGAGCGGCAGACTCTAATCTGGAGAACCGGGTTTGATTCCCCACTCCTCTTCCGCATGCAGCTGCTGGACGACCTCGGGCAAGCCACAGTTCTCCCAGGGCTGTTCTCTCAGAGCTCTCTCAGCCGCACCTACCTCACAGGGTGTCTGTGAGGGGAAAAGAAAGGAGAACGTAAACTGCTCTGAGACTCCCCGAGTGAAGGGTGGGGTATAAATCCAGTCTGCTCCTCCTCCTGTTCATTGGGAAGGGACTGGGCTTTGGAACCTGTCGCCCTTTCACATTCAGTCTTGCAGAACACAGTTCTTCATAGATCTGGTAAAGACGGATACAAGCACTTCCGGGAAGATGCTCTTGAAGAGAGGGAAAGAGGGTGGTTTTGACCTTGTTGCTTAAGGCTATGGGTGGTGGGGGGCGGGGAGAGCTTGCACCGCTTCTAATTATAGTGTTCCATCTGGTCAGGGGAATGAACACCACCCATGTTTTCCACATGTTCTGTATCAGTTTCTGTGAAAATGCTGTTTGGTAATCTCTTGAGGGGAAGCCCAGGTGATAAACTGCTCGAACATTAAGCAAGTTGGTGAGCTAATAGAACAGAGGCATGTGCTTGAAGGAGGAGGGTTTGCAAAACGCTCTGTTTTCAGTCGTTCCAAACCTGCACAGTGGAAATAAATATACTTTACATTCCCCTTTCGAGGTACTAAACAGATTATGTTGAACTTTTGCATAAGGAGTAGGCCTCAAAAGGAGCTGGAAGAGGGGCGGAAAAGTGCACTCCAGGCGAACAAGGGATTGGGCAACTCTGTGTTTCTTTATACTTGTATTCTAGCTCTGCCATCTTGAACTTAGAGAGGTCTGTCTTCCAACCAGCAGTCCTGATGCATTCAGGGAGCAGACTCCTTCTCTGGTTTGCGGTGGTTGTTGACTGTAGTTAGTGCATGTCGGAGTTTTGCCCCTCTCGTTGTCAAGATCCTGGAAGATTAAGACTCAGCAAAACTTGCTAACCTGGTTGCACGTGCCTTTGCCACAGATCCGTCGGAGGCGCCTTGCTCGGCTCGCTGGCGGGCCATCGTCTCAGCCCACCACGCCACTTACGTCTCCGCAGCGAGAGAACCCGCCGGGACCGCCTGTAGCAGCACCGTCCCCTGGAGCATCCCACAGCCTCGGGTTAAATGTTCACAGCATGACCCCTGCTACCTCTCCAATCGGCGCATCAGGTGAGCCACGGCTTAGCTTCTTTCTTTTCCTTTTGCATTGGTAAGGGAACCTGCAGAAGTCCCAGGGGTTTCCTTAAAAGCTGATATTGGGGCCTAAGGATTTGAAGTATGGTTCCAGCTTGGGCAGTGCATATGCTAAGTGCTGCTCTTGCCTCAGCATTAAGTTCTGGGACACGACTACAGTGGTGGATTCATTGATTTCAAATGTCAGTTTGATAAGATAGTAACGAAAATGAGTCCCTCCCCCATCCTTTAAGTATTTCAAGGAAATACACATGTTGGAGGAGCTGTGGCTTGGGAGAGAGCCAGGTTGGTGTAGTGGTTTAGTGTGCGGACTCCTATCTGGGAGAACCGGGTTGGATGCCCCACTCCTCCACTTGTAGCTGCTGGAATGGCCTTGGGTCAGCCATAGCTCTTGTAGGAGTTGTCCTTGAAAGGGCAGCTTCTGTCAGAGCTCTCTCAGCCCCACCCACCTCACAGGGTGTCTTTGTGGGGGGAGAAGATATAGGAGATTGTAAGCCGCTCTGAGTCTCTGACTCAGGGAGAAGGGCAGGGTATAAATCTGCTGTCTTCTTCTCCTTCACTTCCATCTGCTGGAATAGCCTTGGGTCAGCCATAGCTCTGGCAGAGGTTGTCCTTGAAAGGGCAGCTGCTGTGAGAGCCCTCTCAGCCCCATCCACCTCACAGGGTGTCTGTTGTGGGGGGAGAAGACATAGGAGATTGTAAGCCGCTCTGAGTCTCTAACTCAGGGAGAAGGGCGGGGTATAAATCTGCTGTCGTCTTCTCCTTCACTTGCAGCTGCTGGAATGGCCGTGGGTCAGCCACAGCTCTGGCAGAGGTTGTCCTTGAAAGGGGAGCTGCTGTGAGAGCCCTCTCAGTCCCATCCACCTCACAGGGTGTCTGTTGTGGGGGGAGAAGATAAAGGAGATTGTAAGCTGCTCTGAGTTTCTGATTCAGAGAGAAGGGCGGGGTATAAATCTGCGGTCGTCGTCTTCTTGACATCAGGGGGTGTGACCTAATATAAAAATGAGTTCCTGGTGGGCTTCTTTCTTCCAAAATGCCCTGTCTACATCATACGCTGCCTTGAAGTCTGCAAAGCAGGAAGGCGGCTAATAAGAGTTTTAAACAAATAAATAAAAGGTAAAGAGAGGAATTGGGAAGCAGCGATGGTGGTTGATTGTTTTCCACTCTTTTCTGTGCATGCAAACAAAGGGGTTTGCGGGAGGCAGTTCGCAGGGATCCCTTTGCAGCGCCACGACAGCGAAGGCCGCTGCTTCTGTTTTGACGCAAAGAAGAGAGCAGCCTTTTTGGAAGCCTTCTTTCATCTGCACATCCAGATGTCTCCTTCCCCAGCCCCGTTGGCAGCCAGCTTGGGAGTAAAACAGGTTTGGCAGCTGCTGTCAAGAAGCACCAGGGTGTTTTAGAGATGTGAAGCGTTGGACGTCATCCAGGAAGAGGCAGGCCCAGGTTGCTGCCCAGCCACGGAATTCGTTGGGTGGCTCTTAAGAAGTCTTAGTCTGAAGTAGGTCACAGTCGTATGTCACAGTGTGTCACAGAGGATAGAAAGGCACAAGAAGAACCCTGCAGTGCTGGAAGAAGACTGCGTCTGTGTGTGTTGTGTGGCGTTGGGTTGCTTATGACTTAGTGTGACTCTATGAATTCTCTCTCTCTCGGCTTGGCTTCGCAAACGAAGATTTAAGAAGGGTGCAATAGTCCACGTCTGCTGCAGGCTCGCTGGTGGCTGACAAGACCAATGCGGGACAGGCAGGTCCGGCCACAGTGGCTGCAGGGAAAAGTCTGATTTAGGGTTGGTGCTGTAGCATTCGTTGGGTGGCTCTTAAGAAGTCTTAGTCTGAAGTAGGTCACAGTCGTATGTCACAGTGTGTCACAGAGGATAGAAAGGCACAAGAAGAACCCTGCAGTGCTGGAAGAAGACTGCGTCTGTGTGTGTTGTGTGCCGTTCGGTTGCTTCTGACTTAGTGTGACTCTATGAATTAATGACCTTCAAAGTATCCTAAACAGGTCTTGCAAACTGAAGACTGTGGCTTCATTAATGGAGTCAGTCCATCTGGTCGTGTTGGGTCTTCTCTTCCTCCTGCCTTTTCTTGGTATTATTGTCTTTTCCGTTGAGTGATGTCATCTCATAATCAATGTTCCCTCTAAGCCGTGGAGTCTTGCGAGCAAAAATTCTGCTTTTGTGAACTACTGGCATTAAAGTTGTGAGCTACTGCATAAATTAGTTGCCCTGCGGCCATCTTTCCTGAGCCAAGACAAAAATGTGTGAGCTGGAGGCTAAAAATCGGTGAGCTAGCTCACGCTAACTCAGCTTAGAGGGAACCCTGCTCATAATGTGACCAAAGTACCGTATCCTCAGTGATTTTAGTGTCTAGGGGGAAAGTTCAAGCTTGATTTGATCTAGAACCTTCTTGTTTGTCTTTTTGGTGGTGAACAGTATATATAAAACTCTCCTCCAATACCACATTTTAGGCAAATAAAGGGCAGGATATAAGAACACAAATCCCATAAATAATAAGAGAAGCCATGTTGGATCAGGCCAGTGGCCCACCCAGTCCAACACTCTGTGTCACATAAGAACATAAGAGCAGCCATGTTGGATCAGGCCAGTGGCCCATCCAGTCCAACACTCTGTGTCACATAAGAGAAGCCATGTTGGATAAGGCCAATGGCCTATCCAGTCCAACACTCTGTGTCACATAAGAACATAAGAGAAGCCATGTTGGATCAGGCCAATGGCCCCTCCAGTCCAACACTCTGTGTCACATAAGAACATAAGAGAAGCCATGTTGGATCAGGCCAATGGCCCATCCAGTCCAACACTCTGTGTCACATAAGAACATAAGAGAAGCCATGTTGGATCGGGCCTGTGGCCCATCCAGTCGAATACTCTGTGTCACATAAGAACATAAGAGAAGCCCTGTTGGATCAGGCCTGTGGCCCATCCAGTCCAACACTCTGTGTCACATAAGAACATAAGAGAAGCCATGTTGGATCAGGCCTGTGGCCCATCCAGTCCAACACTCTGTGTCACATAAGAGAAGCCCTGTTGGATCAGGCCAATGGCCCATCCAGTCCAATACTCTGTTTCACACAGTGGCCAAAACCCAGGTCATCAGGAGGTCCACCATTGGGTTCAGACTTCCAGAAACGCTTCCAGTGTTGTCCCCCACAGCACCAAGAATACAGAACATCACCGCCCCAGACGTAAGAACACAAGAGAAACGAGGTTGGATCAGGCTTGTGGTCCATCCTGTCCGACTCTCTGTGTCGCACAGTGGCCGAAACCTAGGTGCCATCAGGAGGTCCACCAGTGGGACCAGAATTCCAGAAGCCCTCCCGCTGTTGCCCCCCCACAAGCATCAGGGATGCATAGCATCATTGCCCCAGACAGAGTGTTGCATCTTTGCCCCAGACAGAGTGCGGCTAATATCATTTGCTCTGAGAAATAAAACAGCCTGATGGCACCGTAGTGATGCACTTATTTCAGCATAAGGATTCATGAGTAAGAGCTGAGTTTATCAGCTGCACTGAAGTGTGTAACCATTAGGATAATGCTTTTCTATGGACAACACGGGTGAGTAAGAGATGCTACAAAGAGGCAGGTTTAAAACAAGACCCAATCAAAGGAGAAATGCGTTTACTCAGAGGGTGTGGGGGCCACTCCCAGCTGTTGTTAGGCAGAGCAGGATTAGTGCAGGAGAGAACAAGATAAGCTGATGGGTAGTTACATAAATAAGCTAATTAGCATCCCTAACGGCCACGGTATGCAAGATACTAGCACTGGTAGTGAGTTAAGAGTGCCAGGGCCTTTTTAAGATCTGGTTTGTGTGCCTGCACACGTAAATAGCTGTGGACTTGTTAATGAATTCTAATTCAGCAATTTCACGTTGGGTTCTCCCTTTAAAGGATCGGCGATGGAATCTGTTTGATGGTTAAGACATTTGCCCACTGATGTCTCAGTATTTTGCTTTTAGTGTCAGATTTGTGTCCCATTTATTTATTTGTGTATGTGCTGGCTTGTTTGTCCATTGTAGCTGAAGAGCACCGATGATCAGGTGGTTGACTCGAAGATGCTACGGTCTGTTGGGCTCAGAGATGATGTTGTTTGAGTGTGCAGTGGGATAAAGTTGACATCTTGGTTGCTTGCAGGGTCTTGTGTCACAATGATGTGTCTGTTTTGTAGGTGAGAATTCGATTAGGACATAAGAACATAAGAGAAGCCATGTTGGATCAGGCCAATGGCCCAGCCAGCGAAACACTCTGTGTCACAAAGTGAACAAAAAAACCCAGGTACCATTAGGAGGTGCATCATTGGGGCCAGGAAACTAGAAGCCCTCCCACTGTTGCCCCCCCCCCCCCCAAGCACCAAGAATACAGAGCATCACTGCCCCAGACAGAGAGTTCCACCAATACGCTGCAGCTAGGGTTCCCCATCATGGCGAATTTTGGCGCTATGCCACCCGTTGACCGCTTTTCCGGCATCTGTCAAGTGTTCTTAGAAAGTGGGTGGGGCAAGGCTTTTGATGGATTATTGGTGATTTGATTGGCTGTGCAGATTTTAATAATTGTTTTCTCTTGTGTTCTTATGTCTGGGGCGGTTCTACACTGTGTTATTAAGGTTAAGCTGGCTGGCTCCGCCTCCTGCGGCAGCCATTTTGTGGTTGCGTCCACCATGCCATGTCAGAATTCCAAATGCGTCTGCAGGCTCGAAGAGGCTGGAGACCCCTGGTTTACGGCTTTCTGATGGCGAGCCTTTCCTTGTGGTCTGCTGCTCGTAAACTTCTGGTTAGCAGCGGTTGGTATGACTGACGCTTGGGGTGTTTGTGGCTGGGGGGGGTGGGGCTGTGCTTTGTTTGCCAGCAAGCTATAATGTCCGGAAGTGTTCTTAGTCTGGGGCAGGGGTGGCCAAACTTGTTTAACATAAGAGCTTCATAGAATAAATGTCAGAAGTCTGAGAGCCGCAAGACATGAACATCAGATGTTTGAGAATCAAGGAAGGAAGGCAAATAATAATAATAAATTTTTATTTGTATCCCGCCCTCCCCGCCGAAGCAGGCTCAGGGCGGCTAACAGGACATGGTATGCACCATGATTTTACATAAAACAATTTTAAAATACAATTAATAAATACATTTTAAAAACAATTACATAAAAATAGATGGAGGAGGGGGAGAGAGGTGGAAAGAAAGCAACTTTAACTCTAAATGCATTTTCCAAGCTGCCAGCTGGCTTGGCTTGGAGAAGTGGTTTAAAGAGACTTATTAGGAAGGGAATGGAAAATAAATCAGCCAGTATCATAATGCCCCTGTATAAATCGATGGTGCGGTCTCATTTGGAGTACTGTGTGCAGTTCTGGTCGCCGCACCTCAAAAAGGATATTATAGCATTGGAGAAAGTCCAGAGAAGGGCAACTAGAATGATTAAAGGGCTGGAACACTTTCCCTATGAAGAAAGGTTGAAACGCTTGGGACTCTTTAGCTTGGAGAAACGTCGACTGCGGGGTGACATGATAGAGGTTTACAAGATAATGCATGGGATGGAGAAAGTAGAAAAAGAAGTCCTTTTCTCCCTTTCTCACAATACAAGAACTCATGGGCATTCAATTAAATTGCTGAGCAGACAGGTTAAAACGGATAAAAGGAAGTACTTCTTCACCCAAAGGGTGATTAACATGTGGAATTCACTGCCACAGGAGGTGGCGGCGGCCACAAGCATAGCCACCTTCAAGAGGGGTTTAGATAAAAATATGGAGCAGAGGTCCATCAGTGGCTATTAGCCACAGTGTGTGTGTATATATATATATATAAATTTTTTGGCCACTGTGTGACACAGAGTGTTGGACTTGATGGGCCGTTGGCCTGATCCAACATGGCTTCTCTTATGCTCTTAAAGAGACAAATGCCTTCTCCAAGCCAGCCAATACGGTGGTGGGAGCTTCAAGAGCCACACAGTATGTGTGAAAGAGCCACAGTCTGGCCACCCCTGGCCTCTGGGGCATCAAGGCGGTAGTTCACATTTTGCAGGTGGAAAAGGTTTGTCACTGTCTGGAGAGCCTTTTTACAAACAACCCTCCCCACTTCGAAACGTGCAAGGGGGTGTCCGACCACAGTATGTGAAGTGTGAGTGTTGTGTATATATTTCAGCCTTAAAAATGCTTCTGTGAAACCTCCCTTCCCTCCTTCTCTCTGGCTGTGCAGTGTTTTTAAATGGCTTGGCTCTGCTTTTTTCCTGCCTGGGGGATAGGGCAGTGTGTTTTGAACAACCGGCAGCTGAGATCCACTTTGTCCAAATTAAAATCGGGAGCCGAGGTTGACTCTTGCATCTGAAATAACTCACTTAATGCGCAACGAAGAGCAAACCTGTCTCTGGAGAAGACCACCCACGGGGTTTCTGTTAGGGTCACTGTTGTGAGCAGGTTGCCTGACTGGAAAGCACTTTGTACAGAACATCAACTCATGCATAGATCTCAATGACAGTTTCTTCGGCGGATGGGTAAATCTCGTACACTGTCAGCTTCTGGAAGGGCTGTCCGGCTCAAGAAGATGCAGCATAGCTCTCTGGCGTCTGTGGAAGCAGCTTTAAAAGGCAAAAGCTGCGATTCCTACAGAAATTCTTGGGACAGTCCCCCACTCCTAATTGAAGGTGCTTAAACTTCAGTTTAATAGCAGTCCCATGGCAAGGTAAAGCTGCAGTACCTCAGTCCTAAGCTCTGCTCACAACCTGAGTTCAATCCCGGCAGAAGCTGGGTTCAGGTAGCCGGCTCAAGGTTGACTCAGCCTTCCGTCCTTCCGAGGTCAGTAAAACGAGTCCCCAGCTTGCTGGTGGGAAAGTGTAGATGACTGGGGAAGGCAATGGAAAACCAGCCCGTAAAAAGTCTACCGTGAAAACGTTGTGATACGACGTCACCCCAGAGTCAGAAATGACTGGTGCTTGCACAGGGGATTACCTTTACCTTTTTAAACTTCAGTTTAAGTTTAATTGGTTGGGAATGTACTTTGCAGTTGCTTTGATATACATTTCACATTATGGGAGCACATTCAACCTGCGCTGAAAATGTTACGCTGGTTGCCCGTGGCATTCCGGATTCGTTTCGATGTGCTGGTCGTAACCTTTAAAGCCCTGTATGGCTTGGGACCGGTCTACCTTCGGGACCATCTCTCCCCATACGTATCCCAGAGAGCACTATGTTCAGGGTCCCAAAATCTTAAGATCCCCCGGACCGAAAGAAACTCCATTGTCGACCGCCAGAGCCTTCTTGGTAATAGCCCCCACTCTGTGGAATGCCCTCCCAGGAAACATCTGCCACAGTTCTGCAGGGTCTGTAGAACCGAACTGTTCAAACTCGCTTTCAACGGTTAAGGGGAGGTGGCTATTATTCCACAGCGCTGAACTGACATAATTGAAACCAGAACTAACTGAACTAATATAATTGAAACCAGAAACATCAGAATAACCAGAATATCAACATGCATCTTGGACTTTTAATGACTATAAAATGTATGGAAATGATTTTATTGTATATTTTGGTTTTTTAATGTTTTATGTTGCTTTTATTTGTCATTAGTTGCCCTGAGCCTGTCTGGGGAGGGTGGGATACAAATCTAATTAAATAAATAAATAGATTAAATAAATTATATGAAGGTATTTTACTTGGCCTTTCAAAACTGTATTTCTTAATAACCTTATTTGTTTGGCATAGTGGTAGTTTGGTGTAGTGAAGTGTGCGGACTCTTATCTGGGAGAACCGGGTTTGATTCCCCCCTCCTCCACTTGCAGCTGCTGGAATGGCCTCGGGTCAGCCATAGTGGTTAAGTGTGCAGACTCTTATCTGGGAGAACCAGGTTTGATTCCCCACTCCTCCACTTGCAGCTGCTGGAATGGCCTTGGGTCAGCCATAGTGGTGAAGTGAGCAGACTCTTATCTGGGAAAACCGGGTTTGATTCCCCCCTCCTCCACTTGCACCTGTTGGAATGGCCTTGAGTAAGCCGTAGCTCTGGCAGAGGTTGTCCTTGAAAGTGGAGCTGCTGTGAGAGCCTTCTCCAGCCCCACCCACCTCACAGGGTGTTTGTTGTGGGGGGTGGGAAGGTAGAGGAGATTGTGACCGCTCTGAGATTCAGAGTATAGGGCAGGATATAAATCCAAAAATCTTCTTATTTTGACCAAAAGACAGCTCGTACGCTGCTTGGACCTCCATGCCTCAAGTCCTGCCTCTGTTGTGATCTTCATCAGAAGAATTCCCAGTATGATCATCCCCATCATGCATCTGAACCGAGGCACAGCTCATGGAAGCTCCTATTGAAAAGCGTGTTGCTAGTCTTTAAGCTGCCACTGACCGGACTTTCTTTCCATCTCGTGGTGTCTTTCCTTCAGGCGTAGCCCACCGAAGCCAGAGCAGCGAAGGAGTGAGTTCGCTCAGCAGTTCTCCGTCAAACAGCCTCGAAACCCAGTCTCAGTCCCTATCCCGATCGCAAAGCATGGATATCGACAGCGTCTCCTGCGAGAAAAGGTAAAGGGAGTTGGGTCTGGGTTCTGACTCCAGCCTGTTGTCTTATGGGCCACTTCTGGTGCTGTGTCTCCCCCCAGGTTTTAACCAGAATGTGTGAATAGCCAGTTGCATGGCTGATAGTGAATTAAACTAACCTTCAGGTTATTATTTTTATTTATTTTATCAGATTGATATCCCACCCTCCCCTAACGGGCTCAGGGTGGCGTTTATATAGGCAGCGTTTACAGGAATTGGTTATACTTGGCCGTGAACAACTGACCAGGTGTGAGCGGGGAGGAGTGCTTGTCTAGGAATATTGAGGACTAGCGACTTTATCTTTAAGGCCGCCTTCATCTCTTGGTTCCTCGTCTTTCTTTGGTCCTCTTAAGCAGGAGGTCTTTGTTCCTACAGGTTCCTACCAGACTGAATTCAACAATCTAGATAGGTGTTTGGTTTTGTTGGGGCATTTGAGGAGGTAGAAGCTGTGATGACGCCCCCTGCATATTGCCAAAACACCTTTCCACCAAGTCCTGTTGGTGTAGTGGTTAAGTGCATGGACTCTTAATAATAATAATAATAAATTTAAATTTATATCCCGCCCTCCCCGCCAAGGCAGGCTCAGGGCGGCTTACAAAGCATAGTACATTGTACAATGATACAATAAAATTCAAACAATTAACAATTAAAATACAATCAGTTATAAACAGCATTTAAGTTAATAATATAAAACCACAATATAACATAAGATGGTGCTACAGTCTTGATGTGCATATAAACATAGTTTTGATGATGATGATGCAATGGTTCCACCTCCTCTTGTCTGGGAGAACCGGGTTTGATTCCCCCCTCCTCCACTTGCAGCTGCTGGAATGGCCTTGGGTCAGCCATAGCTCTGGCAGAGGTCGTCCTTGAAAGGGCAGCTGCTGGGAGAGCCCTATCCAGCCCCACCCACCTCACAGGGTGTCTGTTGTGGGGGAAGAAGATAAAGGAGATTGTGAGCTGCTCTGAGTCTCTGATGCAGAGAGAAGGGCGGGGTATAAATGTACAATTCTTCTTTGTTTAATGTTGTCTCCTTGACAGCTGGCTTTGACCTGTCAGCTGGAAGGAAGGAGCTGGAAATGCATAGGGGCAGGAAGAAGATGATGATGATATTGGATTTATATCCCCACCCTTCACTCGGAGTCTCAGAGCGGCTTACAATCTCCTTTCCCTTCCCCTCCCCACAACAAGACACCCTGTGAGGTTGGAGGGGCTGGGAGAGCTCTTTCAAGAACTGCTCTTGAGAGAGCAGCTCTGAAAGAATTTGTGACAGACTCAAGGTCACACCAGCAGGTGCATGTGGAGAAGTGGGCAATCAAACCCGGTTCTCCCACATTAGAGTCCACGTTCTTAACCATTACACCAAACTGGCTCACACTGGTTGCTTACCTCTGACCTAAAGGGATGAAACAACCTATTTTAGAAACCTTTTTTTTAAGAGGAGGGAATTGATTGCAGAGCTGAAAATCTGAAGGGGATTGCAAATGTAGTTGCAAATGAAGCTGCAGCTTTGAGGCTCTTTGGGTGGTTTATGGCTAGGCGCTCTCTCTTAGAGTATTCTGCCTCACAGATGAGAATAAAACGCGCTGGGGGGGATTTATGCATGCCACCCTTGCGAGAAGAACAGGACAAACCTTCCACAGCTTCCCTTTGGAGCCTTGATACTTGCCAAAGCAGGGCCCACACGAACCAAACGCAGAACAGCCTGCAGTTTGTAAGCTGGAGAGCTAGTTTGGTGTAGTGGTGAAGTGAGCGGACTCTTATCTGGGAGAGCCGGGTTTGATTCCCCACTCCTCCGCTTGCACTTGCTGGAATGGCCTTGGGTTAGCCATAGCTATTGCAGGAGTTGTCCTTGAAAGGGCAGCTGCTGTGAGAGCTCTCTCAGCCGCACCCATCTCACAGGGTGTCTGTTGTGGGGCGAGAAGATAGATGAGATTGTGAGCCGCTCTGAGACTCTGATTCAGGGTGGAGGACGGAATATAAATCCAGTGTCTTCTTCCCTTCCCCTCCCTGGTCTGGGAAGTCCTAGGCTGGCACCCAAAATAAAGAGTATTTTCAGGATTGGGATGGGCCACTGTTTGGTGTAGTGGTTAAGCCAGTTTGGTGTAGTGGTTAAGTGCTTGGACTCTTATCTGGGAGAACCGGGTTTGATTCCCCACTCCTCCACTTGCACCTGCTAGCATGGCCTTGGGTCAGCCATAGCCCTGGCAGAGGTTGTCCTTGAAAGGGCAGCTGCTGTGAGAGCCCTCTCAGCCCCACCCACCTCACAGGGTGTCTGTTGTGGGAGGAGGAAGATAAAGAAGATTGTGAGCCGCTCTGAGTCTCTGATTCAGGGAGAAGGGGGGGGGTATAAATCTGCAATTCTTCTTCTAAGCCCGCCAGGCTCCTTTTGAGTCCTAAGTTGCCCAGGCCAGCTTTGAAGCAAAAGGTATATGAGCGGCGGGCTGTGGAAGGCCAGTCTATTGACCGGCAGCTGTTAATGGCATCCCTTTTTACGGCTCCTCTTTTTCCTGTCTGCATCAGTCTTGTTCTCCTTTCGCTTACTGCGCCTGTCCGTCGGGTCAGCAACTTCTATGAGCAAGCCTGCTTGAATGTCCAGAGATTAATGGCTTCTTTGTTCCGCTCACAGTATGTCCCAGGTGGACGTAGATTCGGGAATCGAAAACATGGAAGTCGACGAGAGTGACCGAAGGGAGAAAAGGAGTCTCACCGATAAGGTGGGTGAGCCCCAAAGAGGGCAGTCTCTTTGGTGTGGGTGTGATGGAAGCACCTGTTGGGAAGCGCAGGTTGGTCGGCTGGTGGGTGTTTGGATTTCTGACTAGCTTCTGTCACCCAGACGCCTGGGGTGGGATGGCGGAAATATTCGTAAGGATACTTAATTTAAGATCACACAAGAGAGGGTTAGCTGCTCTTCTATGGCCTTGGCTCTCCAAACGAATGCCCGACATTTCCCTTTTCCTGTGGCGAAGGAACCCCCGTCAGGATCCGAAATCTCAGAAGAGCAAGCCTTACAGTTAGTCTGCAAGATCTTCAGGGTCTCTTGGAAGGATCGCGACAGGGACGTCATCTTTCTCACTTCGCTTTCCGAGCAGTTTAAACAGAACCCCAAAGAGGGTAAGAAGCGCAATGATTTTGCTTCGTTTTTTTTTTAAGGTTAAGTTGTGACCTTTTGTCTTTCCTGTCGCTCCCTGGGATCTCAGGCAGAGGGTCATCTTAAACTCAGTGGGGTTAATCCTGTAACATCCCTTATAGAAAGTTTACGTCCAGCCACACGGCTGAGGCTCTTTCCCACCTGTATGGCGGGCGTGGGCGTGTTGCAGCCAACTGAATGGCACTCCCTTCTCAGCAAGGGACTTCCAGGGCAGGTGAGAAGCAGAAGTGGGCTTGCCTTTGCCTTCCTCTGCAGAGCCTTCCTTGGTGGTCTCCCATCCAAGATGCCTTGGCAGCCCTTTGCTAGAGTTGCAAGGTAAGTGAGAAGCAAAGGCTGGGTTGGCCATTGCCTTTCCTCATCAGAGTCTTCCTTGGTGGTCTCCTAAGATTTCTGGTGACTCCAGCAAGGGGCTTTCAAAGCCAAGTAAGAGGTGGTTTGCCATGGCCTTTTCTCTGCAGAGCCTTCCTTGGTGGTCTCCCATCCAAGATTTCTTGCAATCCCAGCAAGACAAGTGAGAAGCAAAGGCTGGGTTTGCCATTGCCTTCCTCTGCAGAGCCTTTCTCGGTGGTCTCCCCTCCAACAACCAGCCCTGTTTTGCTTCCAAGATCGGGCCACACCATGCCTCCTTCCCTACCCATTTGCTTGGAGTATCCCTTTCTCACATAGCTCAATCACCCACCCCGCTTTTCTGTGGGTTTGCACTTCCATCTGGCAGTGTTGGGTTTCCCTTGGCGATGGTGGCGGCGGCAGTGAGCCCCAGATGCATTTGTCATCAGCAGAGGGTGTCTGAGTGGGAAGCACTTTCTGGATATGTTTGGGTGGGGCTGACTAAATGCTGTGGGTGGCTCAACTCCCCCGCTTTATTGCCTTCGAGATAAAAAGCCATTTCGGCCTGTTCTGTTGGCAGATCGGCCCGGCAGCTTTGCCTACCCCGCCACCTCGTTCGTGACTCCCTTTTAGTTGGTAGAGCTGTGGAGGACGGTTGGTGGGAGCTTGGAAAGTGCTAGAGGAGGCTGTCCCTGCCCTCTAAAGCTGCCCTCTGGGCCACTGCATGTTGCTTCTAGGGCAGTATGGGGGAGCAGAATGCTTCAGCCATGCACTCATTATGGGGCAGAACATACATGGGCATTCAATGAAATTGCTAAGCAGTCAGGTTAGAACGGACAAAAGGAAATCCTTCACCCCAAGGATGATTAGCATGTGGAATTCACTGCCACAGGAGGTGGTGGCGGCTACAAGCAGCTTCAAGAAGGGATTAGATCAACATATGGAGCAGAGGTCCATCAGTGGCTATTAGCCGCAGCATATCGTTGGAACTCTGTCTGGGGCAGTGATGCTCTGTATTCTTGGTGCTTGGGGGGGGCAACAGTGGAAGGGCTTCTAGTATCCTGGCCCCACTGGTGGACCTCCTGATGGCACCTGTTTTTTTTGGCCACTGCATGACACAGAGGGGCCATTGGCCTGATCCAACATGGCTTCTCTTATGTTCTTATGTCTGGGGCAGTGATGCTCTGTATTCTTGGTGCTTGGGGGGACACAGTGGGAGGGTTTCTAGTGTCCTGGCCCCACTGGTGGACCTCCTGATGGCACCTGGGTTTTTTGGCAGTTGTGTGACACAGAGTGTTGGACTGGATGGGCCATTGGCCTGATCCAACCTGGCTTCTCTTATGTGGGCCTTGCTTACATTCTCTGTTGTCCTGGGATAACAGCCTCATAGACCCGCTACTGGCCTCAAATAGCCCTTTGGGGCATCAGTGGGACAGTTAACTGCAAAGGATGGTGACCTTCCTGCTGTTTGTCCCTTGAAAGTGTACTCGGATTTTAAAGACCTGATTGGGCAGATCCTCATGGAAGTCCTGATGATGTCGACCCAGACGAGGGAAGAGAACCCCTTTGCCAGTTTGACGGCGACCTCCCAGCCGATCGCAGCAGCTGCCCGCTCGCCTGATAGAAACCTGGTCCTGAACACCGGCTCCAATCCGGGAACGAGCCCCATATTCTGCAACGTGGGATCGTTCGGTTCCAGCTCCTTGTCGAGGTAAGCGGGCCTCTTGCAAGCACCCGAATTCCACACTGAGCTTTGTGAGTCAGTGTGTGTGTGTGCCTGAATCTTTTTATTTCCAAGTTAACTTGGGCCAGGTGATAGATGACAACATGTTTCTTGTAGGAGCAAATCTCTTTGTGAAACGCGCCGCTGTCGAGAATCCAGACAGCTCTTTTTGAGGTTCGTTAAAACCTCGACAGGAGCCCTGCGAGATTTTAATGACTTCTCTCTGCTGTAACGAGAGCTGGAATCGTGCGCTTTCTCTTAATAGAGGTTCTCACAATGCGAGCGGATGTGGTTAATAGAAAGCGCACGTGCAAGTGGCAACGTTTCCCCAACTTCTTAACGTTCGGTTAGTTTCAAAACTCTTGGTGTGTGGAGCCCACCCGTTGAGACAACCACAGCCTGGTAGAAGAACGTTGAATCTTATTGTCACTGATCTTTGGCATCTTTCTCTCCTACTTCACAAAGATCTAAGTGGCTGGTCTGTCTGTCTTTCCCTTTCTCTCCTCCTTTTCTCTTTTGATCCTAGTCTCTACGGAACTAGCCCAGCTCCTGCCCTCACCCCTTTGGCCGGCTCCTTCCTTGCAACTTCAGCCAGCCTGGCTGCCCCTACAGCCGCACCTTCCCTTTCTGTCAGCCCTCACGCCCCACAGGCAGGCCCGCTTGGAGCCCCGCCCTCCTCCCCGAGGTACCGCCCGTACACTGTGGCTCACCCGTGGGCCCTTCCGGCTCCGCCCGCCTCGCCTTCTTCGGCGGCTGCCGCCATCCTCTCTCGCTCTCCAACTCCTCCCGTCGCGAGCGCCAGCCCTCCGGCCGCGCGGGCCGCTTCGTCCAGGATTAGGCCCATAACGATGGCCTTGCCTCTGTTTACTGCTTCAGCCGGGCCTCTCAGCAGCCGGCCGTCTCTCCTGAGCAGGACACCATCTAGGTATTTGGAGGCTTCGAGAGTTTGCTGTTTTGGTGTGTGCCGTGCAGAGGTTGCGGTGACTTAACTGTGTGTTGGAAGGACTCCTACTCAAAAGCAGCCTGCTTGACTAACCCCCCTTAATAAACGTCTTGCTTAGATCTTTAACAAACCGTGTGAACCCAGCTAATACTGACTGCAAGCGAGGACACTGAGGGCGCTGCGGGTGGGCAGCATTCATGGCCCAGGGTAGGGGTGGCCAAACTGCAACTCGGGAGCCACGTGTGGCTCTTTCACAGGTTTTGTGTGGCTCTCAAAGCCCCCACTGCCCTGTTGGCTGGCTTGGGGAAGGCGTTTGAGAATGCATTTGAAGTTAAAGTTGCTTTATTTCCTCCTCTCCCTCCCCATCTATTTTTTCTCCCTCCCCCCTCAAACATCTGACATTTATGTGGCTCTTAAATAAGCAAGTTTGGCCATCCCTGGCTTAGAGCTAAAGGGGACAAATGCAAGAAAGAAGACGGGAAGAGGGAATACGCTTTTGCACAGATTTACGTGATGCGAGAAGAATGATATGGTTTGTTCTCCTTTGTCTTGTTTCTGCGTATCTGTGATTTAGACAGACTGTCCCCTTTAAAGATTATGACTATTGTTCTCTGTTTGCCTTCTCTGCCTGCCTGCCTGCTGTTTCCTGTCCCTTGGAAGCGGTTGCATTTAACAGTGTCAGCTGCAGTTGACTGATTTTTTCCCTCTCAGGTGGTTTTTGTGCCTTTCACCTGTTAACTCAGCCTGTAAACCTGAATTCCTAATAATTTTCCGGCTCATTCCTTTCGGCAGCTAAACTGTCCTGCTCTTTGGCATGTTGTTTCTGGGGTTTTCCCACATGTACCCCTGGAGGGGGCTGGGGGGTGCAGGCACCGCTGTGTCTGGCTTGCTGGGAGTGCGCTCCACTTAGAGCAGCACCAGCATGGCAGCCTGTTGGCAACTGGGACGTGGACAGCCTTGTTGGGATTTGGCCCAGTGAAAGTGTTGAATCTTGACCAGGCAAGTCATTGGTGTGGCCGCCCGGAGGACGCAACAGAATTGGCAAGCCGAATGAATCGTTTGCCTGAAGACGAGAAGTCTGACGCTGTGCCCAAATCGTTACCTTGTCTGTTGAGGCTGGAGATACTGTGTGAGTGTGGAAAGTGCCGTTAGGTTGCAGCCAAAGTATAGAAGGACTTGTGCGTTTTCAAGGCAAGAGACAAACGTGGGCTTTTTCCGCACTAACCTAGCTCCGCGCCAGGCTTCCTTTCGCTCTGGAACTAGCTAGCGGTTCTGCACCAGCTGCTCTGCACCGCCATTTTGCGCCAGGGCAACCCACGATTTGGTTGTCCCAGCGCAAAATGGCGGCACGGAGCAGCTGGTGCAGAACCACTAGCTCGATCTGGAGTGAAACGGAAGCCTGACACGGAGCACAGTTAGTGTGGAAAAAGCCACATGAGGTTTCCCATTGCCTTCCTCAGTGGTCTTCCTTTGTGGTCTCCAATTCAAGGACTGGCCAGGGTTAGCCCTGCGTCGCTTCTGAGATCTGATGAGATTTGGCTAGTCTGGAGTTAGCAGGGATCACGTAAACCAAGAAATACGTTGGCTGTAGCACCAGGTCATGACTGAGGTGAGGAACAAGTCAAGTACAGGAATGAATAGTAATAATAATAATAAATTTTATTTATACCCCGCCCTCCCCGCCAAGGCAGGCTCAGGGCGGCTTACAGGACATGGCAAAAGCCATATTAAAACAAGATTATACAGTTCAATACAGATAACAATTAAATATTTAAATAATCTAAAAACAGTCTAAAAATATAACCTAATAGTGCTATTATCTCAGTTACGTTAATGTTAATGATGGCGTGATGTTTATTCCAAGCTCCATCTTAGAAGGCTAGCTGGAAGAGGGCGGTTTTGCAGGCCCTACGGAATTGGCCAAGATCCCGCAGGGCCCGCACCTCTTCCGGCAGCTGGTTCCACCATTGGGGTGCTTTTATAGAGAAGGCCTGTTCTCTAGTTGTTTTTAGTTTGGCCTCTTACGCCCAGGTACTTCCAGAAGGTTTTGTGAACTGGATCGCGGTGCTCTCTGGGGAACATATGGAGAGAGGCGGTCCCTAAGGTAGGCAGGTCCTCGGCCATATAGGGCTTTAAAGGTAATAACCAGCACCTTGTAACGAACTCGGTAAACAATTGGCAGCCAGTGCAGCTCCCGCAGCCTAGGCTGCACATGTTCCCACCGAGGTAGGCCCAATAGCAGTCTGGCTGCTGCATTCTGCACTAGCTGCAGTTTCCGAGTTCGGCACAGGGGCAGCCCCATGTAGAGGGCATTACACTAATCTAACCTCGAGGTGACTGTTGCATGGATCACTGTTGCCAGGTCATTGCGCTCCAGGAAGGGAGCCAACTGCCTCGCCCGCCTAAGATGAAAGAAGGCGGATTTGGCAGTGGCTGCTATCTGGGCCTCCATTGTCAAGGAAGACTCCAGTAGCACTCCCAAGCTCCTGACCCTGCGCACTGGTACGAGTTACGCACCGTCAAAAGCTGGAAGGGAGATCCCTCCCTCTGGACCACCACGCCCTAGGCAAAAGACCTCTGTCTTCGCTGGATTCAATTTCAGCCCGCTCGACCTAATCCAGTCTGCCACAGCTTGCAACGCCCGGTCCAAGTTTATAGGGACATCGGCAGCCCGGCCGCCCATCAGTAGATACAGCTGGGTGTCATCCGCATACTGGTGACAACCCAGCCCGTACCTCTGGGCAATCTGGGCAAGGGGGCGCATGTAGATGTTAAATAACATCGGGGAGAGGACTGCCCCCTGAGGCACCCCACAGTTAAGTAGGTGTCTCCGGGACAGCTCTTCCCCAATTGCCACCCTTTGTCCCCGACCCTCCAGGAAAGCCACTGCAAGGCTAGCCCCTGAATCCCAGTGTTGGCGAGGCGGTGGGTCAGTAGTGAAAGTCCAGCAGCACCTTAAAGGTGTAGCAAAATGTATGGCTGGGTAGGAGCTTTTATGAGTCACTGCTCCCTTCTTCAGATACAGCTAGAATGCGAGTCCATCAGTCCTATATTATCTTGGAACATGGAGTGATTTCAGATGCCAAATGAGATTAGCAGACAAATGACAACCGCAGATGTGATTGGATTAGGCGGTGTGATATGCAGAGAAGAAGACCACGACTGCGGATTTATACCCCACCCTTCTCTCTGAATCAGAGACTCAGAGCGGCTTACAATCTCCTATGTCTTCTCCCCCCACAACAGACACCCTGTGAGGTGGGTGGGGCTGAGAGAGCTCTCTCAGAAGCAGCCCTTTCAAGGACAACTGTCCAAGGGCTATGGCTGACCCAAGGCCATTCCAGCAGGTGCAAGTGGAGGAGTGGGGAATCAAACCCGGTTCTCCCAGATAAGAGTCTGCACACTTAACCACTACACCAAACACGCTCTCCAGAGGTGGTTGGTGTGGAGAAATCAGTATTGGCAGGGGTTTTTTTGTGGCAGGAACTCCTTGGCATATTAAGCCACTCACCCCTGATGCAGCCAATCCTCCAAGAGCTTACAGTAGGCCCTGTAAGAAGAACCCTGTAAGCTCTTGAAGGATTGGCTACATCAGGGGTGTGTTGCCTAAAATGCAGAGGAGTTCCTGCTACAAAAAAAGCCCTGAGTATTGGTAATGAGACAGGAAACCAGTTCAGTCCAAGTGGATGCATTGTCTTGAACTTTGTTATCAGTTGCATTTCAGCAGTCTCTCTAATTTCCCTTCGAAATTCCATTGTAAGATAACGGCTGCTTTTAGCTCAGCAGCTGAATGTCATTTGCCCGCTCATGTCATTTGGCAGCCGAAATCACGCCACTATAGGACCATAGAATCCCATTCTACCTGTATCCAAAGAAGTGAGCAGTGACTTGAGAAAGCTCGTGCCCTGCCACACATTTCGTTTTTTTAGGTGCTAGAGGACTCCTGCTTTTTTCTCCTGCTACAGACAGACTACCCGGCTGGATCTAGCTCCACAGGAGAAAATAGATAAGCACTTTTTTTGCAGGGCAGCAGGTTGATACTGTCCTGGAATTGTTTATGGGAGCCGGTCGGAGTTCCCAGAGGTTGAGGTTGTTCCGGGATGGTGGCTCAGTGATGCAGCCTCTGCTTGGTAAGCAGAAGGTCCCAGGTTCAATCCCTCAGCTTGAGACCCTGGAGAGCCGCTGCCAGTCTGAGTAGACAAGACTGACTTTGATGGACCGAGGGGGGTCTGATTCAGTAGAAGGCAGCTTCATATGTTCACGGGGAGGGATGGTGGTTCAGTGGTAGAGCATCTGCTAGGGGAGGGATGGTGGCTCAGTGGTAGAGCATCTGCTTGGGAAGCAGAAGGTCCCAGGTTCAATCCCCGGCATCTCCAACTAAAAAGAGTCCAGGCAAGTAGGTATGAAAAACCTCAGCTTGAGACCCTGGAGAGCAACTGCCAGTCTGTGTAGACAATGCTGACTTTGATGGACTGAGGGGGGTCTGATTCAGTAGAAGGCAGCTTCAGATGTTCATAATGGATTCATTTGGCCATCCCTAAAGAGGACATATCTCAGTGGTGTAGGGCAAATACTTCGCTGTCAGAAAAAAGGTAAAAAGAGGCAGTCCCCTGTGCAAGCACCAGTTGTTTCCGACTCCTCTGGGGTGACGTTGCTTTCACAACGTTTTCACAGCAGACTTTTTACGGGGTGGTTTGCCATTTCCTTCCCCAGTCATCTACACTTTCCCCCCAGCAGGCTAGGTGCTCATTTTACCAGCCTCAGGAGGATGGAAGGCTGAGTCAACCTTGATCCAGCTACCTGAACCCAGCTTCTGCCGGGATCGAACTAAGGTCGTGAGCAGAAAGTTCGGACTGCAGTGCTGCAGCTTTACCACTCTGTGCCACGGCAGAAAACCCTCCATTTAATTCAGAGAATCTTCCATCGAAAGGCTTCTTATAGAGAGGCAGTGCAAAACGTCTGCCTGAGAGCTCAGAGTGACTGATGGTCGGTGCCTGGTCCGGCTGTGCGAATGGGTTCTGCTGGAGTTGGTGCCTTAATCACCTTGCTGCTTTCGTTGTATTTGAAAACCTGCTTTGCCTTTATTGACTTGGAGTGGATAGTTTGATCACTTTTGTGTTTGCTTAACTTGAGGGGATGCTTTTTGTGAGAGAGCACCTTAACTTGGTTGTGGCTTTAACAAACACTGATATCTCAAGCTTGGATTTCCTGCATGCTTTTGGCGCAGGTGGTTCTTTTGGGCCTTCTGTTGCTGTTCCCTCCTTGTTGATTCACGGGTCCTGTTTGCTTTCATTACAATAGTCTGTACGACAGCCCTTTCCCCCTCTTCCTTGCCATTTCTGACGTGTCTGGAGACAGTTCCGATGAAGAAAACGAAGATGAGGAGGATGACTTTGCTTGTGTCCAATTTGGGTCCAGGTATTAAAAAAAAACAACAACCCTGCATAACTTTGTCTGTCTTGCTTGTAAAAAAACAAACTTCCGCTTCTCCAGTCCCGTTTTCAAAACTAACATTCAGATCTGTTCTTATTGTTTTCCCTCCCTTGTCACTACTAGCTTGCACCCCTTTGAGGTGGCTCTTGAACCGGTTATTTCACGTTATCGTTTTCTCTCTTGGGACAATCCTGTGCCTTCCCGTTAGCTCTGGTGACACTTTTAATTGTCCTTAGGTCTTCTGCTGATGAGATGGGGGTCACATGAACTGAGGCAGCAAGGCCGGCCCTCCCACTACGCAAATTAGGCATTTGCCGAGGGCGTAATGCTGGGGAGGGCGCCAAATTGGGTCCTCCCAGCCGGGCGCCATAGGCAAATGCCCAAATTTTGCCACCTGTGAGGGCTTCTGGCCGGCACGCAGTTTCTGCATCACTGTCTGAGCATCCTCTGGGTGGAGAATGCTCAGAGAGTGCTACAGAGATTGCGTGCCAGCCAGAAGTCCTCCCCACCTGCTCTCTGATGATTCTGATCATCAGAACGGGTGGGGAGTGTGCCTGGCCAGCATGCAGTCTCTCTATCACTCTCTGAGTGTCCTCAGACGGGGGCGGAGCACAGATTAAAGGGGAGGAGGCAGCCTGGGGGGGTGGCAAGTCTTGCCTGGGGCTCCACGCACCCTAGGGCCAGCCCTGTGAGGCAGAGAGAGCTAGATATCCCCTGCAGGATATTCCATGAGGCCCAGCATGGTGGAGTGGTTAAAGTGTTGGATTAGGTTCTGGGAAATCCAGTTTCAAATCCCCTCTCTGGCATGGAAGCGTGCTGGGTGACCTCTCAGGCTAACCTGCCTCGCAGGGTTGTTGTGAAGGTAAAATGGAGGAGAGGAGAATAAGTACTTTGGGGCCCCAAATGAGAAGAAAGGTGGGGTATAAATGAAGTAAATATCAGCTACGTACTGCTATTCATGTTCTCTGCTTTTTTTTTAAGTCACTGCCCTTTTTCCCCACCGGAAGGGCTGGTTCTCTTGCTCCGTCTGAGCCAGAAGGGTGAATTTTCCAACTGCCTTTTGGTGAGAAGGTCTGCGGCTCAGTGGAAGAGCTTCCGCTTTGCATGTAGAAGGTCCCAAGTTCAATCCCCGGCATCTCCAGTTTAAACAAGCCATAGGTGATGGAGAAAACCTTTGTCTGAGACCCTGGTGAGCGGCTGCTGGTCTGAGTGGATGAGACTGACCTTGATGGACCAGTGGTCTGGTTTGGTATAAGTCAGCTTCATGTGTGCCTTGTTGAAGCTGTGGAGGGCTGGGTCAGCTCAGTGTGTATCTGGGAGTCCTCATAAGCATCCTACCTGTGCCCCCTTGACAGTGCCGGATTAAACCCTGTGGAAGCCCCTAGGCACTCAAAATCTCAAGGGCCCCTTGCAAATCATCTGAGTCAGAGCACCTTCCCCACGACCCACCCCCCCCTGCAGCCTGCAGGCCCCCTCTCAAAAGCCCCTTCGACAAAGCTCCGGGGGAGAGGCAGAGAGAGGCAAACTTGGCAACAACACCAGCAGCAGCCGCACCAGGCAAGCTGGGCAAAGAGCGGCTCAGTTGCTGGCTGCGCATGCACGCTGGGAGGGCTGCAAGCAGGGGGGGAAATGGGGGAAAGCTGACCCGGGCCTTCTAAAGGCATAGGAGCCTATTGGCCAGTGCCTACTTGGCCTAATTGTTAATCCGGCCCAGCTCCTTGAGCTAGATGATGAACGAACAGCGGGATATAACTGTAAGGAGATTCTCCTGGATTAGTTTTCTTGAGTGGGAGGGGAGGAAATTGTCTCTCTCTGCTATGCAGAACCATTCTGGAAATAAAGCCCGTTTTTGTAGCAGTCGTGTGAACCCCGGAGGTCTTCCTTCAGTCTTAACCCCTGCCTTTAGGGTTAGGGAACTCACTTGCCCAGCTAGGCCTGCTCCGCACAGGAGGTCGTGTAGGCATGTGTTTCCTGGTGGTATGTTTTTGCTCCTTCGTGCCTAGAGGGGTCTTTGAAGGAATGGGTCTCCAGCCCCCAGTAAGAAATGTGTAGGGATTGAAGCACGTTAAAGGCTCCTTTAAGCTGAAGTCTGTGAAAGTGGTACCTTGTGATGCTCACAAGAACAGAAGCGAAGAAGGGTCTGTTGTCTGTACTGCTGCTCCTTCGTGGCCCCCTTTTCCAGCAGCCATTCAGACACTTGCTAAATTAGGAACCTTCCAAGTTGGTGGAGTCGCACATACAGCTTCCTTGCACGTACCTCATGGCCAGTTGTACTGTGCTTCATCGTTGTGCGTGCATCCGTGCATTCCTTTCAAGAGGCCAGCCGGTGTTTTTAAGACAAGAGACTAGCAGCGGTGACGGCACATTGCGTGCCTTTGTGTCGCAACCGTGGACTTCCTTGGGGGTTTCCCCTCCAAATACTAGCCAGGGCTGACCCTGCTTAGCTTCGGAGAGCTGCTGAGGATCAGGCCAGCCTGGGTCATCCAGGTCAGCGTGTGATGTAACGTAGCACAGATGCAAACAAGATCCTGTCAAAAGAAGGTGATATTGGATTTATATCCCACCCTATACTCGGAATCTCAGAGCGGCTCACAATCTCCTTTACCTTCCCCCCCCCCACCACACACACACACACAACAGACACTCTGTGAGGTGGGTGGGGCTGAGAGAGCTCTGACAGAAGCTGCCCTTCCAAGGACAACTCTGCCAGAGCTGTGGCTGACCCAAGGCCATGCTGCCAGGTGCAAGTGGAGGAGTGGGGAATCAAACCCGGTTCTCCCAGATAAGCGTCCGCACACTTCACCGCTACACCAAACTGGCTTTTAACTTTAAGGAGCAATAGGCAGGGGATGATCCATTCAGAGAAGGTATGGATCTCTTCTGACTGCTGATGCTTTGGCCAAGTAATAGGATTAGGAATGGGGAACATAAACGTTGTCAGGAGGGGGAGTTCGTTGCAGGAGGGAGGTGGCCATTGCCTATCAAGGCTCAGATCAGTGCAAGAATTCCAATTCAGCGGCTTCTCGCTGGATTCTCCCTTTGAAGCTCTCCCACTGAAGTAGTGGAACCAGGGCTCATTTTGTAGCAGGGACTCCTTTTCATCTTAGGCCACACACCCCTCCCGATGTAGCCAATCTTCCAAGAGCTTACAGTAGGCCCTGTAAGAAGAGCTACATTGTTGGCTAAGATGAAAAGGAGTCCCTGCTACAGGAAAAAAAGCCGAGTGGAACCTTTTAGGTCTGTTACCAAATAGGGTGCCTGAATATAAAAGGCCCTGTGGCTGATTTCAAACTGTAGCGAGCAAGGCTCTGTTTTCCTGATATGTAAAGTGTCACATGACTTGTCATTCAAAGACCGTAATTGGCATGTTCAGCATCTGCAGTGAAAGGCCTTGTCTGTGCATGCAAAAGAATTAGGTGGTAACAAGGGGAAGGGGGGGGCTGAGATGGCAGAATGGACTGCTCCATTCCAGACTATGCGTGTGTGTGTGTGAGAGAGAGAGAGCGGTTGCATTTTGCAAAGTGTACCTGCTTCAGTCGCTCCCTGTAAATGGAAAACCAGCACACTGGTGAAGGGTGGGGCCTAGAACCCGCCTCCCTGATCTGCAGGATTCTTTATTTGCATGGGGAGGATCACATGTCCCACCCCCTACCTGCAGTCTAAGTGGTACAGTCCTTTTGTTGTATGGCACAGACTGAGCCGGAGGGTGGTTTTAATGCCCACAGTATCTGTATGCATGGTGCAGAAAATATTTGGTTTTAACTAAAAGCATTGTCCCTCACGTCCCTTGGAGCAGGCAGGAATCTGGGGCTCTTACCATCCTGGTGTCTTTCATTTGTGTTCAGGATCTTTGAGGTTATGTACCTTAAAATGATGCCTAAGACCTACCTGCCTTAGGACAGAAATCCCCCTCCTCTGCTGTGCTTGTATCCTTCTCAGCTCTAATCTGACCTGACTTGTGCATATTGTGTAGCAAGCAGAGCTTACGGGGTACTGCATTTGTGCGTAGGCTTCTCTGTGCGCAGTACAGGTGGTGATGTCACCGAAAAGAACTCTTTTGCATCTAAGAAACTCGCCGTGTGGGTCAACCCTGCCTCTTAGAGAGTGCGCTTGTCTGTGTCACCCGTCATGTTCCCTCTGACGGGGACTGATGTCTTCCCCACCCTGATAGGCCAGTGGCCCTGATGCTTTTTTGGTGTTGTTTCTCTCTCTCCCCTGCCCCCTTTAAAGCGGTGGAGGCTCTGGAGGGGCCAGCGTTTCTGACTCGTGCAGCGACCATTTCACCATTGAGACGTGCAAGGAGACGGAGATGCTGAACTACCTCATCGAGTGTTTTGACAGAGTGGGGATAGAAGAGAGAAAAGCACCAAAGGTATGTGACGGCGGGTGGGGGGCTGGCCGGAACAGTCCCTCCCCCCATTCCATAACTTTCTGCAGAGCAACAGTTTTATGAAACGTGAAGAAGAAGAATTGCAGATTTATACCCCGCCCTTCTCTCTGAATCAGAGACTCAGAGCGGCTTACAATCTCCTATATCTTCTCCCCCCACAACAGACACCCTGTGAGGCGGGTGGGGCTGAGAGGGCTCTCACAGCAGCTGCCCTTTCAAGGACAACCTCTGTCAGAGTTATGGCTGACCCAAGGCCATTCCGGCAGCTGCAAGTGGAGGAGTGGGGAATCGAAACCGGTTCTCTGAGAAAAGAGTCCGCACACTTAACCACTACAAAAAACTGGCTCTTTAGTCCCAAGCAGTGGGACTAGGAGAGGCTGAGCTGGTATCCAAGCCAGTCCCTTCCAGCTGAGGACAGAAGAATCTGGCTCTCAGGTTCTCCTACCCTTTCCTCTGCCCCATAAACTCATATCAATCCAGAACATGCTCTTTGCCAGGGACTTAACTGACAGAAGACCTGCTGTTTTGGGCAGCAGGTCTCGGGAAAGACCTTTCTCTGCCTGAGATCCTGCCTGTCAAAGCTAGACAAGTGATAAGCTAGGTAGACCAGTGGTGTAAGGCAGCTTTGTATGGTCCAGAAGCAATGTAGAAAGGAGCAAAAACCAGGGAGTCAAGCTAAGCCAAAGTAGGGGAAAGGGGGCCAGAAAATCCCTCCCCCTTCCCAGTTATTAGATGGCACACCCTGGGGAAAAATGCTTTTCACTCTGAAATGGCAGACTTCTGTGCCATCAAACCTTAGGGAAAAGAATCTGCCTAGTTTACTGGCATGATCACTTCTGTGTTGTAGAATTCTGAAGCCCTGGGTGTGCTGGATGCAAAGACCAACTTTAACCCCCTTAGTGTTACGCCTGCAATGAGGGGTTGGAGGAGGCCGTGCCTCCCTGAACAACTTTTTGCCTTGGGGTTGGAGAGCCATGGAGGTTGTAGGGAGGGCATTTGCCAACAACCTCATGAGGATTGGGCTTTCAGTGTCATCAGCACTCACCCTGCTTGATGCTTCTTTTCTCTTAGATGTGTAGCCAGCCTGTGGTGAGCCAGTTACTGAGCAACATTCGATCCCAGTGCATTTCCCACGCTGCTTTGGTGCTCCAGGGATCCTTAACACAACCGAGGTGAGTTGAGCCCTGATGCAACATAAGGATTGACTAAATTATAATTTGTTGGTCTGCAGTACGATCTGCCCCCTGCCCACACTCCTTACTCCCACTTTGGCCGTCGTCCAACTCCTAAATTCATGGCCTGGGGGAGAAAGAGAGAGTTGTGCCATTTGCCTTAATCCAGTCTCAGCTATAATTGCCCGGTTACTTGTGCATCTTGACTCTTAACTAGCCCCTTCTAGCAACGAACACCCCGCACACCTGTATGGAATGATTGAGGGCATCTTATTTCACTATAGCTGAAGAAGTGTGCATTCACACAAAGCCTTATACCTTTATTGGTCTTAAAGGTGCCACGGAATTCAGACTTTGTTCTGCTGCTTCAGACAAACACCTGAATCTAAAAACCTGACACTCCATGAAAAATGGCATTTTCTCTATAACACAGAACTGGAATTACCCCAAAGTGTTTTAAGTGAATGTGAATGCAATTTAAAAACCTGTTGTATAATTTATTGTATGGATTGATGTTGTGGGTTTTAACAACTTATTGATAACATATGGTTACAATATTTAGTTATCTCTTTTCTATACTAACCCATATGATATTTCAACCCCCCCTCCCTCCAATACTTGACTTCCCCGAAGTTATAAATTTAAGTTCAATTATAAAGGTACTGCTAACCAATCAAAGTTCAATACTTTTCTTTTCTCATTGATACTAAAAAATTGTCCAATGTCTTTTTACATTCCACTCTTTCTCCATATATCCTTTGAATTTCTTCCACTCCTTTTTGAATATATCTAAATCATAGTCTCTTAAAGTTTTACTTAATTTGTCCATCTCACTCCACGATAAAACTTTCACAATCCAGTCCCATTTCTCTGGTGTTTTTCCTTGTTTCCACAGCTGCACATACAATGTCCTAGCAGCTGAGAGCAAGTACCAAATTAAAGTCCTGTCTTCCTTTGGAAATTTTTCTAATTGTAATCCAAGCAAAAAAGTCTCTGCAGTTTTCTTAAAGTCATAACCCAAAATTTTGGAGATTTCTTGTTGTATCATCTTCCAAAATTCTTTCGCTTTTTCACAAGTCCACCACATGTTAAAGAAAGAACCTTCGTGATGGATTGATGTTGTTAGCCGCCCTGAGCCTGCTTCGGCGGGGAGGGCGGTATATAAATAAAATATTATTGTTATTATTATTATTAAAGGTCATCTAGTCTAACCACCTGCACAATTTAGGAAATCCACAGCTATCCCTACTCCCCTACTGACTCCTGCTCTCCTCTCCCATAGCGAAATGTTTTAAAGTCATCTCTCCAGCTTTTCCATGTAGAATACCCAAGGTGGCTTACAAATACGTAGTTAAAACTGAATAAGCTACTACTAAGTATGTCAGTAAAAGCAAAATTACTTTTAAAGAGGAGCTCAGGCTGCAAAAACAGCAGAGGACTAGAAGCATAAAAGCAGCCAATCCATAAAAGTCTGGACAATAGCATCAAAAACTAGTAGTGATATCAGAAGTCTGCCAGCCATAACGAGGGGAGGAAAAGCTGACCATGGTGCATCCGTGAGTGAAGTTGCTTTGGAATCCCATGACCAGCTTACAGACTGTTCTCCCTTCCTCCTCCTCCTCCTCTCCCCACCGCCCCAATCTTGGCGTGTCCACACGTGAAGGTCGTTGCAGCAGCAGTCTTTGCTGGTCCCCTACATGCTGTGCAGGAACCTCCCTTTTGGCTTCATCCAGGAGCTAGTGAGGACGACCCATCAGGACGAAGAGGTGTTCAGGCAGGTAAGCAATTCTGCTTTTTAAAAGATTCTTTCTCAACAGCGGAATCGACTTTTGACTTCTTCGCTTAGCTCACAGTGGTGTTCTGGGAAAAAAATTCTGTTAAAATATTTCAGTGAGGATATCACCCTTCATGTAGCAAACGGTACAATGAAGTACAAAGAATCAGACACTATGTATTGTCATGTGTCACAGTTACAAGACTGCGAAGGGACACTGGGAAAATGAGCTTTGTGGGTGATCGAGTTTTCTTTTTAAAGGGAAAACATTCGTTTTAATATTCTGCACCCAGATCCCGACTAAGTTTTCCACTAATGGAAGCGGACATGTGATTTCTAACAATTCTCCCTTCCTACTGCAGACCCCAAGTGTGCCCTTCCTGCTATCGGCAACGGTCACATGTTCCCTAGGAGCAGAATATTGGGGGGATCTGTAACCTATGGTGGGAAGGAGTAAGGCAGGAAGGTTCCACTGATGGATGTGCCTTCTATCAGCAGAAGATTGAATCTGGATGCAACCCACAAAACAAAAACAAATCCACATTTTACATGAGAAACTATTCATTTCTGAGAGGGTATCCGTGAAGTGGTGGGTTTCCAGGTGTTCTGGGATGATTTGTCCAGCTGTGTATCTTACAGCATAGAGCAATAGAGCTGGAAGGAATCTCTAGGGTCATCTAGCCAACCCCTTGCCCAATGCGGGAAATTCATAAGTACCTCCCCCTAAATTCACAGGATTGTTGTTACAGATCTAAGTTTTGCGAGCTGCCTCAAGCTATTTTGGAGGGGCAGGATACACGTTTTTTAAAAAACCGCTGACAGTATTTGACTGCAGTCAAGTCAGCAGTCGGTCAACGGTATCGGTCAGCTCGTTGGTGTGCCAAGCGCGTCGGGGCAAAGGAAGTAGCGGCAGTCGTATCTGAAAATGCTCTCGTCTGCTTTGAGGGCCAGGCAATCTGAGAAAGCAGAGATGCCTCTGATAAAAGCAACCACAAGTTAGGGTTTGTAGAATCTTTCAGGCTCAAGTGCCGTGTTCTACTGGAGAAAGTTTTCCTTCCAGACGTTTCGTTCTCGGCTGCGGAGAACATCCTCAGTGGCGTCGCAGCACCGAGGATGTTCTCCGCAGCTGAGAACGAAACGTCTGGAAGGAAAACTTTCTCCAGTAGAACACGGCACTTGAGCCCGAAAGATTCTACAAACCCTAATGGTGTTACCAGCCGTGAAAATCTGAAATCTTTGACAACCACAAGTTCTTCTGAGATGAACGTCACTCAGAACATTGACAGAATGGTAATCTCTTGAGCCTCTTTGAATCACGCTTGATAGAAGGACTCCTGGCTTCCACAAAGCCAAAGTTATGCCGCTGCATTCAGGATGCTTGGTCATTCTGGTCCTAACCAGGTGATATATAAAGGGGGAAGCGGGGCTTGTATGTAGTGTGTTCAGAGAGCCTAATGTGGGTTTTTGTTGTTGTTGTTTAAACAGATATTTATCCCCATTTTACAAGGCCTGGCTCTGGCTTCGAAAGAGTGTTCCTTGGATAGTGATAATTTTAAATATCCCCTTATGGTAAGTTACACTCCTTGCTCTTTTTTGGTGTAGTGGTTAAGTGCACAGACTCTTATCTGGGGGAACCGGGTTTGATTCCCCACTTCTCCACTTGTACCTGCTGGAATGGCCTTGGGTCAGCCATAGCTCTGGCAGAGGTTGTCCTTGAAAGGGCAGCTGCTGTGAGAGTCCTCTCAGCCCCACCCACCTCACAGGGTGTCTGTTGTGGGGGGAGAAGACATAGGAGATTGTAAGCTGCTCTGAGTCTCTGGTTCAGAGAGAAGGGCGGGGTATAAATCTGCAATTCTTCTTCTTCTCTTTTCTTTCCCTGCCTCTGTTGCAGATGCGCAATACAAAAGTATACAAATACAAACTGCGTGGCACAGATAACACTAAATACTTATAAGTTTGTGTTTACAAAATATAATATCACAAGCGCAGACAAGCAAATGGAGCACAGCTCCAAGTGAGCAAACTCAGTCCAAATTAGTCCAATAATCACAGCCCTTACAAGGGGGGGGGGGGAGGCTCAAGAGAGCATCGGTGAGATAAAAGTCTGTTAAAGGAAGTGGTGGGGCAACAGCGGCAGCTCTCCACCTCATTCCTCTTCACTCACCAAGCAAATCCATTGTCAGTTTCTCAACGCGTCTGTCGACTGTACTTGCTGCGTGTTTCGAGGACCCGCCCATGGGCAGTTCAAGCTTTTTCAAGAGCAAATTCTAATAAGGGTAACTCTCTCTCCACTGCACATTACAAATCTCAAGGCAGGCACACGCTGGCTGTGGTTGTTCTGTTACAGATGTTGGCAGTCTGGGGAGTGGGGGGCGGGGTCTTAACGTTCTCAGCGAGGTGGTCATCCTGGGCCAAGGCTGTACCATTTTTGCCTACAGGCAGGGCTCCCTCAGCCCTGCTTGATCAAACGCATGCAAAGGCGCCTCCTGCATGTTGAAAAATAGGCATTTCAAGGGGGGCAGGCTGGAGCAGAGCTCCTCTTTCAACATGGAGATGGCTTCAGAGATAGCCTCGTCAGTCTGCAGTAGAACAGCCAGATTTGAATCCAGGAGCACCTCAGAGGCCCTTGAGAACTTTCGAGAGGGTATTTCTATACTACTGTGTCTGGCAAAGGGAGCTTGGACGCTTGAAAGCTGAATGCAGTGGTTAAGTGCCCAGGCTCTAATCTGGCAGGACCAGGTTTGATTCCCCTCTCCTCCACATGCAGCCAGCTGGGCGACCTTGGGTCAGTCACAGTTCTTTGAGAGCTCTCAGCCCCACCTACCTCTCAGGGTGTCTGTTGTAGGGAGAGGAAGGGAAGGAAATTGTGAGCCTCTCTGAGACTCTTAAGTGAAGGAAAGGTCCCCTGTGCAAGCACCAGTCGTTTCCGACTCTGGGGTGATGTTGCTTCCACGTTTTCACAGCAAACCTTTTTACTTGAAAGCTGGGGTGGTTTGCCATTGCCTCCCCCAGTCATCTAGACTTTGCCCCCAGCAAACTCATTTTGCCAACCTCGGAAGGATGGAAGGCTGAGTCAACCTCAAGCCGGCTATCTGAACCAGCTTCTGCTGGGGATCGAACGCAGGTCGTGAACAGAGCTTAGGACTGCAGTACTGCAGCTTTAAGACTCTGCGCCACGGGGCTCCTCTTAAGTGAAAGGTGGGGTATAAATCCAGTCTCCTCCTCTTTCTGACATGGCTACTTTGGGAGGGGAGGGGGCTAGCAAAGTGTTTGTTGAATTGGGCTCCTCCATGGTCTGAAGTGGCAGAACCCAGGGGCAGCTTTACTCATTCCATCGAGAGTGAAGCCTAGTTCACATTGGAGTCAGGTGACAGAACCTAAAGAAGACACAAGTGGTTGGGGCAGAAGCTTAAATTTCAAAACGTTGGGGTTTTGAAAGCCCGAGCCTTTGTTTTCAGACCAATTCACTAGGCTGTGCTTTCCAAGGGAAAGCACAGCCTAGGGGCTCGTTTGTTACAGGAACCAGAGTTCCCTTTAAGCTGAGTTCGTGTGAGCTAGCTCAGCCTCTGGCTCACACATTTTTGTCTTAGCTCAGCCTGCTCAGGAAGGATGGCCCCCGGAGCAAACTAATTGATGCAGGAGCTTACAACTTTTAGCCGGTAGCTCACAAAGTAGAATTTTTGCACACAAGACTCCACAGCAGGGGTGGGGAACCTCTGTCCCGAGGGCCGTATGCGGCCCTCGAGGTCACTTGGTGTGGCCCTCAGGGATTGCTGGGCCGAACCGAGCCATGTTTCAGCCTCTCTGGGGCCTGGCTGGCCAGCGAGGATCGTGGGGCCCAGCTGCGCTGTGCAGCAGCCTCCCTGGGGCCTGGCTGGCCGGCCAGAATTGCTCCAGAGCCTGGAAAAGTTACTGTCACCGTTCGGTTTGCACCTGATTATCCCAGATGGTGTGGCCTAATATGCTAATGAGTGTGTGACCTAATATGCTAATATTAGGGGATGTGGTCTAATATGCTACTGAGTTCCTGCTGGGCTTTTTCTACAAAAAAGCCCTGGACCTATGCATTTGCCATGGGCAGCAGGCCGCGGGGTGGTGTGTGCCAGATTAGGCTCTCCCCACGTGACTTCAAATAGAAAAACAATTATTTGCATTAATTTTGCCAGCCTGAATCATTCTCCGTCGGCGGAGCCCTGTTTTTTAAGTTGATAATTTTTTATGGCCTGCAAATGATGTTATAAATATCCATATGGCCCTTGGCAGAAAAGAGGTTCCCCGCCCCTGCTCCACAGCTTAGCGGGAACATTGACAGGAACATGGATCCTCTGAAGGGGGGATAGACAGAGATCATAGGTGTTCTTTCCCCGTCAGAAGCACAGTAGCTTTGCAGAGGGTTAGCCAAATGAGATTCCTTTGTTGACTGACTGTGGTGCCGCCAACTTAAGGAGCGAGAGCTCGCTTGCTTTCCACAGCGCTTCTGTTGTGGTTCCTCCTCTGGCGTCCTTTCTAGCACGTTGCAGGAGTTGGGGCATTTAGATAAGGATCTCTTGTTCCCGGCGCTCAGCATTCATCTGATTTTCTGCTCTTCATCGGAAGACAAAGGGCTTGGTGTGCAGCAGACAGTAGCCCCATTGACTTCCGTTGCTGGCTCTCAAAGGGCCATTTGGAGGTTGCTGGCTGCTTTGTATAATGTGCGCTCTCCAGGGAGGTCCCACATGATTTGGGATGAGCTAAGGGATCCGCAGAGGGTTTGGCAGGTTGGAGAGCTGCAGATGAAGGAAATCCCCGGCTTGCTTTCTCAGGAGCTTGCCTGGACTGAAATTCCGTTGCAGGGCGCCGAACAAGGCAGGCTCTTGTCTTCTGCTTAGCGGTTTGGGTTTGCACCTTGGGCTGCCAAGAGGAGAGGCCCAGCAGGCAGATTTCTGGGGGTGGCCCAAGGTAATGTTATGACCTGCTTTCGTGCAGCATTTGCATGGCGGTCAAGAGCAGCAGTAGTTCATCCTTGGCATCTGTGTTGAGTCCACTCTTTTTACACAGGGCCAGTTCTGCCCCTCCTTAAGAACATCAGAGAAGCCATGTTGGATCAGACCAATGGCCAATCCAGTCCAACACTCTGTATCACACAAAAAACCCAGGCGCCATCAGGAGGTCCATCAGTGGGGCCAGGACATAAGAACATCAGAGAAGCCATGTGGGATCAGACCAGTGGCCAATCCAGTCCAACACTCTGTGTTACACAGTGGCCAAAAAACCCAGGCGCCATCAGGAGGTCCATCAGTGGGGCCAGGACACTAGAAGCCCTCCACTGTTGCCCCCACCCTAAGCAGCAAGAATACAGAGCATCACTTGCCCCAGACAGAGAGTTCCGTCAATAAGCTGTGGCTAATAGCCCCTGATGGACCTCTGCTCCAGATGTTTATCCAATCCCCTCTTGAAGCTGGCTATACTTGTAGCCGCCGCCACCTCCTGTGGCAGTTAATCACCCTTTGGGTGAAGGACTTCCTTTTATCCGTTCTAACCGGACTGCTCAGCAATTTCATTGAATGCCCACGAGTTCTCGTATTGTGAGAAAGGGAGAAAGGTACTTCTTTCTCTACCTTCTCCATCCCAAGCACAGTCTTGTAAACCTCTTATCATGTCACCCCTCAGTCGACGTTCCTCCAAGCTAAAGAGCCCCAGGCTTCTTGAAGTGCTGGCAATGCAGCTGGGATTCAGCTTAACCTCTGTCTGACCAAGTATGACCCCTAGTGTCTCTTCCCCCCTGCTTTGCTTTTTGGCGCACCAGGATCTTCACAGGTAGATGCTGCTATTCATTCAGCACACAGGGCAGAAAAGGTTGCTTCCCTCTAGCCGGGAGCAAGTCTGGGGTCTTCTGATGGCTTTTCTCATGTCTGTTGGCATCCAGTCCTGTTAGCCGTTTGCTTACACTGCAGACTTAAAGTGAGGGAACTGTCCTGTGGTGTGGCAGAGGTGGAGAGGGTGTGCAATAGGGAGTCTCAAGTCATTTGCTGGAGCCAGCAGTGCATCACATGTGGAAGGCTCTCTTGCCCAGGTAGGGGAAGGAGGACTAGTTCCTTGTAGCGAGATCAGGCCAGAGGCTTTGTACTGTTGGCCTATCACATGAGTTGCTTTTGTATTCTCCTGCTCCCTTCTGTATCTGTCAAAGGCATTGAGGCGCAACTGCACACTGGCCTAGGTAGCTCGCTGGATTTTGTCATGGGGTGTACAGTCCCTGATTCAAACCATGATATCTCCGCCCCAGCTTCTCCAGCTCCTGTAGCTTTTAAAGGGTCCCAAGGTAGCCAAAGCGCCTAAGAGGGATCTTTACTCTCCATCTAACAAGTGAATGTTTATTTTAGTTAGCCCAGCAAGTGATGTGGATCTATATCTGTACAAATTGCCATTCTTGTTTCTATCTAGGCATTAGGTGAATTATGTGAAATCAAGTTTGGGAAATCCCATCCTGTGTGCAGCTTGGTAAGTGTGGGATCTGCATTGCATGTTTGGGAGTGTGCAAGTGTCAGAGTGACTCTTGCCATTAGTCTGGGAGTATTTTCACTTTCCACCGTTTCTGCTTTGCACTGCTCCTATCTCTGTGTAACGAGGGAAGCATTCTTTCTGCCTAGTCTCAGAGATGTCCAAGGTCATCTATGTCTGATTATGCTTGCACTTGTAAGGGGCCTGGGAAAGAACTTCTGGGGGAGGGATTGCTTGCTTCCCGTCTTAAGATTTATATGTATACAATTTAGCCATATTCTATAGGTAGAGGGCATTTGCCTGCCAAAGCCAGTTTTCGCAAGGACCATCTTGCTCTAACCTGTCATGTATCAATAAACAGCTATTCTTGCAACGGACTGTCGTTGATCACCGAACTGTTGGGGACTTTACAGCAAGCTCTCTTGAACCATGCAGGTGTACAGCACTCACACCTGTGGGATTCTGGCAGTGCATCTGTTATTCCATCCACTCCCCATTCTCTGCAGGTGGTGTCCCTGCCTTTATGGCTACCGAAATCTCTGAGCCCTGGGACGGGACGGGAGCTGCAGAGACTCTCTTACCTTGGGGCTTTCTTCAGTCTCTCTGTCTTTGCGGAAGATGACGTAAGTGTGTATTAGTTGCCTTCATGTCCTGCTTTTCTTCTGGCGCAGAGCAACTTCCAGCGGCAGTGAGAAGTTTGCATTACTCATTTGTCTCTCTTTTCCATTCCTTGCAGCCTAGAGTAGTCGAAAAATATTTCTCTGGGCCTGCCATTACCCTGGAAAACACCCGGGTGGTTAGCCAGTCTTTACAGCATTACTTGGAATCCGCAAGGGTATGTTTTGATGAAGTGGAGTAACCACTTCACTGCAGGTGTGAGTAGCGTGTTCACAAAACGCAGTTCCCAATGTCTTCAGAATGTAGGGGGTGGAGCCAGTTGGGAAAGGGAGAGCAGAGGCTTAGCCTAGTAAGCTTTCACAAAGGGTTGCTTTAGCCTGTCCTGACCTGGTAAGTTACAGTGCTTAGTGATAGAACAAAGCAGGAGTCCAGTAGCACCTTTAAGACCAACAAAGTTTTATTCGGAATGTAAGCTTTCGTGTGCTCTAAGCACGCTTCATCAGGCAACAGTAAGGCATGGCGAGCAGTCCTAAATATAGAAAAAGTGGGCAGTGAGTTAGCATGCAGAGTCACGGAAATGGTTTTTAGCAGATTCAAGGAATCATGAGTTGGGCTCTGGTGCTTGTTAGTGTTAACTGGGCTGAAACAACAACAAAAGGTGATACAAAGCAGATAGAGGTCCGTGTTCTAAGCCCATCCGTTATCCTGAAGTGAAGTGCAGTAAAAAAGGGTCAGTTGTAATGTTTTTGTTGTTCAGTCTCTGGGTTAAAATGAGGGCATGGGTTACTTATACCGTTTTCGCACACAGCTTACCTCGCAGTCACAATCCTGTTCCCTCCGCAGCGTCCGGTCGGATTTCCCACCATCTGCGCCGGAGTTACAGGAAGTGCCGCAGCTTCTGCGTAGCAAACGTAAACTGGGTTTTAGCGGTTTACGTTTGCTACGCAAAAGCCGCGGCACTTCCTGTAACTCCGGCGCAGATGGTGGGAAATCCGACCGGACGCTGCAGAGGGAACAGGATTGTGACTGCGAGGTAAGCTCTGTGCGAAAACGGTATTAGAGCAGGGCTGGCCAAAGGTAGCTCTCCAGATGTTTTTTTTGCCTACCACTCCCATCAGCCCCAGCCAGCCAGCATGGCTGATGGCTGGGGCTGATGGGAGTTGTAGGCAAAAAGCATCTGGAGAGCTACTGTTGGCCACCCCTGACCTAGAGGTTTGATGTAAGCATGTAGCACACACATAAACGTAATTCTAGTTTGCCATTAGAAAAAAAGAATACATTAAACTATAGTGGCAGATGGGCTACGGTGCTTAGTGATGTGTTCCCCTCTTTGTACCGCTTTCAGCAAGAGCTGTTCAAGATCCTACACAGCATTTTGCTCAACGGAGAGACGCGGGAGGCAGCTCTCAGCTACATGGCAGCCGTGGTCAATGCCAACATGAAGAAAGCTCAGATGCAGGTGAAGTGCCCACCAGTGCCCGGCTGCTGCTGCTATGATTATTTATTACATTTGATGAATCGCCCTATCCCGGCTAGTGCCAGGCTCAGAGCGATGTACAACAGTAAAAAATACATACATATAAAATCAGTGATATTAAACAAAATTACAAACCCCGATGGCATCTTTTAAAGTCATTACATCACATCAGGGGTGGGGAGGAAGAGGTGCCCGCACGGCAACCGTCGCTGTCCTCATGCAAAGGCTTGGCGGGACATCTCCACCTTACAGGCCTTGGGAAACTGTAAAAAGATCCTGCAGGGCCCTGATGTCTTCTGGCAGTGTTCCATGAAGTCGGGGCCAGGACTGAAAAAGCCCTGGCCCTTGTTGAGGACAGCTGGACTTCTTTCGGGCCACCGATCACTAACATGTTCATGTGCTCTCCCCTGTTCTGCCCCTCTGGTTGATTTCTGTGTTTATGGCTGACCGTCACTTTCCTGCCAACTTGACGCTCGTCCTCAAAATTGCCACCTTCTGCATCTCAGTGGTGTCTTGCCTTGTTCCATCTGTTGCGTTCAAACTGTGTGCTGTCGATGTCCCCCCCCCCCCTTCCGATTCGTCTTCTGGGTCCAAAGCAGTTTTCTCACCTACAAGGATGCCCCTTTTCTCCGCCTTCTAAGACCTTTTTTTCAATGCCCTTAAGTCTCCTCCTTCCTCACCCTTCCATCCTCATCAGAGTCCTGAAAGAAGGTGAGAAGGGCAGACAAATAAGGAAGTGGGCAGTTTATTTTACTAGCAGTTGGAAAAGGGCAGGCGAAGAGCCTGGCTGGCCCCAAATTATAGCCTGTCTATGAAAACTAGATACAAGTTTTTGCACTGCTGGCATGGCACAATCTGGGCAAAGCTGAACACTTCGAAATCCTACTGGCTTCAGTGGGAGAGTCAAATGAACTTTAGTACTCTTGTTGAAATCAAAAAGTGGATGATGCTGAAGGTGGTAATTTTGAAGACTAGTGTCAAGTTGGCAGGAAAGTGGTTCATTTTTGTCTGGATCTTGGGGCGTGTTTGACTGTAAACCTCTTGCTAAGAACTATCTTTTTGTCACATGGGAAGCTCTTCTGGCTGCCAAATAATTTCCTGGCCCTGACAGTGAGTGCTGGAGTGTGGCTTACCAGTAGCAAACCGGTCTACAGCGTGGCACCACTGTCAAGAATCTCTGTGTTTGGGTAACGTTGGCCTGCCTCTCTCTGGCTTGCAGACGGATGACCGCTTGGTGTCCACGGACGGCTTTATGCTCAACTTCCTGTGGGTGTTGCAGCAGCTCAGCACGAAGATCAAGCTCGAGACGGTTGACCCCTCCTACATCTTCCATCCCCGGTGTCGAATTGTCCTCCCAACGGATGAGACGCGTGTGAAAGCAACCATGGAGGATGTCGCCAGCTGGATGGCGGAGCTGTGTGAGTGCCCCGTGCACATCTTGCCACCCGTGGTCATCTCCGCCATCTTGTTTGTTGGAAGTGTGCACAAGAGAATCTGTAGCTTGGTTTTGGAGAGCAAAATTTGGGGCTTTAGGTTCTCCAAGGTAACCCCAATCCTAGTCCAATTTAAAGTGAAGTTCTGGAGCATCATGCAAATTAAGGAGTCTCTTGCTCTTGGGATCCCTTGCCCGACGATCGTTTCCACTGGAAGGAAGGTCTTTTTCAAGGGCTGGGATTTCCTCCTCACCAATAATTTATATGGAATGGTAAAGCAGTCCGAGCTTTCTGCTCATGGCCTGAGTTTGATTCTGGTGGAAGCTGGGTTTAGGTAGCCAGTTCCAGGTTGACTCAGCCTTACATCCTTCCGAGGTTGATAAAATGAGTACCCAATTTGCTTGGGGGAAAGTGTAGATGACTGGAGAAGGCAAAGGCAAACCACCCCGTAAAAAGTCTGCAGTGAAAACGTCGTGATGCAATATCACCCCAGAGTCGGAAACGACTGGTGCTTGCACAGGGGGACTGCCTTTACTTTAAAAAAAAAAAAGTGCAGAAAAGGGCAACTAGACTGATTAAAGGGTTGGAACACTTTCCCTATGAAGAAAGGTTAAAACGCTTGGGGCTCTTTAGCTTGGAGAAACGTTGACAGCGGAGTGACATGATAGAGGTTTACAAGATTATGCATGGGACAGAGAAGGTAGAGAAAGAAGTACTTTTCTCCCTTCCTCACAATACAAGAACTCGTGCGCATTCAATGAAATTGCTGAGCAGTCAGGTTAGAACTGATAAAAGGAAGTCCTTCTTCACCCAAAGGGTGATTAACATGTGGAATTCACTGCCACAGGAGGTGGTGGCGGATGCAAGCATAAGACAGCTTCAAGAGGGGAATGGATAAGCATATGGAGCAGAGGTCCATCAGTGGCTATTAGCCACAGCATATTGTTGGAACTGTCTGGGGCAGTGATGCTGTGTATTCTTGTGCTGCCGGGGGGGGGGGGGGGGCACAGTGGAAGGCCTTCTAGCCCCACTGGTGGACCTCTTTATGGCACTTTTGTTTTTGCCATTGTGTGACATGGAGTGTTGGACTGGATGGGCCATTGGCCTGATCCAACACGGCTTCTCTTATGTTCTTATGTTCCACAGTTGCAGAAGTGGTCACTCTGACCTAGTTTACGAATTTGACAAGCCCAAGCCGTTCTTAACACAGGAACCCATTTTTTGCTGTTGCTTCCGTTAGGGACGAAAGCTGTTCAGAGTGTCCGAGCCACAGAGGAAATCCTCTGACGCTTGAGATTTTGCCAAGTGTTGCATCCGTCTGTACTTTCAGTGCATTTGCAATCTTTAGGGTCTAGAAACTTGATTTTTAAATAGAAGGGGAAATGATTGGGGGCTGCCTTAAACCCAGCATCATCTCCCATAATTGGCAGCTGATCTCCAAGACCCCAACAGAGGAAAGGTGACACTGGCTTTAGGGGCAGCCGTCCTGTTGCACCCAGGAGGAGACAGCCTCATATGTCTAATGAGGATCAGTTGTAGATGCTTTGAACACTGAGTCAATCCTTAGCATAGCAAGGGTGTAGGGTAACAAGTATCTTTGTGAAAGACCCTTCTTTGTACAAGCTTGTGGAGAGCTGTTGACGTCTAATGCAGCTCCCTGTGCTTACTGAGGACCACTGGAGTGAGTTTTGTTAACACTCCAGGTTTTGGCCTCCAATAGTAAAGGGATTTTCAGCAAGGCTGGTGCCAGACAGAACAATTAAATGGGCCAATGGCATGCTCTTGCCCTATCAGTGAGTCCCTATCAGCCATTTCTGTGACCTGTTTGGCCTCCAAAGATGTTAATGAATGCTATATACCAGTGCTGTGTGACTTACAGGCACTGGCTGTACTGAACCCTCACAAACATCCTATACCAGATGAGACATGACCAATGTTCTCTCTAAGCTGAGTTAGCGTGAGCTAGCTCACAGATTTTGAGCCTCCAGCTCACACATTTGTGTCTTCGCTCAGGAAGGGTGACCCCAGAGCACACTGATTTGTGCAGGAGCTCACACCTTCAATGTCAGTTGCTCACAAAGTAGAATTTTTGCTCACAAGACTCTGCAGCTTAGAGGGAACGCCGGACATGACATGGCCTTTTCGGTTCTGAAGCGAGCAATGGCTCCCAAAAAGTTCCTCCCCTGCCACAAATTTGGTTAGTCTTTAAGGTGCTCCTGGACTCTGGCTCTTTTCTACTGCTCCGGACAGACGCTGTGACCCATCTCGTTTGGTTAAGAGACCCTGAACTGCATCACCTGCTTTACTCTTCCCACTTCTGTTTCCTCCCCAGCCAGGGATCAGGCTCTCTTTTCTGAGCCAAAATTCCCAACGGAGTGCTTCTTCCTGACCCTCCACGCCCACCATCTCTCCATCCTGCCCAGCTGCCGGCGGTACATTCGGAGACTGAGGGCCATCCGGGAACTTAACAGGTTAGGAGCGGCGTTGATAACACTGTATATAACACTATAACAGAGTATAGGGCGGGATATAAATCCAGTATCATCATCATCTCCTTCTGTTGGTGAATGGATGCTTTGTTCAAGCAAAACGTTTTGTGCAATGGTCAGGGGCGACCCGATGCCCCATGGCGCCCTAGGTAGACTTGCTGCCTGGCGCCCCCCACACCTCCCCCCTCCTCGCCGTGGCTCTGTGCCCCCCCTCCTCCCTCCCTTCAGACCTTTTCCCACCCACCCCTTGCCTAGAGTTTTATGGCCTCTTCCTGCCAACTCCCACATAACCATAGCCTAAAATGGCATTTCTCCACAAGCCCCATAGGTCTTTACCATCGGCAACCCAACAACTTTTGGTAATACCCAGCCCCAGAGACGTCCATTGGGCATCAACGAGAGCCAGGGCCTTTTCAGCCCTGGCCCCTGCCTGGTGGAATGAGCTCCCCCTGGAGATCTGGGCTCTGCAGGATCTGCTCCAATTCCGCAGGGCCTGTAAACAGAGCTCTTTCGCCAGGCTTTCAGCTGAGGCAGTGGACGTCACTTGTTACTGGCCTCCCCCCTTCATTCCATCCCAGTTCTGTTAGATCTGGACAATAGGCCATGGCAGTGAGGCAGAACCTGCCATTTTAGTTTCTACTGTCACTCTGTAGTTTTAGATTTTATATATTTTAAATTGATCTTTTATTGTTTTTTACTGTTGATTGTTTTTATGACGTAACCCGTCCTGAGCGTGTCCAATGGGAAGGGCGGGCTAAAAATTGAATAAAACAAACCAACCGACCAAGCAGATGTATGTCTAGTGCAGGGAAAGGACTGCCTTTTGCCAGTTCCCCAGCCCTGGTGCTCGTACCTGCAGAGATGGAGCTTGCTGATCCGTAGTAGAAACACTGACGATCCAGAGAAGCGCAGCCTGCCACACGTTTGGCAAATCCAGATGGCCGTGGGAGGGGGTGGCGTTCCCGCCAGCTCTCTCGAACGCTGGGGGCATTGTCTCCTTTGAAAGTGCCGTGCCAGTGTTCCCAGAAAGCTTGAGGGCTACAAACAGCGTCATTGTTCATCTCGTGCGAAGGTGGCTCGAGTCATCGCTGGCCATAAGTTGACAAGGGCAAGCTCAGTACGCTCAGAAGGAAACAAGGATGTTTTCAGGATTTTGAGCCCTGCATCCACCACGAGCTGCAGGGAAAGGCATGGGTGGGGCAGGGAGTACGAGGGGGAGGGGAGAAGAAGATGCAGATGTCCGGGTCCAGTTGGAGAGGATAAATATCCTTACATGCCCAGAGAGCAGCCTCCTGAAGAATGGAATATGTACTGTTCGGTGCATGAAGACAAATATTACATTGGTGGTTTGTTATTTGAAGGACGGTCCAGAGAGGTGGGAGCCCTAACCGTGGGCATTAAAGAGGAAAGATGGTTGTTTTCTGTAATATTCCTGTGCAGCTTGCACTCAAGAGTAGCTAAGCAGGAAAAAAAATCTAAAAATAAAAGCAATAAAATACATTAAAATGATCAATAACAAACCCCAGAGCGCCCGGTTGGCATGCTGAAGGCCCCAGGTTCAATCCTTGGCGTCTTTGATTCCGGGATCTCAGGGACTGGGAAATGACCTTTCTCTGTATGAGACCTTGAACAATTGTGAGCCGGTAAAAATAGGCAGTATGGGGTTATATGGCCTGTGGACCAGTTCAGTATGAGGCAATCTTTGGTATAGTGTAGTTTGGTGTAGTGGTTAAGTATGTGGACTTTTATGTGGGAGAACCAGGTTTGATTCCCCACTCCTCCACTTACACCTGCTGAAATGGCCTTGGGTCAGCTAGAGCTCTCATAGGAATTGTCCTGGAAAGGGCAGGTTCTGGGAGAGCTCTCTCAGCCTCACCCACCTCACAGGGTGTCTGTTGTGGGGGGAGAAGATATAGGAGATTGTAAGCCGCTCTGAGTCTCTGATTCAGAGAGAAGAGGGGGGTATAAATCTGCTTCTTCTTTTATGTTCAGTGCAGTGAAGCAGTCTGTGGAGAAACCATTTTAGGCCTGTGCTTGTCTGGGAGTCGGCTAGAGGAGTCTTAAACTCTAGGCAAGGCTTCGGCCTAGTCTATTCCTCCTTCCCCTTCCCCTCCTGTCTGGAAGCAGCACTTATGAGGAGGCCTCTAGAGAGACAGGAAGTCTTTCAGGCTGGTCTCCCATAAGGCTGCAGGAGGGAAAACCAGTTGCTGGGCGGGAACTGGGTTTTATATTAGAGGTTTTTGGAGGGAAACAGGGAGTTAAAAGTTTTCAGGGGAAGCTGATAGTCAGTTGAGTTTGATTTGAGCCTTAGAGACTGGTGAGTGGGTTCTGGAAGGTATGGTCAGGGCCAGTTATAGATTAAGGAAAGAAGGAGCGTTTTTCCCTATTTTCATTTATTACTTCTGTTCACCCTGTATTTAAAAATGGCTGTAAATAGTTATAAATTTTAAATAAATATTGTGTCTGTTTGAAAAGGTAGTCCCTCTGTACTACATAGGTTCCCCAACTGCTACTGCAAGATGGGAGTCCAGGAAAGGGGCAAGGCACACAGTTGGCAAGGGTGCCAATCCTCCAGGGGCCTCCCAAAGAAGGACTTTGGTCTCTGCCATTACCAGGTGCTGGGTTGGCAGAGGACCTTGAGGCTAGGCCTCAGAACTGGCAGGAAGAGGGATTGGGAGTCCTGTTCCTCTCGGTCAGGAACCCCTAAACTGAATAGATGGTGGCAGCGTGCCCTAGTGGCGGGAAGAAGATAAGCTCCCTTCAGGAGTTGGCAACTCAAAAGGAGAGGTGACGGGACCGGGTCTGAAGGCAGAATCGGGCCAGTTCTGTCACACAGTCATAGACTCTGTCCAATACAGAACAGCCTGCTGAGACACATTTAGCTGAATGCTGACTAAAAGCCAAACTAAATACGAAGGTGGTGACGGGGGCATCTGTTTGGGTCTTAGTTTGGGTTTTCGTTTGTATCTCTTGTATCTCTGGAGTCCTTCTCAGATAGATGATTTTGAAGCACCGAGGGCCAACCTCTCCTAAAGAGCTGTAGTTCTTTCTGCCGCCAACCTCTTCTGAAATGAAACCACCAACAAGGCCTTCTCTTCTCAGCTGGGGGTGGGGAATGGATTCTGATGAGGAGAGGATCTGTCTGGGTCTCAGGTAGCGAAGACCTTCAGAAGTAACCAGATCTACTGAAACAGGGGAGATGGTATCGGTTCCTTTCACTCAGAAAAAGGCAGACTGGCAGTCTCTGACAGCTGAAGTTTCTCAGTTGTCTTCAAGGCCAGCCCTGTGTAGTGTGTGCTGCAGTAGCCTAGCAGGAACGTCAGCACAGCAAGGGTAGCTTTCTGTAGAAAGAATGAGAGCTTGCGTACTGCAGATGGTGAAAGGCACTCCTAGCAAAAGCTCCAGTCTCCTTTTCAGAAAGCTAATCTGTGATTATCCCAAAGCTCTGTGCAAAAAAACAGGATACATTAGATTCTTCCTTATAAATTCACACACTCTCTCTTGGGCCATCATTGGTGAAAGTTTTAAAACTCTCAAAGTCCTGAAGCTTACTTTTGTGTGTTTCCTACAACTCTTGATGGCTAAAACATTTTGTTCAAAAGGGAAGATTGTGCCTGCCGGAAGGAGCTACCGTATTTTTCGGACCATAAGACGCACTCCCCCCCCCCAAAAAAAAGTGGGGGGAAAAGTGTGTGCGTCTTATGGAGCGAAGGTACGTACCTTCCTTGGGGGGGGGGAATCCGTTGCCTCCGCCTCTGATCCCGGCGCTTCCCCCGCGCTTGCCTGCCTGGCTCCAGCTTCTTTCAGCAAGCGCTGGGATCGCTCCATGCTGCCCCCCCCCCCCCGCCGCAAACCCAGCACATCGCAAGCGCCGGCTGCGGAGAGGGCAGTGTGCTTCCTCCATGCCTGTCTGCCTGGCTCCAGCTCTGACACTTACAGCAAGCGCCAGGATCGCTCCCTCCGCCCTCCAATCCCAGCGCTTGCTTTAAGCATCAGAGCTGGAGCCAAGCAGACAGGCACGGAGGAAGCACGCTGCCCCCTCCACAGCCGGCGCTCGCGAAGCGCTGGGTTTGCGGTGGGGGCAGCGTGGAGCGATCCCAGCGCTTGCTGGAAGAAGCTGGAGCCGGGCAGGCAGGTGCGGGGGAAGCGCTGGGATCGGAGGCGGAGGCAGCGGATCGCCCCCCAGAAGGAAGGTGCGTCCTATGGTCCAGAGCGCCTTATCATCGGAAAAATACGGTAGTTCATTTTTCAGCACCCTGCTGACCTAGAATTGAGGAAGGGGCCTGGGAAAAACCTCTTGCCCCTATTCACAGCTTGGGGAGCTCTTATTCTATTGCTTTCTTGGTTTATCCACACCGAAGGCTTATGCTTTTAGCCGGATCACTAGAGCTGGTTTTTTCGGTGCTACTTTTACAGGACGGTGGAGGACCTGAAAAACAATGAGAGTCAATGGAAGGATTCCCCCCTGGCCACGAGGCATCGAGAGATGCTGAAACGCTGCAAAACACAACTCAAGGTCAGTGGCTGTTTTTAGTGGACGGCTGACTGGTCTTGTGCTCAGCTGTGGCTCCCGAGGTTTAAGAAGGCAGCCCGCCACGTGCAGGTTTTTCACAAATACGTCAAAGTGTGTGCTGTGTCCTACACGTATTTCTCTTTGCGTGAAGAGCCACACAGCAGCCGTTCTGTGAATACAGCTGTTCAACTGTATGCATGTACACACTGTTCCTGAACTATTGCTCTCTTGTTGACACACAGCTAAGGTACTTACGGGATGTTGTCTTGGAGCTTAGGTAAAAATAAATGCTCCATAACTGGGCAAAAAACACAAAACGTTGCAGGGTAAAACCTGGCCTCACAAAAGGGTCCAGAACTCCATCTTACCCCTTTTTACTGAATTCCTGACTATGACCGTTGACATCACAGACTTTATTCACATAAACGGGAAAGTTCTGGGCATGTCTGCTGGAAGCAGACTTCAGAGGGCCATGCTGATGGGAGAGATAGAACGCTGCAGACAGGTGGGAGTCCCTCAGTAAGGGAGTCCGTTAAAAAAGGAGAGAGAATCCTGAATGGAAGTCCCATGTGAGAGAGCTGGAGGTGGGATAGGAGGTTTAGAGTATCACTTGTGGTAGGCCCACCATGCAGAGGAATACAGGATGGAACTGGAGGCAAGGTGGAAACCCAGCTAGTAAGGAGGGTGTGGCTGTGGCCAGTGCTGGGCTGGCTGGGAGGGGGGAGGTGTCGAGGCCTGGAAACACCCCACCTGACAGAGGTCTGGAAACACCCCACCCAATAAAAGAGGGTGATATGACCGCACCAGATACTCATTGGGACCAGCCAGTCCCTGAAGACTATCCCAAACCTGCTTCTCCCATTCAGAGGAGAAAGGAAAGAGGAGTGTGTGTGTGTGTGGGGGGTCATCGAGGGTGTCGAACTTATTTGTTATGAGGGCCAGATCTTCACCTTGTTGGGGCGTGCCATGTGTGTCATAAAATGTAATGCCAGGTAGAGGAGATAAAAACTTTATAAAGGACACAGACAAACACACACACTCAGCCTAATCCACGTCACTGGCTTATTGACCTCAGCAGTCAGAAGGAAGAGAGGCTGGGCTCAGTAGCTCTGCTGTGGGATTAAGAGAGCCTGGAAAAACAAGCTCTGCCTTCCTCCCCACAGGAGGAGGCTCAGCCAATGGAGAAAATAGAGGTTTTGCTCTGTAGATCCTGTATGATTGAGCAAAGCAAGCTGTTATACAAAAGGAAGCAAGAGAGAGGGAGAAGGAAGCAGATGACAGCCAGTTGCTTGGGGGTCTGACAGGAGCCCTCCAGGGGCCTGATTCAGCCCCAAGACCGCATCTTTGACACCCCTGACATAGGGTTTGGGGTTTGAGTTCTGGTGTGTGTGCCTTTCTTAATCTCGCCATTGCCATTCCTTGCACAGAAACTGGTGCGGTGCAAAGCTTGCGCAGACGCAGGCCTGCTGGATGAGAATTTCCTAAGGAGGTGCCTGAACTTCTACGGCATGGTGATCCAGCTCTTGCTGCGGATCCTCGACCCGGCCTACCCTGAGTGAGTGGCGTTCAAAGACCTTCTCATCGTTCCTGATTTGGCTTTTGCACTAGCAGAGATCCTAATCAGTTCCTTCTCAGTTAATTCTTGGAAGCATGCAAGTGGTACAGATGGGGAAGGTTCAGTTCAGGGCTCCTGAAAAACTTGACATTGCTCTTGACTGGCAGTGCTGCTATGCGGTTTCAAAACTTGCCTCTTGATGGGATGAGACGAGCAAGGATGAAGCTCCCAGGGGAAGGAGCTGTGTAGACTGTCCTGTGTGGAGATCCAGTTTGGTGTAGTGGTGAAGTGTGCGGACTCTTATCTGGGAGAACCGGGTTTGATTCCCCACTCCTCCCCTTGCAGCTGCTGGAATGGCCTTGGGTCAGCCATAGTGGTTAAGTGCGCGGACTCTTATCTGGCAGAACCGGGTTTGATTCCCCACTCCTTCACTTGCACCTGCTGGAATGGCCTTGGGTCAGCCATAGTGGTTAAGTGCACGGACTCTTATCTGGCAGAACCGGGTTTGATTCCCCACTCCTCCCCTTGCAGCTGCTGGAATGGCCTTGGGTCAGCCATAGTGGTTAAGTGCGCGGACTCTTATCTGGCAGAACCGGGTTTGATTCCCCACTCCTCCACTTGCACCTGCTGGAATGGCCTTGGGTCAGCCATAGTGGTTAAGTGCACGGACTCTTATCTGGCAGAACCGGGTTTGATTCCCCACTCCTCCCCTTGCAGCTGCTGGAATGGCCTTGGGTCAGCCATAGTGGTTAAGTGCGCAGACTCTTATCTGGCAGAACCGGGTTTGATTCCCCACTCCTCCCCTTGCAGTTGCTGGAATGGCCTTGGGTCAGCCATAGTGGTTAAGTGCACGGACTCTTATCTGGCAGAACCGGGTTTGATTCCCCACTCCTCCACTTGCACCTGCTAGCATGGTCTTGGGTCAGCCATAGCTCTGGCAGGAGTTGTCCTTGAAAGGGGGGCTGCTGTGAAAGCACTCTCAGCCCCACCCACCTCACAGGGTGTCTGTTGGGGGAGAAGAGATAGGAGATTGTAAGCCTCTCTGATTCAGAGAGAAGGACGGGATATAAATCTGCAGTCGTCTTCTTCCATTTAACAGATATCTGGGAACAGGTATTGAGGGTCATCTCTTTCACTGCTTGAGACCCTGGCGATGTTTTGCCAGTCAGAGAGCTGAAAAAGATGGACTTGCGGTTTGACTCAATATAAACATATGATGTTGTCTCATACTGAATCAGACCCTGGGTCCATCAAAGTCAATATTGTCTACTCACCCAGTAGCTCTCCAGGGTCTGAAGCTGAGGTTTTTCACACCTATTTGCCTGGACCCTTTTCAGTTGGAGATGCCAGGGATTGAACCTGGGGCCTTCTGCTTTCCAAGCAGATGCTGTACCACTGAGCCACCGTCTCTCTCAACATATGAAGCTGCCTTCTACTGAATCAGACCCTCAGTCCATCAAAGTCAGTATTGTCTGCTCAGACTGGCAGCGGCTCTCCAGGGTCTCAAGCTGAGGTTTTTCACACCTTCAGATGTTTAACTTGGTGCCTGAAAGAAGTCGGCCTCAAAGGAGAAGGCATTCTGCTGTCCGGTTGCCTCTGCAGGAAGGCTAGCTGGTGTTTCTTGTTGCTATGGTCATTAGTCCACAAATCTGGATTCCTGTAGTTTTTGTATGATCCCCCTAATTGTACCCCACCTTGAACACCTTTCTGAATTAGAAAGGCATCATCTAAACACCTTAAACAAACAGATAAAACCAGTGCTCGGGGAAACCAGTGCTGCAAAGGGAATAAAACTGCAGATTCACACGAGCTCACCATTCATATAAATCTTTTCCCTCCTTTCTGTGCAGCATAAAACTGCCTTTAAGCCTCGACATCCCGAAAGTGTTTGCAGTATTGCCTGAGTTTTATGTGGAAGATGTTGCAGAGTTTTTATTTTTTATTGTACAGTAAGTGGAAAAATTTTGCTTCTGAGGCTCTTGTGGATCAAAGGGGAGGGGGAGTGGTGGTTAGCATCTCTGTTTAAAGGAGGGAGGAGAGAGTGGGTTGTCGCTGGCTTAGAATGGAGGGATGCCTGCTGCTTTCCCCCTCTTTGGGGTTCTCTTAAGCTCCCACTGCCTCTCCTGGGTATCCCTGTCTAAAAACTTTTTCATCCCTTTATTGTGCTTGCAGTACTGAAGCCTGTTAGCAGCATCCTGCTCCTAAGGATGGCCATGGGACAAGCCATGGGTCATGTTTTGTGTGAGGAGGCTGCTGGGCAGGAGCAGGCCAGATCCATGCTAACATTTTTGTGTATTCATTGGGTGCCCAAACTTTGGCTCTTGAAGCCCCCAACATCCTGTTGACTGACTTGGAGAAGGCATTTCTCTCCTTAAATCACTTCTCCAAGCCAGCTGGCATTTACAGTTGCTTTCTTTCCACCTCTCCCTCCCCATCTATTTTCCTTCCTTCCTTCCTCTCAAACATCTGATTCTGTGTGGCTCTTACATTAAGCAAGTTTGGCCACCCCTGACCCTAGAGCAAGACGGGTAGCCACGTTAGTCTGTCTGTAGCAGTAGAAAAGAACAAGAGTCCAGCCGCACCTTAAAGACAATGTGACTCAGGAAAACTCCTTCCCTGCCATAAATGTTGTTAGTCTTTACGGTGCTACTGGACTCATGCCTTTCCCATATTTACCTGTGGGGCACAGGGCCAGTGTTTGTTTGGGGGTGCCAGAAGGTAGCACTTGTGCGGGCTGACAAATACTTGAGTTTGTAATTTGAATGTTGAGCTGCCCGAGGGTATGTAAGCCGCCTCTCGTTTCTCTTTCTTTTCTTCAGATATTCTCCTCAGGTACTTTACGAGCCCTGCACTCAGGACGTCGTGACTTTCCTCGTCGTGATGCTGTGCAACCAGAACTACATCCGAAACCCCTACCTGGTTGCCAAGCTGGTGGAGGTGATGTTCATGACGAACCCGGCTGTCCAGCCGCGGACGCAGAAGTTCTTTGAGATGATAGAGAACCACCCCCTCTCCACCAAGTTGTTAGTCCCTTCACTGATGAAGTTTTATACAGGTACGAGGGGGACTTGCCCGTCCAGTGATTGCTTATCTACCTTCATTCTCCCTTCACCTGCCCTAGAACAGGGTGATGTCCCCTGACCCAAATTAGGCCTTTGTAGTGCAAACCATTCCCCCCTCAGTAGTTCTAATGACCTGTCCCTCCTGGAGCACACTCAGTCTCTCCCAGGCTGAGAGCCAGCGTGATGCAGTAGTTAGAAGAAGAAGAGTTGGTTTTTATACCCCGCTTTTCTCTACCCTTCAGAACGGGTTACAATCACCTTCCCTTCCTCCCCCTGCAACAGGCGCCTTGTCAGATAGGTGGGGCTGAGAGAGCTCAGAGAGATCTTTGATTGACCCAAGGTCACCCAGCAGGCTTAAGAAGTGGGGAATCAAATCCCCCCCCCCCCCCCCCAGTTTTCCAGACAAGAGGCTGCCGCTGTTAACCACTGCACCACACTAGTTCTTGGGTAGAGTGTCACATGTGGAATACTGGGTTGGAATGGAAGCTGGCTGGATGTAGCCTAGGGCCTATCGCAAGCCCTCAGCCTGGCCTACCTTACAGAGTGGTTGTCGTGAGAAAATGGAGGAGCTCTAAGCTGCTTTGAGTCCCAGCTAGGGAGAAAAGCAGGATATAAATTTTTAAGATGCAAATATAAAACCATGCTGTGTTCTGGGCTTCCCTCCCCTCACCCCTTTTGTTAATGTAGAGAGCTGTGTGTCTTTCTCCGTCCTCGGGGAGCTCCTCAGTTATATCAAAGCCCCCCTTGCTTTCTCTGGGCAGCCTGGCTTTGCTGCTTTTCTGATAAATGCATGCCCCCCGCCCCCCCCCCCCCCCTCAATGTGCTTGCTGACCAGTATGCTGAATTTTTCTCTTTGGCCTTTTGCAGACGTTGAGCACACCGGAGCCACCAGTGAGTTCTATGACAAGTTTACAATCCGCTACCACATCAGCACCATCTTCAAAAGCCTCTGGCAGAACATCGCTCACCACGGCACCTTCATGGAAGAGTTCAAGTGAGTTGGCCAGGGCCTGGGCCTCGCCTGCCTCGCAGGGTCGTTGTGAAGATAAAACGAAGGAGAGGAGAACGATAGAAACCACTCAGGGTCCCCATTGGGAAGAAAGGGCAGGATAAAAATGGAGTAAAAAGCAAATAAATGAAGTAAGGGAAGGAATGTTAGTTTTGAGATGCTATGCGGAAAAGAATTAACCCAAAATGAATTACTGTTGATGCTGAAGGAGAAAACGGTAGGATAGTAGTCGCTAGGCTTCAGATTGAGCAGGAGCTCACAGGAGCACAGCTCCTGAACCTTTCTGATGGTTCCCCCTCCTCCTCCCCACCTACCTTGTCCATTGAATAGGAGGTGCAGCTGCATAACAATTCCTGGATGAGCTCTACCAGCTGTTTTTCTACAAAACAACTCCTGGTAGTCACAATATGTATTAATCATTGGTGTATGATGAGTATTGTTTATCTTGGGAGGGTGGAGAGAAAACAGTCTTTGGGCACTCAGAAGGCTAGCAGGTGTCCCCTCCTCCCCACACACACTGGTGCTTTTGAGTGTTTCCGTTTTCAGTGTTGGGAAAATATTTATGACCATGTTGCTGTCTTAACCTGAGTCAGGCCACTGATCTATATAGCTCAGGGTTGTCTGCACTTGACCTCTGAGTCTTGGGGAGGGGAGAGGCCTCGCGTTACCTGAGAGCCTTCAGTTGGAGATACTAAAGATTAAACCTGGGGCCGCCACTGGACCGTGTCCCTTCCAGATGTGTGCGTATTTAAGAGAAGGGCTGGGTTTGGCCACTGTGTGTGGCTGGTCTTCTGCATCCAAGAGTCTCGTGGCTCCTTAAAGCCTGTCATGGAAATCCATATGGCTAGTTTTGCGGTTTGGCAGGGTTCGGACTTGTGTCCTAGATCCAGGTGAGAGCCGTCTTATCTGTCCTTGAAGCCATCTCAATTACAAATCTCTTTCAGCTCTGGGAAGCAGTTTGTCCGCTACATCAATATGTTGATCAATGACACCACGTTCTTGCTGGACGAGAGTTTAGAGTCCCTGAAGCGTATCCATGAAGTGCAAGAGGAGATGAGAAACAAAGAGCATTGGGACCTGCTGCCCAGGGTGAGAAATAGCCTCTTCATATGAATGATTCCCAAACTGCATGCTGGGATGCACTGGTGTGATGGGAGAGGGGCTGACGTGGAGCTTTGTAAACTGGAGGTGTGCATCACTCTGTAAGCCTCCTGTGAAGCTGCCTTATATGAAATCTCGGTCCATCCAGGTCATTGTTATCTATTCAGATGGCTAGCAGTTCTCCAGGGTCTCAGCAGAGGCCTTTCACAGCCCCTGCAACCTGAGTCTTCTAAGTGGAGATGCCAGGGATTGAAGCTGAGACCTTCTACATGCAAAGCCAAGGCACTTCCACTGAGCTACAAGACCCATAGCAGTGGTGCCCCTGGCCTGGAGCTCCCTCCTTGCTCAAATTCATGTGGTGCACATCTTTTCATCCTTCGGATGCCAGTTAAAGATTGTTTTGGTCACCTGGGTTTTTAATCTCACACAGATTATATCTTCACTTGGTGGCTTTTCCACAGGCTTTTAAATCTTCTCTTTGCCGGATTGTTCTGTTATGTATGTATTTGGTTTGCATACGGAAAGCCACTGTATCCCTAGATATCAAAGCTGAGAGAAACGCATACATAGGAGACTGCTTCGTGTGGTAACTCTTCAACGTCATTAGTGCAACTGTCGGGGTTGGCAGGAACTAATTTGCTGCAAGAAGACGTGGCTGAAAAGCAGAAGTGACAATTGTGCTCTTTACTTTGTGTACGGCAGTGGGAGAGTTTTCAGCCTGAGGGTTGCCCCCTCTTGTTTTCTAGGACCAGCAACAGGCTCGGCAGTCTCAGCTTGCACAGGACGAGCGAGTGTCACGCTCTTACTTGGCCCTGGCGACGGAAACCGTCGATATGTTCCATATCCTCACCAAGCAAGTTCAGAAGCCTTTCCTTAGACCTGTAAGTAGGAACGTGGGGTCCACAATTCTGTGCTTTAATTCAGAATGCTCCGGGCTTAACAACTGAAAATTATGTATTACACTTGCTGGCTGGCTGGCTGGAGAACCAGTTTGGTGTAGTGGTTAAGTGCGCGGACTCTTATCTGGGAGAACCGGGTTGGATTCCCTGCTCCTCCACTTGCAGCTGCTGGAATGGCCTCGGGTCAGCCATAAGAACATAAGAGAAGCCATGTTGGATCAGGCCAGTGGCCCATCCAGTCCAACACTCTGTGTCACATAAGAACATAAGAGAAGCCATGTTGGATCAGGCCAACGGCCCATCAAGTCCAACACTCTGTGTCACACAGTGGTCAAAAATTTTATATATACACACACACTGTGGCTAATAGCCACTGATGGACCTGTGCTCCATATTTTTATCTAAACCCCTCTTGAAGGTGGCTATGCTTGTGGCCGCCACCACCTCCTGTGGCAGTGAATTCCACATGTTAATCACCCTTTGGGTGAAGAAGTACTTCCTTTTATCCGTTTTAACCTTTCTGCTCAGCAATTTCATCGAATGCCCACGAGTTCTTGTATTGTGAGAAAGGGAGAAAAGTACTTCTTTCTCTACTTTCTCCATCCCATGCATTATCATGTCACCCCGCAGTCGACGTTTCTCCAAGCTAAAGAGTCCCAAGCGTTTCAACCTTTCTTCATAGGGAAAGTGCTCCAGCCCTTTAATCATTCTAGTTGCCCTTCTCTGGACTTTCTCCAATGCTATAATATCCTTTTTGAGGTGCGGCGGCCAGAACTGCACACAGTACTCCAAATGAGACCGCACCATCGATTTATACAGGGGCATTATGATACTGGCTGATTTGTTTTCAATTCCCTTCCTAATAATTCCCAGCATGGCGTTGGCCTTTTTTATTGCAAACGCACACTGTCTTGACATTTTCAGTGAGTTATCTACCACGACCCCAAGATCTCTCTCTTGGTCAGTCTCTGCCAGTTCACACCCCATCAACTTGCCATAGCTATCACAGAGGTTGTCCTTGAAAAGGCAGCTTCTGGGAGAGCTCTCTCAGCCCCACCCACCTCACAGGGTGTCTGCTGTGGGGGGAGAAGATCTAGGAGATTGTAAGCTGCTCTGATTCAGGGAGAAGGGCGGGGTATAAATTTGCAGTTCTCCTCCTCCTCCTCCTCGTTTTGGTTCTTTAGCTCACCCGTGGCCTAGTAGAACAAAGTTTGAGTCCAGCGGCACTTTTTAAAAGACCAACCAAGTTTGTTGGTCTTAAAGGTGCCACTGGACTCCAGCATTGTTCTGGTGCTTCAGACTAACACGGCTGCCCACCTGGATCTTTCTCCTTGACCTAGCGGTACCCTTTAGGCTCAGCAGGACAAAGCCCAAGATCTGCTTGCTAGAGTGGAAATCCCATGAAGCTCAGAGAGGCTGGCTTCTCTGTAACCATTGCAGTTTCACTGGGCCACAGACGGCTCTCTAAAGTGTAAAGCCCAGTTACACGTGTCACAGATTTCTAATCCCTTGAGCATGCTACATATATGGGAATCCCTCTGCAGGTCTGCACTTTGCCTTCTCTGCTCCCTTTTCGGCATGAACTGTGTTGTAGCTTTATGTTCCCGCTAATGTTAACATTGCTGTGATCTGGATGGCGCAGGCAAGATCTTATCAGTCGGCGGAAGCTAAGCTGGGTTGGTCCTGGTTAGTCCTTGAATGGGAGGCCACCAAGGAAATTCAGGGTCACTGCATAGAGGCAGGCAATGGCAAACCACCTCTGAATGTCTCTTGCCTTACAAACCCTAAAGGGATGCCACCTGGCAATACAAACATTGGGTAACTTCAAATGAGAATCTGAAACCAGGGCATGAAGCTTGTTTCTGAACAGCTACCAATAGGCTCAGTGCAGATGCAACAGTACGGAATGGTTTAATGCTGGAAAAGAAAGGGAGGGGGAAAGAACACGCAGATCTGCGGGGTGTTCTGTCTTTTAACAATGGTTAGGGACCTGGGTGTCATTGCATCTGCACAAGGCTTGGGAGTTTGCCGAGACTTTGTTGACTGTTGAGGCCTGAGGCCTTGCCAGGCTCTCACGCTCTTGACAGAACAGAGCCAGTTACCTGCAACCTCATTTGAGCTGCTAGGAAACCTGATTCTTGAGCAGCGTACTATTGACGGCATCGATTTGGCCTTTGCTAAAAGCTGCTTGCTCAGAATAGCGGAGCACAGAGGGCACCGATTCCATTCCTACATGTGGGTTAATGATTGTGGTTCTGTCCTTTTCTGGCTGTGTTGATTCTGCCACTCTCCTGCAAGCCTTGGAGCCTGGGCACCTGAAAAGAATGGTTCTTGAAAAGAAGGGGAGCTGCTCTGGGGGTGGAAGAGAAGCAAGCCCTGTGATGCGTAATCCAGAAGTGGGGGTTTGCATGAATCACAGTGGAAGCCTAGCAAGGGCAAAATGGATTCCTCTTTCTTGCTCTGTCTGGATAGGACATGTCTCAGAGTTCTCTCACACTAAAGGGGGACCAAACAGCAGCATCCAGGGAAGGTGTATCCAGTTTGCTTTTGGTTGGGTCTTGCTGACAGATTTCAGTCAGGGATATAGTGGGCAGAGGGGAGGCCTCCCCTGGGGAAATCAAATGGAACTTGCCGGAAAAGGAGAACGTTGGCTTTGTTTCTGTTCCTTGCATCTCTTGTGTTTCTTGGCTGTTGATGGGGAAGAATGAATTCATCGTGCTGTTTTGGCCTTCCAGGAACTTGGACCCCGATTGGCTGCTATGCTGAACTTCAACCTTCAGCAGTTGTGTGGCCCCAAGTGCCGTGACCTGAAAGTCGAAAACCCCGAGAAATATGGGTTTGAACCAAAGAAGCTTTTGGACCAACTGACGGACATTTACCTGCAGTTAGACTGCGCTCGCTTTGCAAAAGCCATTGCTGATGACCAGGTGAGTGTATGGCCATCGTTCTGGGAACAGGTTGGGTAGTACAGAGGTGGGAACATGCAGGGAGGGGAAGGGCAGTCCCTTTGCCAGCTCTTCCTGTCCACACTCTTACTTTTGGGAGTGCCACTGCCAAAGATTTCTCAGGTGGTCCTCTAATCAATGAGGCAGAGATGTTTCTGCCAAGCATTTAGCATCCAGGGCTGCTTTTGGTCCTCCAGAGGGTATACAAAATATCCAGATAGTAATCCAATCCTCTTATGAATTTTGGGAGTTGTCCAGAGGCCTTGGTTTAGAGGGTGAGATTAGAGTGAACAGAGCTTGTGTGTGCTGTAGATGTTTGGAGGCTGCTGGGTTGTTCTGCAAGAAGAATAGCAAGAGCAAGAATGAAAATAAGCTGCTCCCAGAACCTTTTATCTTTCTGTTTGTAGCAAATGTAGCCTCTTTTACTCCTGCCCTCTTCACAACCATTTTCCCATTCCTTAGGATGTTCAGAGTTACTAGTATATCAAGTGTCGACATAAGAACGTAAGAGAAGCCATATTGAATCAGGCCAGTGGCCCATCCAGTCCAACACTCTGTGTCACACAGCAGCCCAAAACCAGGTGCCATCAGGAGGTCCACCAGCGGGGCCAGAGCCTTAGAAGTCCTCTTACTGTTGCACCCCAAGCACCAAGGAGACGGAGCATCACTGCCCCAGACATCTCTTATCTTGTGGCTCATAATCACTGATGGACCTCTGCTCCATACATTTATCCAGGCCCCTCTTGAAGCTGGCTATGCTTGTAGATGCCACCACTTCAATTTTTCTGTTTCCTGTACAAGTATGGCTTTGTGACCCTTACGATCAAGTCAGTCAGCTAAGCTACAAGCATCTTTACATACGATACAAGTTCTGGTTTATGCTCTCTTCATGACACATTTGGACCACTTCTGTTGAGTGAATTTCCTGATTGGCTACAGCAAGCAAGATGTTTTGGGGGGAGGGGCGGGATGTTGGTTTCCTTAACAACAAAAAACCCGCTTGATTTTTTTTTTTCAAATACCCAGCTGTGGTCAGGATCCTTGTTTCTTGTTTGACTTGCAAAATAGGGTGTAATTTATGAGGCCTGAAAGCATTTGCTGGGCAGAGCGTCATGTTGTCTGTTTTTTTCCCCTTCTCCCTGCTGGATTGGCATTAAGGAGCTAGTACATTGTCGATCACTGCACTGCAGATAAATCTGTGTAGGGTATTGGAGCAGCTGGCTAGATGTGGTGGAGCTGATCTGGAGAGGGGGGGAGGAAGCCTTCAGAAAGCAAGAACTGACATGATTTGCAGTGCTAAGTCATACTCTTGTGGGCTGGCTTGGGAGGGAGAGAGCTTCGCAGATTCTACAATATTACCAGGTACATAGGTTCGATTGCCAGGTCTGAGGGTCAGAATGCATGCAGATCGCTTCTTGTCTCCAAAATCAAAAATAATTTCCTTCAGTGCAGTTTGGCAGCTCGCTTTGTCTGAAGCATTCTCAGGGCTACCACACCTCCCAGTAGCCGTCTGATATGGCTTCAGGTAACTTCTGCCCTGGAATTGGAGAGCTGTCCTTCCTGCAGTGATACTGCATCGAACTGGCAGGCTCCCAGAAGATGCCGGCTTTTATATGCTGCAACTCCCAAATGCAGGATTTTTGGAGTTAACACAGTGAGAAGGGGGAGTGAGAGAAGGAAACTCTTGATTTCTTATCAGAGGCACCTGCTGTATGATTATTGCAGACAGAAGCATATGGTGCTGACCTATTGCAGAAATGGGTAACCTTATTTTGGATCACCTGCAAAGTTTAAGAAGGTGGGGATTGCCATCTGCTGTCACACCCGGTGTTCTCCCGAGCTAGGCAATCCTGACCACCAATGGCACACAAAGCAGATGCTTCATGGAGGTTCATGAGCTAGCATTTCCTCTTGCCCTGATGCGAAGAGGGATCGTGGGCATGCTGTGATCCTGCAAGAGCAATGGAAAGACAAACAACATGTACTGGAAGCAGAATGCAGTATGCCGTTTCTAGGCTTTCGAGGAGCAAGTTTCTAGCCCTTCTGGCTGTGCAAATAAGTTTGTAAGCATGCAGGAAAATGCCCACTGAGATTTTAAAAGCCAGAACGGTTGCCAGAAGTGCTGGGGCAGGGGGAGTGTCTTTTATGTCCTATACCCCTCCTCTCATTAGCAAAACCAGAAAGAATATTGCAATATAATAAATGTTGCAGAATAAAGCGTTTAAATGAAGTAGCTCAGCGTGCATGAATTTTGTTGCTCTTGGTGTAGAATTCCCTAAAAAGAGGATCTAAGTTTTTTTTATTTCATTCATTGATATCCCACCTTTCTCCCCAGTGGGGACATGAGGCTGCTTGCCTCATTCTCCTCTCCTCCATTTTATCCTCACAACAGCCCTGTGAGGTGGGTTAGGCTGAGAGCATGTGACTGGCCCAAGGTCACCCAGCGAGCTTCCATGGCACAAGTGGAGATTTGAACCTGCGTCTTTCAGATATTAGTCTGACACTCTTCAACAGCTGCACCACACTGGCTTTTTAGCACCAGTAATCCTCATAATAACTGGACAGCTGCATGTGTGAGGGAATAACTAGTACTGTGCAAATGATGTTGGCACCTGTTTGTGGAAGATCGGTTAGTGGCTGCTTAAACCTGCATTGGGTGGGATTTTAACTCCTGATGAACAGAGGTAGTATCTTGAAGTGGAATAGATTAAGGGGGGAGCTATGTTGGGCTGAAGCAGCAGAACAAAGTTTGAGTCCAGTGGTACCTTTTAAGTCCAAAGTTTTACTCAGGGTACAAGCTTTGGCATGCACTTCTTCAGATACATTGAAATAGAAGTTACCAGCCTATACATATAGGCAGGGCTTTTTTTGAAGCAGTAACTCCTTTTCATCTTAGGCCACACACACCCTGATGTAGCCAATCCTCCTGGAGCTTACAGTGAGCCCTGTAAAGAAGAGTCCTGTAAGCTCTTGGAGGATTGGCTACATCAGGGGTGTGTGGCCTGATATGCAAAGGAGTTCTTGCTCCTATTTTAAAATTGTTTTATAAATCATGGTATACCATGTCATGTTAGCCGCCCTGAGCCTGCTCCGGCGGGAAGGGCGGGATATAAATAAAAGTTTATTATTATTATTATTATTATTATTATTATTATTATTATTATTATTATTATTATTATTATTATTATTATTATTATTATTATTATTATTATTATTATTATTATTTAAAAAAGCCATGCATATAGGCAGAGGGTGAGCCTTAAATTAGGACTTTAGTCTAACTAGCTGATTGATTAATCTTATAAGGTATTTCTGATTGAAAGGGGCCATAGACTTTGTTTGAATAAGCAGTTCTTAAACTGTTTATAATGTATTTCCATTTTGGAAGAGAGATCCTGCCTTCTGCATAGGAAGAAATGCCTCCTCCCAGATGATGCTTATTAAGGCACGTGTTTACGGACAGCAGGTGTCCTCTGGGAAGGCTCAGTCCTCCTTTCTCACAAATGGGAACGCGTCTGCGTGCCCGAAGCATAAAAGTTGTTTATGTATTTATTTCAGAAGTATAACATGTCAGCAAATTTACAGACTTTTAATCAGTTGAAGTATTCATCTCGTGACGGTACTACATTTGAACAAAGCAAGAGTCAAGGTCCACCTTTAAGACCAACAAGGTTTTATTCGGAATGGAAGCTTTCACGTGCTCTAAGCACGCTTCGTCAGACAATAGTATGGAATGGCGAGCAGTCCTAAATACAGAGGAAGTGGGCAGTGAGTTAGCATGCAGAGTCATGGGAATGTTTTTTAGCAGATTAAAAGAATCACAAGTTGGGGTTTGGCGTTTGTTAGTTAGTGATAACTGGGCTGAAACAACAACAAAGGGTAATAGAAAGTAGACTGATGTCCATGTACTAAACTCATTAAGTATCCTGGGTGTGAAGAAGAAGATGATATTGGATTTATATCCCGCCCTCCACTCCAAAGAGTCTCAGAGCGGCTCACAATCTCCTTTACCTTCCCCCCCCCCCCACAACAGACACCCTGTGAGGTAGATGAAGATATTGGATTTATATCCCACCCTCCACTCTGAAGAGTCTCAGAGCGGCTCACAATCTCCTTTCCCTTCCTCCCCCACAACAGACACCCTGTGAGGTGGGTGGGGCTGAGAGGGCTCTCACAGCAGCTGCCCTTCCAAGGACAACTCTGCGAGAGCTACGGCTGACCCAAGGCCATGCCAGCAGGTGCAAGTGGAGGAGTGGGGAATCAAACCCGGTTCTCCCAGATAAGAGTCCGCACACTTAACCACTACACCAAACTGGCTCTAATAAATGCAATAAATGAAAGTCTGTTGTAATGTTAGCTCTGGGTTGAAATGAGGGTAAAGGTTTCTCAGAGGTTTAATTTGAACATGTAACACTCATATAAACATAATTCTAGTTTGCCATTAGAAAAAAAAGAATACATTAAAAAATAGTGGGGGCACAGGGTAGATAATAACGTTTATACTGCAAGATCTCATGCTGTGTTATGAACAGACCTCAACTACGGAAACCGAGGGGATCTCTCTCAGCCAGGAGACGGAGCAGATCTGGTCTGATAGAACATTTGCTCTCCAGCGCTCTTTCCCTGCTAGCAGCGGTGCTTGCGCTTCAGAAAGGGCTGACGGCTTTGTGAGGTAACTTGGTAGCTCATGTGGCAGTGACGGTCCTCTTTGGTTTGCAGAGGTCCTACAGCAAGGAGCTGTTTGAAGAAGTCATTTCAAAGATGAGGAAGGCTGGAATCAAATCAACCATAGCAATAGAAAAATTCAAGTTGCTGGCAGAAAAGGTGGAGGAAATTGTGGCCAAGAACGCCCGAGCAGAAATCGACTACAGTGACGCTCCTGATGAGTTCAGAGGCGAGTATTTCTGTGTCGGGACGTGGCATCTTTTTCTAAAAGCATGCATCTATGATGAGCTTTCACAGAAGTATATATATTTAGCTTAAAAGTGAAGGTAGTCCCTGTGTAAGCGCCAGTCGTTTCCGACTCTGGGGTGACGTTGCTTTCACAACGTTTTCATGGCAGACTTTTTACGGGGTGGTTTGCCATTGCCTTCCCCAGTCCTCTATGCTTTCCCCCCAGCAAGCTGCGTACTCGTTTTACCGACCCCGGAAGGATGGAAGGCTGAGTCAGCCCCAGGCCAGCTACTTGAACCCAACTTCCGCTGGGATCGAACTCAGGTCATGAGCAGAGCTTAGGACTGCAGTACTGCAGCTTTACCACTCTGCACCATGGGGCTCTTATATATATTTTTATATATAGCTTAGATCATAATAAATTTTATGGGTACCTTCGAAGCCCACAGTTGTGCTTGTTTTATTTTTATTTTATTTTATTACATTTGTATCCCGCCCTTCCCTGATGGGCTCAGTGACAATTAATAGTTCAGGAGTTTCATTTTTTTTTTAATTCTAGCCGCTCTGCTTCTCTGAGAGAATGTAATAGCTGAGAGTTGTAATTTTTAAAGTTCTGACAAACTTGCTTTCGTTTCTTTAGATCCACTCATGGACACGCTGATGACTGACCCTGTAAGGTTACCATCCGGGACCATCATGGATAGATCGGTCATCCTCCGACACCTTCTGAATTCCTCTACAGATCCCTTCAATCGGCAGACACTTACAGAAAACATGCTGGAACCAGGTAGAGAGGGCGGGCTTGTGCTGTGTTGACCATGGACTAAGTGGATCAAGGGAGCCAAACAGCTTTCATTTAAAACCACTAGTCTCTTTTAAAATGGCAAACTTTTGAGATTCACAATCCTTTGTTGTGTGCAGGTTGTTCAAAACTCTCCCCCCGCCCCTTTTTGTATGGTGCTTAGCTAGGCAGATCTGTTATGGGTTCCCTCTTGGTGGGGTAATTTCACCTGGAGGGTGGTGGTGATTCATCTGTTCAGTTCTGCAATCCAGCTGCAATGGAGAGCACTTCCCCCACTATCACCTACAAGGAGGAATGACAACCCCTTTCCGTCTTGCAGCCAGAGGAACACCCCCCCCCCCCCAGTAAGACAGATGCAAGATCCTGGTCTGGGCATTCCTCAGAACCCAGCTGGCAACACCATGGACTGTTGAATCTTCATTGACACCAAAATTCTGAGCACAAACAATTCCACCCTTGTTGTTTAAACAACTGATTAAGCCTTAACTGATGAGTACTTAGCATATAGAAGCCCCGTGGTAAAGCTGCAGTAATGCAGTCCGAGCTCTGTGCTCATGACCTGAGTTCGGTCCCCGGTGGAAGCTGGGTTTAGGTAGCCGGCTAAAGGTTGACTCAGTCTTCCATCCTTCTGAGGTCGGTAAAAGGAGTACTCAGCTTGCTGGGGTGAAAGTGTAGAGGACTGGGGAAGGCAATGGCAAACCACCCTGTGAAAAGTCTGCCATGAAAACGTGATGCGATGGGGAGGGACAGTGGCTCATTGGTATAGAATCTGCTTGGTAAGCAGAAGGTCCCAGGTTCAATCCCCGGCATCTCCAACTAAAAAGGGTCCAGGCAAATAAGCATGAAAAACCTCAGCTTGAGACCCTGGAGAGCCTCTGCCAGTCTGAGTAGGCAGAACTGGCTTTGATGGACCGAGGGTCTGATTCAGTAGAAGGCAGCTTCATATATTCACTCCAGAGTCAGAAATGACTGGTGCTTGCACAGGGGACTACCTTTTACCTTTTTTTTACTTAGCCACCAGCGAGCCTGCAGCAAACGTGGACTACTGCACCCTTCTTAAATCTTCGTTCGCGAAGCCAAGCCGAGAGAGAGAGAGAGACTTAGCATACATGTCTGGCAACATGAGTAGCTAAATAAGAAAACTAGTTCACTATGCACAGACACAATGCTTATGCTGTAATTGTGTTATTAGTTGCCAAATATTAGAACTTCGGATTGCATGTACAGTGTGTTATAACCATGGAGAAATGAAAGGGGACTGTTTCCTTGGATCTCCTGCTAGAAGGCCAATGGAAAGCCAGTCCGTGTTAGTGATAGGACTGGGAAGACCTGAGTTCAGATCCTCACAGTGAACGTCAGAGTGCCCTTGAGACAGTTTCTCCCCCCCCCCCTTTCTAAGCCTAGCCTACCTTAAAATGTTGTTGTGAAGATGGAATGAGGGTGTCAGTTCTGAAGAGGAAACGTACTGACACATTTTGCAGGATCCATTAAGAATGCTTTCAACCCAGCCCACACCGAATACTCTGTGGCTTGGCTTTGCTCTTGTCAGCCATCCCGCTCAGCTTGCGATAGTGACCCCGTCCATGAGAAATCTGAACTTCATTTGCTGTCTCTTAGAAGCATCCTCTTTTAATACAAGCTTTTCAAAAAGTGGTGATTGGCTTTAATCATCCTCTCCTTTTTCTCCCCCCCTCCCCTAGTGCCAGAGCTGAAAGAGCAGATCCAAGCCTGGATGAGAGACAAACAGAATACTGACCATTAAGATGCCCTTGCGACGGATGCAGAGATCAGCTGCCAAGAGCAGGACACGAGGGATCAGGATACGGGATATGCCGATACTTTGGATGCTGAATCTGGGTTGTAGTTCACGGGGTGCCCGCCACCAACGACTTAGAAACACGTGGACAAAGGAGGAAAGGAAAAGGAAAAGCAGCTTAATTCTTGTACATATATTTAAGTGATTAAAAAACAGTGGACAATAGCATTGTGGGGGATAAGTTAGGAAGTTGCTCTTGTTACGAAGCAAAATCCTCCCATCTCATAATTGGGCTTTACACAGCTGAGTTCTCTTTAGCAAAAGACAAGTGGATCAGGGCCGCCACCCTCGGCGCATTGTTTTTAAATACGTTGCCAGATCTCCGTTAATTTGATTGTGATTGAAACCTTGAACATTTTGCTGCTAAAGTAATCCTGCTCTCTCCACACCCCGCCCCGTTTCTTCCCATCACCTCGTCCTGCACTATCCTTTCCTTTTTTCTTTTTCTTTAGTAACACAAAGAAAATGTTCCCAGCGTGTTTAAAACAAAAAAAAAAATCCGTCTCTGACCCCAGGAGAACATAATCTTGAAAAGATAACTGTGCCTGCGACATGTTAATCTTGGGGGGGGGGGATCATATTTTTCTATCAAACGTATTTGTTTATTTTTATTTGGTAGGCCATACATAAGAAGAAGAATTCAAAATGGCAAATTTGCTATCCCCTTCCTCTTTTTTTTTTCCCCCTTGCACATCGATTTAAAGTTTGTACATGTCCCTTTTGTCTTCTTTGGGAGATTTGATGCTCTGGCATGTGTGTGGGTTTTTTTTTTAAAAGCCTTGTAATAAGGAATAATACTGCAACAGCTGCTGCCAAGACAAATTTTGGTGTGGAGTGACAGGACTTCATTGACATAAAAAAACACAAGAGATATATATGTGTAGCTATATACGGTTCTCAAAACCAGGGAGCGAATAAGCTAAGTGGTGACAATTCTGAATCTCTTCAGCGCTCGTCTCCCATGGAAGGGCCGGTTGCGTGGCTGCTCATTTTATTCTCAGAGCCTACCAGTTAGGGGCGGGAGGTCCATTTTTATGTTGCGTTCAAATTTGTATCCATAGCTTGGCCTTACCAAAGCAAAAAGGGTGCAGAAAAATGTAGACTTGCTTTTTTTAAAAAAAGAAACTATATAAAAAGACAAAACATTTTTGTATAACTGCCCCCTGCTTAAAGATACTTGAATTTCCTTTTTAAAAAGGAATCTGAAACCACAGTGTTTTAAAATGAAGCCTGACAGGAAAAATGTTTTTTTCTTTTTTTCCCCCTGCTGACAGTGTCCTATGTTCAGTTCCTGATTCTTGAACTACAATAAATGGTGATACACATTCACAAGAACAATCTTGTGTGTCTTTTCTTTGTGCGCAGTGGGATGGGATATCTGGTTAGAGTTTGAAAATACCAAACGTTCATCTAGGCCAACCCCGTTTCCCAAAATGCATACCCCTTTCTACCACCGCAAATCCACTTCGAGTTATGTAATTGAAATCACTGATCGTTATTGTATTTGTTTCAGAGAGTTGCATTCAGTTGTTACAGTTTGGTTCCACTTTGGAGAGCCAGTGTGGTAAAAAGCACTGCTCAAAGCCCTACACAGCTGCACAGGATTGTTTGGAGGGTGAAGTGGAAGAAGGAAGAGCCACGTAATGGCTCTCTCAACTCCTCAGAGGAAGGGCACAATCAAAATATGGTGAATCAAGCAGAACAAGAAAAGCAAACAATCATGGAAGATGAATTAGACGAGGGGTGTCGGACTCATTTGTTATGAGGCCCGGATCTGACATAAACGAGACCTTGTTGGGCTGGGCCATGTCGGGCTGGGCCATGTGTGTACCTATTTAAGATTAGGTAGCAGAGATATAAACTTTATAAAGGACACAGATAAACACATTTTTTAAAAACTTAAAATAACACATACTTACAATATTAGCACTCATTGGTCTTGATGGTGCTTGCTTTGTATCTCCCATGGGATCCAGGGAACTGGGCAAAGGAAGCTCTGGCTCTTTCCTTCCTTCCCCAGGGGACCAGAAGGAGCAGGAGCCTCAGCCAACAGAAGGAAGAGAGGCTTGGCTCAGTAGCTCTGCTGTCAGATTGAGAGAGCCTGGCAAAGCAAGCTCTCCCTCCACCCTTCCTCCCCAAGGGAGGAACCTCAGCCAATGGAGAAAATAGAAACTTTGCTCTGTAGCTTCTGTGCAACTGAGCAAGCCTTGCAAAGCAAGCTGTGATGCAGAAGGAAGCAAGAGAGAGGGAGAAGGAAGCAGATGACAGCCAATTGCTCAGGGGCCTGATAGCCCTCCGAGGGCCTGATTTGGCCCCCGAACTGCATGTTTGACACCCCTGAATTAGACTAAATAAAAAAGCTAGCGAATAGCTTTAAAGAATGGCAAAAAATACAAGATGTTATGCATTAACAGCAGAGATAAATCAACCAGAATCGAGGAACGGCATCCTGTTAGCCAGGATGATCTTAACCAAGAGCAGAGAGAAATTAAAACGTTTTTTGCCGGGAATCCAACAACAAAGGGTTGGCAGATATGGGAATGATTATTCCACAAGTGCGGCACCATCACTGTATGTGGCAAGCCAGTTTCCCCACAAAATTTATCCACTGAATGATATAGGCATGGTTTTCTTTTTTAAAAAGAGGAGTGTCCTGTCATGTCTAATTGTAGAATAAAAGACTATTCAGGATTCTGCTAAAGGATGTTCTTCTGTCCTTCCAAAGCAGTAAACAATAAAAAGTACCCTATAGGTGCTAAAAATCAGAATTGTATGTAATCAGTATTAAATTCTATTTGATCCCTGCTCAGAGGAAAACATTTCAGTTTATTCTTCAGAAGGAGGAGACAGTAAAAGACACTTCTGACTTCAGTAATATAAAACATCAGTAATACATTTTTTTTCCAATATAGGAAAAAAATAAATTGAACACAACTGCTGTTATACATGTAGATTTTAGGTGAATATATTTGACTAAATTTAGTACCCGATTTTTACTCAGGCCATAAAGCGGATTATAATATTGCAATATTTGACTCCTTGCATGATTTGAAAAAGATATTGCAAAATAATCTTAGGGAAAATGTGATCTTAATTTCTGCATCAGTATGAGAATCTGAATTATGTCTCACAAAGCAAGAGCCAATTAAAGGTTTACCTTTCTCATAAATGGTTTGTAACTGTTATTTGGGCATATAAAGCTGTTTAATTTTCTAAATAGATCAATTACATTTTCATCTCCCCTTATAAATGACATGGAACTTTAACTATTTGGAGTTGAAATTTGTCTGGGCACACAAAATATAACATTTAGTGATACTTTTCTTTGATTTTACTCAAATTAGGCAGCTTGAAAGTTGCTGTTCAGTCACACAGTCGAGTCCGACTCTGTGACCCCATGGACCAAGTCACGCCAGGCCTTCCTGTCTTCCACCATCCTCCGAAGTCTGCTCAAATTCATGTTAGTTACATCAGTAACTGTCCAGCCATCGCATCTTTTGCCGTCTTCTTTTGCTTTCTGTCTTTCCCAGCATCAGGATCTTCTCCAGTCAGTGCTCCCTTCTCATTTGGTGGCCAAAGTACTGGAGCTTGAAAGTGCCTCACCTCCAATGTCTTCTATTTATATCTATTCTATTTATTTCTATTATCTGTTTATATCATAAGGTACGTGGCTGAAACAAGTCTACTTTGTAAGGAAATGCATCCTGATGCATAAATTAGCAATGAGTTCACAGGTTTTGCTGGGAGGGTAAATTAGAAACATAAAGCACTTTACACATACCTCATTACAGATGGTAGAGCTCTCCTTTCTTTGCTAGAGAAACTAATAATAAAACTAGTTGGAAATTCACAGGAGGTGAAACACTCTTCAAGCCAGCACTGAAGTGTATTTCTGAAGTAATTAATGGAATAGTCTGTCTTGCCATTCTAAGAACTAAAAGGCCACCACCAGACTTAAGTTTCATGAGTGGCTGTGAAAAGGGCTCCACTGACCCTTTTCTTAATAACTCTGTGCCTGTGAAAATTACTTGCTGCTAGCAGAGATTGAAATTGGGGGTAGGGGTAGAAAGTGGTTAGACATTAGGAGAAAAATATGTGACGGAGAGGCATCATTGTAAACTACATTGAAGTAGTTTCAGTGCTTTATTTGTTTAAAAGAAAACTGGTACTCATATGCGAGGCTGGACTGGTTTCCACCAATTCTACCCTCAGCGGTTGGGAGCCCCCCCCCAAAGGTACATAAGAACATGAGAAGCCACGTTGGATCAGTCCAATTACCCATCCAGTCCAACGCACTGTGTCACACAGTGGCAAAAAAACCCTTCCACTATGCCCCCCCATGCACAAGAATACAGAGGATCACTGCCCCAGACAGAGAGTTCCAACGATAAGCTGTGGCTAATTGCCACTGATGGACCTCTGCTCCATATGCTTATCCATTACCCTCTTGAAACTCTCTATGCTTGTAGCCGCCACCTCCTGTGGCAGTGAATTCCACATAGCAATCAGTTCTAACCCAACTGCTCAGCAATTTAATTGAATGCCCACGAGTTCTTGCATTGTGAGAAAGGGAGAAAAGTACTTCTTTCACTACCTTCTCCATCCCATGCATAATCTTGCAAACCTCTTATCAACGTTTCTCCAAGCTAAAGAGCCCCAAACATTTTAACCTTTCTTCATAAGGAAAGTGTCCCAACCCTTTAATCATTCTAGTCGCCTTTTTCTGTACTATTTCCAATGCTATAATATTTTTTTTGAGGTGCAATGACCAGGTAGAGTAAGGTTTTACCACATTCCCTGTGTTTTTAATTTTTGGAATTGCAAGACATTTTGAACCACAAGGGAAATTCAGGTTATTAAATATATTAATAAATGAGTTAAGTAAAATTGAATTGCATAGCTTGAGCAAGTATGCAGCAATTTCCACCTAATTTAAGTATCTATTGTATTATATTTTAATGAATGCTTTACCTCGTATTTTTCATAAGTATTGATACCTGGCTAGAAATCAAAGCAATGCGTGCTACTATTTATTTACTTAAATAATATCGCCAGTCCAAAAAGACAATTTTCAAGGTAACGTATAACACCGTGAAACAATTCGTAAATAAAATGGTGATTAAAATTAATTCTGCATCAAGTTTACAACAATTAATAGCAGTCTGTCATTAGTCCAAAATGCAATCATGCAGTCCTTCAAGGACATGAGAAGGCTGTTAATATAATAAATGTATCTACTTAGCTAATAGACACCTTGTCCAAAGTGAAAATTCTTACACCCAGTGCACTGTTCACACTGGCCCTTCCTGGCAGATTGGGGGGGGGGGGGGGATGATTCCCACCAGAGCATCCCCAAGACCTGTAGATCCAGCAAGGCTGCTTGTTCTCTCAGCTGTGCTTATAACTCTTTGTTTTCACATGAATACTAAAGCAGGTTTTGTTCAGCAACTTTGCTGTATAATCTAAAGCTACGGCTGAGTACCTTTAAATATTTATGATGTCTCAATTTCTATTTTATGCCGCTTATTGATTTGCGGCAACAGTCTGCCCCAGAACTCCAGCTAGCTTCATACATTTATTTTGCTAAGTGCTCAAGCTGGCTTGCCACTGCCTTGTTTCATGTATCTTTCCCCCCCCCTCTCTTTTTCTATACAGTCCTTTTTATTTTTCTACTTTTTCTGTAATCACAACAACTCTTAAAATCAGGACTGTGGCCAGTATAGTGAGTTGGGTCCATTTTCTAACAGCAGAATAGAACTTTTCTACCTGCAGCCCCCTGATCTCCATGAGGGATAGGGAATCTTTGGAAACAACATGCGGTGAGAAGGGAAACAGTGGAAATTGCCTATTTGGTCTGGATCCAACCTAGCGTGCGTACTGCCTGAAACTGGAGCACTGTCTGTCCTTCCTAAAATGTTATTTTTAAAGACTTGCCTTTTTATTTGTGTCACTGCAAGTTTGGATTTAAACAGGCACTTCTGGTTTAAACAAAAACCTCTGTTTTTTATAGACTTGACAGGCCCTGTTCTAATAATGGTAAAGATTCCTCTGACACGTGGTCTATTTGCATGGCTGAAAAGAGTCTCCAGAGGAAAGCTCCCCAAGCCAGAGTCTCTGGAATTAACCCAAAGCCTGTAAGCTTGTCAAAGTGTTTAAAGAAAGTTAGGGTCATTTCAAGCAGGTGCATTTTTTCAGCAGCCAGAGGGCGGGCAGGTGCTCTCAAGCCATAACCTCACCGTTTTGTAACTGAGTACCAGTTCAAGGGCTTTCTTTGTAGAAAAAGCACAACAGGGATACATTTGCATATTAGGCCACATCCCCTGACATAACCATTGTTTCACACTGGGTTTTTTTGTAGAAAAATCCCAGCTGGAACTCATTTGCATATTAGGCAGGGGTCGTTTTGTAGAAAAATAGGTGGTGGGGCTCATTAGCATAACTCATTAACATATGCTGCCTCCCACCAGCCAAAAGCAACCTGATGCAAGAAAGGAGAGCCCCAGGCGAGCGAGGCCTACTTGGGCTGGCTAGAGAGCCAGCCAACCCAAGCAGGGCTTGCTCACCTGGGGTTCTCCTGGGCCACCACCCCCCCCCCCCCCGCAATCAAAAGGCCAGCAAGCCACCTGCCACCCAAAATAACATAAGAAGTGGAGAAAGGGTGGTGTGAGCTTCTCCAGGGGTTAATGAGGGCTGCTGGGGAATGTGACAAAGCTACTGGTGGCTAGCTGGCTGCCCACTCTCCTAATCCGGGGATTGTTATGCAGCTGCACCTACTATGCAATGGACAAGGTAGGTGAGGAGAAAGAGGTGGAACCCTCAGAAAAGTTAGGTCACACCTGACACCAAGCCAGCCAGTGTGTTCCTGCAAAAAAAAAAAAGGGGGGGGGGAGCCCTGATTGTAAGTAGGGTCCTATTACATAAATGTTGTACCTCTCAAATGTGCCACGTGAATACTTATATGCAATGCTTCCATTCTTTCTGGAGGTTCCAGACTTCTATAGTCCAAATGTATTGGTTACTGCTGGTGCTGGAACAAATTGTGTGATGTCTTTTTACAGCCGCAAGACTGTTTAATTTTGTTGCTGCAGCTGAATGTGGCCACTCATCTGTCTGTTAAGTGCCATGCTGGGCAGATAGCGTGCTGCAGTGGTTGGAGTGCCTTGCTGGACTCCAGGAGACGCAGGTTCAGATGCCTATTCTGCCATGCCAGCTTGGTGGATGACCTTGGATTGGAAGACGTGTGCATGCACGGGGAAGCTTATACCCCAAATTAAATTTTGTTGGTCTTAAAGGTGTCACTCAGACTTTTGGTATTGTCCAGGTCTCACACTCTCTGCCTAACCTACCTCATGGGGCTGTTGTGGACAGAATGTAATTGCAAGCCCCTTGGGGAGAAAAGTGGATTGTAAGGAAATAAATAAAGTCAGTAATGTGTGATGTTGTGACTGTATTGTGCATTGTGCAGGCGGTTGGACTAGATGACCCTGGAGGTCCCTTCCAACTCTATGATTCTATGATCTTGGAATCTTAAGCTGTTCAATCTCGGTTGGTGTTGCATTTTGTTTTAAAACCAGTTTGGGCTTTGATCTGAATTTTCAAGCGAACCCCAAAGGCCAGTTTTTGTGGGACGGAGGGAATAAGAATGCCGGCAGGGAAAATATTAATTGAAAATAGAAGTGTTCAGATGTGTAACTGACATAACGCCAGGTGGGTAGCCGTGTTGGTCTGAAGTGACAGAACAAATTTGGTACGTTTAAGACCAACAAAGTTTTATTCTGTGTGTAAGCTTTTGTGTGTATGCACACTTTGTCGGACAATGAAATGGAACAGCGAACAGCACTACACAGGGCAGTTTTGTGAGGAGGAACGCTGGCTTGGTTTCAGGGGTGTGACCTAATATGCAAATGAATTACTGCTGGTCTTTTTCTACAAAAAGCCCCTTTGTGAACAATGGTGATGTCAAGGGGGTCTTTTTCTACAAAAGAAACCCTGGCGCTACATATAAGCAGTGAGTGAGCATGCAAAATAGTGAAAATGTTTTCAAATAGTTTAAAAGAATGGCAAGTTTGATCTCTGGTTATTATCTGCATGGGTTCAATGCGGGGGAGGGGGGGCAGCAAAGGCAATAAACGTGTCAGAACTGGAGAACGATGACGAAAGGCTGTTGTAAGTTTACTTGATTGTAAAGTGTGATAAATTTAGAGTGTTATGCTCCATCTCCTCTCAAGCATGGGTTAGCAGGGTTACCAACTCCAGGTTGGGAATTTCCTGGAGATTCAGGAGTGGATCTTGGGGAGGAGATTTTACCTCAGGGAAGTACAAGGCCACAGAGCCCAGCCTCCAAAGCAACCATTTTCTCCAGAGGATATGGTGCTACCTGGAGGTTGGCAACCCCAAGAGATGTTGTTGCCCGCCTAATTTCATTTGAACGCGCATGAAGCACTGGTGCTTTCCCCTCCTTCGCATCCTCTCAGTGGCTCTTCGACCAATTCACGCAAAATATTGTTTTTTAGCCATAAATAAGCAGAAGTTTTTAACAAAGTAGAGATGGTTTAATTATGCCATTGTTAAGGTTTAACACTGGTGGAATATCAGAATGCTTTTATGCAGTCAGAAATTATGGTCCACTGCGACTATGAGATTTTGTATATTGTATATTGATTTTGTATACAGTACATGAAATTAGTCTGTGACTATGAGATTTTGCATATTGTTATTTCTGGTCAATTGACCATGATAAATTGGATTAAATTGGAATTCGCGCCTTTGCGCCCTCAATCTCCTCCTGAGGTAAACACTCCCCTCCTTCGCATCCTCTCAGTGGCTCTTCGACCAATTCACGCAAAATATTGGTTTTTAGCCATAAATAAGCAGAAGTTTTTAACAAAGTTGAGATGGTTTAATTATGCCATTGTTAAGGTTTAACATTGGTGGAATTCGAGAATGCTTTTATGCAGTCAGAAATTATGGTCGACTGCGACTATGAGATTTTGTATATTGATTTTGTATACAGTACATGAAATTAATCTGTGACTATGAGATTTCGCATATTGTTATTGCTGGTCAATTGACCGTGATAAATTGGATTAAATTGGAATTCACGCTTTCGCGCCCTCACTCTCCTCCTGAGGTAAACACTCCCCTCCTTCGCATCCTCTCAGTGACTCTTCGACCAATTCACGCAAAATATTGTTCTTTAGCCATAAATAAGCAGAAGTTTTTAACAAAGTAGAGATGGTTTAATTATGCCATTGTTAAGGTTTAACATTGGTGGAATTCGAGAATGCTTTTATGCAGTCAGAAATTATGGTCGGCTGTGATTATGAGATTGTGTATATTGTATATTGATTTTGTATACAGTACATGAAATTAGTCTGTGACTATGAGATTTTGCATATTGTTATTGCTGGTCAATTGACCGTGATAAATTGGATTAAATTGGAATTCGCGCCTTCGCACCCTCTCTCTCCTCCTGAGGTAAACGCGGAGGCGGGAAGAACCCCAGAACCCCCCTTTTATCGAGCCCTGCGGAAGGATCCTTCGCTCTTGTTTTTCGCCTCACCGCAAGGAGGAGCACCGACATATTCTTACGCAGCCGGGTAGCAGCCCTAAGGAGCATCCTTCGGACGAAGCCAAGGGTGAGGCCAAAAAAATAAAAAAAAAATCCTTTTTCGAGCGCCAATTGGCTGCCATCCTGACAGCCGTCCCACCTTCACGGCATTTTCCCTTCATTGGATTGGCCGAAAGGCGTGCAGTGATTGGTTAGGCTCTTTCACCTTCTCCCCCTCCCCTCGGTTTCAGGATGGACATGACGCGCCGGCCTATCCGCTGGAAAGCCGATGGGAAGGCTTGGAAGGCGAGCGATACTCTCTTCCGTTCTGATTGGCGGGAACGAGGGAGGAGGCGGAGCGTTCTGTGAAGGGGGGCGGGGGGAGCGGTTCCATCCAGTCATCGGGTCAGTGTCGAGGCGGCGGTCGTGACAGGCGCATTGCCGCCCTTTGGGCTCCTTCGGCTGCGGACGCCGCTCGGGCAGTCCGGGATGGGGCTGGGCGGCTTCGCCCCCGAGGCCTTCCTCAGCTCTTTATTTCTCCTGCGGAGCTGCTGATAACGGCCGTGTCGCTCCTCCCTTGACCGGCGCGGGGAGGTAAAGAAAAGGGAGGCGGGAGCCAAAGGGAGGGGTGGTCACGTGATATGGGGGAGGGGAGGGAGTGGGCGGGGGCGGGGCTGCTCATTGATCCCCCCCCGCTGTTCCATCCTGCTATTCTCTTCCTTGGTTCATTCATCTCCCCCCCCCCCCCAATAACCCCAGGGGTGTAGTGCTCAGTAGATCTGGAGCAAAGCTGAACGGAGAAAAGGGCCTTTCACTCTTTTCTCCCCATCTTTTCCCTACCATCCTTTCTCTGTCTCTCTTTCATTTTGCCTGCCTTCCTTCCTGCCATCTACACATTAATTATCCCCCTCCCGAAATTTTTTTCCCCTAGGGCCCACTGTATTTCTTCCTACCACGGGCTTTACTGCTAGTCTTTAATAAAAGGCTCAGTCTCAGAAGGTGCGTGAATGATGCAGCAGTCTTGTTTAAGCAGTGAAAAATCTGGGTCTGATTGACGTCTCCTTCCACCTTGGATTTGGGTGTTTGGTTGCTAATGGAAGGAGAGAGGGAAGAGAGACTAATACTTACGTTTATAGTATTAGAATGATTATTGTTACTGGAGTTGGGGGTATACTTTATGTTTTGGGTTTGTTTTTTTTTGGTTTGGGATACATCAGGTTCTGGAATACACGTTAGTTCTTTATTGTTAAAAATAGAGTTGCTAATGGCATCCGAAGTACACGCAAGATATTCATCTGTTGTTCTGGCTGGTGAGAAATGTTATGCATCTGTCGGTGTTTAATTAATTAATGCCATTTTGTATTTCAGCATGCCAAGGATATGTTTTTAGTTATGTCATATATCAGGCCTTCCTCTCTCCAAAGGACACAATCATGTTAGTGTTATTAGAGTTAGTGTGATGTGATGTAATTTAATATATATTAAGAGATCGTTAGCTAAATTAATCTCTTAATAGTGCTAATATGCCAGGATATAAATTAAATACATCTATTAGTATAGCGGAATATTTAAAAGTTCTTTATTTAAAACATTGAAACTTTCTCTTCCAAAAAATGCAGTCTTGAAGTGGCTCACAGAAATCAAATAAAAAACACAGTAAATATAACTCATTAAGGGTTTACTCCAGGTGTAACTCCTGGCAGTTATGTCTTGGTAGTTGCAGTTGGGGATGGGAGAGCTTTCAAAGGGAGCTTGTATCTTTGCTTCTCTGACATCTTGCCTACTGAGACAGTTTCCAGGGTTCTATAATTAAGGCCTATATCAAATAACAAAGACTAGTATAAATATGATAATGGTGGGGTATAAAATAAATGTGTTGTTAGTTTTGTGGTGAGATTCCAATTAAATGAACAAGTCTATCACTATTGTAATTGTTATTTAGCAACAGTACAGAAATTAAAAACAAAACAGAGTCCGCTCAGAGGCTGACATTCTAAAAGAGAGGACACATAAGGTAGGGAAGGAGGGTGAATTGGGAAAAGCTTCAGTAAAGCAGGTGCATCTGGTGAATGTTGCAAAGAGCGAGTCAGATGTGAAATGGAAGGGTGTTTTTAAACTTCTCTGTAAACATCATGAAAAATTAAAACAGACACACACACTGTTCCCCCACCTGTGTATTGCTTATTCAGGAGTATAACCTACTATGTTCACTTGGGTGTAATCTCAAGAAAGTGCACGCTGGGGTGGGCCTTAACATCCAAAATACTTGGGCCCAGAAGGATTTGCTGAATCTGAGAATGATGGCGACATGGGAGTCTCTGATATGTAATTGGTAGAAGGGTGTGTGTGTGTGACTGTGTCACACAGTTCGTGTTTCTATATGAATATTTATGTAATCATGTGTATGAAAGATGTCTTACACACACATTCATGGAGTCTTTAGTTCTAAATACTGCAAAACACACACGTGAATATCAGGATATGAGTCTAGGAGATTCTAGCTGTACATTCTAAGATGGCCAGACAACTGTAATTTGTTCAGTCTTAAAATATGTATATATTTGTGAGTATACGTCATCTCTGCGTACTAGTCTCTCTTGTCCTCTTAAATATGTGCATATTTGTTTTGTGATACTTTTCCTGCAGTCTTTCCTCATAATAATGCAGGAGCACACCCCCCTCTGATAACCTGAGTTCTCCTTCCGCTTTTTCTTCTCCCCCATCACTGAATTCCAATGCAAGATTGCCAACATTTTCTTTTCTTTTCTTCTGCCATCTTGTTCTTAATTTCATATTTCCAGGGGCCCATTCTTGTAACTGCATGACATTCTGATATAAAATGCCTTTCAATTCAGCCAGATTTGAGTCTTCCTTTACTCTCTCTCTCTCCCCTCCCCCTTCCAGCAAGACATTACTTAATGTTTTGCTCAAGAGAAATCCTGTTTGAGACATAACATGCATGATAGGGAATTTCAGTGGCCAAAATCTATTCCAAAATCTATTCGAAACTTCACAGTGCTTTTAAATGCTCCTGTAGCTTATATCTTACAGTCCTTTCTTCCATTTTCACAAGTGTGGTCTCATAGGACACTTTTTGTGTGTACCATACCCTGATCTTTGTTTTAGAAGTAGATTATTTCCTTCAAATTATAAGCTACCAACCACCCGCTCTGCCTTTCTGAAGTTCTGATGTGGCCTAGGCTTCATCTCTTCTTATTTTTTAAGCAGGGTGGGGTTGCATGCTGAATTCTGCTACATTCTTCACTGTCATAACCCTCCCCTCCCTTCCACTGCAGTAGCTGGTTTGGAGTCTATGGGAAGCTCTTTGTTTTGCTTCTGCCCCTGCTTTGAGGACTCGCTTCAGTTGCCATTCTGTGTGTGTTTTCCCCCTTCTCTCTGTATCCAGCTCCGCACAATTACCGGGGGCAGCCATATTGGAATGATCTTATACGCCTCCAGAAGCTTAGTCAGTGAATGGGGCAGAAGGCTGAAAATGACCAGTTTGGAATTTGGTAGCTCAGTGCAAATACTTAAAAGTCACAGGGGGTCATGGAACCATCTATTAACGGCTGCACTTGCTTGAATTTTCACTCCGTTATTTCTGTATGTTCATGATCATGGTGAATTTTCTAGGGTGGGGTTCTTTGGGCTCGGGTAGTGTTTGTCCCTGCTGGCCTTATTTTGTTTATTAATTATTATGCAGTCCATTATCTCTGGCTTAGCGGTATTTAAGACTCACCCCATTCCATCCTTTTCTTTATTCCCTTTGTCTCTGTCTTATTGTACCAGTCGGCAGGGACTGTTCTAAATTTATATTTCTCATACAGTCTTTAGTGCACGGAAAGCGTTTTAAAAATGACGATGCCTATCAGATATTTAAGGATTCCTCTCATTTCCTGTTATTACAAATATTCTGAGATTTGTGACACTGACGGCAAAATTGATATCGTTCAGATACCCGGTACTGCTGCTTTAAGTGTAAAACTATCTAGCTGTCTATGTTAGTGTGATCTAGGGGGGATGCATTTTCCGGTTTCTGTTCCCTCGCTAGAGTACATGGCCCACCCCTCTGGCTTTGTGGGTGCTGAGCCAGCGTTGCCTGCTTCTCATATCATCTTAGTCGCGTTACAGTATTTCTAGGCTAGAGAGTCAGATTGTAATTTTAAAAGGCAGCATGCCTGCCCTCAGTAAATCTGAAAGCATCTGGAATCCAACTTTGGTTTCTTGTGAAAGCCTGGCTTCATAAGTACACTGTGCTGAGGCAACACCCCGGAATAGATGATGTAAAGCAGAAATATTTGCTTGTGTGTATTTTGGATGATGCTGTGTTACAAAATGAAACCCCCCAAGCCTCCCCCCTCCCCCAATTTGTGTTTGTCAGGCAAGGTCTGGGGATGGAAAGAGAGAGGAGGGTACTTGAGATCAAGGGTTGGTGCAAACTAGGGCAAAAGTGAGACTGTCACCTTTGTATGCCATATGCTTTCTCTAGATTTCTGAGCCAGGGGTGGTCAAACTTGCTTAATGTAAAAGCCACAAAGAACAAATGTCAGATGTTTGAGAACCACAAGACATTAATGAGGCTGGACTTGCTCTCACCCATCAGCTCCCAAGATGCTGGCTATGCCAGCCAGCACAGCAATGGGGTGAGACTTGGAGAACACATTTAATTTTAGAGGGAGAGGGAGGTAGGGAGAGGTGGGAAGGAAGCAACTTTAATTTTAAATGCATTCTCCAAGCCACCGGGCTGCTTGGATCAGAGAAGGGATTTAAAAAGAGAAATGCCTCCTCCAAGCCGGCCCATGGGGTGGTGAGGGTTTCGAGAGCCGCATGATATATGTGAAATTGCTGCATGTGGCATCTGAGTCACAGTTTGACCACCCCTGCTGTGATCCATCATAAAAATTGGGTGGGAAACCTGATCAATGTTTTTAAGAACCAGCGGTAAGCTTATTTATAAGCTTATTTATTAGACTTCCTGGATAAAACTTTCACATTTGTGTTCAGGCTTCCTGGGTTTACCATTTAGAATATGTTTACCAGTTAGAATATGACTGGGTTTCTAACTGGGTTTACCAGTTAGAATATGAGAACGAAACGTCTGGAAGGAAAACTTTCTCCAGTAGAACACGGCACTTGATCCCGAAAGATTCTACAAACCCTAATGATGTTACCAGCCGTGAAAACCTGAATTCTTTGATAGAATATGTTTCTTTCTTGCTGGAACCTGCTGATATCTCATACAGATTTGTGAGGACCAGCAAGTTGCTTGTAAACAAGAAAGCCAAAGTTTTCCTGTTTATGTAATAGCAGATTTTTTTATTGTTGTCATCAAGTCACAGCTGACTTATGTGACCCCCGCCGGGTTTTCAAGGCAAGAGACCTTTGGAGGTGGCTTGCCATTGCCTGCCTCTGCATCATGACCTTGGTATTCCTCGGTGGTCTCCCCATCCAAATACTTGCCAGGGTTGACCCTGTTTAGCTTCCATGATCTAATGAGATTGGGCTGGCCTGGGCTGGCCAAGTTGCAACAGTAATAGAATACTAGGAACCTAATAATGAAATTGTTGACTTTTTTCAGGGGTGTCTTAACTCATTTGTTATAAAGGCCGGATCTGACATAAATGAGATCTTGTTGGGCCGGGCCATGTGTGTACCTATTAAGACTAGGTAGCAGAGATATAAATATTATAAAGGACACAGACAAATGCAATTGAAGATTTAAAAAAACCCCTTAAAACATGCTTAAAACGTTAGCGCTCATTGATCTTAAAGATGCTTTCTTTTATTTCTCTCATGGAATCCAGGGAACTGGGCAAAGGAAGCTCTGGCTCTTTCCTTCCTTCCTCAGGGGACCAGGTGGGGGAGGAGTCTCAGCCAATCGAAGGAAGAGAAGTTTGGCTCAGTTGCTGTGCTGTACAATTGACAGTCTGCCTCTCCCCCCCTCCCTCTGAAAGAGGCTTTGGTCCGCCCCCTCCTGAAAAAATGTACAGCAGATCCGGCCGAATTGGCAAATTACCAACCGGTTTCTAATTTACCGTTTTTAGGTAAAATTATTGAGAGGGCAGTGGCACTGCAACTACAGGGTTTTCTGGATGACGCTTCCGTCCTAGACCCTTGCCAGTCCGGCTTTCGCCCGGGTCACGGGACGGAGACAGTGCTGGTCGCCTTGGCGGATGACCTCCAGCGGCAACTGGATCGAGGTGGCGTGGCAGTGCTGATGTTGTTAGACCTGTCGGCAGCGTTCGACACGGTCGACCATCGGCTACTGACCCGCCGCCTCGCCGACATAGGGGTCAGGGGGCTGGCCTTACAATGGCTTTCCTCCTTCCTCAAAGGTCGGGGACAAAGGGTGGCAATCGGGGGTGAGCTTTCCCAGAGGCGCACACTAGACTGTGGGGTGTCTCAGGGAGCAGTTCTCTCCCCGATGTTATTTAACATCTATATGCGCCCCCTTGCCCAGATTGCCTGGAGTTTTGGACTGGGTTGTCATCAATATGCAGATGACACCCAGCTCTATCTGCTAATGGATGGCCGGCCTGATTGCGTCCCAGTGAATTTAGACCGGGCACTGCAGGCCGTGGCAACTTGGCTTAGGCTGAGTGGGTTGAAGCTGAACCCGATGAAGACAGAGGTCCTTTGCATGGGGCACGGCGCTCTGGGAAGGGAAATACCTCTCCCAGTTTTTGACGGTGCGCCGCTGAAAGCGGCGGGCCGGGTCAAGAGCCTGGGAGTCCTACTGGAGCCTTCACTATCAATGGAGGCCCAGGTAGCAGCCACTGCCAAGTCGGCATTTTTCCACCTGAAGCGGGCAAGGCAGTTGGCTCCTTTCCTGGAGCGCCGGGACCTGGCAACAGTGATCCATGCGACGGTCACCTCAAGACTAGATTACTGCAATGCCCTCTACATGGGGCTGCCTTTGTGTCGAACCCGGAAGCTGCAGCTAGTGCAGAACGCAGCGGCCAGGCTGTTATTAGGACTCCCGAAATGGGAGCATATACAGCCGGGGTTGCGTGAACTGCACTGGCTGCCAGTTACATACCGGGTCCGATACAAAGTGCTGGTTATCACCTTTAAAGCCCTATATGGCCGAGGACCTGCCTACCTGAGGGACCGTCTCACCCCATATGAGCCCCAGAGAGCACTGAGGTCAGCAGGGAAGAACATGCTGACTATCCCTGGGCCAAAGGAGGTAAAATGACAGAGTACCCGGGCACGGGCCTTCTCTGTTACAGCCCCGTGCCTTTGGAATCAACTCCCGGAGGAGGTACGGGCCCTGCGGAATTTGGACCAATTCCGCAGGGCCTGTAAGACCATTCTTTTCAAGCAGGCTTTTGTAGACCGTTGATAGGATGGCTGTCTAATCCACCAACGATTTTATCTAGTGACCCCTGCCATAATATAAGAGTACAGAATAACACCAAGAAGATCACCGCCGTTTAAATTATGGAACGACCCAGACAGCTGGAACTGGTTTTTAGATTGTTGTTTTAAAGTATTGTATAATCTAATTGTTGTTTTAAACCTACTTTATATTGTATAATTTTATTGAACTGTTGTTAGCCGCCCTGAGCCTGCCTAGGCGGGGAGGGCGGGATATAAATAAAATTTATTATTATTATTATTCCTCCACAAGGGAGGGACCTCAGCCAATGGAGAAAATAGAGGTTTTGCTCTGTAGCTCCTGTGCGATTAAGCCTTGCAAAGCAAACTGCAGAAGGAAGCAAAGACTCGTTGATCTTAAAGATGCTTTCTTTTATTTTTCCCATGAGATCCAGGGAACAGGGCAAAGGAAGCTCTGGCTCTTTCCTTCCTTCCTCAGGGGACCAGGAGGGGGAGGAGTCTCAGCCAATCAAAGGAAGAGAAACTGGCTCAGTTGCTGTGCTGTACAACTGACAGAGTCTGCCTCTCCCCCCGCCCTTCCTCCACAAGGGAGGGACCTCAGCCAATGGAGAAAATAGAGGTTTTGCTCTGTAGCTCCTGTGCGATTAAGTAAGCCTTACAAAGCAAACTGCAGAAGGAAGCAAAAGAGAAGGAGAAGGAAGCAGATGGCAGCCAGTTGCTTGGGGGCCTGCTAGAAGCCCTCTGGGGGCCTGATTTGGCCCCCAGGTCGCGTATTTGACACCCCTGTTTTAGACAAATTGTCTAGTCCAGAATTCTTTTTAAAATTGTTTCTTCTGCAAAACTGTAATTGATTGCTAATAGATCAGCTTTTTATGGTTTGCCTATGGCATCCTTGAAAATAAAATAAATCAGCACAGGTTAGTAGCTCACAAAGATCTTTTATTTCCTGGTGGAGGCAGTTCTTATGACAGGCAGTCATGGAGCACCTCTCTGTGATATCAGTTCAGATCCATCTTCACCCTCTTCCTGATCTGCCATTTAAAAATTTTATTGTGGCCGTGGCATGTCATCTACTTAATATATGTGAGGAGTGCCAAGAAGTGTCCTGAACGTTAAAGCTGCTGCATGGTATCCATCTAGAAGGCTTTAAATTTTAGATGCAAAATATGGGCTATACAAAAGAACAGGTTTTTTAGACGGGATCATGTCTTGGCTCAGTCTGGCATTGTTCCCTGCAGCAGACAACCAGGTGCCTCCAGGAAATTCAGGAGAGTGCAAAGTTGGTGGTTCCCCGTTGCATATCCCCAGCATCAGGTAGTCCAGAGGAGATTGCCAGTGGGCATGAAGTCATTGGGAGACTGCCTGATTGAGAAGCAATGTGGTATATTAGTTTGAATGTTGGAGACACAGGTTAAAATTACCAGGCACCAGCTCACCAGGTGCCTTTGGTTTAGTCCGTCGCTTTCATCCTACTCTGTTGAATTCCTTGAAGAACATTGTGTATGAAGAAATACTCCCTCCTCCCAGTTACCCTAAAGCAGGGGTGGCCAACGGTAGCTCTCCAGATGTTTTTTTGCCTACAACTCCCATCAGCTGGGGCTAATGGGAGTTGTAGGCAAAAAACATCTGGAGAGCTACCGTTGGCCACCCCTGCCCTAAAGCAATGATGGACTTCACTGGGTGATCCCAAGCTGTAGTATTTGGATATCTTCTATCTACTGTGGGATAGATGGCCGTACACAGGAAGTATAAGTGTATGGAGCTAGTTTGGTGTAGAGGTTAAAAGCATGGACTCTAATCTGGGAGAATTGGGTTTGATTTTCCACTCCTTCACGTGCAGCTGCTGGGTGACCTTGGGCAAGCCACAGTTCTCTCAGAGCTGTTCCTCAAGAGCAATTCTCTGAGAGCTCTCTCAGCCCCACCTATCTCACAGGGGGTCTATTGTGGGGAGAGGAAGGGAAAGGAGATTATAAAATGCTCTGAGACTCTTAAATTAAGGGAGGGGTATAAATCCAATCGCCTCCTCTTCATAATCAGTTTCATGATAACCACTACACCAAACTGGCTGTCCAAGGATGATTAAGTGCGTGGACTCTTATCTGGGAGAACCGGGTTTGATTCCCCACTCCTCCCCTTGCAGCTGCTGGAATGGCCTTGAGTCAGTAAGCGGACTCTTATCTGGGAGAACCAGGTTTGATTCCCCAATCCTCCACTTTCAGCTGCTGGAATGGCCTTGGGTCAGCCATAGCTCTGGCAGAGGTTGTCCTTGAAAGGGCAGCTGCTGCGAGAGCCCTCTCAGCCCCACCCACCTCACAGGGTGTGTGTTATGGGGGGAGAAGATATGGGAGATTGTAAGCTGCTCTGAGTCTCTGATTCAGAGAGAAGGGCGGGGTATAAATCTGCAGTTCTTCTTCTTCTTAAGTGGCCAGTCACCTTGTAAAGCTTTAGTATCCCTTCCAGAATGTGGTTGATATTGAGGTAGAATGGCACTGAGGCTAGGTGGCTCAGGCTGAGCGGGCTGAGGCTAAATCCGGCGAAGACAGAGGTCCTTTGGGCCTCCGGGGTCTGGGACGGGAAATACCCCTAGGGTCAGGAGCTTGGGGGTACTACTGGAGCCTTCATTAACGATGGAGGCCCAGATAGCAGCCACTGCCAAGTCCGCATTTTTCCATCTTAGGCGGGCAAGGCAGTTGGCTCCCTTCCTGGAGTGCGGCGACCTAGCAATGGTGATCCATGCAACGGTCACCTCGAGGTTGGACTACTGCAATGCCCTCTACATGGTGCTGCGCCTGTGCCGAACCCGGAAATTGCAGCTGGTGCAGAATGCTGCTGCCCGGTTGTTATTGGGGCTCCCAAGATGGGAGCACATTCAGCCGGGGCTCCGGGCTCTGCACTGGCTGCCAATATCTCACCGAGTTCGGTACAAGGTGCTGGTTATCACCTTTAAAGCCCTATATGGCCTAGGACCTGCCTACCTGAAGGACTGTCTCTCCCCACACGTGCCCCAGAGAGTACTGAGATCGGGAACTCAAAATCTCCTGGTTGTCCCTGGGCCAAAGGAAGCCCGGTTGAAAACCACAAGGGACAGGGCTTTCTCTGTAATGGCCCTGTCCTGGTGGAACCAGCTGCCAGAAGAGGTAAGGGCCCTGCGGGACCTTGTTCAATTCCGCAGGGCCTGTAAGACAGTCCACTTCCGGCTGGCCTACAACTAACCAGAACTGAAACTGAGTGGAGCTGTAAGACCGCCGTATGTCATGAATGTTTTAAATATAACTATGTGATTGTTTAGATTTTTAGTAGGTAAATTGTGAATGATTAATTTTTATCCATAATTTTATATTTTTATGTTAGATTTTACATGTTGTAAGCCGCCCTGAGCCACCTGGTGGGAAGGGCGGGATATAAATTACAAATAAATAAAATAATAAATAAATAAACTTACAAGATCGCCAAGTGGCAACTTCGACTTGATGGAACTTCCCACTGCCGTGCAGCTCACTTGCAGACAAAACGACAAGCTTCGTTATTGGATCTTTCATTTTTTGAATATGCATCTGTAATGACTGACTATGCATCTCATTCAAAATGCAGATGGGAAATTAGATTGGAGTTATAGGAGGCTTCTCCCTGAATCTCTTGTTCTTTTTAATTTGATTGCCCAGTTTCTTTCTGAGCGAAGGCTGGATGCTGCATCTTGTGGAACGGCTTAATAATTAGGATTATTAGTTCTGTTTGGATTTGCTTCCAGCTGATCTAATTCTCCTCCTTTGTGTCTTTTTCAAGCAAGGCTGTGGAACACTCTGTTCGGGAGGCCGCAGCCTTCTCCGTTTTCCAGCAGTAACTGCACAAGCACTCAGCAGCATTTCTTTTGGCAGTACATGGGGCTTCCTGAGGAAGGCTCATTCAGAAGTCTATTGAAATGCTCTTCTCCTGCACATTTATTTTAGTTAAAGCTTGCAGCTTACCCAAGGGAAGTCACAGGAGGCTGTTAAATTAGGGCTTTGAGATAAGTTTGTGTCTCTTCACATTTTTTTCTGGAAAAAGAGGTGCTGGAACTCTCAAGAGGGAAATGAAGGAGAAACATAAGGGTGCCTCTCATTAACTTTTTAACATTTTTGAGAATTTTATTTCCACAAAGAGGTTCCAGAACTCCATTCCGCCGTGTTCCCCCCAGGAAAAAGAAAGCCCTGCCAGAAATATGCGGAATTATTTGAACAGGCAATAAACGTTTCTCTCATTCTTTTTTTTAGCTGTAAAAAGACAAGCAGTGGTTATTTTATCACACATTCTCCCTTCTGAGATGATCTGTTAGCAGTTTGAAATGGTAGCACATGGGAGAGTAGGAACACAGAACAGCAGCAAACCCGTGTGATGGAATGATGCCATCAAAATGCTCTAAAGCAAAAGCACCACCTCCGTTCCAGTGTGTAGGAGGTTTGCTGTAGAAAGAGTGGTGGCCTGTTTTGATTATGTGGATCAGCTTGTGGAGAGTAGGCCTGTCTGGTCATTGTTTGCATCAGTAACTGCTAGGATGCCCCATGTTGTTTCCAAGTTTAATAACCCACCTTTCTACACTTTAGGTCCAGGGCAGCTTATAAATATGTTTTATTTCTTGAATGTTTCTTCCCCAGTCCCAATAGTGTGGGGCTTTCATACACACAGGCAAGGCTTTTTTTTTGCAGAAAAAGCCAAGCAGGAATAGATTTGCATATTAGGCCACACCCCTGATGTCACCATTGTTTCACAGGGCTTTTTTGCGGAAAATGCCCAGCAGGAACTCATGCATATTAGGCCACACCCCTGATGCCAAGCCAGCAGGAACTGTGTTCCTGTGCGTTCCTGCTAAAAAAAAAAAGCCCTGCGCATAGGTAGTTCCTCTTAGAATAAAACTGTAAATTCCGTTTCACCGTGCCTGTGATCTGTGTTGGAGGAGCCTTGGAAATTGCCCCTCAGCACAGCCTTTAGTATTCCCTCATTCCTCTCCCCGCCCCCAAGCTGGATTGTTTGATGGCAGTTAGAATTCCTTCAGGAAGGGCTAGATGGAATTGTCCTCCTGTTTCACAACTGTCAAGGCAGCTTCTTGCTTCCTTGGCCTCAGTAATGATGGCAGGGCCAAACAGCAAACCTTTCCCAGCTTCCTTCTGTCACCGATCAACCCAAGAGGGGAACGGTTAACAACAAACAGAGACCTGAGAAACTCACGGGGAGGGAATTCCATCTCCCATTTAGCTCGCTAACCCTTCCACCTTTGTCTGCCTCCTCCAAGACTTATGAGGGAGGAGGAATCTTACAAACACCCCTCCGTGCAGCTCTGGTCTCCTGTCCGTCCCCCTCCCCACCACTCTGCCCACCCAGCTGTGGGGAGCAGTGAAGGCTCTTTCCCCCCGGACCATGTGCAGCAGTGACTCTTCCAGTTTCTCAGTGGCTGCCTTGCCCATGCTTGCACAAGCAACACTTTTCTAGGGTTTTTTTTTTTTATTGGGGGGGGGTGGAATTTTATCTCCCCTCCACTTTAAAAAACTTTTTGGATTTTGTCTCCTCCAGATTTGCTGAAACATCTCCCTTTGTAGCTGTTTATAATGAAAGAGAAAGTACAGAAATGGGCAGCATACCAAATTATGCTGTGTAGTAGTAGAAGCCCTGACCTGTTATGGTAGAGATGGATTAATACCTGGAAAGAATGGTTTAAAACAGGGGTGTTGGACTCATTTGTTGCAGGGAGGGACGGTGGCTGAGTGGTAGAGCTTCTGCTTGGTAAGCAGAAGGTCCCAGGTTCAATCCCTGGCATCTCCAATTAAAAAGGGTCCAGGCAAGTAGGTGAGAAAAACCTCCACTTGAGACCCTGGAGAGCTGCTGCCAGTCTGAGTAGACAAGACTGACTTGATAGACCGAGAGTCTGATTCAGTATAAGGCAGCTTCATATGTTCTTATTGCATATGTACGAGGGCCAGATCTGACATGCATGGGACTTGGTAGTGCAGGGCCATGCATGTCATAAAATGTAATGCCAGGTAGTGGAGATATAAACTTTATAAAGGATACATACAAACACACAATTAAAGTTCCGTTGTGTTTATCACAGCCTTGCTTCTGTCTCTACCCCCAAAGTCACCGGATATTTCTTGAGTCAGACCTGGCAGCCCAAACCTGATTAAAGCCCTGGGTGGCAAGTTGTGGCCATGGGCCATAAGTTTGATACCTGTGTTTAAAACATCTAGTACATTAGTACTCTTTTTACCCAGGGTTGAAGGTTATATCTTCTTGCTGGAAGAGGCCACCTAAGTGCTCTCAGACCTGCAATTTAACATACTGTCTGTGATATCCCACAAGTAATCAGGGCATTTATCGAAAGCACTCTCAGTTCTGTTCCCAAGAAACAATTTCAATAATGGAATCCCATAGCAAGTGAAGCATCTGTCTCAACATTAACATTTACATACTTCTGTTACCTTCATCTCTTGGAATATTGGAATTTTTGTTAGATTTACCTGCCCAGACGTCACCTGGGCAAAAGGGGTTTTTAACTTTGTGTTCCTTTCCTTTTTTAATGTTAAAGAATTGCAAGTTACGAGCAACTCATTTCTCTTTTTTGATAGGAAGGCAAAAATGTTCTATAATTATCAGCAGAGTCTGGTGCTTCCTTAAAGACAGGCATATTTATTCTGGTATAATCTTTTGTGAATTCAAACCCATCTCTCTGTGAAGAAAAATAGTTGCCCACGTAAAGATCCTGCTGTTAAACGGTAGCCCAGATCAGACTAGATAGATGATACATTCTAGTTCCTGAGGCAACATAATCTTTTCCTTCACTGCATGATTCAGTGCCTCCTTCTGTTGTTAGCGGAGTGATAAAATGCATCTTTAGTGTAATCTGTCTTCACCATATTAAAAATGTGCAATAGTACAATATAATATGTTGTCTCCAGGTGGGAGAAACTGACCAAAGTTGACATATTTCTGCTTTATTCTTTCAGAACTGATTCTGTATTTAAAGTTGTGGTTTAATAACACAATGTTGTCTAGTGGTTTCCACTCTACCATGAAGCTCACTGGATAATCTTGGGACCAGTCACACTTACATACTCTTGCCACTTCTGTCACACAAGTTGTTTTGAGGGTAAAGTGAGACTGTTTTGGGAAAGGGTCAAAACATAATGGACAACTTTCTGAACTACCTCTTGATCACCTATTTAGGCTTAGTGCAAGGGTCCTGATCCTTTATGAGCCTGTAAGCGCCTTTGGAATTTTGAGAGGGACTGGTGAGTGCTGCCCCAAAATGGCTGCTATAGGAGGCGGAGCTAAATGAAATACCTCCCTCCTAGCTTTGCAGCCATGAGAAACCCTTTCATCTGAAATAAGAGGCGCCAATAATAACCCTGACTTATAGTGGCTCTGTCCATTTTCTGAAATCTTGGCAGACTCAAGTTAAGTACTGGTGGACACCATAGCAATCATAGGTGCCTCTTTGGGGACCTCTGCTTTAGTGGGATCTTATTTATTTATTTATTTATTTATTACTTTACATTTATATCCCGCCCTCTCCGCAAGCGGACTCAGGGCGGCTCACAACATCATAAAAACAATCAATTCAATAAAACATATAAAACCATAATTTACTTATCAATTTAAAACTATTAGTGCTGTCTTAGTCCAATCTAGGCGGTATTGACTTCTGCCTATGCTCGCCAGCATTCTGTGGGATGTCCGGTGGCAGCCCATTTTCAATCAACCACAAAAGTCTGTTTAAACAGTTCGGTCTTACAGGCCCTGCGGAACGCCGACAAATCCCGCAGGGCCCTTATAGCTTCTGGGAGGGTGTTCCAGAGTTCTGGTGCTGCCACCGAGAAAACCCTAGATCTTGTTATGCATAGCTTGGCTTCTTTTGGGCCAGGGGCAGACAACAGATTTTTTTGTCCCTGATCGCAGTGCTCTCTGGGGGATATATGGGGAAAGGCGGTCCCGTAGATAGGCAGGTCCCTGACCATATAGGGCTTTAAAGGTTAATACCAACACCTTGAAGCGAACTCGGAACACAACAGGTAATATCTCCCATCAATGAACTGTGAAAGCACTGAAATGGACTGTGTTTCTAAAGTAAAGCGACCTGCTTTGCATGCAGAAGTCCAAGGTTCAATTCTTAGCATCCCTGGTTTAGTGCCAAGCAAGATGGAATAGTAGCCGTCCTCTGTGTAAGCGAATTCTATATGCTGTATGCATTCCTTCAAAATTAAGACCTACAAAACCTTTTTTAAAAAAACAAATGCCTAGAGTGGTTATTTAAAAACCAGAATGGTAGTATTATCTGATAGGAGACATGTTCTGAATCATATCTGAAGGCAGGCAGTAATCTGCTCACAGAGCTACAGTGGTTTTGCACTACAACTCTTTGAAATACAACTTGCAGAGGTCTTCAGTGCTGTCTGTGTGTGTATGTTTCTGAGTCAACAGACGGCTTTTAGAGTCCCTAGAAATGCAAACCACTCATTAAGGCTTTTATTTATTTACGAAATGAACCAAGGAAATCCCCAGGTCTGTGTAAGATTCTTTGAGCTTGTCAAATGTACCATTAAAATAACAAAAAGCATAAAAAGCTGACCTGCCTTTTTAAGCTCTCTGAGTGACAAGTGAGGTAGGCTCAATTTCCCCCCCTGGGTGGTGGGGCTGGGGAGAATCTCTCTCTCTCTTTCAGAGGCTGTTACTTGATAGGAATTAGTAGGTTAGGAGGGCAGTGCTTAGGTTTTTCGAAGCTCCAAGATATCGATTGTTGCATGTGACATATCGGATGAATTCAGACACTATCCTGCCAGCGATCGGATATGTTGGGAATGTATTTTAAAATAATTGAAACTGTGTCTCTCTTTCTTGAAAAGGTTAACTCCAGAAGAAGAAGAAAACTGTGGAAGTCCTTCACGTACAGTTTCTGGAGAGCGCACTAGAGGACGTAAAAATGTCAGGCGCTTCGGTCAAGGTGGCCGTCCGGGTCAGGCCCTTTAATTCCCGGGAGATCAGCAAAGAGTCCAAGTGCATCATCCAGATGCAAGGCAACTCGACCAGTAAGTCCGCATAATCTTCTAATGCAGTTGGTTCTCCTTGCTGTGACTCTTGGTAATCTGATTACTAAGCGAGGTGATGTCATTGAGGATTTTTCGTTCAAGGGTCTCCTTTCTTCTTGTAGAATGTCTTGTGACCCTCTTTTCCACACGCAAGCAGAAGGCAACATGTCTCTTCCCCATGTGGATTGTGCTGAGTTGTAGCTTTTCCCCACCCTGAGAATGAGTTGGAAGCAGTTGCATGTGATTTGGGGACTTTCCTCATGATTGACAGCATTTTATGGTAGTTCCTTGAAGTCTATTTTTTTTTAAGGGAGAATGAAAGTGGGTAGCTGTTGGTCCTCTTTGCCACTCTTAGGAGATTTCCCATGTTTAAAATACCATAGTTTGGTTTGGTGGTGAATTGCACAGACTCATCCCTGGGAGAACTGGGTTTGATTCCCCACTCCTCCACTTGCAGCTGCTGGAATGGCCTTGGGTCAGCCATGACTCTGGCAGAGGTTGTCCTTGGGTCAGCCATAGCTTTCATAGGAGAGTCAGTTTGGTGTCGTGGTTAAGTGTGCGGACTCTTATCTGGGAGAACCGGGTTTGATTCCCCACTCCTCCACTTGCAGCTGCTGGAATGGCCTTGGGTCAGCCATGACTCTGGCAGAGGTTGTCCTTGAAAGGGCAGCTGCTGTGAGAGTCCTCTCAGCCCCACACACCTCACAGGATGTCTGTTGTGGGGGAGGAAGATAAAGGAGACTGTGAGCCACTCTGAGACTCTGAGATTCGGAGTGGCGGGTGGGATATAAATCCAATATCATCATCATCTTGAAAGGGCAGCTGCTATGAGAGCTCTCTAAGCCCCACCTACTTCACAGGGTGTCTGTTGTGGGGGTGGGGGTGGGGAAAGGTAAAAGGAGATCGTGACCACTCTCAGACTCTGAGATTCAGAGAATCGGGCGGGATATAAATCCAATATCTTCATCTTCTAAAATCGGGTGTGTATCTGGCAACTTCTTCTTTCTTTGCACTTCTGAGGCTGTATCTGCAATTATCAGGATGGACATAATGTGTCTCAGTCATCAAAAAAACAGACTTTTTTTTTTTTTTAAAGAAGCCTCTTCAGCAATGGAAAAAAACTTCCTTTGAAACCTCCTGTTGAGCTCATTTTACTGGGAATGTTCTGATGTATATCCTTTTGGTATACATCTCTGTGACAAAAGCAAATTGAATTAGCAGGTGGTCAGGCCTAAGTCATTTTGACCGTTTAATAACTGTGGGAAAATAGCTTCAGAAAGCCCTGGATTCAGAATCTGAGGGCTGGCTCTTCTGTTCTCTTTAGTGGGAAATATGCCAGGAATGTACAGGGGGGAAAAAGCCATTTTTGAATATTCCCATGTGTTTAAAGAAAATCCTTGAAAGTAGAAAATTAACACATCGGGGGGGAAAGCTCTCTCTGTTTTGTTGTGTTAGCTCATTGGGAAGTGGTGTACAAGGGCGCACTGAAAATGGTATTCCATGCTTGTAATCTAAAACAGTGCCATTTTCATTGTGCTACATGTGTAGATGTGACTTGAGAGAGATAAATGTTAGGAGGGATCAGGCTATATACAGTTTGTCAAGGAAAGGAAAGGTCCCCTGTGCAAGCACCAGTCATTTCCAACTCTGGGGTGACGTTGCTTTCACAATGTTTTCACGGCAGACTTTTTACGGGGTGGTTTGCCCTTGCCTTCCCCAGTCATCTACACTTCCCCCCCAGCAAGCTGGGTACTCATGTGACTGACCTCGGAAGGATGGAAGGCTGAATCAGCCTCGAGCCGGCTACCTGAAAACCCAGCTTCCACCGGGGATCGAACTCAGGTCGTGAGCAGAGCTTAGGACTGCAGTACTGCAGCTTTAACACTCTGCACCACGGGGCTCTTCAGACAGTTTCATAAAATCATAGAGTTGGAAGGCACTTCTAGGGTCATCTAGTCCAACCCCCTGCACAATGCAGGAAACTCACAAACACTTCCCCCTAAATTCACAGGATCTTCATTGCTGTCAGATGGCCATCTAGAAGAAGAAGAAGAATTGCAGATTTATACCTCGCCCTTCTCCCTGAATCAGAGAAGCTTACAATCTCCTATGTCTTCTCCCCCCACAACAGACACCCTGTGAAGTAGGTGGGATTGAGAGGGCTCTCACAGCAGCTGCCCTTTCAAGAACAAGTCCTGCAATAGCTATGGCTAACCCAAGGCCATGACAGCAGGTGCAAGTGAAGGAGTGGGGAACGAAACCTGGTTCTCCCAGATAAGAGTCCGCACACTTAATCACTACACCAAACTGGCTTTCGAGGGGCTCCTTTCTGTTTAAAAACCTCCTTTCTAGCCTCTGTTTAAAAACCTCCAAGGAAGGAGAGCCCACCACCTCCCGAGGAAGCCTGTTCCACTGAGGAATTGCTCTAATGGTCAGGAAATTCTTCCTCATGTTGATCCGGGAACTCTTCTGATTTAATTTCAACCCGTTGGTTCTGGTCCTAGTGGTTTGTCAAAGAGGAGTCCATATTTCCCAGTCCTGATCCGTTTTTGTTCTTGTGAATCTTAAGAAGGGCTGCATCATATCTAGGAAGCAGAGCCAAGGGCAAAAGCGAGAGGAGCTGGAAGATGGCAGGAAAGAGATATGTGGTGGTTGTATTTCTGGCACGCCTGAACACTGGATTCACTCTCATTAGGCTCTGATTTCTTGCCAGTCTCTTACGTTTTCTGTGGTTGTTTTCTTTCTGTTGACAGTCAAGCAGAATTCATTTTTCTTACGAGGTTCAGATAACTGCAGTCAGACAGGCTGTGGAATTTTAGATTGTGCTCAGGTTTTATCTCTGGTTCTGTTTGTCACTAATAATACAGAGTTGACTGGCATCGGAGTGATTTATTTTTTCTGGCTTGGGTCTCTGCTCCAGGATATTCCTTTTGCTCAGTTGAATGTGTCAGGTTCACTTGGGCGATACAGAATAGAGGTTTTGATCTAATTTACGAATGTGTTTGTAAACATCTTTCTTAGAAAGAAATCTGCGAGTCTGTGTTGGAGTGTGATTGAAGCTAAGCAGGCTTGGGTTTTGACAGTGCTTGTGAGAGAGATATTTTGGGAGCCCCAGGTATGCTACCAGGTTATGGGATCACAGAGAGGCAGGATATGAGTCATGAAGAAGAAAGCCGGGAGGGTGTCATTATAGAGCTTGCAGCATCTCTTGCAAGGAGTAAGAATATTTATTTATTTATTTATTTATTTATTTATTTATTTATTTATTTATTTTGTTCGATTTATATCCTGTCCCCCCCCGCCAGAGCGGGCTCAGGAGGGCGGCTTGCATGTTTATGTCTATACATGAAATATAAAAGTACATTAAGACATAAAAACATAAAATTATTAAAAAAATCAAAACATTTCAAGTGCTATATTAATCTGTAGATGGCAGTCTGTTTGATAAGTTGGAGAGCAGCCTAGTCTGTTTTTATATCCCCCCCCCCCCCATTAGAAATTATACAGTATCCTGTCCAGTAAAGCCATCTCAGCCGTCGTCTGCGTGTGGCACTGCCATGCATTGCGAAGGACAAATAGCCACTGAAGAACTGATGAATATGTTTACATTTGGCCAGGAAAGGGAGTTGCCTATTCTGGCAAATATGCTTGGATTTTCATAATTGGAAGCAGGCCAGAATCGTGGCTTTTCTTTATGCTCTCTGAAAGAAGCCATCGCTCCTAGAATGTTTAGTTTTAATAAAATCTTTAAAATGAATCTTATGTTCTGTGAAACAACTGGTCTCTGATTAAGCCCCATGTTTAAACTTGTAGCAGGAGCCTAAACTCCTAGCAGTAATTGTTAGGATGCCTATTAGCTGTGATTTTTACAATGCATGTAATTCTGTGAGTCCTTTCTTTCTTTCTTTTTTTTAATGAAATCCGGCAATCCAGCTGAGAAGTCACATGGGCTGACCGCACTAAGAAGCTGATGCATTTGGCGACGAGCCTAGACTGCTCACAGGGCGATTAGGGCTGATTGCAGATGTTAACATCTGAAGGTAGCTGCCATGAAAAATCCAGAAATGGGGACTGAAGGGAAGGCAGAAAGTCGGCTGTGGGTTTGCAGAACTGACTTTGGAGTTCTGTGTGTTCAAAGATGATCAAGTTGTTCCAAGTCTTTTGCTAACTCCTGAACTATCCCAAACCTTTAGTAGTTCTTTAAAGCTAGAAGGGAAAATGGAGGGACACATGCTGTCCTGGGAAAGATTCTTACTGACAATTGGGTATTAGCAAGCCAGCCATAACCTTCAGTAATACAGTATGTTCCCAGCATGGCAATATATCCAGTCCTTGATGTATTAAACCCTGTTCTGTGCTCACTTTGGTCATTTGCTAATTCAAGCAATTCTTCATGTGGCGTTGACAAATGAAGAGGAGAGTGATAATTGGCCCATATGAACACTATTTGCATAGATCTGTCGAAAAACATAATAGCAGTCAAAATAGGTAATGGAGCCTTCCGGGTCTCTTCTCTTCTGCTCTAGTTAGTGAGTGCTGTAGGTGTTCACAACTCCCAAAGCATTAGATAGACAAACACACAAGTTGGGTGACCATGAACACAAAAGCTTTCTGGCTAAACTTGTCGTCTATATAAGAGGATCTCCATGTCTCCGGAACTGCTCCCAGCAAAAAGCAGTGAAACATTCAAGATGGAAGGAGGGTTTACATTAACTGAGTCCTGATTTGGGTGATTCGTGGTTAGGAAGTTATGGAACATTGTGGTCTTACTATGCAAGATCATCTCCAGGCGTTGTGGCTTTCTGTTGGTTACCAGGAGCCATTTCCTCACGTCACAGAGATCTTTCCCATCATCTTGTCAGTCTCAAACAACGGGGCAGTAGCTTCCGCTGTGTTGTTCCGTCTTTCAGAAGATATATTGCAAGTTGACTTTTTGGGCACCATAATGGCTGAGGCCTGGGCCACTAACAAGCAAACTTGGGTTAGGAGGTAATAGCGACAGAATAAAAGTATGGGGCAGGTTAACATCCCCAGGAAGAAAAGTGGGAGTTGAATGTGAGGGAACTGCAAGCTTCATGTATATCTATTATGTGTTCATCTCATCCTATATATTCAGAGACCTCCACCCACTGTGTGTAGACATTTGCCAGGCAATGCAAGGACTTCATGCCCATACTTCCTCTTTTTCATATAATGAGATGGAATGAACAAACCCCCCCACACACACACAAAACAGAGGAACAACATCAGCTCCTTAATATTGCTATATGCTTGCCACCAGAGTAGGGGCAATTTCCATGAAGCTTATGTCAACCACAAAGGGGATTTCTTCTTCCACTGGAAAGCACAATAGAAGAGAATATCTTATGATCACATTCATATGATTCAGCTGTTGGCTATTTGTTTTTCTGGGTTAATAACCAGAGCCAATTTGGAGGGAATGTTGTTTAACTGTGTGGCATCAGCTGGAAAAACTGCATTGCTGCTCCAACCCAAGTTTGTGTTTTTCCGGAAAGCATGTGAGATTGGCTTTGGCATTTGGAGATCCTTTAAAAAGAAAATCTGTTTGTCGTTTGGACTTCACTGTGTAATCGCCTAAGATAGAAGGAACTCTTCCTTTTGTTTCCTAGTAATAGCAGAATTCCTCCCCATAATTTTGAGCAAGGTTCTCTCTTGCAGAGTTCACATATTTTGCTACTGCTGTAGCTGTTATTGAATTAGTTATAAGAATATTGAATTAGTTATAAGAATTCGTTACTGGAAGGTTGGGTGCTGAAGATTCTTTGTTGCACTTAACATCAATATTTCAGAAAGTGACTTGGAATTCAAAGTTCCTAGCACTGTTTGAGGTTTGATTATCAGCATTGCTTGCCCGAAACTAAGCAATATAGTAGACTGTCCTCTTCGGAAATGGCTTGGTGTGATGTATTGGCATAACAGTCATACTTTCATGGACCACAAAGGTGGATCTGAAATAATGATACCCATTCCAGTTTTCAGGGGGAACAAACATGGTGTGTTTGTGTTGGGGAATAATGGTGTTCTAGGTTTGTGTCGAGTCAGTGTAATTGCCTGATTGCTCTGTTGTGTTTATTGAACTGACATCCTACTAAATCACTGCCAGACTTCCTGCTGATGAACATTTTTTTTTAGAAATACCTTAAAACTCTGATTTTATCCATTTTCTCTCCTTCTAAACAGTGACCCCAGAGCATCTTACAAAGCATAAAATGTCACATAAAACATTCCATCAATACAGTTTAAAATTTAAGAAGCCCAACGATAAAATATCATTAAATCCCATTAAAATAGGAGATTTGAAAGCCCTTGGAAGTGCTGGTTTTCACTGGCACATCTGCATGTGGAGTCCAGAACTTGATATCCGGTGGGATAATTAGCAAGGATTGAGGGAGCCTTCAAGTCATTTGGAAAAAAAAAAAGTTGTAGCCTCTCCAAAATCGAATAAATTGCATTTTTATACAGTTGGTTTTTATCTCCTCCCTATAAAGATTTTTTTTAAAGTACTCTTTTTAAAAGGTCTTTCCCCAAAGGCTTGCCTCTGAGATTGCTGGATCATCAGTAATTACTTAAGCAATAAGATTCAAGGGGGGGGAATAGAAGCCCCTTTATCTCATCTCTTAAGCAGTGGAACAGCCCCATCTGTCGGGATCGAGGGCCACAGATGCTGCCTAAACAGATTGTAGTGAAGGAAACCCAGTAGACGTCATGAGCTCAGGAAAGGCCTGAAGGAAATGTTTAATTCGGAATAGCAGTTGCCTTCCATAGAACTTGTACCGAGTCAGAATTGTAAATAGCCACTTGTCCATGGTGAGCAAGAACTGCTTCCAGGCAATGAGACATAGAGTGGCTCATTTTTAATTTTTCACATGTGGTGTTCCAGAAGTAAGTATACACGTGGACCTGGTATAAATGTTTCTGGGATGGTAACTCCAGTGGTTTATTTGCAAGACTGTAAAGCGTCAGATGTATCGCAAGGCACAGGCAAGTGCTGTGGGACCTTAGATGTAAACTGGCTTGTGGTTTGAGCCTCCATAAATAAGGGTGTGCTCCCCCATCCCTCTCCAGCAACAGTTTTCTTGGGGCAGGACTGGTTCCCTGCAGCAAAAGACAATTCAAGTTTTAAGAACTGGAGAGTGGCAGGTATACTCAGATTTAAACACCTAATTATAAATAATTCAATGAGACCATTAAAGAACCTGGAAAGAAAATATCTCTTTTGGGCCGACTGGTTGCAATACAATCAGTTACATCATTTATTGCACAACCCAAATATTTTGTCTCAATTAAATAGACCTTTGAAAGCATTTGAAGAAGCCATAATGGACCCGATACCCAAAATGAAAGGAAAGACTGCTGTTATCTATAAAGAACTAAGTAATTTAAACATGCCTTTAGACAGCTCAATTATGAAGGCTTGGAACAAGGATTGTGGGACTACTATCAGTTTAGAATGTTGGTCTAAACTCTGGTCATCTTATTTATTTCATACCCCCATATTGAATTTGAGGCTACAAAACTTTAAAATTTTCTCCAGATGGTACCTGACACCACTACAGATTTTCTACGCCAAAAGATCAAAAGATGCCAAATGCTGGAGAGGGTGTGGCTTCCAGGGCTCATTTATTCATTGCTGGTGGGAATGCCCTGTTGTGATGGAATTCTGGAGGAAAATTTTGCCCACTGTTGAACGTATAATTGATCACAAAGTGCCCTTCACCCCCGACTCCATTTTGCTTAACCTTTGGAAAAATGGGGAAATGCCTAAGCATAAACATGAATTGGCTTCAATGCTTATTTTAGCCGCAAAATTATTAATAGCTCACCATTGGAAAGCCCCTGTCTTGCCTTCTAAACGTAATTGGTTTCTAAAAATTTGGGACCTAGTAGTAATGGATAAGCTGGCTACTACCATAAAAAATTCTGAAGCATCAGATAAAGGTCTAGATAAAAACATGTTTGTAGAGAAATGGTTTCACTTTTTTGCTTATGTACAATCTGAACAAAAAACATTGTGTAAATTACCGGATAAGTATTTAACTTTTGCTTTATATTAGAAATACACTCTGCATATTGTATTCATAACAGGATGGCTTGTAGGGTAGATTCTATGGTTATTAGTATTATAGTTGATGTTTGTTGGAATGTATTTTTGTTTTTAATTGATAAAAAGTTTAAACTCCAAAAAAAAAAAAAATAAGGGTGTGCTCTAGCATTTGGAATGTCATTGAATATCGTGGGTGTTTTGTGAAGCCTGATCATTGCTGACTGCGATGTTTATGCCTCTGAAAAGAAATTCCGCTAAGACTATACAAAAGGCAAGCGTCGATAGCCTGTTACTGCATCAACAATCTCAAGTACTGTGAGGAAGCTTAGAAGTTATACAAATCCCTGCTTTGTGTCTCTCCCCCCCCGCCCCCCAACCAATTCACTGCATAAGCAGTCTAATAATATTGCTTCAGCAATGCAGTTTGGCATTAAATGCAGGTGTCTGGAAAACAAACTGCAACTAAACCCCAGTCCAATCCCAAGGTGGGGACAGGAGATCCCCTGGTTTGAAGGCCCTCCCCCCGCTTCAGGGTTATCAGACAGCAGAGGTGAGGGGAATGTCTGCTGGGCACTCCGTCATACTCTATGGATTCCCATAGGGTATAATGGAGAATTGATCAGTGGGTATCTGGGGCTGTAGGGGGGCTGTTTTTGAGGTAGAGGCACCACATTTTCAGCATAACATCCAGCGCCTCTTCTCAACCCCTCATCCCAAATTAAAAAAAAATTGAACCAGGGGGTCCAATTCCATGCACCCCGAGAAGAAGGTGCCCCTGTCCTTTATTATTTCCAAATGGAAGGGAGGCATTTAAAAGGCATGCAGTCCCTTTAAATATGATGGCCAGAACTCCCTTTGGATCACAGTCATCGCACCCTTGCTCCTGGCTCCACCCCCAGATATTTCTTGGGTCAGACCTGGCAACCCTACCAGACAGTGCTTTTCCCCTTTTGTACCGCATATGAAAGGAGTTTTCATTGTGCTGCAGTTGCAGTTATCTTTTATCTCTTCAAGGAGTTAGCAACACTTTATAGCAGGGGTGGGCAATGGTAGCTCTCCAGATTTTTTTTGCCTACGACTCCCATCAGCCCCAGCCATTGGCCATGCTGACCGGGGCTGGTGGGAGTTGTAGGCAAAAAAAACATCTGGAGAGCTGCCGTTGCCCACCCCTGCTTTATAGAGAAGAAAGGTATACAAGGGAGTTGTATGTTTAGCTCCTCAAAGAGTGAGTGGCGTGGCAGTTGAGACAACAAAGGAGCAAGTCTGCAGGTGGGGGACTCCCCATCCATTGTTCTGAAATCTCGGCTAATAACCTTAAGAGAAATAATTAAGACTCCTGATTTGGTGTAAATCCCTTCCCTGGATACCGTGTAACAGTCTTGAAATGTCCATTTTATTTATTTAAAGCATTTATTTGCTGCCTTTCTACTTTGTGGGCCTGAAGGTAGCTCACCGTGTAAATAAAAGAACAGCAATTTAAAAAAATGCAGAAAAAAGACCACAATTTAAAATCTTAATTAGGATTGCCAATATTGATGGAGAAAACTAAATCAAATGCAGTCCTAAGTAAAACGGTCTTCATTTTCTTCTTGGTGTTTAAAACAATTTGTTATATATTGTAATGGAATGTTATCATTTGTCATTAAATGTTAATACACATATATAACATTTTATCAAAACCCCCCCCTCCTTTTGGTGACCCCCAGCAGTGCCGACCCCCTTAACAAACATCTCCTTATTACTATTTAGTTTAGTTTGTTATAAGGTAATAACTCTATCTATTAAAGAATCTTTCTCCAAAAAACCCAAAGGTTATAATTATAATCCATCTTCATGGTAGTTCTTAGTCATTAGCAAGTAAACGAAAAAGTTATAATCCAATAATCCTATTTTTTTTAAACTGTAATCCATATAGAGTTTCTTTAAAAATTAACCATTGTCAAAGATCACCAAATGTCCTTTAATGTTCCATTGTTTTTCAATATATTTTTGAAACTTTCCCCACTCGTTTTTAAACTTCTCTAGATCTTGTTCTTTTAAGATACTTGTAAGTTTGTCCATTTCACTCCAGTGCATGACTTTCAAAGTCCATTCCCACATTTCTGGTATTTTGTCTTGTTTCCACATTTGCGCATATAATGTCTGTGCAGCTGAAAGCATATACCAAATTATTGTTCTATCTTGCTTTTGAAATTTTTCCATTTGTAATCCCAACAAGAAAATATCTGGTGCCTTCTTGGTATTATGTCCCAAAACTTTCGACATCTCTTGCTGAATCATTTGCCAAAATTGTTTCGCCTTTTCGCAAGTCCACCACATATGGTGGAAAGATCCTTCATGGCATTTACATTTCCAACATCTATCCCGACACCTGATTGTTCATTTTTGCCAATTTCTTAGGTGTCATGTACCACCTATATAACATTTTAAAGCAATTTTCTTTTATGTTATAACATGTAGATATTTTCATAGAGTTCTTCTGTAAGTATTCCCATGACTTCATCTGTATTTCCTTATTTATGTTTATCGCCCATTTTATCATTTGTGATTTAACTACTTCATCTTCCATAGACCATTCATTTTCTTCTTTACTAATAGATGTACACATGTTTATGTTAGAGATGACCCCCCCCCCCCCCCCCGGTCCTGTGTGCTGCTTAATTGGAGACCTGGACAGGTCTTGCTTCTCAATTGCTGGTGAAATGAAAGCCCCTATCAGTCATTTTTTTTAAAAATAAAATATTGCTAAGGGTCAAGATCAGTGACACAGCAGGGAGAAGTTTCAGATGACAGCTGCTACTTGCTCCCTGCAGCCCTGTGGGACGGGCCGGAGGCGGAAGCGGCAAACCTTATATAGCTCTTTTCAAGTCAGTTAATCCCACATGTGCATTGCTTCAAAATCAACGCTTCATGCCTTGTCTTGCTTGACGTTACTACGTGTGTGGAGAGTCCAGAGGGAATGGGAAGTTTCATTTGGGGAAGCTGTCTGTGGGACCTGACCTTGGACGCCACATAACAAACAATAAAAATGTCCTCCTTGCATTTACAGTGAAACTTTTGTTAGCTGCGCTTTATTGTTTTGAGGACAGAAGCCTCCACGGGGTACACATGGTTTGCTGCACACACTTTGGAAAGGGGGATGCGCGGTGTGTATTGATGAGGGAGGAGGAGAGGGCTTTGGGGAGTCCCAGGCATGAGAACTGCTGATCTGTTCTTTTTGTGTGTGGTTGTTCCTATCCTCCTCATTGACTAGCAATGTGCCTGGTATCATACAGAATGCAAAGATGGAGCAGTTCCTTTCCAGAAAAAAATTCTAAGCTGCTTTAGAAGAGGCAAGGGTGGAAGCGGAGGATAGTTTTCACCTGGGGAATGTGGAAATTCATGTGATAGTTTTATTTAATTCATTTCTGTCTGCTTAAGGTGAGGCTAGGATGGTTTAGTAAGAGCTTTGCTGAGACAGTGGAGTTTATAGAGGGTGACAGGTTGGTAAACAGGTGAGGGGAGGTTTTGTGTGGTTCTGAATGTGTCTTATAAGAAACTTTGTATCTTGTATGCTACAGAACCTCTTGTTGAGGGTGCAAGAGGAGAGCATAAAAGTAGGCTTGAAACTCAACATCAAAAAACCTAAGATCATGGCATCCGGCCCCATCACATCATGGCAAATAGAAGGGGTAGGCATGAACATAAGAGAAGCCATGTTAGATCAGGCCAATGGCCCATCCAGTCCAACACTCTGTGTCACACAGTGGCCAAAAAAAATTATACACACACACACACACACACACACTGTGGCTAATAGCCACTGATGGACCTCTGCTCCATATTTTTATCCAATCCCCTCTTGAAGCTGGCTATGCTTGTAGCCGCCACCACCTCCTGTGGCAGTGAATTCCACATGTTAATTACCCTTTGGATGAAGAAGTACTTCCTTTTATCCGTTTTAACCTGTCTGCTCAGCAATTTCATCGAATGCCCACGAGTTCTTGTATTGTGAGAAAGGGAGAAAAGTACCTCTTTCTCTACTTTCTCCATCCCATGCATTATCTTGTAAACCTCTATCATGTCACCCCGCAGTCGACGTTTCTCCGAGCTAAAGAGTCCCAAGCGTTTCAACCTTTCTTCATAGGGAAAGTGTTCCAGCCCTTTAATCATTCTAGTTGCCCTTTTCTGCACTTTCTCCAATGCTATAATATCCTTTTTGAGGTGCGGCGACCAGAACTGCACACAGTACTCCAAATGAGACTGCACCATCGATTTATACAGGGGCATTATAATACTGGCTGATTTGTTTTCAATTCCCTTCCTAATAATTCCCAGCATGGCGTTGGCCTTTTTTATTGGAAACGCACACTGTCTTGACATTTTCAGTGAGTTATCTACCACGACCTCAAGATCTCTCTCTCGGTCAGTCTCTGCCAGTTCACACCCCATTAACTTGTATTTGTAGCTGGGATTCTTGGCCCCAATGTGCATTACTTTGCACTTGGCCACATTGAACCGCATCTGCCACGTTGACTCCCACTCACCCAGCCTCAACAGATCCCTTTGGAGTTCCTCACAATCCTCTCTGGTTCTCACCACCCTGAACAATTTAGTGTCATCTGCAAACTTGGCCACTTCACTGCTCACTCCCAACCCTAAATCATTTATGAACAAGTTAAAGAGGATGGGACCCAGTACCGAGCCCTGCGGCACCCCACTGCTTACTGTCCTCCACTGCGAACACTGCCCATTTATACTCACTCTCTGCTTCCTATTACTCAGCCAGTTTTTGATCCACAAGAGGACCTGTCCTTTTACTCCAAGACTCTCAAGCTTTTTAAGGAGCCTTTGATGAGGAACTTTATATAAGCTTTCTGGAAGTCAAGGTAAACAACATCTATCGGGTCTCCTTTGTCCACATGTTTGTTCACCCCCTCAAAGAAATGTAACAGGTTAGTGTGGCAAGTTCTTCCCTTACGGAACCCATGCTGAGTCTTCCTCAATAACCTGTGTTCATCAGTGTGCCTACTCATTCTGTCCTTGATAATGCTTTCTACCAACTTTCCCGGTATTGAAGACTGACTGGCCTGTAATTTCCCGGATCTCCTCTGGAACCCTTTTTAAAGATGGGGGTGACATTTGCTACCTTCCAGTCCTCAGGAACAGAGGCAGATTTCAATGAAAGATTACAGATTTTTGTTAGAAGATCCACAAGTTCAACTTTGAGTTCTTTCAGAACTCTCGGATGTATGCCATCCAGACCCGGTGACTTATTAGTTTTTAATTCGTCCATCAGTTGTAGGACCTCCTCTTTTGTCACCTCAATCTGACTCAGGTCTTTCAACACCCCTTCCAAAATTAGTGGTTCTGGGGCGGGCAAAAAGTTCTCATCTTCCACAGTGAAGACAGAGGCATGGAAGTAGTGACAGACTTCACGTTTCTGGGATCCAAGATCTCTGCAGATGGTGACTGTAGCCATGAAATTAAAAGACGTTTGCTCCTTGGGAGGATAGCTATGGCGAACCTGGGCAGTATAATAAAAAGTAGACATCACCCTGCCAACAAAAGTCCGTATACTCAAAGTGTGGTATTCCCAGTAGTAATGTATGGCCGTGACAGCTGGACCATAAGGAGCGCAGAAGAATAGATACTTTTGAGCTGTGGTGCTGGAGAAGACTCTTGAGAGTCCCTTGGACTGCAAGAAGATCAAATCAGTCAGTCCTAAGGGAAATCAACCTAGACTGTTCCCTGGAAGGTCAGATGCTGAAGCTGAAATACTTTTGGCCGCCAAATGAGAAGGGAGCACTCCCTGGAGAAGATCCTGATGCTGAGAAAGACAGAAGGCAAAAGAAGAAGGAGATGGCAAAAGATGGCTGGACAGCGTTACTGATGTAACAAACACGAATTTGAGCAGACTTTGGAGGATGGTGGAAGACAGGAGGGCCTGGCGTGACTTTGTCCATGGGGTCGCAAAGAGTTGGACTCAACTGTGCGACTGAAAAACAGCAACATTTTGTATGCTTATTACTCTTACATTATGTTTTTTGGGGGGGGGGATTTTTGAATTTTTTCATGTGCGTGCATGTGTGTTTGTACCTGGAAGTCATAGTGACCTCTGGTAACTAACCCCTACTGGGGGCATGGAGGATATTCAGCGAGGTGGCTGAATAAAGCCTGCCCCTGCCTCTGGCTCTGGTATTCTTGGATGTCTTCCATCCAAGTACTTGCCTGAGTCTGCCCTGCTTAGCTTCTGAGATCTGATGAGATTGGGCTTACCTGACTGTCCAGGTCAGGGCTGAGGAAAAACATTTTTGGGTTTTATTTACCAGGGAAGAACAATGGTGCTATAGTGGTTATAGTCAAATCAAATCAAATGGACTTCCAAACCCTGATCAAATAATGCTTGTTTTCCCTGTGTGATTCATATCCCGAGCAGTTACTGTGCAGAATGGCAGGCTTAGGAAAGGGTGAACTTCATTTTCTTTTGTTACAAGCATATTAAAACAAGAGAAAAATTCATGTTGGAAGCTAGACACAGATCTCTTTATTCCAAGGAGTTTGGCTGTATTTTGGGATTCGTTTCTATGAAATTGCTGCAAATGCAGCTGCAAAGATTGCTGGGCCTCCATTCACCCTCATGCATGAGATGGTTTCCTCTTCAGTTTCTTTTGCATAAGTGAGGGCGTCCCGAGTGACTAATCAGTCTCATTTTATCAAGTGACTGGATCAAGAATGGAAAAAGGGGGCTCGATCAGAATGGCAGATGGAGGAAAAGATGTCCTGTGTAGGGGGTTGTGAGAGGGGAAGGCCTCTTTGCATGCATAATCCTGTATATGTTTGTGCTCACAAAAGCCTCATAGATCAGTTGAGGCCAGGATCAAGTTAATGGCCAGCGTTGCCAGATGGTTCTGGAATTAAGTGACTGGGATCCTCCAGAGCACTTGGGAAGCTGAGCAGGAGGAATTAGCTTTATGGCAACTGTTGCTCCTAAGCGCCCACTTAGCTTTCTTCCCTCTCTAATAAGACTAGAATTTCAAAAAGGTAGCAGCCACTTGGTTGGCATCCTGCTTTCTTCTTGAATGTTTCCTTTTGTATGGGTAGTATTTGTACATGGTAATGTCTGTTTGTACATGGTCTCTTTTGGAGGGACAAGTGATAGAAACTAAAATGACTGCGTGTATTCCTAAACCTGAGGTGCTACATCTATCGATTAGGGGATTAGACTGGGGAACGCAATGGCAAACCACCCCGTAAAAAGTCTGCCAAGAAAACGTCATGATATGACGTCACCCCGTGGGTTGGTAATGACTCAGTGCTTGCACAGGGGACTACCTTTACCTTTTTTCTTTATCTTTCCTTGTTTCACTTCTGTAGTGTATATGATGTCATTCACCTTGTGAACTTCAGCATTCTTTCTACAGTCTTGGGTAAAAACATAGCATTCTAAAGCAAATATGTTTTTATACTGCACAGGGAACTGCTATTTAGGCATGGTAGCATTGATCAAGACTAGGAGATTTTGTTTTGAACTGCAACATGATCTAAACCAGGGGTGTCAAACACATCAGGCCCCCAGAGAGCTCCTATCAGGCTCCCAAGCAACTGACTGTAATCTGTTTCCTTCTGCATAACAGAGCTACTGAGCCAAGTCTCTCTTCCTTCTGTTGGCTGAGGCTCCTCCCCTGCCTGGTCCCCTGGGGAAGGAAGGAAAGAGCCAGAGCTTCCTTTGCCCAGTTCTCTGGATCCCATGGGAGAAATATAAAGAAAGCACCTTTAAGACTGAGCGTTAATGTTTTAAGGATGTTTTAAGGCTTTAAAAAAAAATCTTTGTGTTTGTCTGTGTTCTTTATAAAGTTTATATCTCTGCTACCTAATCATAAATAGGTATACACATGGCCTGGGCCAATCTGGCATGACTTGACCCGATAAGGCCCTCATAACAAATGAATTTGACATCCCTGATCTAAATAATAATGACTGATTCTTGTGTTTATAAATTCTTTTAAAGACTTGGCTCCGAGAGCACAGCTTTTAAAACAAGCTTTTGTGTACCTCTAAATGTTAATACTACATTCTTGCTTAGCTTCCTAAAATCTACTTCATTCATAATACAACTTTAATTGGAAGCCCTTTCCAATCACAGATATTTATAAATCTTTCACGTTGTTCCACAAACACAATAAGGGTGGCATGTGGCTACAGTTGGCATTTTTGATTTATTAAAAAATTGCTTTTACGTAGGAAAAATTACAAAACCGTCCTGATTATTGAAATTTACCCACACAGTATATCCAGGGCCTAAACCGAGATGGGGCCATTGCTTTTGTAATCTAGCAAAGTTCAGGCACTGCAAATACAGGAAGCAGGCATGTTGTCCTTTGGAAAAGCCAGCTGCGGAGTTGGTATTTATAGCAACTGGATCTGCAAGAGCAGCTGAGGATGAGAGCCCTTCCAGCAGCTTCTGTGCAAGAGAATTTGCCTGGCTTTTACTCCTTTGCTGCGTTGTTCCCTCCCCCACCTTGTCCTCTTGGTACAGTTCTAGAATTCTTAAAGCCCAGGAGTAAATCCTGTTGAATTCCAGTCTGTCATTCCTTGGGGTGTATGTTAAGCTTTCTTTATTTCAAGTAACTTGAAAAATGCCTGTGTTTCACCAACGGAAAGCAAGTGCGGTTCTACAGCTGGGAAGCATCCATTTGTCTACATTTGTTCTGGTGTAACGTGAGCTCTGCCTTCAAGTCGTTTTAATCGAATCTTTGTGAAGTATCCATATACTTAATCTGTCTTTGTGAAGTAGCCATATACTTGCGGGGTGGGGAGGTGGGTGGAATAGCGTGCTTCTGTTCCTGGTAAACTGCATATTCGTGGTTGGATTCTTTGCTTTTGACATTCCGATTGTTTTTCCTGACCCGTGTTTAAGTCCTACACAAACGCAACCAATGTTGCTCAGGAGCATGGGACGGGGTATAAGCCCCATATGAGCCCCAGAGAGCACTGAGGTCAGCTGGAAAGAACCAGCTGAATATCCCTGGACCAAGGGAGGCCAGATTGAAGACAACCCGGGATCGGGCCTTCTCCATTGCGGCTCCACTGCTGTGGAATCAACTCCCAGAAGAGGTGCGGACCCTACGATGTTTAGATCAATTCCGCAGGGCCTGTAAGACCTACCTCTTCAAAATAGCCTTCAACTAATGCCAAGCCAAGAAAGTGCCGCTGGATATGTTTTTAGCTACTGAACCTTACTGAAGATTTAATGTTTATAGCATCATAATGTTAATTTTAATATAACTTGTAAATTGTTTTAATGATGATTTTATAAGTATAACTGTTGTTGTATATTGTATTCTTATGTTGTGAGCCGCCCTGAGCCTGCCCTGGCGGGGAGGGCGGGATACAAATAAAAAGTATTATTATTGTTATTATTATAATGTAAGGCCAGGTATTTTGACTTTTGCGTTATCACATAATAAAAGTCGCTTTCTAGAGACGTGGATCTGGAATACTTGTGCCTAAATCCCACCTATTCCATTGAGTCATTGTGTGACCTTGGGCACACTCCTTTCCCAGCCTTCATTTCTCATCTGTAAAATAATAATTATGGTCTACTTCCTGGGTTTTTATGATGCTGAATCCTGATTTATTTTTTTTTTTAAAAGTAAAGGTAGTCCCCTGTGCAAGCACCAGTCGTTTTCGACTCTGGGGTGATGTTGCTTTCACAATGTTTTCACGGCAGACTTTTTATGGGGTGGTTTGCCATTGCCTTCCCCAGTCATCGACACTTTCCCCCCAGCAAGCTGGGGACTCATTTTACCGACCTCGGAAGAATAGAAGGCTGAGTCAACCTTGAGTTGGCTATCTGGGATCGAACTCAGGTCGTGAACAGAGCTTAGAACTGCAGTTGGAGCCCTCTGCTCACGACCTGAGTTCAATCCCAGCGAAAGCTGGTTCAGGTAGCCGGCTCAAGGTTGACTCAGCCTTCCATACTTCCAAGGTCGGTCAAATGAGTACCCAGCTTGCTGGGGGGAAAGATGACTGGGGAAGGCAATGGCAAACCATCCCGTAAAAAGTCTGCTGTGAAAATGTTGTGAACATCACCCCAGAGTTGAAAACGACTGGTGCTTGCACAGGGGACTACCTTTACCTTTACTGCAGCTTTACCACTCTGCACCATGGGGCTCTTCTTTAAAAAAAAAAAGTGCTGCTATCCAAATTACATTTTGGTGTAGAATCAACTTTAAAGAAAGCTATTCTTTTTCTTCCTGATGATGCACCTGCTTCAACATTGTCTGGATTGTCGGCATTCTTCCCAGCATTCAGGTGATTTGGGGGGGGCATTGGGGGAGTATCTCCAGCTGGCACATTTATTTGTCCTTCCTGCCTTTAATCTTTCCTACATTAATCTGTCCACCAAAGTACTGTTGTTGTAAAGATATGTCATATGAAATTCCATGCTTGAATCGGGACTGCTTTGTGGGCCACCTCATGACAGAACAGGTCACATTCTACTGAGCCATATGCCGCAGGTGGACCTAATAGCGGACAGCTAGCCTGGATTTATACAACAATTCCAAACCCTTGACAGAGTCATTTGTGCTAACTGGCCCTAACTGGATTCTCTTTTGTTGTTTTGTGAAGCACATATGCTTGTATGTGCTTTGGACCTTCATTGATAGCTTATGGGTTTATTGGTAGTAATCGAGCATCTGGACTGTAGTTTATATCTAAACTGGATTGAGAAACTGAAAGACATTTCACTTTTCTGTAATGGCTTTTGGTGGCCAGATATGGATATGGATATGAGGTTTATGCTGTATGTTTGAAGTCTTTACAACAGTTCCTTTGGAGCAAGTCAGCAGCACACTCATTTGACACAATGAGAGCAGTGTCTTTAGGACAAAAGATGGAAGTAAGTCTTTCTGAAGAGGATGTATGAGCCTGGAGAGCCCCTTAGTTTGCCAGATCACGCCAGCAAAGGAAGCTTTCTAAATGCTACCACAGACATAAAACACGATGTTAGTTTTGTGACCCGCCCTGACCCTGCTTTGCAGGAAGGGTGGGGCATAAATCGAAATAAATAAATAAAATAAACTACAGTTGTAGAGTTGTCTACATCATACATTTTGCAATCATTCACAACTGCAATTGTAAGAACAGTCATCTAAATCGTACAAAAAACGTAAACTACAATCCTGTAAGTCATTTATTCTTAATTCTTATTCTTAATTTTCAGTTTTATGTAATTGAAAAAGTATTTCCCAGTTCTCTTGAAATTCTGTGAGCAGCCTGTTGTGCATATAAAATGTTAGCTTTGCCGTTGTCACGTATTCATATAGTTTGTTCTTCCATTCCTTTAGATCTGGACATCTTTCTGCCTTTCATTGTGCTGCAAATATTACGCTTGCTGCTGTCACCATGTACTTAAATAATTCACTATGTGTTTTTGTAGGATTACTTGGTAAAATATTTACTAACATTTTTGGGATCCATCACAAACTTGAATTTTAATATCTTTTCCATTTCTTCATGTACTTCTATCCAATATTTTCTTGCTTTCTTACTTGCCTACCACATATGGTAACATGTTGCATTCGTATTCTGACATTTCCAGCGCTTTCCATCGTAGTCTTTATTCGTTTTTGCAATATCTTTGGGAGTAATATACCATCTAAAAACATTTTATACCCATTCTCCCTTAATATTTGACATTCAGTAAATTTAATTTCTTTAATCCGTAAGTTTTCCCACTGCTCATGCTTATATTTTCTCAAAATTTTTGTATCCATTTTATCATACAATTTTTACTTCTGTTTCTGTATCATATTGCAGTGACATTTCATAATTTTTTTTCCTAATAGGTGCTTTGAATATCCAGTGATTAATTTTTCAAAAGCTGTTTTCTCTCTTAACTGGCCCCTTCTTTGGCTGTTTGAATTTAGATACCATTTCATAATACAACCACCACAGAATGTTTTTTTCCTCTTGAATTTCTTGCCAGGATTTTATTTTTCCTTGTTTATCTATCATATATTCATAATTTCTATTTTAAAAAGGTAAAGGTAGTTCCCTGTGCAAGCACCAGTTGTTTCCGTCTCTGGGGTGACGTTGCTTTCACGACATTTTCACGGCAGACGTTTTATGGGGTGGTTTGCCCTTGCCTTCCCCAGTCATCTACGCTTTCCTCTCAACAAGCTGGGTCAATTTATAGTCAATTTTATTTCTTGTACTAATGACACAAAATAGGCATCAATTGGAGATGTCCGTGGCCGACTTATTCTGTTTCTCCACTGAGACCATATTCTTAATAATCAATCCCTCAAAATGAGTGCCATCTTGTCTTTGAATAGTTTTTAATTATTTCTTAGACCATAAATAATTGTGGATTCTTTCTTTTAGTTTCAGTTGCCTTCAGTTTTTAACGTTCCTTACATTGGGATTTATAATCCAGTCTGATATCAGATTACTGCGGCTGCTTGGCAGTACAGTTTGATATTGGGTACAGCTAAACCTCCTTCTAATTGGCAGTCTGTTGAATAAAAAAAAAAATGCACAGAAAGCAAGGTTGAATGAATCATTGTGCAACTGCAAGTCGCCATGATTAAAAATTAAATCCAAATGCTGCATAATTTAGCGCTTGAAAATGGCATTGTGTATTTTTTGCCCTTTGAGTGTTGTTTACTGCGTGTGGTTGGGAAACAGATTCCGTTAAAGGCTCATATTTGGGCATTTAGATTATTTAGACGGTGGGCTGTGTATGACTGTGTTGTACCTGCGTGTTTCCAGAAGACAGAGGTGGAATCTTGCTGCATAATTTCCAGTCCATTGGAGAAGAGATTGGACAGGAGTTTTGAAATGCTTTTGAGAGAAGAAATTAACACATCCTGCCCTGGAGTGTTTTCTGATCTCCAGCTATTATTATGGACTTTTTATCATGCTGACTGCCAGGGCTTTTTTTTGTAGAAAAAGTCCAACAGGAACTCATTTGGATATGTCCCCCAATGTCACCATTGTTTCACGCAGGGCTTTTTTGAAGAAAAGGCCCAGCAGGAACTCATTTGTATTTTAGGCCTCACTCTCTGATACCAAGTCAGCTGGAACGACATTCCCATCTCCACGTATGCCTGGAGGAGAGGGGCAAGCCCCTTCCACTAGCAGCAGTATTAAGAACATTTTGTTCAGTAGTTCTCCATCATGTCTCTTGTGATCTTCTCTGTGAAAAGCAAAGGGGATTTGTGCATGTTGGCTTCTGGCAAATCTAGGGGTGAACAAGACACGTTCTGTTGCTGGGCGGTCCTGTAAGAAGAAGAAGAATTGCAGATTTATACTCTGCCCTTCTCTCGGAATCAGAGACTCAGAGCAGCTTACAATCTCCTTTATCTTCTCCCCCCACAACAGACACCCTGTGAGGTGGGTGGGGCTGAGAGGGCTCTCCCAGAAGCTGCCCTTTCAAGGACAACCTCTGCCAGAGCTCTGGCTGACACAAGGACATTCCAGCAGGTGCAAGTGGAGGAGTGTGGAATCAAACCCGGTTCTCCCAATAAGAGTTCAACCACTATACCAAACTGGCTCTCTACACCAAACTGGCAATAAAGGATGTGTTATTGGGTCAGGACAGTGTTCATTTTGCTGAGAGTCAGAAGCGACTTGACAGCACTTCACATACAACATATGAAGCTGCCTTATACTGAATCAGACCTTTGGTCCATCAAAGTCAGTATTGTCTTCTCAGACTGGCAGCAGCTCTCCAGGGTCTCAAGCTGAGGTTTTTCACACCTATTTGCCTGGACCCTTTTTTGGAGATGCCAGGGATTGAACCTGGGACCTTCTGCTTCCCAAGCAGATGCTCTACCACTGAGCCACCGTCCCTCCCCTATTTCGTCTCCGTTATCATCTGTAGCGCTTATTCTTCTGCCAGGGTCCCCCGGCAACATCTGCTGATCCCCTTGGTTGTCTTCTCAGTTTCACCACGGTTCCTCTTTAAACGTTGTCAGTGGGGTGGTTTGTTCTCCCGATGATGAGGTACTGGAGATATAAATGTTATAAAGGTGATTTCAGATGTCAAATGGCAAAAAACGGGCGAATGATAATAGTACTCGTGATTGGATTAGGTGTGGTCTGCAGAGGGGTAGTAGGTGTGTGGAGATACCAGTGTATTGGTAACGAGACGGGAAACCTAGGTCTCAGTTCCATCCAGGAGAATTCAGTCCAGGAGGATGCAAAGAATAAATGAACACAAGTTTGACATTAGAAACCAGAACATTCGTTTGCTGACCTAAGAGTAGTATTATGCTTACAAAGGGAACTCAAAGGGAGATTAGAAAGAGAGACTGCTGAATTGCAATTGATAGTGAAGCTCAAGACAATGCATCCTCCTGGATTGAAATGAGATCTGGTTTTCCTGTCTTATTACCAATGTGTGCTGTTATCATTTGGCATCTGAAATCACTCTGTTCTCCAAGATATAAAGACCAACCCATGTGTTAAGATTCCCAATCAGGGTCTTCTGGAAAGAAAATATATCCAGATAGGAACATAGGAATACAGTCTTTTTTTTTTTTTAAACTTTTCAGAATAAGCCAAAATAATTTCCTCAGTGTAAATCGTGCTTGTCAGAAGAATCTATCCATACTTCCATCCTGCCCCCCTCTGAAGAAGTGTGCTTGCACACAAAGGTTTTTATCTGGAATAAAATGTTGTTCTTCTTGAAGCCACCATCATGGGATTCCTGAGAGCCCGTTTGGTGTAGTGGTTAAGTGTGCGGACTTTTATCTGGGAGAGCCGGGTTTGATTCCCCGCTCCTTCACTTGCAGTTGCTGTGGAATGGCCTTGGGTCAGCCATAGCTCTCGTAGGAGTTGTCCTTGAAAGGGACAGCTGCTGTGAGAGCTCTCTCAGCCCCACCTACCTCACAGGGTGTCTGTTGTGGGTAAAAAGAGATTGTGACCACTCTGAGAGTATAGGGTGGGATATAAATCCAATTTCTTTGTTTTCTGTTTCTCTCTCTCTCCCTCCCTCCCTCCCTCCTCCTCCTCCTCCCTTCCTCCGCAAAAGAGTACCAGCCCTGAAGAAGAAAGCAGCTCTCTGTGTGCGTCTGTGTGTGCACATATGCTAGAGAGAGAGACTTGTCTTTGTCTTTGTATCTCTCCTGCATGAACCAGAAAGCAGCCTGCCCTCTGGCCCTCCCTCTCTCTCTTTGAGGGGTGGAGGGAAGCAAGAGGCAGTCAGCAGTAAGCAAAGAGCCACTGAGGGAGCTGGGCAGGGTGGGGGAAGCAAGCTAAGGTGCAGCTGCGTCAGCAGCCCTGGGAAGGAAGCAGGAGAAGAAAGTTGCTTGGGGGGGCCGGATTTGATCCCTGCAAGGGCTGGAAGCAGCCCACGGGCTGCATGGTTAACACCCCTGATATCCGGTTGAGTATGCTTCCTAGCCACTACTTGTTGTGCTTTTCCTTTCTTTTTTACACTTGCTTCTGTTCATCAAACGCTATGCAAGGCAGTCGACTTTTCTTGCAAGGCTGGGTTGATAGATGCCTGCAGATTCAATAGGGAAGAAAAACATAACAAACTATGTTGCAGCATCAGTGAAATACTGTTTTGCACAACACTTAGGACTGGTAAGTGCAAATGCTACCAAGGGGCCACCTACAAGTAGTAAACGTTGTGTTAAATGGCAGTATAAAAGCAAGCGCTAGTCATCTGAAAGCCCCTAAGAAAGCGGTTGATTTCTCTGAAGCAGGTGGCCGGGGTTAGCGCCGATGTTCAAAGTTGCTGTTAGTGCCACTGTGATGGAAACTAATTATAGACCCAACACAAAAGCTTTTCAGTGTTGGTTTGCAAACAGAATAGTTAATTGCTGCTTTGGGTCTTTTGAAATATCAGATAAACAAATGTATTCTGTTTAAAACAAGCAAGCCTTTAATGTAAGCCCTGTTGTGATGTTTGCCTTACTGCCTCTTCATGGGGAATGTGTAATTAAATTATTAGTCCAGTGTACCATTCATCCAAAGTATTAAAAAATAAAGGGAGGTATGAAGAAGAGAACGGAATGGCTGTACGGACCTACGCCATGAGTCTGTAATGGGATTCCATAAAGGTATCAACTGGAGCTGTATCAGGTGCTTTTTTAATATGGTATGAAGCCCTTTACAGTGTGAAAAAGGAATCCAGAAGTCTTCTCTTGGCCTGTAGGGATCTGTGTTTGTGGTGGCTGCTTTGAATGCCATGTTTCTTCATGATGGTCTTGCATGTCCAGTATCATAAAGGCTAAAGCATTGCCAGTAACCATCAACAGTGTAGGATTATGGCCACAGGCAGGAGGAAATAGGCTGGTAGGTGAGTGTTGCTGGATTGCTGTCCAATGAAAAATGAAGTTCTAAGGCTCTCTCATCGCAGATCTTGTTTTTATTCTATGTTGGATGTGTTGCAAGGTTTGTATTGTCTTCCTTGGGTGTCCATCTTTTTGTTCAAATTGTACCATTCTATAGGGCATGGGAGCAAGTACATAACCAGAACTAGGCCTTCTATAGTTTAATCCCTCTGTTTCTTGTCATTCTGTTTTTTTTCCCTCACAAAAAGTTAGGTCAGGTTAGTCGACTTGTTTGCCCCCCTGTTTCTCTTGCAGTTGTCCACAAAGCTCTCTATCAAGTCCTATACCCATGACCTCCCCCTTTTCCACTATCCTTCACCTGCCTGACCCCTGCTTATCCTCTTAGCCAGAGCTGTGTGCCACACACCCTCTTTAGCCTCCAGCTGGTAGCTGCTGAGCCGTTTTGCATAGTAGACTCGGGCAAAGGCTGCGCAGCAAAGCTCTTGCGTTCACTCCCAACAGTTTTGGTGTTCTTGGCATCATTAGTGTGAAAGAGAGATCCCCAGAGCTCATAATTGGGATGTGGGTACAAACTGAGAACATAGCTCACTACAACTTAAGACAGAAGACTGTTGTGGGAAGTTTAAAAAAAGAATTAATACACAAAGCGAATATTTTTGTTTCTTTATATTTTAGATTTGTGAATCGCCCACCCCTGAATATGCGAGGCTCTGGGCGATATACAAAAAATAAATAAAAACATTTATTTAGTTATTTATGTAGTAGGCTTATATTCCGCCTTTTCCTGTAAACGGGCTCAAGGCGGATCACAACATGTAATAACAACAATAAAAACCTACATATCAAAGTTAAAACACCATATTAAAATTAAACAGTAAAAACAATAAATAAAACGCACCACCGGCGGCAGGGCGCAGTGTTTCAGTAACCAGTTGTAGGCCCACCTTAAACGATGGTAATAACAATAGGATAGCATTGCAATAAGGCATAATGTCACCACAGGGGAGGCCAACACCAACATTATAACATTACAAATGATTAAAACAGCCCTAATTGCATTATATATAATCTCCAAGATGGCGTTCTTAATTTAAACTTAAACCTTCTCTGGACCGTGCTGCCATCTCACAGAGGAGTAGGAGGCTGAAGCAAGAAGACAGAAGAAAAGAAGAGGGTGCCAGCCAGGATGGAAACCGTTGCTGTTAACCAAAAGCCTGGCAGAACATTTCGGCCTTACAGGCCCTGTGGAACTGCATTAAGTTCTGCAGGGCCCTGGTGGTATTTGGCAGAGAGTTCCACTGGTTCAGAGCCAGGGCCAAAAAAGCCCTGGCTCTGTTTGAGGACATCCAAATATCTTTGAGGCCAGGGATCACCAAGATCATTTTCAGAGGAGCGTAATGCCCTCCCGGGGACATGCATGAGGAGCCGGTCCCAAAGGTATGCAGGTCCCAGACCACTCAAGGCCTTAAATGTTAATACCAATCCTGAACCTGACTCAGTAGTCCACTGGGAGCCAATGTAGCTGGTGCAGCCCAGGTTGTATATGCGCTGTCCTTGCCATTCCCATCAGGACTCAGGCTGCCACATTCTGGATCAGTTGGAGTACAATTCTGTGTACAATTCTGGTCAGTGCACCTCAAAAAGGATATTATAGCATTGGAAAAAGTCCAGAAAAGGGCAACTAGAATGATTAAAGGGTTGGCACACTTTCCCTATGAAGAAAGGTGAAAACGCTTGGGGCTCTTTAGCTTGGAGAAACGTCGACTGCGGTGTGACATGATACAGGTTTACAAGTTTATGCATGGGATGGAGAAAGCAGAGAAAGAAGTCCTTTTCTCCCTTTCTCACAATACAAGAACTCGTGGGCATTCGATGAAATGGCTGAGCAGTCGGGTTAAAACGGATATAAGGAAGTACTTCTTCACCCAAAGGGGGATTAACACGTGGAATTCACTGCCACAGGAGGTGGCGGCAACTACATGCATAGCCAGCTTCAAGAGGGAGTTAGATAAAAATATGGAGTAGAGGTCCATCAGTGGCTATTAGCCACTGTGTGTGTGTGTGTGTGTCTATATATATATATATATATATTTATCCACTGTGTGACACAGAGTGTTGGACTGGATGGGCCACTGGCCTGATCCAGCATGGCTTCTCTGATGTTCTTATGTGACACAGAGTGTTGGACTGGATGGGCCACTGGCCTGATCCAACATGGTTTCTCTTATGTTCTTCTGTGACACAGAGTGTTGGACTGGAGGGGCCATTGGCCTGATCCAGAATGGCTTCTCTGATGTTCTTATGTGACACAGAGTGTTGGACTGGAGGGACCATTGGCCTGATCCAGCATGGCTTCTCTGATGTTCTTCTGTGACACAGAGTGTTGGACTGGCGGGGCCATTGGCCTGATCCAACAGGGCTTCTCTTATGTTCTTATGTGACACAGAGTGTTGGACTGGATGGGCCACTGGCCTGATCCAACATGGCTTCTCTGATGTTCTTCTGTGACACAGAGTGTTGGACTGGCGGGGCCACTGGCCTGATCCAGCATGGCTTCTCTGATGTTCTTCTGTGACACAGAGTGTTGGACTGGATGGGCCACTGGCCTGATCCAACATGGTTTCTCTTATGTTCCTCTGTGACACAGAGTGTTGAACTGGAGGGGCCACTGGCCTGATCCAACATGGCTTCTCTGATCTTCTTCTGTGACACAGAGTGTTGGACTGGAGGGGCCATTGGCCTGATCCAGCGTGGCTTCTCTGATGTTCTTATGTGACACAGTGTGTTGGACTGGAGGGACCATTGGCCTGATCCAACATGGCTTCTCTGATGTTCTTCTGTTACACAGAGTGTTGGACTGGAGGGACCATTGGCCTGATCCAACATGGCTTCTCTGATGTTCTTCTGTGACACAGAGTGTTGGACTGGCGGGGCCATTGGCCTGATCCAACAGGGCTTCTCTTATGTTCTTATGTGACACAGAGTGTTGGACTGGAGGGGCCACTGGCCTGATCCAACATGGCTTCTCTGATGTTCTTCTGTGACACAGAGTTTTGGACTGGCTGGGCCAGTGGCGTGATCCAACATGGCTTCTCTTATGTTCTTTTGGAGCTTCCAGGTCAGTCTCAAGGACAGGCCAGTGTAGAGTGAGTTACAGTAGTCTAGCCTGGAAGTGACCATCGTGTGGATTATTGTGGCTAGGAAGGGTGCAATTTGTCATGCTTTGCATAGATGGTAAAATCCCAGTATTGGTTTGCAACACTGTTGGTGGCTTGGGTCTCTGTAGGAAAGAGAGCTTGCTGGGCAATTCAAGCCAAAGATTAGGAGATAGATTCAGATGGGTAGCTGTGTTGGTCTGAAGCCTCAAGACAACCTATAAACAATAGTATCAAGGAAGCTCACCATGGTTTTCTCGAGGCACTCTAGCGGTTAGGAATTATAAGAAGTCGGTAGACAAAAATACTTACCTTCATTACTCTTCTTTCCATTCAGTCCATCTTTGAAATAATATCCATGTTGGTCTACAGCAGCTGAACAAAATTTGAGTCCAGTTTAAAACCAACGAAGTTTTATTCAAGGTCTAAGGTTTCGTGTGCGTGGATGCATGCTTCTTCAGATACCACAGAAACCTTATACCTTGAATAAAACTTTGTTGGTTTTAAAGGTGCCACTGCACTCAAACTTTGTTCTGAAGGCTAGGAGAAGAGCCGTGACTCACATGCTTCACATATAGGTTCAGGTTCCACCCATGGCATCTCAGAAGATCCTCAGAGAGGTACCAGGGAAGGCCTTTCCCTGCCTGAGATGCTGGAGAGCCACTGCCAGTTAAATCGACTAATGGTCTTATTCAGTATAAGGCAAGAAACTCTCGCATTACAGCTTTTGATACGTTTCCTACAATGGAGATTTTGGGAGGCACAAAGTCTCATGAGCAATTTGTTCAGTTAATAGCCAGACACTGAATGAGTTATCTTTGGATTGCTCTAAACTGACCTTGACTTAAATGGATTCGCATGTTTGGTGTGCAGTTGTGTTTTTTTTTTAAAAAAACCATCGAGGAGCTTCCTGGCCCATCCAGGAAATCAAAGAGTGGCTGCCTTGGAAACCATTTCAGTGCATAGTATGAGTGGATCTGCTTTGATTGTGTATTCTCAATGAAATGAGACTAGCTGGTTGCCATAGAAATGGCAAACTGAGAATAATTGTTTTCAAGGTTCTTTGTAGGTTTAGCGATGAGTCAAGCGGCTGTTTTAATAAGCATTCCTATTTATATAACCTTATACATCAAGATACGCCATAGCGGCTTTACGGGAGTGTTCATTAGTGCTATATGGTGGTACGTTTTCCTGAGGTAAAGACTGTGTCATATCTGACTGGATAGAAGTAATTCCGTCCAGGCCCACTTGGGTGAATCTGGGCCACTTGGGCCCACTCAGCTAACCTACCTTGGAGTCGGTGTAAAGATAAAATGCAAAAGAGACTCTTGACCTCCTTGGCGGAATGGTGGGATAACAATTGGATTGATTGCAGGCCTTATTGGAAACTCATTGCCAGCTTGAGAGGATGTTTTTAGATTACAGTATTTTTTGCACCATAAGACTCACTTTTCCCCCCCAAAAAAGTGGAGGGAAAAGTGTGTGCGTCTTAAGGAGCGAATACTGCAAAAAATTCACACAAATGCCTCTAAATTCACAGAAACGGCTCTAAAAACTAGGTGCGTCTTATGTTCAGGTGTGTCTTATGGAGCGAAAAATACGGTAACTGTTTGCTGTAAATGCAGGCATATTGTTTCTTTTGCTATGTGCAAAATATAGTTTTGTGAGCATGTTTTTAGTTTAGTTTATTAAATGTGTACCCTGCCCTCCCCGCTGAAGAAGGCTCAGGGCAGCTTACAACATTAGTCATAATAACAATAAAAACTAACACATTCGTACCTCATAATAATAAAATCAGTTAATAAAACAATTTAAAACAGTTGGCGCTAATAACAGTTTGGTGTTATTCAAAATGTTGGTGTTTTGGTTTCTCTGCAGTAATCTTTGCTAGTCAACCAGAAGAATTTGAATTGGTCCATCAAGGACACTGCATTCCTACTGCTGTTTACTCTTGGCCTCTGCCACATGCGGTTCTATCCCTGTAGGTGTTTTCTTGACCAGTGATAGTTTGAGGGCAACTCATTTGATCTCTTCAAGGTATTGGCATGTGCCATGTTGTAACATTTTTGTAGTTTAGAGTATAACTACGTGTGTCTTCCCAGGGAGAAATACTGGGCTAAAAAACCCTTTTCAGAACTTTACATCTTCCGTATTTGGTGCATGGGTTGAAAAAGCTCTTTGCATCAACTCCAAGAATAAGAAGGAAAGTAATAGAGCAGCAGTAGTTCCCTGTTTTTCTAATGTTGATCATTTCATAGTTGCTGCTTTAGGAATTGGAAAAAATGCTACTTGAAGAGATGAATAGCATTCGAAGCTGATTTGATAAATGGATCTTTGGTTTATTGGTAAACAAAAATATCCCAACTGCTTAAAAACAAGTTATAAACATTAAAACAGGAGCGCTAAATGCAGATGTTTCTGGGTATCTTTCTAAGGGAGCATTGACTCTTGAAAGTCTGTACCCTAGAATTTTTAGGTTGCTACTGAAATCAAATCTTGCTCTACTGAAAGCAAAGTCAAGTAACAGTAAAATCATTGCCTTATCATTCATCCATACCGATCTCCTTCCTGAATTTCTTAGCCTTTGCACATGGGCTATGCAAATAATATTTGAGCTTAGCAGTTATTGGTGTCTCTTTTGTTTGTTTGTTGCTTACATGCCTTTCATGTTTCTGAAACTTCCAGCCTGTTCAGATAGGTCCTAGATTGAACACTTGACTTGAAATCCATTCTCCATTTGTAAATAGTATAAACCTCTTGTATACCTTTGGTTTGGATAACGTTTCAGTGTACGTTTTATTTGTGTTGACCGCACCTGATAGTTTACTATAAAAATGATGATAAAATAAAATTCTGGCTGTTGAAATATATTGTGGTAAGAGGGAGACCCCTGACTAATTGATTGCCAGACTTTTTGTTTCTATAGTGAAGCATTTACTGGAACCTTTATTATGGAATCTGAAAAGCTTAACCCCGAGAACTAATGCAGTGGAAATATACTTCCAAAAATTCCTTGGATAATTTCATGACTTCCAGCTGCTGTAGTTGAATTGACATTGGTAATTCAATCAGCTTAGCTTGAAGGGAGCTCTTTTTCTGTCGCCTGTCTTGATAGCTATCAGGCTTTTATAAGTTTCTCCTTTGTGTAGATTAAAGAGATGTTGTGCACACTTTTATTTTTCAGTTATGTGATCAAATGGATTTCCCCCATCCTCTGGATTCCAGAACTGTCATATTTCATTTCATTTTATTTGATTTATATCCCGCCCTGCCCCACCGAAGCGGGCTCAGAGCGGCTTACAACACAGAAATTCTAACAATAAAATTCAAATTTTAAATACAATAACAATTTATATAGTTAAGAGATTAAAACATTAAAATACATTTAAAAAATCAGTACATCAATCCAGCACTACGCTATCTATCAACTTCCTTCAGTATTTTGGTAGTTTAGGGGGTTTTGGTGCCTGTCAGTTATAGGCCAACTGGAAGAGGACTGTCTTACAGGCCCTGCGGAATTGTCCAATATCCCGCAGGGCCCTGACCTCCTCTGGTAACTGGTTCCACCAGCAAGGGGCTGTTATTGAGAAGGCCCTGTCCCTGGTTGACTTCAACCGGGCCTCCTTTGGCCCGGGGATTACGAGCAGATTTTGGGAGCCAGAATGCAGTACTCTCTGGGGAGCATATGGGAAGAGACGGTCCCTAAGGTAGGCAGGTCCTAGACCATATAGGGCTTTAAAGGTAATAACCAGCACCTTGTACCAGACTCGGTATATTATTGGCAGCCAGTGCAGTCCCCGAAGGCCCGGCTGAATGTGCTCCCGTTATAGCATAGATACATGCTATAAAACTTAATTGCGTATGGAAAGAAAGAATACAGTCCACTAAAAGAAAGCTGTCCAAATCAATATAATTGTGTTAAAGAGCACAATCATATTTCTGTTGAATATAGGATGTACTGATTTCAGTGGAGAGAAGATACTAAGCGCTTGTGTTTAAAACTTGTGAAAAGGGTGCAAATTTACTCAGAACAGTTTCTTTGAAAGTTAGAAACACACTGAAGAACTCTCAACATAGTCTCCCCTTCTGAGTTTTCAGTCTGATAAAGATATCTTGGATTCCAGTGCAAAGGCTGGTGTGTGTGTGTGTGTGTTATCACTCAACGGTATTGAACTTATCACTGGTAAATACTGTGTTACACTGGTAAAATAGGTAATGTAAATAATGTAAAGGTGTATTAGATATAATGCAAACATATTGGTAGAATAGGTACATTAAATATTGTTACATATGCATCATACCTTCCTGTTGTTTCTAAATTTTATCAGAAACTACTGGCATACAAGTAATAAGATAACATACCGCAAGTACTCTCTAGTACATTTTTACAGTTCTGTATCTGAGTCAACCATGTTGCCCAAAGGCAAGTAGAGAATACCTTAAACTGGTATCAAACGGATAAGCTTGCCTCAAGCTAAGCCCAGATGTTTTATTTTTAGAAGATATTTAGCTGTTAACTTTGTAGAAGCAGCATGTCTTAAACAGTACTGAAAATTCTGCATGGTGAGCCGAACCACAGAGCAAGCCAAATAGTTACCTGGAGTGCCTGCTATAGACAGCTATGTAAACTTTCTGCAGAAAGTCACTCGCGTGCCTTTTTTGAGGAGTTGTTGAGTGGTAGTTGAGCGGTTTGTTCACTGAGCGGTATCTGCAATGGTCTATGGCAGGGGTGTCAAACATGCAGCCCAGGGGACAAATCAAGCCCCCGGAGGGCTCCTATCAGGCCCTGAGCAGCTGGCTGTCATCTGCTTCCTTCTCGCTCTCTCTTGCTTCCTTCTGCATCCCAACTTGCTTTGCAAGGCTTGCTCAATCACACAGGAGTTACAGAGCAAAACCTGTATTTTCTCCATTGGCTGAGGCTCCTCCCTTGGGGAGGAAGGGGGCAAGGGAGAGCTTGCTTTGCCAGGCACATCAGAGCTACTGAGCCAAACTTCTCTTCCTTCTATTGGCTGAGGTTCTTCCCTCTCCTGGTTCCCTAGGGAAGGAAGGAAAGAGCCAGAGCTTCCTTTGCCCAGTTCCCTGGGCCCCATGGAAGAAATACAAAGAAAGCACCTTTAAAACCGAGTGGTAATATTTTAACGATGTTTTAAATTTTTTTTAAAAAATCTTTGACTGTGTCCTTTATAAAGTTTATATCTCTGCTACCTAATCATAAATAGGTAGACGCATCACCCGGCCCAACCTGACATGGCTTGGTCTCATTTATGTCAGATTCGGCCCTCAAAACAAATGAGTTTGACACTCCTGGTCTAGGGTGCACATCTGAGCCTTCCATTCTCAGTGGGCTGCCCAGGACATCAACGCAATTGCAAAAGGGAAGAAGACGGTAGACATAGAAAGCCAACAAAGAGAGGAGGTATCTTCGTCAACTATTGAATGAATGTGCTATTGTTACATTGCTCAGCCTATGAAAAATGAAGGAAGGAGGCGAGAAAGAATTTGTGTAGGGCAGCAAAAACTTCTGGGCCGGCTTTTATGCTCTGCGCACAGGCTCCGCCCTGCCCATGCTGCTGTAAGATGCTCTCATAACAGTCTGTGCAATTAATTGTGTGCAGCTGAACTTATCTGTAACCTGCAATGTGACTTGTGTTTTGTCTTGTCTGGTTGGGAACTAAGGAATGTTCCTTGTTTGGTTCCCCCCCCCCTCCCGAAACCCCAACAGCACGGGTGTCAAACTCCTTTGTTATGAGGGCTGGATCTGACATAAATGAGACCTTGAGGGGCCGGGCCGTGTCGGGTTGGGCCATGTGTGTACCTATTTAAGATTAGGTAGCAGAGATAACACAGACAAACACAAATATTTCTTTTAGAAAACTTAAAACATGCTTAAAACGTTAGCACTCATTGGTCTTAAGGATGCTTTCTTTGTATTTCTCCCTTGGGATCCAGGGAACTGGGCAAAGAAAGCTCTGGCTCTTTCCTTCCTTCCCCAGGGACTGGGGGGGGGGAGGAGCCTCAGCCAGTGGAGAATATAGAGGCTTTGCTCTGTAGCGTCTGAGCAATTGAGCAAGCCTTGCAAAGCAAGCTGTTATGCAGAAGGAAGCAAGATATAGGGAGAATGAAGCAGATGATAGCCAGTTGCTCAGGGGCCTCATTCGGCCCCTGAACTGCATGTTCGACACCCCTGCCCTACAGAGTCAGCATAAATAAGCTGTGACTTGACAGTACATTCCACCACCAGTTTTGTTTCTCACTGCTGGTTTTGCAGATTGGTTTCTATGGAGTATGCATGTTTTTTTTTTTTTTAAAGCAGAACATTCATACAGTTTTTATGCATGCAGTGTATGCCATTTATATGTATGGTATAATGAGTATAAATGGTGACTTGTTCCAGAAATTAATGAGATTGTGTACTCTGCGCAGAAAAAAAACTCAATGCAAGGAAACAGAAAAATGCGGTGAAGATTTAAAATAAATAATCACGGGTTTGATTCGCACGAGGGGAGAAATGTAAAGGAAAACATGGAGTTTGAGGGTTGAAACAGCAAGGATACAAAATTCAAAATCATCCCACTATCTGAATCTAGCGAAGCTTCCCTGGCAAAGATACTGCTAGCGCATAATATGTTCGTGTTTTTATAAATATTAAGCACTGGCATTCTCTGAATGTCAGTCTTACCTCTATGCTGTAGCTAGTTTCCATATTCTGAAATCTTTTTTTGTGGTTGCGCTTGTTGTGCTGATGCTGGAGAAGACTCTCGGAGGCCCCATGAAGAAGGGGGTTCCTTTGGGCTGTCTTTGTTTAGAAGCGGTCAGCGCATGTGTGAATTTATAGATCCGTTGCAGTTTTGACTGGGACTGTTTGTGGGATTGCTTTGGGTTACCATTTGTGTTTTTAATTTCATGGGCTGTGTTGATGCTGCTGTTGCTACCCAGAGCCACATGTGTTCACCCCATGTGACAGGTCCTGGTGTAAGCGATAGTAATCCTTGACTTTGCCTGGCTGTCAGCATTCATAAGTCATCAGTGCCAGCAGAAGGCAAATCCATTAAATGTGGAATCGGCTAGCTGAGGTTCAGTAGCAACTGTTGCTATTTGCAGTCTGCACGGCGCATGGGGGGGGGCACCCAGATCCCCTTCCCATTTCGGAACCTTTGCCAGCAGCTCTGTTCAGGAACATGGCATTTGTTGAAGAAGCGGAATATTGTGGGCACTGGCCGGCAGCGGCATTCGAAGGCCAAACAAAAGCAGCCTGCAAGGGTGAAAGGATCTGGGTTCGTTAGCCCTTTCTTCTCAATTCAGTGGTTTAGCTTTCTGAAATGGAACCCGCTTCTGAGCTTACTGTCTGAATCAGGACCTTCTTTTGGACTAACTCCCCCCTCTCCAACACAAAATTGCAAGAATCTCTTATCAGGAAACACTGAATAAGTTTTTATCATTTATTTTTCATTTTTTAGGATTTGTAAATGTATAGGATGTTATTGAATGACAGACTGTATTTCATAGTCATCTCTCATGTTTATTCAGAGGTAAACCAAAATTTGCCATTGATCCTCCGCTTTGTCCCTCTTTGCCTCATGACCCACTTGTGAGAGAATTGCATTCCACTTTTAAATCCTGACTTGTAGGTCAAGAACCGCTGCCATAATCCTTTTGGGCTGCAGTAGAACAGCTAGATTCAAGTCCCATAACAACTTAGAGAGCAACAGGATTTTCAGGGTGTAAGCTCTTGAGAGTCAAAGCTCTCTTCTTCAAAGACTCTTGGTGATCTCTAAGGCACTACTGTAGTCGAAACTAGCTGTTGTAATCCTTTCACAATTGACTGGATATCACATTGCTGGTCCTTGGTTGAAATAGATGCTATAAATCAGGGGTGCCGAAACTTGCTTAATGTAAGAGCAACATGGAATGAATGAATAAATGTCAGCTGTTTGAGAGCTGCAAGACATGAATGTCAGATGTGGGAGGGAAGAAGGGACAAAGAAAAATATATGGGGGAGGTAGAGGTGGAAAGAAAGCAACTTTAACTTTACATAAGAACATAAGAGAAGCCATGTTGGATCAGGCCAATGGCCCATCCAGTCCTACACTCTGTGTCACACAGTGAAGAAGAAGAAGATAGAAGAAGAAGAAGATATTGGATTTATATCCCGCCATCCACTCCGAAGAGTCTCAGAGCGGCTCACTATCTCCTTTACCTTCCTCCCCCACAACAGTCACCCTGTGAGGTGGGTGGGGCTGGAGAGGGCTCTCACAGCAGCTGCCCTTTCAAGGACAACCTCTGCCAGTGCTATGGCTGACCCAAGGCCATTCCAGCAGGTGCAAGTGGAGGAGTGGGGAATCAAACCCGGTTCTCCCAGATAAGAGTCCGCACACTTAACCACTACACCAAACCAGCTCTCCAAAAAATTTATATATATACACACTGTGGCTAATAGCCACTGATGGACCTCTGCTCCATATTTTTATCTAACCCCCTCTTGAAGCTGGCTATGCTTATAGCTGCCACCACCTCCTGTGGCAGTGAATTCCACATGTTAATCACCCATTGGGTGAAGAAGTACCTCCTTTTATCCGTTCTAACCCGACTGCTCGGCAATTTCTTTGAATGCCCACGAGTTCTTGTATTGTGAGAAAGGGAGAAAAGTACTTCTTTCTCTACTTTCTCCATCCCATGCATTATCTTGTAAACCTCTATCATGTCACCCCGCAGTCAACATTTCTCCAAGCTAAAGATCCCCAAGGGTTTCAACCTTTCTTCATAGGGAAAGTGTTCCAGCCCTTTAATCATTCTAGTTGCCCTTTTCTGGACTTTCTCCAATGCTATAATATCCTTTTTGAGGTGCAGCAACCAGAACTGCACACAGTACTCCAAATGAGACCGCACCATCGATTTATACAGGGGCATTATGATACTGGCTGATTTGTTTTCAATTCCCTTCCTAATAATTCCCAGCATGGCGTTGGCCTTTTTTATTGCAAACTCACACTGTCTTGACATTTTCAGTGAGTTATCTACCACGACCCCAAGATCTCTCTCTTGGTCAGTCTCTGCCAGTTCACACCCCATCAACTTGTATTTGTAGCTGGGATTCTTGGCCCCAATGTGCATTACTTTGCACTTGGCCACATTGAACCGCATCTGCCACGTTGACTCCCACTCACCCAGCCTCAACAGATCCCTTTGGAGTTCCTCACAATCCTCTCTGGTTCTCACCACCCTGAACAATTTAGTGTCATCTGCAAACTTGGCCACTTCACTGCTCACTCCCAACTCTAAATCATTTATGAACAAGTTAAAGAGCATGGGACCCAGTGCCGAGCCCTGCGGCACCCCACTGCTTACCGTCCTCCACTGCGAAGACTGCCCATTTATACTCACTCTCTGCTTCCTATTACTCAGCCAGTTTTTGATCCACAAGAGGACCTGTCCTTTTACTCCATGACTCTCAAGCTTTCTAAGGAGCCTTTGATGAGGATTTTGATTTGCCACTGCCTTTTCCCTTTTATTAATCTCACTTGGACTAGCTTTCCACTGCTTAAAGGAGTCCTTCTTACCTTTTACAGCTTCCATTACTTTGTGTGTTAACCATGCAGGCCTTCTCTTATACCTCATTGTACCTTTCCTGACTTGTGGTATATATTTTATCTGAGCTTGTAGGATTGTATTTTTAAATAGCCTCCAAGCTTCCCCAAGGGTTTTGACTGTATTTACCTTTCCTTTCAGTTTCCTCTTCACATGCCTCCTCATCTCAGAGAATTTACCCCTTTTAAAGTTAAACGTGGTTGTGTTGGTCTTTTGGAGCAACTCTCTATTTATACAGATGGTGAAATCAATAACGTTATGGTCACTGCTCCCAAGCGGTGCTATCACTTCTACATCTCTCACCAAGTCTTGGGCATTACTTAGGACCAAATCCAGGATCGCCCCACCCATGGTAGGTTCAGAGACCATCTGCTCCATAGCACAGTCATTGAGAGCATCTAGAAACTCTCTTTCTCTCGACCAGAACACATATTGACCCAATCAATCTGCGGGTAGTTAAAATCACCTATGATGACACAGTTTTTACGTCTAGCCACTGTCTTTAAGCCTTCCATCATATTATAGTCGTCCTCTATCTTTAAATCTTTAAAAACTTTAAATGTATTCTCTAAGCCACCAACTGCCATGGCTTGGAGAAGTGATTTAAAGAGACAAATGCCTTTTCCAAGCTGGCCTACAGGGAGGTGGGGCCTTCGAGAGCTGCACAATATGTGTGGAAGAGCCACTTGTGGCCACCCCTGCTATAAATGTACAGATGGGTACAGCCCTCGTGTTCTGCTTGTCTTCCCTCTTGAAGCCTTCTTAAAGAAGCCTGTTTTGGGCCTAATGGCCTGGGCAGCCAGAGAGCGGTTGATGTTCATTGTGCTCCCTTATGCTCTGCTTTCACAACTAGGCAGCAAACTAAGATAGAGAAATTCCTTAAAATGATGGGTTGAGAGAGAAATAAATAAATAGATTATAGTCTTCACTTTGTTGCCGGCTGCAGCATTCTTGCAGAAAATGTCAGGAAGCCCCTTTTTTGGTCAGATATTTCCTCAGGATGCCCGACTGTGCAGATCAGAGAGATAATTTGAGACAGACTTTCCCCTGCTTCCGTTTTCTCTTTGGTAGCCAGGCAGTGATTTAGAGAGGACAGTGGGTGAATTCTGTTTGTCCGCCTGTTTGCTTACACATGGCCACAGATTGGGGAGAGAAGGGTTTTGTTGCTGGCAATAGAATATAGTTAAGAGTCTGGTGGCTTCTTTAAGACCAGCCGAGTTGGCAGGACACGCAACAAGGTTATCAGTTACTGCAGGGTCAGAAGGGAGCCACACTTGTGATTTGCAAGTAAGAGCAGGGCTTTATCCAGGGTTTGGTGGCCATCTGAAGACGACTGGGCTTGCAAAACAGTTGGGCTCTTTCCCACTTAAAATGTCAGTTCTATTAAAATCTCCGTGTGGGCTCCAGGCATATTTTATTTGCCAAAGAATATTATGGTGCATCACCCCAGTGTTTAAGCTTCAAAACATTCCTCATTCCTTTTCAGGCCCTTTTTGTCGCCTCCCTCAATGCTGCGTAGTTTCTGGAACCTCAGAAGGCCATTAGCTTTTAGCTTTGTACTCTAGCATGTGTTTCAAAATATACTCGAATGGTCCTGCTGGGAAATTCCCAAGGGCCCTGGAGCTTTTCATTACCGATGTGCCTCCGGCTTTTGTGGCGGCGATGAATTTTTCTGTTGTTGTTCAAAAGAAGAGCATCTTCTTTACGTCCCTCCCCTGCTCAGAAGCTCTTACTAAAGCAAAGGCGCAAAATGACCTACTTCTTGCCGTTTGTCCCTTTGCTTACTGTGATCGTGTTTTATTTCGTAGCTGTATTCATTCCCCCCCCCCCCTCCTTTATGAATACGCCTACCTTTCTGCAACGGCTTCTAGGAGCCCCCCCTGAATTGCTGCAATCCAAGGCTGCAGTCTGAAAACCCTTCAGTTATAATCTGACATGAGGTTTTTTTGTTTCAGTTAAGATGCAGAATAGGCTTTTCACAGCTGGAGCAGAGGGTGGCCCCTGTGATACGAAGCTGCCTTTTACAGAATCAAGAGTATTGATCCATCCATTTCAGTACTGTCCGTTCTGGCTGGTGACAGCCAGTGTTCCCTCTAAGCTGTGAGCAAAAATTCTACTTTGTGAGCTACTGAAATAAAGTTGTGAGCTACTGGCAATAAAACTGTGAGCTACTGCATAAATTAGTTTGCTCTGGGGCCATCCTTCCTGAGCTAAGACAAAAATGTGTGAGTCACAGACTAAAAACCTGTGAGCCAACTTGAGGGAACAAGACCCATAGGAGAAACTCAGTTTGAGGGAACAAGACAGCTCTCCAGAGTCTCAGGCAAAGACTTTCACCGATTCCCCACTAGCCTTATGCCGCTCTCTGTCTCCTCTTCTCTGCAGGGCTTCCATTGGATTTCACACTATGTGCCCCAGGGCTGCAACTTGCTCTGCCTCTTTCCTTCAGCAAACAAGATCCTCTAAAAATTGGTTTCTGTTTGATGTGTGAAATAGGTGAAGAGAGTTGCAGCCCCCGGGGCAGAGAGTGCAAGATATGATGGAAGCCCCACAGAGAAGAGGAACATGAGAGCAGCATAAGGCTAGAAGGGAATCAGTCAGTTTTCCTAGCATCTGCTGCTGGCAGAACTGAACCTGGAACTTTCAGCATGCTGAGCCAGCTCGGTCACTGAGCCGTGGCCTTTCCCCATGGTTGCCACCGTAGGTCTAGTTATGAAGTGTCTTGCTCTCTGGAGGGGCCCAGAGAAGGCATGGCTAGCAGCCAATCGGATTCATTAAGTCTGAGCCAGGAGAACATATACTTAAGCTGTCAATTAGTCTGTGATGAGCATCGAAGGCTGTTTCTGTAAACCTTTTATGTGTGGATATTCTTGACTTTCTTTTGTTTTAACGGACAGGAGACTCACGTGCTAAGCACACATTCTATGGCTGACTTGTTCAGAAAGAGTGAACATTGCTATGGTTTCCACTTAAAGCTTCTACCTGTTAATAAATTCAAATGGAATAAATAGGAGCCAGAGAGGAGATTTTCATGCCGTATTGGGGAGGGACGGTGGCTCAGTGGTAGAGCATCTGCTTGGTAAGCAGAAGGTGCCAGGTTCAATCCCCGGCATCTCCAACTAAAAAGGGTCCAGGCAAATAGGCATGAAAAACCTCAGCTTGAGACCCTGGAGAGCCGCTGCCAGTCTGAGTAGACAATACTGACTTTGATGGACCGAGGATCTGATTCAGTATAAGGCAGCTTCATATGTCCATTGTATTTTCAGGCCATTGTATCCAGGACTGAACAGGGACATTGGTTTTTTATCTCATTACATATGCTAAACCCACTCTCCGTGAGTATAGCTATACATCCACAGTATTCCAATGTATTTCTCTTTTATAATAGTGTATCAGAATAATGTTTTATATTGACATACTCAAAAACGGGATATTGGCTATTTATCTCATTACATATTCTCAACCCATTTTCATTTTATGTATTCTTGTTTTCTAATGGCAGACTAGAATGATGTTTAATATGTATAGATTAATGTTGATAAGTTGATTGGGTGGACTACAAGTTGGATATACATGTCCTTTTGCGATTCACCTAGATTTGCAAAAACACCATTTGGCAGAGAATTTTATTACCTTTTATGCTATCCAGACCAAATGGCCTAGCCACACTGTTTTATACGACCATGTGACCAGTTAGTTTGCCAGACTGCTAGTATTTCAGGTCACAATACCTGATCCCCTCGTCTGATGAAGTGTGCTTCAGAGAGCGCACGAAAGCTTATGTTCTGAATAAAAATTAGTTGGTCTTAAAGGTGCGTCTTGACTCCTGCTTTGTTCTGTTGTATTGCTTGAAAGCTCTTACCATCCATGTGAGGGGACTGGGTGAATGAGAGGGATACCGAACTGTCCTTGGCATCCATCAGGGCAGTGTTTTAATCCTCCCCAGCATCTGTCTTCTCATGATGGAATGGAGCCTGAAATAGCAGCATTTTAGAGAGCCATGTGAAGAGCACTTATCTGGCAGTAAGCCTCATTGACTAGACCAGACTAAAATTCGGAGAAGACCTTCTTTGTGATTTCTCTCTCATCATGCTTCAGAAATTGCTGAAGTGAACATAGTTGGACTGGCTTTCTATCAAGCATAATTAAAATTTGAATGTGCCAACTTTTTTCCTGCCCTGTTCCTGTATCTCGAAGAGCTGCTGAACAGAGATTCAAGTGTTGTTGTGTTCTCCATCATTTTATGGCCATGCTTGGAATAGTTTGCTTACAGTTTGCATAGCGTTGTACAGTCCTTGTGTTTGCTACTAGGAGTTTGTGTGGAGGATCGGTTATTTCTTATTTATCATTAGCCACAGGGTAATGGTAAATCACTGTCTGGGGCAGTGATGCTCTGTATTCTTGGTGCTTGGGGGGCAACAGTGGGAGGGCTTCCAGTGTTCTGGCTCCACTAGTGGACTTCCTGATGGCACCTGGTTTTTTGGCCATTGTGTGACAGAGTGTTGAACTGGATGAGCCATTGGCCTGATCCAACATGGCTTCTCTTATGTTCTTAAGTGGAGAGAACAGGCATTCCCAAGGGTATTCAGTGAATGCATGATTGATAAGTGGATTTAAGGCAGTGTAAGAATTCATATCAGTTACCTTTGGAATACAATGGCAGTATTTTAGTGAGGCTCTCGCAACCCTTCTTATTTTTAATTGTTCCTTTTTAGTATATTTATAGGTGACACTTGACGTGCTTTATTTTGGAAGTACCAATGTGGCAAACTTAACACGTGCTTTGGTTGTGCCTTTTACAGAGTTTAGGTGTTGTAAGCTCCTTCTTCTGTTTTTGGTTTTCCCAGAAGTTCTCGGATAATGAATATACGTTTTTGTTTGTTCTAGGCATACTCAACCCAAAGAATCCCAAGGAACCAGCAAAATCATTCAGCTTTGACTATTCCTATTGGTCGCATACCTCGGTAAGTTCTCTTCCTGTTTTGCAATTCGTGCCTTCGTCAAGCTCCTTTCTGAAGGTGGAACACAAGAGGATCTAATTGGGGACTGAGCTCTCTGCAGCTGCTTTTCCCACTACAACTGTGTAGGGCTTTTAGCCCTCTAAGTTTATCTATGTTTCATCTCAATAGGTTTAAGTGCTTTTTCCATCCTGGGATCAGAGCGATTACATTCCAAGTGATGGAAAGCAAGTGTGTCTAGAGATGACAAAGCACTGGCCCAAGTAACTGATGGAGTGGAATTTGGACAACAAACATTTTCCAACAGTGAATATCATTTGTTAAGAGAGGAGAATCTTCCTTCAGGAGCACTTATGACTGGGATGGGATGGAAGTTTTAATTCCTGGTTTATTAGGGAGGCAGGGAAGTGCCTGCTGCTTCCTGCTCCACCCAAAGTCATAAAGTTCTGTCTCTTCCAGGCCGCATCCCTTGTGAAAGCCAAACCTCTGGTCTTGCTGACTTCCAGTAATTGTTGGGCTTTACCATTGTGGCTGGGGTTTTCCCCCCTTTCTTTCAAGGGGAGGGAGAGTGAAACGAGGCTTTTCTGATTTCCAGCAGCTGTAATCTTTGATAATGTGCTTTTTTTGTCTGCTTGGAAGATGCCTGATGGGCCTAGCAGATGACTTTTCTTGGGCCAAGCTCTGAGGGATGTAAGCATGGGGAAGGAATTTTGTTCTTAGGCTTCCTCATCCTGAGCAGTGAAATAATAAGAGAGGCACGCTGTTCTGTAGTGTGCAGTCAGCACATAGGTAAGCCCAGGCAGGCTTTCCTTGAAGGTCTTATAAGCATGGTTTAGATCAGGGGTGGCCAAACTTGCTTCATGTAAGAACCACATCAAATGTACATCAGGTGTTTGAGAGCTGCAGGACATGAATGTCAGATTTTGAGGGATGGGAAGGGAAGGAAGGAAGGCAAATAGATGGGGGGAGGGAGGTGGGAGGGAGAGGTAGAAAGAAAGCAATTTTAAATGCATTCTCTAAGCAACCAGGTGGCTTGGCTTGAAGAAGTGATTTGAAGAGAGAAATGCCTTTAAAGAGAGAAATGCCGGGGCAGTGGGGGCTTCAAGAGCCACACAATATGTGTGAAACAGCCACATGTAGCTCCCAAGTCACAGTTTGGCCACCCCTGGTTTAGATGCATCACTAAATCATAGTTTGGTGATTTATGAATGAGCTTGGAAAGAACCCTGAACCTCTGTGCTGATTTTTTTCTGCCTTCCCTCTAAGTATGAGTTGGTTATTGACTGATAGGAAGTTCATTCCATCTGAACCAGTAAACTCTGGCTTATGCTTGGCCTGTAAACTAGGTTTGCAATTGGTTTCCAGTAACCCGTGGTTTGGATGCAACAGCAAACTGGCTTGCCAAGAACCGGGCAATAAGTAACTAGTGATATGAGTCAGGGCTTGCTCAGAAAATGCCAAACCAAGATTCGCTGTAACATCTGAACCATGCCCTTGTGTTCTGATAGTCAGAAAGTCTTGAATAAGATTTTGCAAGCAGTTAAAGCCATTGAATAGACAGGGGTTCCGGGAGCCTAAAACTGGCACTTGGGGAAACACTTAAGAGGAGAGAATTCTGTGTTTTGAGGCGAGGCTACAAAGAAGGCCCTTTCTCTGGCTGCCCCCACCTTCAGAAACAATGCAAAAGAACAATGGCAGCACAATATATGGAATACAAAAATATCAAAAATATTGTCTTGAATAATTTGTACAAAATTAAGTATATTATATTATGTCATATAATGAACAGCATACAAAAGTTGGCTTATGAGGAAGCTGCAGGAGCAGCGGAACGCAATCAAAACCGGTGTTTGCGTGAAGGCAAGAATTTTTCCTTCGGAAGCCAACAAGCAACGGAGGGACTCCTGTGGAACTTTGTTGTTGAGTCTTAGTGTACTCTGTTTGGAAAATTAAGAGACTTTGAGGGGTCCTCCCTGAAATACTGTACTTGAGACTCTTGTTTGGCTTTAATTTCTGAATGTATGCTTACTTTTGTATGCTGTTCATTATATGACATAATATAATATACTTAATTTTGTACAAACTATTCAAGAGTGTGTCTTGCACAATATTTTTGTACCACCTTCAGAAACAGCAGTTGCACCGAGCAAGGCCTTGAATCAACTATTTGGCTTTGATCACCTTAACTAATGATCAGATTTGTATGGGAGTAGGAGGCCCTTCAAATACCATTCTTGTAGGACCTGCACTGAATGGATCGATGACCAGTGAAAGTCACTGTAGGCCCGGTAGGCTTCTCTGCCAACCAAGACTACTTCTGCTGGGCTCTGAACCAGTTAAAAGCTTCTGAACTATCTTCAAATGCAGCCCCTCATAAAGTGCATTTTGCTGTGCAGAGAATGGATAGCAGCGGCCGGGTCTTGCTTCCCAAGGGAAGGCTGCAGCTGGTCTGCCATACCAGGTTGTTGAGGACAGCTAGATTCGCCAGCAGCTTGAGGAGGCAGCAGTGCGTATTGCAGACTTGCCCTCACTCAAATAAAACTATGTTTCTGTGCTTCATACACCTACCTACATGTGTGTTGCACTTATCCTCTCCCTCCTCCTTTCCCATGGCTTCTCTTAATGGAGCAGTAACTCCGTTTTCCACAGAGAGCACGGCAGGACAATCATCTTGTTAATCTGCTCCAGTTACTCCTTGAACAGGGAAACGTTCCGCTTGTCAGCTGATGTACCAAGATTATGTCATGCTGTACGGCCCTCCTTTAAAGCAGGAGTACTAATCTTCCCTTTAAACTTTGCTGCCTTCTAAAGCTTTTCATATGCTGTATTGCTCCTAAATGGAACGGTAGAATGTAATTGCCACTTAACCAGGAGCATCTGGTATTGGTTTCCACTGTGGCTCCCTTGATGGTTTGAAATGCCTCGTGATTTGTCTGATAAAGGGACACTGGGGCTTGTCCAGGCTACCTAGTCTTTGCCCCCAAACGCACCATGGCTAGCTTTTGGTCATATGGAAAGAGGGAAAGACACTTCCCACAATCAGTAATCTTCAAGTCACAAGGCAGATCAGTGACGATGTTGCAAAGTGGGATTCACCCATGAGTGTACCTACAGTGCATAGAAATTCGTAGCTGCATTGGTGTTTACAACATCAAGTTCTATTTCCTGGGTTGCTCTCTGTTAGAATTGGGCTTCCTCCTCTGTTAGAATTGGGCTTCCTCCTCTGTAAAGATTTCAGCAGCTAATGAGTTTGGATTTGCTGCCCTGCCTCCCCCCCCCCCCCCCCGCACATTTCACTTAGCATTCCTTTTCGATTTAAGTGCCTAAGTTTGAATTCCTCCAGCTGCAAAATGCTTCTATGTTAGGCCTTCTCAACAAAATAAAAATGCATCTTGAGATGACTCAGGTTCCCTTTCTTCCAGTCCTGCTCATCTGTCTGCTAACTTGCAAAAGGTATTCACTTGTGGCAGCATTCCCTATTTGGCATTGCAAATTAGCAAGATTCTTTTATAATAGAGGCTGGGAAGTAAACTTGGACAGCTGCACAAGCTGATTAATTTACATGGCTGGTAGCATTTTACAGTGGGGTATTATAAGCAGTCAGCTTAATCCTTGAATCATAAAGCAATAGAATATTCAGAGACCTAAGTTTTCCACTTCCCCCAAGAGCAGCCTGTTGTTGGATGATGTTATATCCAGTTCTAATGGGAACACAGTCCAGTGTCTCCCGTTGGGTAACCGGTTGGGTTGTGGAAGAACATTTTAAGCATTATGGTACCTAATGAAGTATCTTAAATCTTGGCTTGACTTCGTGAACGAAGATTTAAGAAAGGTGCAGTAGTCCACGTCTGCTGCAGGCTCGCTGGTGGCTGACAAGACCAATGCGGGACAGACAGGTCCAGCCACAGTGGCTGCAGGGAAAAGTCTGATTTGGGGTTGGTGCTGTAGCAGTGTGATTCTTCCTCAATCTCCTTTTGTCCTCAAGACCAGCTATGCGTGCGTTCTCAAAGGAAAAGACAGCCTGGTGGATGGTGTGCCTCCATGCTTTGCGATCTGAGGCTAGGTCAGACCACTGGTGATGGTTGATGCAACAGGTACCAAGGGATTTCTTCAAGGAGTCCTTGTACTTCTTTGGTGCCCCTCTATTTTGATGGCCGGTGGAAAGTTCGCCATACAGGGCAATCTTGGGAAGGCGGTGGTTTTCCATCCTGGAAATATGCCCTGCCCAGCGCAGCTGTGTCTTCAACAGCAGTGCCTCGATGCTTGTAACCTCTGCCCACTTGAGGACTTCACTGTTGGTCACAAAGTCACTCCAGTGGATGTTGAGGATGGTGCGAAGGCAGCGCTGATGAAAGCGCTAAAGGAGTCGCAGGTGATGACGGTATAAAACCGTCTTAAATATCCCATTCACAAACGTATGTTGTGATGGACAGACCACTGCCTTGGTGCGTAAGAGCTCTGGTTAATACGAGAAACATGGAGGGTGAAGTGGATTAGTGGTATAGCCCTTGTATGGAATACAGACTGTCCAGGTTCAATCTCAAGAGCCAGTTTGGTGTAGTGGTTAAGTGTGCGGACTCTTATCTGGGAGAACCGGGTTGGATTCCCCACTCCTCCACTGGCACCTGCTAGCATGGCCTTGGGTCAGCCATAGCCCTGGCAGAGGTTGTCCTTAAAAGGGCAGCTGCTGTGAAAGCCCTCTCAGTCCCACTCACCTCACGGGTGTTTGTTGTGGGGGAGGAAGGGAAAGGAGATTGTGAGCTGCTCTGAGACTCTTTGGAGTGGAGGGCGGGATATAAATCCAATATCTTCTTCAAGAAAGTTTGGGGGAATTAGAAAAAAACCCTCTTCTCTCCATGAAATCCTGGAGAGTGCCTCACAGTCAGAATAGACAATACTGAGCTGGATGGACCAGTTGTCTGGCTTCGTATAATGTAGCTTCATATGGCATCTGTAGTTATAGAACCTCAGGTAGCAAGTTCCTTGGGGAACTCTGCTTCTGGTTGAAGGATACATTGGGCTGTATGGACCATTGCTGCATTAGCTTTGATTCCACAATGGTGATCTTTGCCAGCCTTCACAAATTTAGCTTTTTCCAAGCTTTTTCCAAGCTATCCCACAATGTTTGAGTGTCCCCCCTCCCTCCTGGGGCAAGTTGTTTCATTTAAAAAGAGGTCCTTTCTGACATTTAGTTTTTCTTATCTCCGCAGCCTGATGATCCGTGCTTTGCATCTCAGAATCGTGTGTACAATGATATTGGGAAGGAGATGCTGTTACATGCCTTTGAGGGCTATAATGTATGTATCTTTGCATATGGCCAAACCGGAGCTGGGAAATCCTATACTATGATGGGAAAGCAGGAGGAAAACCAGGCAGGGATAATACCACAGGTAAGAGCTGATCTTAAGGTGCTGGTGTGCAAATGTGTTTCTATCTGTTTTGTTTTTGCATATGATATAGCTGCTCGATGCTTGCAGGAGTGCCTAATTTCCATTTTTAGAAAGCTTCAGCAACATAGCATTTTATAATCTTTAGTAGAAATGCATTTGGAGATGTTGAACATGCAAAAAAGTGCTGTTCGCATTAAAGAAATCTTTCTACCAAAAGCTTCCAGGAGCAGAAAACCTCTCAAAACCAGTGCTAAAAAAGCAGCACTAGGGAAGTCTGGCCTCTATGCCCTGTTGGGCCGTCCAGGGCAGCTGGGTGGTCACTGCGTGAAACAGGATGCTGGAACAGATGGAATTCTGGTCCAGTCCAGCAGGGCTGCCTAATTACCCCTCCCCATGCTGTTTTTTTTTTTAAACTTACTAGATTTGTCATGCTTTTTAACTGTGAAGTCCTAACGCTGGTATACAATGTTTAAAACGGAAACATGTTTTTAAGCTTTCATTTGGACTTCTTTAACTTTGGTTTGGGACTCAGTTTTGCTGGAGCCCACCCTCCCCCATGACCTTATGACTTATCTTCCCTACACAATTTTGTTAACTATTAAACCAGCCCAGAGCCAGTTTGGAGTAGTGGTTTAGTGTGCGGACTCTTATCTGGGAGAACCGGGTTTGATTCCCCCTCCACTTGCAGCTGCTGGAATGGTCCTAGGTCAGCCATTGCTTTCGTAGGAGTTGTCCTTGAAAGGGAAGCTGCTGTAAGAGCTCTATCAGCCCCACCCACCTCACAGGGTGTCTGTTGTGGGGGAGGAGATTGTAAGCCGCTCTGAGTCTCTGATTCAGAGAGAAGGGCGGGGTATAAATCTGCAGTCTTCTTCTTTGTCTCCTTCTTCTCTCCCTCCTCTTTCTCCTTATCTTTTGGTCTCCAAAAAAATGACTCCCCAAACAAGCCTGCCATAAGCGAGGAGAAGCCAAGTGCTATTTTCTATTTCAGGTGAAAAATCCCATGGACTGTGGTGGCCTCTCACAGCACAATATAATTTGGCTGTTTCTCCCCTGGCCCTGGTATTGAACCATTTAAGCAAAGCCGAATGTGGGCTGACCTCCTCAAAGAAATGCATTTTGCTGATGAGCTGTTTTGACTTTTATCATTTTCCTTTAGAATCAGCAGCAAAGTTCCTGGCTCTGCGCTCCCGGTGTAAAATAGCACAAAGCCCCGCTCTGTGCTGATAGCAAAAACATATGCGCTGCTGACATCTGACAGGGGTTTGGTTACGGTTTGAGGTTGCCCCTGGGTTAAGTGAAATGACAGCCAGATGTTTTTTGTGCTGTTGGGTTCATGTGTCCAGTAGGAAAGGAAGCCAGGCATATGGGGCACTGAGCATTTTGTATGTGGTTAGAGCCCCCACCCCAGCTACCGCATTCTGGTCAGAGGCTAGCCCCTCTTAGGGCAGGTTGCAGTAAATCACAGTTGCTAGGTTTGTATCTAAACCGATTTTAGGCAACCTGGGAATCTGATATATAGGGAATCTAGCATATGGCTCTAAATTTGCTGGTGCTGTCGTTTTTGACTGTCCTTGGAAACCAGGCTTAAAGCGGTTTACAGTGATATAAAGGTAAAAGTTGCCCCCTGTGCAAGCACCAGTTGTTTCCGACTCTGGGCTGACGTCACATCACGACGTTTTCATGGCAGACTTTTTTACGGGGTGGTTTGCCATTGCCTTCCTCAGTCATCTACGCTTTACCCCCGACAAGCTGGGTATTCATTTTACAAACCTCGGAAGGCTGAGTCAATCTTTTGCCGGCTACCTGAACTCAGCTTCTGCCGGGATCGAACTCAGGTCGTGAGCAGAGCTTGGACTGCAGTATTGCAGCTTTAACACTCTGCACCATGGGTCTCCCTTTACAATGATAGAAAAAGCAGTAAAAGAACAGTTAATACTGAAATAGCAGACCATAAAATGTTAGGCATTAGAAAACCAAGATAGTGTCCAAGTTCAGAATGGCATCGCTATCTCGTGGGATGCGTGTGAAGGAAGTGGGAGTGCCAAGGTAGAACTGTTGCTGCCCTCAACCAAATGCCTGGTAGAACCTGAGGGACCTCCTTTCCCCATATATGCCCCGGAGGTCGTTGCGATCGGCTACGCAAAACCTCCTGACCACCCCTGGCCCAAAGGACGTCTGACTTGCCTCAACCAGGGCCAGGGCCTTTTCATCCCTGGCCCCTGCCTGGTGGAATCAACTCCCGATGGAGATCCAGGCCCTACCTGAGCTACTGCCATTTCGTAGGGCTTGCAAGACAGAGCTATTCCATCAGGCTTCTGGCTGAGGCAGCAGGCGTCCTATTCCAGCCATTATTCCATCAGTTGGCCTCCCTTGTAGCGACGTTGTGTCTTACTACAGTGCTGTCCTGCTATTACTACCATCATTTTAATCTGGGCCTATAATTGTTTATTCTGTGTATGATGTGCCCTTTCCCGCCTGTGGTGCGTTTTATTTAGTGCTTTTATTGTTTCTACTTGTTTAAATTTAATGTATTGTTTTAACTCTTGATTGTAGGTTTTTATTGTTATTACTGTATGTTGTGATCCGCCCTGGGCCCATTTACAGGAAAAGGTGGAATATAAGCCTACTAATTAAATACATTATTTTAAAAAAAATCTCTGCCTTACAAGCCTTATGAAACTGGAATATGTCCTGCAGGGCCTGGGTGGAACTTGGCAGAGGATTTGAACATATATGAACATATGAAGCTGCCTTATACCGAATCAGACCCTCAGTCCATCAAAGTCAGTATTGTCTACTCAGACTGGCAGCGGCTCTCCAAGGTCTCAAGCTGAGGTTTTTCACGCCTACTTGCCTGGACCTTTTTTAGTTGGAGATGCCGGGGATTGAACCTGGGACCTTCTGTTTACCAAGCAGATGCTCTACCACTGAGCCACCGTCCCTCCCAGGTTTCACCAGGTTGGGGCCAGGCCAGTTTTCATTTAAAGGAAAAACACCTAGCAGAATGAAGCTTCTAGTCCTTATGCCTGTGGATATGAAAACTTAATGTCTGTTTCTGTGCAAACTCTTAAGGTCACCAGAGCTTTAGGCAGGGCTTCTGCTGAGCTTTGAGATTATCGACCTTTCTTAGGTACCTTTTATTCACCCCAGACTCCCAACCACTGTCTTCAGTCATCTGCTATTTCCCCCTTTCCCCCGTGAAGTCTGCTTCACGCCACTAAATTTTCTAAGAAGCACGCAACTATTCTGTAGGTTGTTGTGTGACATGCGTGTGCAAGAAGGTTTGCATGCAAATGCAGCAGCTTGCCACTAATTGGACCTTCTTGCTTTGACTGTATAGATTTGCATGTAAGGAGCTGTGTGCAGGAGCATATATATGACTGCCATGTAGAACATCTGATAGATGTTGGAAGATGCCTGGTTTCTGATCCTTGTTCCCCTCTAAAAGGGAGAGAATTTTAAAAAGCTCTTCTTGGAAGCAGGGCAACGAAACAAATGCATTGCAGATCTGACCATACTTGAATTGTTTTGACTATCCTCGGCACAGACTTGGAAAACATATTCTTTTTAATAATAAAGCACTCTACTGGAGAAGACTATCTAGGGATGTGTGTCCATATAAACTTGCCTTCTCACTTGTGGTAGCTTGAAGTTCTACATGCAGAGTGTGTGCGTGTTTGTGTGTCGGGGAGCATAAGAAAGTAGTATAGAATTGAGACCCTGGCTGTGTTCAGCCTCTTCTGATCAAACAAGAATGTGACGATTCATATGAACACATGAAGCTGCCTTATACTGAATCAGACCTTTGGTCCATCAAAGTCAGTATTGTCTTCTCAGACTGACAGTGGCTCTCCAGGGTCTCAAGCTGAGGCTTTTCACGCCTATTTGCCTTGAACCCTTTTTATAGTTGGAGATGCCGGGGACTGAACCTGGGACCTTCTGCTTACCAAGCAGATGCTCTACCACTGAGCCACTGTCCCTCCCCTGCTCTCCAGGGTCTCAGGCTGATGTTTTTCACACCTATTTGCCTGGACCCTTTTTTTGGAGATGCCGGGGATTGAACCTGGGACCTTCTGCTTCCCAAGCAGATGCTCTACCACTGAGCCACCATCCCTCCCCTGATTCAGCATCAGTCTTTGCTTATTCTCAGTCTTCAGAACTCTGTCCCCTCATTCTGACTGAGGATCTCTGCTCGTGGGTAGCAAACAAACCCACGTTGGTGGCAGCGTTCAATTCTGTATACCACAACAAATTGCTGCTGGAGCCTACGCACTTCCTAAACAAAGAAGTCTGGGTGCCATGGAAGGGAAGGGGTTTTTTGAGCTCTGGGCTGGGTGAGGGAACTGGCTTTTTCTCACCAAAAGCAAGCTGCTAGCTTTGGATCCCTCTGGATACAGTCAGTGGGTAACTTGGGGTTAAAGAGATTGTTGAAAGGAACCTCTAACTCTTACTTTCCTTTCCTTGTGCAGCCGTCTCTTGGAACTTTTTCAGACAAACAGATGAGCTCAAAGGATTCCTTTCCTAAAGATATGCAGAGAGATTTCAGTGCTTTTACAGCTGGGCCCTAACAGTCTTAATCACCCTTCCTCTTGGAGTCCTGCCCCACCTTTTTTTATGTTTTGTGCAGCCGGTCCCTTCTGTTGCTGAAGGGTATTCTTTTGTTTTTGTTTTAATGGCACAGATTAATATTAGTTGAATTTGGCTTCAGTCGACTGCCTGGTGATTTGTGTGTGTATCTGGAAGGGGAAGATGAAGGGAGAGCAGCCTTCCGGCCTGGCAGTCTGTTTCGGGGGGTGCAGTGGAAGCCAAGATCTATCCTGGCATTTCTGTCGCAGTTGTTTTCCCCCTGTATGTTTTTGCAATCTGAATCTCTCTCAATCTCTTTCTAGCTCTGTGAAGAGTTGTTTGAGAAGATCAACGACAACAGCAACGAGGAAATGTCTTACTCGGTGGAGGTGAGCATAAGGAATCCGCTGACTTTTCCAAGATCGCAGTTCACCGTCACCTCGGTTTTATTTCCGGAATAAGTGAGGCCATTTTAAGGCAGATCGGAGCCCTCTTTAAACATTGCTCCCTGCAGCCCACTGTGGCATAGTGGTTAGAGAGTAATGGGCTCGGACTGGGAAGATCTGGGTTCAAGTCCTCCCATGCACCATTAATGCTAACAGGATGAGCTTAAGCCAGTCACACTCTGTGTTTGATCGACCTTGTGAAGTGTTTGGGAAGGCAAGTTGTAATGCAGGAGATCTGTGGACTCTGCCTTGAGGTGCTTAGAGAAAGGGCAGAATAAAAATATGATTAATGATAATAATAATCCTCTGTCCCCTTGCAAATATGGGGGGGGGGAGTGAATAGGAAAGGACCTTCTGACTTGAGTTTCCTGAGGGAATCTTAGTTCTCATAAGTTGCTAAGCTAAAAACAAAACATGAGACAGAAAGTGTGTGAACTGTGGGAAGAAAAATCTCTGAAATGATTTGCAGCTCTCTTCATAAGTATCGTCAATCCTAAAACAGTCTTTTTAAAATCCATCCTTGCTCCCTGGAAAAACCCCTTGAATGGAGCATAAACGTAAAGGCCTGATGGAAAACAAGCTTGCATTTGTTGCCAAACCATATCAGCTGGCAACAAGACTAGCAGTGTTGTGTGGGTGTCATAGTGAATTTTCTTCATGCCTGATGTTTGGGGCAATGTCCATTGGACCTTTGGATTTGTATCTGAGCCATACAACTGGTTCCTGGATTCATGGCTGACTGTGCTGCCCTTTACAGTCTTCCTTTTCTCATTCTTTCAACAAAAGGAGAGTGAAAGTTGAAGCTCCTCCCTGGCTGTTTTCTGTAATCCCGGTGGAATGCAAAGCACATTCCAGGATACTGCTTTAGAATCCTTAGATAGAGGCTGTCTGTATCCTCTGTGGAAAACTGCTGAACTTTAGTTCAGTGATTCCCTAATGATGAGAAAGACAGATAAAGAATCCTGTGAATAGAAAGCATAATTCTGCAGAAGAGGCTGTCTGCCACATTTTTGCGTGGTCCTCCGTTTTGGGCTTGTCTCTATCCAGTTAGTTTTTATTCAAATGGCAGGGCGATTATTTTTTCCTGACTGTAGGTTTGGATCAGTTTAGAGCAAGGGTCCCTAAGACCCTGGCCGTGGACTGGTCCCGATTTGTGGTCTGTTAGCAACCGGGCTGTAAGTTGTATATTGTTTTATTATATATTGCAATGTAGTTAGAAGACTATGACATTGCCCCCCACTCCAAATTTCAGAGTCTCAGAGCAGCTCACAATCGCCTATATCTGCTTCCCCCACAACAGACACCCTGTGAGGTGGGTGGGGCTGAGAGGGCTCTCCCAGAAGCTGCCCTTTCAAGGACAGCTCTGCGAGAGCTATGGCTGACACAAGGCCATTCCAGCAGCTGCAAGTGGAGGAGTGGGGAATCAAACCACCTTTTTTGTATCTCCCCTCCACCACTACTGCGACCCTCAGCCCCACTGTTTTCCTGCCTCTGTGTCCCAGCCCTGGTATTCCTTGGAGGTCACTTAACCACCACACCAAACTAATAGAAATAAAGTGCCAATTGTATCATCCTGAAACCATCCCCCCTCCCCTCCCAGGAAAAAAATTTCTTCCACAAAACCGGTCCCTGGTGCCAGCAAGGTTGGGGACCACTGGTTTAGAGGCACAGCCCAAGCACTGGCCCTCAGAGAATACTGCCTGCTGCATCCCAAGGAAGGTGCACCAGTAGCAGGGACCACGCTCTGTGCAGCTCAAAGGCAACTAGAAAACCAGACCATGACAAAAAAAATTAATCTTCTAGAAGCGATACAACATTTATAACAACATTTATAAAGCAGAACATAAATATGCATCACGCAGCCTTTGTTGGCATAACAAGACAACACCGTATGGATAACAATAGAATCTGTGGTCAAAAAGAACATCTTCTCCTGGAAGCATGGGAAAAGAATTTTGCTACAGATTCTTGTTTGAAGGCTAATAGTAAAACGATCTTACGGTCCTCAGATTGACCCTCCAAAGAGTGCAAAAAAGGCTTTAAAAAAAAAAAAAGCATGAAGATCATCATAGAATGTACAATTCAGAAGATGGTGATTATCCAGGTCAATTATTGCTAATTGAAACATAAACACAACCTTTATAAAGTAGAATAAACTCAAATTGCATGAATTGCTGTTTTGGCTTGCCTCCTTTCCACTTCAGACATCTAATTAACAGTGACTCCTGCAGAATATGAGGGCTGGGGGTAGGTAACTGGGGTATACTCTAGATCTCTTGAGTTTTAAGAGATATGTACCTCTTAACTGGAAAAATAAATATAAATTCACTGCCACAGGAGGTGGTGGCGGCTACAAACATAGACAGCTTCAAGAGGGGAATGGATAAGCATATGGAGCAGAGGTCCATCAGTAGCTATTAGCCTCAGCCTACTGTTGGAACTCTCTGTCTGGGACAGTGATGCTCTGTATTCTTGTGCTTGTGAGGGGGGCACAGTGGAAGGGCTTCTAGCCCCACTGGTGGACCTCTTGATGGCACTTGGGTTTTTTTGGCCACTGTGTGACACAGAGTGTTGAACTGGATGGGCCACTGGCCTGATCCAACATGGCTTCTCTTATGTTCTTATGTGACACAGAGTGTTGGACTGGATGGGCCGTTGGCCTGATCCAACATGGCTTCTCTTATGTTCTTCTATGACACAGAGTGTTGGACTGGATGGGCCATTGGCCTGATCCAACATGGCTTCTCTTATGTTCTTATGCTTGTTCTCAGAGGTTTGAGGCATGAGAATTGGCCCATCAATGCCTTTTAGATGCAGTGGCTAAACAGAGCTGCTGTGTTTAGACGTAATATGTAGTGACAAATGTTTGGAAGCTGCAGCTAGTGCAGAATGCTGGTTGGGGCCATCTATCTGTAGGATAGGTCACTGATAATATAGCAAGTGCACTGGCTGCTGATCCAGTCCTGAACCCAATTCAGGGTGTTGGTTTTGTCTTTTAAAGCCCTACATGGTTTGGGATGGGGTGTTTAAAGGACTGTCTTCTCCCAGGCATTCCTGCCCAGGAATTAAGATCATGTGGAAATGCCCTTCTGACCACCCCACAAATTAAAGGTGCCCATTTGGGACGTACGGGAGAGCACAATTCAGGGTGTTGGTTTTGTCTTTTAAAGCCCTACATTGCTTGGGATGGGGTGTCTAAAGGACTATCTTCTCCCAGACATTCCTGCCCAGGAATTAAGATCATGGGGAGATGCCCTCCGGACCACCCCACAAATTAAAGATGCCCATTTGGGGAATATGGGAGAGAGTCCTTTTTAAGTGGGCACCCACAATTATGGATCCATCTCCCCAGGGGAAGCGTGCCTGGGCCCCTTACCGTTGATCTTCAGGAAGCAGTCGGAGGACAGTTTTATTTAGGATTGCAGCTTGAACGATAGAACTTTTACTGTTGGCCATTCTAATTGGGAGTTTTTAAACGGTGCCTTTTATGGGCTTTATAACTTGCTGTTTTTGTTGTGGTTTTCACAATGTTTTATTTATGCCGTAAGCTGCCTTGAGTTTCACAAGGGAGAAAGGTGGCTGACACATGGTTTAGATAGATAAGTAAGTAAAGTAAGTAAGTAAATAAGTAAGTCGCCCCCCTGAGCCACTTGTGGGAAGGGCGGGATACAAATCATAAAATAAATAAATAAATAAATGGTTATTTATTTAATTTCATTAGATTTGTATCCCACCCTCCCCTTATGGGCTCAGGGCGGATTGCAACATTTTAAAATCAACAATTCAACTTAAAAAGCAAGACAACATGACAAAACGGCAATATACCAACTTGCAGAACTATAGGCCAGTCATCCAAGATTCATTTATCATGTATTTTTTAATATAAATATATATCTGAAATACCGTTTGCTAGGTGGCAAAAATGGGGAGGGGGGAGCCTTAGCTGTTTGCTTGTGAGTTTTCTTGTGGGCATTAGGAAAACAGGTTTGCTGGTCCGGAAGGATGTGCATTTGGCTTGATCCAGCAGGGCTCTTCTGACGTTCTTAGTGAATGGCAACCTTGGAACGCTGATGGGTACTCTGACTGCTACTTTTCCATGGGCTGGAAATGCAGAGACAGAAAGCATCTTTAGCAGCGATGGCAGGAAGTGCAGGTGTGTGTTGTAGCCAGAGGGTTCTGAGTCTCTCTGAGCCAAAGGAATGCTCTGAATGTGGGTGACCGGAAAGGAGCATAATGGATGAGGCCATGCCTGAACAAACTAGTTCTTCCTCTTAAACTCAACACACAATGACAACTTCCAGGCTGCCAGCCAAGTCAGCATTTAGAAGGATGTGTATCCAGAGTTGGCAAGCAATGAAAATACAGCCTATGTAAAAATAGCACTTTGTGGGGTGCATTTGTTCCATATGTTTAGTCAGGCCTCCTTTCTTGACAGACAAATGTGTTGCTTCTGCTAAATTCCTTTAGACCCGCTGAATCAGCTCTGTGGAGGGGAGGGGGAGGGGAGCAAGTTTTGATTTGGGGAACATGGAAGCGAACGTGCAGTATAGAACGTCTCTGGCAATTGCAAGCAACTGCTTCCCCAGTATAACTTCTGGCTGTGTCTTCAGAACAGCATTTTATAAGAAATAGATATGGCAGTAACAATAACAGAACTGACTTTCCCACTTAAGCTAGGGCTCTAAAATGCAAAGCTGTGAGGGGTTCCTAGTGAACATAAGAACATAAGAGGAGCCATGTTGGATCAGGCCAGTGGTCCATTCAGTCCAACACTCTGTGTCACAGAAGAACATAAGAGAAGCCATGTTGGATCAGGCCAGTGGCCCCTCAAGTCCAACACTCTGTGTCACATATGTTGGATCAGGCCAGTGGCCCCTCCAGTCCAACACTCTGTGTCACATAAGAACATAAGAGAAGCCATGTTGGATCAGGCCAGTGGCCCATCCAGTCCAACACTCCATGTCACATAAGAACATAAGAGAAGCCATGTTGGATCAGGCCAGTGGCCCATCCAGTCCAACACTCCATGTCACATAAGAACGTAAGAGAAGCCATGTTGGATCAGGCCAATGGCCCATCCAGTCCAACACTCTGTGTCACATAAGAACATAAGAGAAACCATGTTGGATCAGGCCAGTGGCCCATCCAGTCCAACACTCTGGGTCACACAGTGGCCAAAACCCCCCCAGGTGCCATCAGGAGGCCCATCAGTGGGACCAGGACACTAGAAGCCTTCCCAGTGTTGCGTCTCCCAAGCACCAAGAATACAGAGCATCACTGAGAGATCCATCAATACCCTGTGGCTAATAGCCACGGATGGACCTCTGCTCCATATGTTGATCCAATCCCCTCTTGAAGCTGTTTATGCTTGTAGCTGCCACCACCTCCTGTGGCAGTGACTTTCGTGTGTTAATCCCCTTTGGGTGAAGAAGGACTTCCTTTTATCCGTTCTAACCCGACTGCTCAGCAATTTCATGGAGTGCCCACGAGTTTTTGTGTTTTGAGAAAGGGAGAAAAGTACTTTTTTCTCTGCCTTCTTGATCCCATGCATAATTTTGTAAACCTCTTAACGTGGTGGGACCTGTAGTCCCAATGGATGGTCAGAGCTGGCTGTAATCTGGAAGGAGGAATGACCGGATGACAGAGCACGTGCTTTGCAAGAAGACGACCCAGTTTCAGTTTCTGGTAGCTCCAGTTAAAGTATCTTGGTTAGCTGGTAGTCAGGAAAATCTTTCTCAGTAGTGGCCCTGGAGAGCTGTTGGCAGTCAGAACCAATAACAGGTGATCCTGAGCTAGAGGGACCAGTGGTCTGAATTTGAGAAGGCAGCTTCCTGCTTTCATATATCTTTACACTTGGGGAAGTTGGGCACAGAGGCTGATGCTGCAGTTGGTGCCACACCACCATTCTTTTCATTTCACCGAAATTAGTCATGCTTGTGTTTGTGAAAAGTGCTGATGGCAGCTGATGGCCAGAGAAGAAAGAAGTGTTTAGGGAGAGGATTCTAGAGGGCGAACGCACGAAGGGGGAATGAAAATAGCAGGGAATTTTGAGTGAGGTGCTGAGACTCTCAGGGTTGTGGGAATATGGCCGCCAAGGCAATGATGATGATAATAATAATAAATTTTATTTATATCCCGCCCTCCCCGCCAGAGCAGGCTCAGGGCGGCTAACAGGTTTTGACGGGTGAGAAGCGGGAGGATGGTCCTCTATATGGGTTACAAGGAAAGGGATATTTTGAGGTTGTAATCACTGTTTTCTTCTACTTCAAAAGTAGTGATGAACATTTTGAGTGTCTAACCTTGGCATCTCCGGGGTGGGCGAGTCCAATCTATTTGACTTTGTCCCTTGCCAACATGTCACTTGAGTTGTATAAAAGTCATCCTAGAGGTCCCTCTAATGAATAAAGTAATACTGTGAGAGAGTTTTGTTACCTTGACTGCTGCTTGAAAGAAACATGGATGTACCAAGAACCCAGGAGTGTCTCTGCATATCTGTTACTTACTTGTAGAAGTAATACCAGCGAAGCTCACCGCGACCCAGCCTGAGCAAGTTTCCCAGGGCGCATCTACAAACCCCTTTCCCCTCTCCTCACTTTTCCATGCACACTTTGACTGGAGAGGCTTGTGCAGTGATATGTGAGCTGCCTGCCCCTAGCCCTCCAGTAGAGAAAATAATTTTTCATTTGTCAAGATGTGAACAGTGAAGTGAGCTACTCCGTTTCTGTTTCTGTGAAACTGGTATAAACCCGTGTTTTATTTTTAGACACCGATCTAGAGAGTGCTTCTGTAACTCTTTTGGCAAACTATTTTTGGGTATATATTGATTCCTTTTGTTCTGAAATTTCGTGAATGCGAAAATGAAGCCACCTTGGATGCGGGATTTTGTCTTAACAGGAGAGATCTCTCTTAAGTACACGACAGCATCTGTATGGCCTAGTTCAGCAGTATTGCTAATCCTCTTATGCGCTCTGTGTCGCTCATTCATTGAAAGACATTCAGTTGGGGTTTTCATAAAGAAGACTTGAGGTTTAATTTGCTTGTACATGTCTGCTTTCAGGTCAGTTACATGGAGATCTACTGTGAGAGAGTAAGAGACTTGCTGAACCCCAAGAACAAGGGAAACCTTCGCGTTCGGGAACATCCTCTGCTCGGGCCCTACGTGGAAGACCTGTCCAAACTTGCCGTCACTTCTTACACTGATATCGCAGACCTCATGGATGCAGGAAACAAAGCTAGGTCGGTTACGGGATACGTCATACAACTGACTAAGGTAGTTTTGGAAAGGGAGTAGGCAGGCGGACAGAGGAAGATAAGTATCAGTCACACTGGCCTATATGGTGGAGGACCTGCCTACTTTAGGGACCGTCTCTCCCCACATGTTCCCCAGAGGGTACTTAGATGTGGAGCGCAAAATTTACTATCGATCCCTGGGCCAAGGGAGGCTGAAAATAGCTTGAGAAAGAGCCTTCTCAATTGCTGCCCCCCCCCACATTGATGGAACCAACTGCCTGAGGAGGTCAGAGCCTCTGCAGGACCTTCCCCAGTTCCACAGGGCCTGCAAGACAATATTATTTCAGATAGAGCCAGTTTGGTGTAGTGGTGAAGTGAGCGGACTCTTATCTGGGAGAACCGGGTTTGATTCCCCACTCCTCCCCTTGCACCTGCTGGAAGGGCCTTGGGTCAGCCATAGTGGTTAAGTGAGCGGACTCTTATCTGGGAGAACCAGGTTTCATTCCCCAATCCTCCACTTGCACCTGCTGGAATGGCCTTGGGTCAGCCAGAGCTCTGGCAGAGGTTGTCCTAGAAAGGGCAGCTGCTGGGAGAGCCCTCTCCAGCCCCACCCACCTCACAGGGTGTCTGTTGTGGGGGAGGAAGGGAAAGGAGATTGTGAGCCACTCTGAGACTCTTCGGAGTGGAGGGCGGGATATAAATCCAATAGCTTTCAACTGAAATTGCTAATATATTAGCTCTAAAGGATGCCTAAGGATACTGAACGCCATCTGTAACTAAATGGTAGTTAGCGCCGGATTGTTTAAATCGTTTATATTGCTTTAACGGCTTTAATTTAACGTTTAATTTAACTGTTTTATTGTGACTTTGCTGTGTATTGTGAGCTGCCCTGCGCTTGCTTCAGCGGGGAGGTCGGGATACAAATCAAATAAACTAAGCTATTTAAATAGAACCTCCAGATTCAGAGGCAGAAAGGAGGGGGCAAATAGCGGAGGGATGTTGCCTTCATGCTGTAGGCTTTCCTGTAAGCATCTGGTTGGCCACTGCTGGAAGCAGGATAGCAGTCTAAGCGGACCTTTCGTCTGATCAGCAGGGCTTCTTAGACGCTCCAGGACCATAGTCTAAGCCGACAGAGGTTGAGAATGTGTGCTGTGAAGCCTTCTAGGGGCCCCCAGTCTTTTTCATTCCACAAGGAGCTTTAGAATTCTGATTCGGGGTGGTGGACACAACCCCGGAGTGGCTGCCACGAGAGGCGGAGCCTACCCCACAATGGTTGCACCAGAAGGTGGAGCCAAATACAGAGACAAAGACCAAATGCAGGGGAGAAGCAGAGTAATTTTAAAAATACACAAGGAAAGAAGAGTGAGAGAGAGTAAACAAGCACTGTGATGGCAGCTGGTTGTTGAACGATGTTATTTTAATCTCCATGGTCAATTGGGTGTTCAGTGGCCAATCAGAAGCCCTGCTGGACCAGATACCCACCTGGCCCCATCCACCATCTACAAACACTTGATGGGCACCATGTTGGGAACGCCCTGCCTTACTTGGTATCGAAGTCACCCTGTATGTGCTGCTGTGCCTCACTTCTGGAGATGTGGTAGGATCAGAGAGGAGGGAGCTGGAGCAAGGGAAGATGGCTTGAGCGGGGCATAGAGGCTGGAAGACCCCGTTCACCTTTGCGGTTGCCTCTGGGACTTCCAGCTTTTCCGTGCATGGCTGCTATGTTCAGTGCTTGTACGGAGGGACGGTGGCTCAGTGGTAGAGCATCTGCTTGGGAAGCAGAAGGTCCCAGGTTCAATCCCCGGCATCTCCAAAAAAAGGGTCCAGGCAAATAGATGTGAAAAACCTCAGCTTGAGACCCTGGAGAGCTGCTGCCAGTCTAAGAAGACAATACTGACTTTGATGGACCAAAAGTCTGATTCAGTATAAGGCAGCTTCATATGTTCATATGTTCTTATACACAGAACAAGCATAGACTTCTTGGATGAAGTCCTGTTTTCACTCAAGTATGGGATTGCTTATCAGTTAGCATTTCAGGAAAGACGTGGTGCCCGCATAGAAGTTGCTTCTAGGCCTTTCCAATTCAAGAGCAAAGCGGGCAGCATGGTTTTGTAATCAGCCTGATCCTTACCACTGTAATCCAGATACATTTTTTTTTTGCAAGGTATAGACTGTTGGGAAAAGTACAGGATGTTGAAGAGACCAGTAATGAATAAAGTGGCTATTTCTGAAGGTTTTTTTTTTTAAGTGCTGGAGCTGGCAGGCTGTTTTGTAGGCCTCTTGTGTTTTCGGGGAAAAAAAATTGAAAATCCATTCCCCCCCCCCCCCCCTTTTCCCTCCCAAGGACGGTCGCTGCTACCAACATGAACGAAACCAGCAGTCGTTCTCATGCAGTGTTTACCATTGTCTTCACTCAGAAGAAACATGACCCCGAGACTGACCTTTCCACCGAGAAGGTAGGACATCTCAGGGTTGGGCTGTGGGAAGCAAGCGGGGCCAGGGGGATCCTTGCGGTTAATCAGACACTCCCTGGAGTGGGGAGGCATTGAGCGGGGCTTCTTTCCCATGTGTCTAGAGACGTGGGATTGGACTTCATCCTAATCTATGTAGCAGAATCACCTGTTTTGTGTTAGAGAGCTTTGTTCTTTCAGACATGCTTTTGATGATCGTGTGTGTGTGTGTGTGTCTGTTTTAGCTGAGCTTTTCCTGGGATGTGCGTTTAACGCAGGCAGAATACTAGGCTTGAGGGTAGAAACGGGGAGGAGGAACTCCGCAACCTAATGAGAAAGGGAAACCAAATCGCCCTCCCTGTACACAGAAGCGTCAGTGTTTCTGCTTGTCAGGGCTTAACTAATTACTGGCTCATTAGCTCTCCCTTATTCCGCATCCTCCCCGTTGGCCTGGCTCCATTTGGAGGCTTTGATACACAGGCCGGTTTTTAAGCGTTGCATTCTCGTTAAAAGGGAGTGGACTGTCAGTGGGGAGGGTGGGTGGGAGGAGAGAAGCTTCCTGGCCTTAAATACCATTTTAGAACACACAAAGGAAGAGAAACTCCAGCGCTGCGTATTATTTCAGGACCTGTCAGGTTCGAACAATAGAGATTTATCCCGCTGTATACAAAAGCCTGAGCAGTGCGCTGCCCCCCTCTCCCTCTTGCTTCCTGTCCCCTCTGGTGTGTGTGCTCCGCAAAGTGATGAGAGCGCAGCTGTCTCACTGACTTATCACAGCTAGGGTTGCCAACCCTCCAGCCCAGGTGGGGGTTCTCCCATTGTTACGGCCTTCTCCCTGCCTGCAAATGCCCTCCCCCCAACGCAGCGTGATGACATTACCTGAAAGTGACATCATTGCGCTGCTATGCTCTGTTTTTTGAGCAGAACTCTATGATGAATTTGAACTCAAACCATAGAGTTTTGCCCAAAAACTAGAGTGCTACTGCAGTGCGATGATGTCACTTCCAGCAGAAGGTCCCAGGAAGGACTGAAGAGCCCCCTGCCGGGAAGTGGGTTGGACCTGGGAACCCCAATCACAGCCCAAAAATCAGAAGCACAAATCGTCCCTCTGGCCTCCTTTCCAACCCCAAATCTGAATCTTGTACCGGGTGAACATATGAAGCTGCCTTCTACTGAATCAGACCCTCGGTCCATCAAAGCCGGTATTGTCTACTCAGACTGGCAGCGGCTCTCCAGGGTCTCAAGCTGAGGTTTTTCACTCCTATTTGCCTGGACCCTTTTTAATTGGCGATGCCGAGGATTGAACCTGAGACCTTCTGCTTACCAAGCAGATGCACTACCACTGAGCCACCATCCCTCCCCTCCCTCACAATCCTGTACACCATATAAACACATCCAATAAGCTTGTTGTCATTAGATGTTTATTTTTGCCTACAGTGGTTACGTATGTGTACATTCTGGTTATGAGAGATCTTTTTCTTTCCAACATGGGATGGGGGTGGGGGATGGATGGAGGGAGGGAGGTAGGAATATTGGGAAGCAAGGCGGAGCTACGTGTCCCTGCTCTGGATCCCTTTGCAAGAAACGGGGGTGGGGGTGGGGCTCTTGTGCAGAGACTTCCTGCTCGCCGATGGCATAAGCCCCGACATCCATGTAGTTCTGGAGGTTCTGCAGGTCATGCTGACTTCTTTCCCATTTTCAGACCTGCCTCTGACGTGGTGTGGGTCACTCTTGTTTTGTCCACCTGTGAATGTGCTTTCACTTTGGAATCCTAAGGGATCAGACAAAGACATTGGCTTCTGTTTTGACTGGCCTTCTCTCTTCAGGTTAGCAAGATCAGCCTTGTGGATCTTGCAGGGAGCGAGAGGGCAGACTCCACTGGTGCCAAAGGGACCCGATTAAAGGTATGTGTTTCTATAGCTGGGCTTTGCCAGGCTGTGGGCAGCCTTTAGAAAGAGGAACCATAGAATATTTCTTGTGGGGGGGAGTCCTTGCTGGGGAACAGCGCATTATGCCTTTTCATTATGTGTGCCTACCAAGTCATTGTGAGAGGTTAACCTCTGCATTTCTTGTTTGGAACTTTGCTTGCCAAGCAAAGAATTGGCTGCAAGCATTGGAGTGTCTGTTGCACATAGAGTCCCATCCGCACAGGCTCTCTTGCTTGCGGAATCCCACTCATGAAAACATGGCATCGTTTATTGATACTCGGAGAGTGGTGTTCCTTCTCCTCCCTGCAGAAGGAAAGGGAGAATATAATCTGCATCTCTGGTTTGATCCAGCATCTATGCCACATAGGATCCAGTGGTACAGATTTTCTGTTCTGGGATGCAGAATGGAAACGGAATGGACCGTCCTTGGAATGGACCAAGGATGTGAAACACTGGAATTCTCGGTGCTAAAATAAACACACAAAATTTAGACTGAACCATTAATAATAAAGGAAAGAGATTCGATACGTTTCAAGCTGAGAGGATGGCAAAGGCATCCATTTTTTTCCAAGTGTGTGTTTGTATTTGGGCAACCTCGGCCTCAAACGTCTGCTTTCCGTTCCAGGAAGGAGCAAACATCAACAAATCTCTCACCACGTTGGGAAAAGTCATTTCAGCCTTGGCAGAAGTGGTAAGCCCAAACTATTTCAATGATTCCTTTAAAAAAAAATAAACTTCACAAGGCCACTCAAGTCATCGAAAGAGAGGACTTCCTCTGGAGGGCCTGGTGTGTTCATAGCGTGACAGCGCTTATCTGATACGTTGCTTTATCACAGGGGTGGCCAAACTTGCTTAACATAAGAGCCACATAGAATAAATGCCAGATACTTGAGAGCCACCAAACATTAATGTCAGATATTTGAGAGCCACAAGGAAGGAAAGCTGGAAAGAAAGCAAATATAGATGGGGAGGAGGACAGAGGAAGAAGTGGAAAGAAAGCAACTTTAACTGTAGATGTATTCTCCAAGCCGCCGGCTGGCTTGGCTTGGAGAAGTGATCTAAAGAGAGAAATGCCTTCTCCAAGTTAGCCAACAGTGCAGTGGGGGCTTTGAGAGACACACAATATGTGTGAAAGAGCCGCATGTGGCTTCTGAGCCTCAGTTTGGCCATCCCTACTTTATCAGTTTTGTAAAGGCCTTTAAAGCTGTGCAATATTAATGATTTTTTTTTGTTTTAAAAAAACTTGGTAGGTTTGTTAAAATATTTCCAAAGGGGTGCTGGCTGTAACTGCCCAGTTTCTTCCTGGCCTTAAATACCATTTTAGAACACACCAGAGAAGAGAAACTCCAGCACTGTGTATTATTTCAGGACCTGTCAGGTTCGAACAATAGAGATTTATCCTGCTCTGTACAAAATTCATGTGGGGCTCTTCCCTGGAGACAAGCAGAGAAAGCCACAGGAGGTTTCAGAGCTGCTGGTTACCTTCTGGGTTTCCCTCCCCCCCCTCTGCTTATCTTACCACCCCTTAGCATCTGATCCCTTCCTCCTCAATCCCAAGGGAGAACTAACGGCTAAAGGAGAAGGAGAATCATTGGAGAGAAAGAATGAATGGGGGAAAGCACCCAGCCATCTCCCTCAGCCTTTCTGCCTCTCTTCCAGGGAAATGTTCAGCCAGCAGTCTGGCATCTGTATACTTCTCGCATGATATGAGTGACATGTGGCTGGGCTCCAGCGTAACCCTCATGTGAAATGGTGCCCAGCCCTGGAGATACCTGTGTGCACGCAGGCCCCTCCCTGTCTACCCAGCTGATGCTCCAGTCCTCTTCCTGCTCCTGTTCTCTTCTCCTTCAATCAGGCCCTGGATGGTTTTCACAGATGCCATAAGATTTGGATTACATGCCATTTTGCACCTCAGAAAGTAGTGTTTGTATATGGAGCAGTTCCTCAGTGGAACAGGCTTCCTCAGGAGTTGGTGGACTCTCCTTCCTTGGAGGTTTTTAAGCAGAGGCTAGACAGCCATCTGACAGCAGTGTGGATCCTGTGAATTTAGGGGGAGGTGTTTGTGAGTTTCCTGCATTGTTCAGGGGGTTGGACTAGATGACCCTGGAGGTTCCTTCCAACTCTAGGATTCTATTAGGAAGAGCTTCCTGACCATTCGAGCACTTCCTCAGTGGAACAGGCTTCCTCCTTGGGAGGTGGTTGGCTCTTCTTCCTTGAAGGTTTTGAAGAAGAGGCTAGATGGCCATCTGACAGCAATGAAGATCCTGGGCATTTAGGGGGAGGGGTTTGTGAGTTTCCTGCATTGTGCAGGGGGTTGGACTAGTAGGCCCTGAGGGTCCGTTCCAACTCTAGGATTCTATTAGGAAGAACTTCCGGATGGTTAGAGCACTTCCTCAGTGGAACAGGCTTCCTCCTTGGGAGGTGGTGGGCTCTCCTTCCTTGGAGGTTTTTAAGCAGAGACTAGATGGCCATTCTATTAGGAAGAGCTTCCTGACCATTCGAGCACTTCCTCAGTGGAACAGGCTTCCTCCTTGGGAGGTGGTTGGCAATGTGGATCCTGTGAATTTAGGGGGAGGTGTTTGTGAATTTCCAGCAGGGGGTTGGACTAGATGACCCTGGAGGGTGCTTCCATCTCTATGATTCTATGTTTCCTGATCACTGGTGCCTATTTCAATAACCTATGCTCCCTTGCTCTACAAACTTATTTCTACATTCTTCCTTTCTTCTTTTAATGCTTCCAAATTTAGGATAACTGCACCAGCAAGGTATGACGGCGGTGGGAGCAAGGAGCGAAACAGTCATCTTTGGTGACTAAGCTTTGGTAGTTTATAGACCCCGGTTCCTTGAGGGTGGGAGAAGCCAGGAGCAGGGATCCATGGAGAACTGGGGCTCTACAGCTGAGGGTGAATTCTCACTAGTGTAACTTTACAGTGAGAACGGCTGTCATCTCTCAGTATCGTGTGGCCAGCCTACTCCAGTAAGGAGCCGTAGACTGTTTAAATGCATCTCTTTCTCTTGTATGTGGCTCTTACAAAAGATTGCAGTGTTCGCTCAGCCGAGGATTCACACCTACTTCAGCAATTCTGCAGTATCAGGTGTCGCCAAACGGCTCACGGTGCCTGAAGGAAAAGAGAATTTCCATGTCAAAAGCATGACGTGTATCCCTGATCTTGACTTAACATGGGTTTTCCCTATTGTAGAAATAGAAATAGGACACGTGTCTCCTTGCAGCTTAGAATTAAAATCTAGTTTAGCGAAGCAATAGGAGCTTCGGTTGTGGTGAATAACCATTAGAGCTGAACCACGTCAAATGAGGGAAATCCATGATCTGATCTCCCAGTGTTCTTTTCAGTGTTACGAAGCAGTTCCCAGAGAGTGCGTTCACGTGGGGTTCTGCCATACGCACCGCATATCATTCAACTCTTTCCCCTGTGGTGCTTTCTTAATATGTCACTCCTCTTACTGGTGTTGGGAAAACTGTGAAGGGAGGGGTGGTCAAACTCCCCCCCCCGGAAACTTTGCATCCACCTCTGGCTGCTTAACATTGCATGTACTTTGGGAGAACTTTTGTGTGGGTTTCTCACGTAATGCTGGTTTAGAGCCTTTATTGTCCAATAAAACTGTAAGATTGTGCTTGCCTTCTTGTTGCAACGGTAGGGCTCTCAAGGCCAGCAGTCGCCTTATTTATTTGATGCTAGGGTGATTTGCGTGTGTAGCACATTGCTGGAACTCCTGCTTTATGCTTTAAATTCTCGCAAGCGAGGTACAAATGAATCCAACAGAGCTAACTTGGATCGGGCACTAACTCTAGACGTATAAGCCATCCTCCGGGCCCTTGGCTTCCGTCGCACATCTGCTGGCCACAAAGCCGCTGTGCTGTCTGGTGTTCTTGTATGAGGCCATCCGTGGTTGTTGCCATGTGGCAGCTGGCTGAAGCCGCTCCAGGTGATAGCTGGGGCCATAGAATGGGTTGATGGCTTTCTCCCGTACTGCTATGAATCGGGTGCTTTCTCCTCCCACCACTTCATGATAGGTGGCATAGTATAAATCACCTGGTGTGGGTTTTTTGCACATGAGGAGGTACCTCCGTGGCAATGGCTGTCTCATGGGATGCTATAAAGTGGCCTCTGCTTGTTGTCGGTAACATGTCTATGGCAGACTCTTCTTACAGATTCTGCTAAAGAGGTTGTATTTGCCACAACTCAATTCATATCTTGCACCAACCCTCAGAATATGCTAGCCATAAATGCCTATAGAAACCTAAACAATCACCATGTTATGCACTGACAGTGATAATGCGACTTGCTATAATAATAAATTTGTATATTTAACTGTCATAGATGATATAGACAGTAGGAGCCTAGACCTAGTGCGGGCTCCAGGGAAGCCTGTAGTTACAGGACCTACATTTCCCAGGATCCCTTCCGAACCCCTGATTGAGTGGGCAACAGTTTTGGAGGGAAAATTTGCACAAAGGGTTGAGAACTGGGAGGAAATAATATAAATAAAAAGGCCTAGCTACAGATGGGGAAGTGTTCTCTCTGGAAAGGCTGTATTCAGGAGTGGTGTCTCTGGAAAGGCTGCAGCAGGAGGGTGCCTCCCCCAAGGGTGGTGAGTCTTTGGCATTAGAGGAAGGGAACATCTAGTTAAAGGGACCACTGATAAGCTTGCAACATACGTAGACAAAAATGTCCTTGTTCTTTATTCACTTGCAGCCTTGTGTCTAACCTGTTACTAGTTTGTTAAATATACAAATTTATTTAAACAGCAAGTCACGGTATCACTGTCATTGCATGACACAGTGTTGTTTGGGTTTCTGTATGCTTTCATTTTCTGTCTGCTCGGGACTCCCTCTCCAAAGAGCAATGACTACAGTGCTGGTTTTGCGGTTCAGCCGTCTGGCCATACCAGAGTTGGTGCACGCTGTAGTTTGCCAGCCCATTTCCCGCTGTTGTTTCCCCACTCTGCCATGGAAGTTTCGCTGGCTGACCTTGGACCAGTCGCAGTCTCTCAGCCTAACCTACCTCTCAGGGCTGTTGTGAGGCTCAAGACAGAAGGAGAGGGAAATAACGTTGCCACTTTGGGGAGAAAAGTAGGGTATAAATGCCTAAATAAAAATTAAGGCAGAGCTAGGACAGCAATTCAGCAGCATGGAATCCCTTATTTCAGAGGATTTAAAATACTCTTTCTCTGAGCCTGGGGTCCAGCACCCCGAGTGCAAATGGCTTTGAGAAGTTGCTTTCAGGGCCAGATTTGGTTTTCTCAGCCTAAATGTCCTGGGCTAGAATCCAAAGCAATGTATAACTAGTTCTTCGCCAAAAAGGATGCCTTAGGTGTGGCTTTCATAGCAGTGGCCACATGGCAAGTTGCTTTTTGAATTTGAAAAGGCCTTCCAAAGGAGACTGTGATGGTGCAACGAAGGCGCTGCCAGGCATTCCCAAACCCCTCGGCGTCATTGCAGGAGTTCTTTGGATTCTGGCCCCTGAATCATCGTGCCGTTTTTGTCCTGCCCTCTCTTCCCACTTGTCACTATTTCTCACTGCTGTTTCTTTTGAGGTGTCTCTGTATCACATGCCTTAATTGCAGTTTGAAATCATTTTTAGCAAATACGTCACTTGAAGGAACAGATTTTACAGCACTTAAATGTCTATTTGCAGAGCAAGAAGAAAAAGAAGACTGACTTTATTCCGTACAGGGATTCTGTGCTGACGTGGCTGCTTCGGGAAAACCTAGGTATGCTGATGCGGAGAAAGCTGTCCTCGAGTTTAAATTTACAGCTGGTTATCGATTTCCTTTTGCTGTGCTACGTTTAGGTTATGACGGAGCCACCACCTTTGAGACTGGGGCTTAGAGATGCTGTTGCTCAGTGGTAGAGCCTCTGCTTGGCGTGCAGAAAGTCCCAAGTTCAGCCTCTGGCATCTCCAATTAAAAGGACAGGGCAGTAGGAGATGTGGAAGACTTCAGCCTGAGTCTCTGGAGAGCCCCTGCCAGCCTGAGTAGACAATACTGAGCTTGATGGACCAAGTGGGCCAATGGCCCATCCGGTCCAACACTCTGTGTCACATATATTGGCCACTGTGTGACACAGAGTGTTGGACTGGATGGGCCATTGGTCTGATCCAACATGGCTTCTCTTATGTTTTTAAGCGTAATGTAGATTCAGTGTAAGGTAGATTCATGAGGCATGCCCTGTGGCTTGAGGTAGGACCATGGCTCTCTAAAAGAGCATTTACTAGAACAGCATGCAGAAAGTGGCAGATTCCATTTCAAAAGGTGAGGTAGTAAATGCCTGAAGCCCTGGAGAGCTGCTGCCAGTCAGATCAGGCAATACTGGGTTTGATAGACCAGTAATAATATAATAATAATACTTTTTATTTATATCCTGCCCTCCCCGCAAAGCAGGCTCAGGGCAGCTCACAACACGTAAATACAATGTACAATAAAACCATATACAATAATTACAATTTCAATTATAAAATCATCCTTAAAATCATTAAAACTTACATTAAGATTAACATTATGGTGCTATAGTTAAGATCTTCCATAAAATCCAGTGACTAAAACGTAAAACATATCCAGCAGGACTTTCTTGGCTCGGTATTAAGTGAAGGCTATTTTAAAGAGGTGGGTCTTGCAGGCCCTGTGGAATTGGTCTAAACATCACAGGGCCCGTACCTCCTCCGGAAGTTGGTTCCACAGTAGGGGAGCTGCTATGGAGAAGGCCCGATCCCGGGTGGTCTTCAATCTAGCCTCCCTTGGCCCAAGGATATTCAGCTGGTTCTTTCCAGCTGACCTCAGCGCTCTCTGGGGTTCATACGGGGAAAGACGGTCCCTCAAGTAGACAGGTCCTGAAATGACAGCGCAAGTCGGCTTCATGTATAAACCCCGTTAAGGTTTAGCAAATCTTGGCTTTTTTTTTTAGCTGTTTAATAGTTGTCATGGTTCTAGAAAAATGAAGTCTAATGAAGGTTAGATTTGGTGTGTTTGTTTCTGTGAAACCAGTGAGGACTTAACAGCTCCTTAGACACAAGACTTGTGTGTCATCTTTCAAATGCATACCCTGTTTAAGAGATAAAATAAACTGATAATTTTGTTGCTTATAATTGTCCCCGTTACATAGTCAGGAGTCCGATTTGTGACGTACATAAAACCATCTTAGGTTTATTTTTGTAATATTTTTCTGCCTTGCAGGTGGCAACTCCCGAACTGCCATGGTGGCTGCTTTGAGTCCGGCAGATATAAACTACGATGAAACTTTAAGCACTTTAAGGTATTTTTCTGTAATGTGAGGTAGAACCTCTGGGTGTTCTGTTTTGCCTTCTGTCCCGTCGTTTGTCATGTGAAGCTTAAATGGCAAGTCTCTGAAAAGTGAATCGGAGGCTCTGCAGTCCGCTCCTTGGAACCCTAAAATTCAAGCAGGGAGAGGAGAGCTAGTTACTGGGATCCACTTTTAGAAAGGTAGTCTGCATGAACTGGGCAACTGTGAGTTTTGAGAATGTGGTAGGACTGCTGCGTGCATAACTTGTAAAACTTTGGATGGAAGCAAATATCCTGAGGAACAGTATCCCCCGGGGCTCATTGCAGCTCCTGAAGGAACAGAGGGCTAGAAAAAGCTTTAAAATCATGTGCCTCTAGCACCGGGGTGTCAAACTGATTTGTTATGAGGGCCAAATCTGACATAAATGAGACTTTGTTGGGCCAAGCCATGTGAGGCTGGGCCATGTGTGTACCTAGTTAAGATTAGGTAGCAGAGATATAAACTTTATAAAGGACACATGCAAACACAATGAAAGATTTTTTTTAAACTTAAAACATTAGCATTCACTGGTCTTAAAGGTGCTTTCTTTGTATCTCTCTCATGTGATCCAGGGAACTGGACAAAGGAAGCTCTGGCTCTTTCCTTCCTTCCCCAGGGGGCCAGAAGGGGGAGGAGCCTCAGCCAATAGAAGGAAGAGAGGTTTGGGTCAGTAGCTCTGCTGTGCAATTGAGAGAGCCTGGCAAAGCAAGCTCTGCTTCCCCCCTTCCTCCCTAAGGGAGGAGCCTCAGCCAAAGGAGAAAATAGAAACTTTGCTCTGTAGCTCCTGTGCAATTGAGCAAGCCTTGCAAAGCAAGCTGTGATGCAGAAGGAAACGAGAGAGGGAGAAGGAAGCAGATGACAGCCAGTAGCTGGGGGGCCTAATTGGAGACCTCCGAGGGCCTGATTTGGCCCCCAGGCCACATGTGTGACACCCCTGGTTTAGCATCTCTATGCAGCTGAGAGATGAATCGAGAGCCACATTTCATATGAAACCCTGTTTCCTTGTCTTAATGTACTGTGAAGTGTTTAGTGATCCACTGATTGAAAGGCGAGGTAGATATCTCTTAAGATAAATAGACCTCGATGAAGCACACCTTGCCTCCCCTCCTTTCTTTTTGTTCTTCTTTCACCTTTCCTGTTCACCCCCTTGATTTTTCCCATCTTCTTTTCTTTGTCTAGTATGTTGGTCTGTAGGTAGGTGGGGGGGGGTGGAATCACTGGGTGATTTGGAGGGGGGTATTGTCTTTTAGTATCACCTCCCTGCCCCAACAACAACAACAACATCAACAACAAAATGAACTGCCGCTATATCTGACTGGCTCTCCAGATACGCAGATCGGGCCAAGCAGATCAAATGCAATGCAGTTATCAATGAAGATCCCAACGCCAAACTGGTGCGGGAGCTGAAAGAAGAGGTGACGCGGCTCAAGGACCTTCTTCGCGCTCAAGGGCTTGGAGATATTATTGACAGTAAGTGGCTTAAACAGATTCTAGGCCCCTCCCTGGCGTGGGAGGTAAATGCCTTATCCGCCCTCAGAGACTAACAAAAATCCAGGTGCTTCAGTAGATCTGAAGATTTGAGTGGGGGCGAAAGTGGCCTTGGTGGAGATGCATTGATTCAGCAGTCTCACAGCCTCGGCTGGAACCCAGCAGGCTTTTCTCAGAGGCATTGTTCAGCGCAGAGATCGCAGCAGGCAGTTTTTGGCTGTGGAAAGAGGATTTCCACCATTCTGGGACCTTGGAATATTTTCCCGCCTAGTCACAAGAATTGTAGTGGCTCCCGAGAGCTGTGAACGTGGGCCCAGCTTGCCTTCTCTCGGCCATGCTCCCTCAGCGGGATCCCCTAGCTGTCAGTTCCAGCTGTTCCCCCACCACCACCACCTTCCTGTTTGCTCTCCCTGGCTCTCAAAAATACAAGAAAAAAGAGAATGTAGATTCTTTGGGAGGGGTGGGGGTTGAATCATTGTTCAGTTGCACAAATTGAACAAAATGAGTCATCTAGTTCCATCTGTAGAATTTAGGGGTTTTTTGGTGGGAAGGATCTGGATTTAAATCCATAATGGAGCGCTTCCTCCACCGAAGTACTCTGTGGGAGTAGCCAGTTCTCGAAATGAAGTACTGCGTTCATCAAAGAAGAGACTTTGGAGTACTGTCGGATTCAAACGATGCATCCCAGTCTCTTGTTTTTAAAGATAAAAATGTGTGGGAGATTGGCAGTGAATGGGTTTGTGGGACACTTTGACACTGAAACATGGTGAAAATGCTCCCATGTCTTAAAGGTCTGAGCATTTTGATCTCAAAGAGTGTTTTAGCCACCTCCCTCTATGGGAAGAATGAGACCTGTCTTTCCCTGCCCCCGCCATTAAATCGGGGGGGGGGGGGGGCGAACTCTTAGCGTTGAAGAAAATGTATTTTTTTCTCTCTCTTCAGAATATATGAATTGTGTAGCGCCCATGGAAATAGATTCCATTTTGCCTAAAACGGGGGGGGGGGGGGGAGAAAGTAAAATGTCAAAGTATTTAAAGTTATATCACAACTAACTTTTAATATTGCTGTTATTTAATATTGCTGTCATTGTGGTGGGAGGGGCCCACAAAAGCAGAAGTCCTAATGGGCCCCAATCCTGTGCGGTTCATTCTGCGCTGCAGGATCTAGCAACGGAAAGAGGAGACAATACACGGACTTAGAGTGTGGTGGCATTTTGTGGATTTGTTCTCATTTGTGCGGAGCGGGGAGCCTTAAAACCAGCACGACAGAGAATAAATCTTTCTTCTTGGGCAAATCTTTCGTTTGTGCTGGTGGATTTTCCGAATGAATGCTGAACTTGATTGTGGGTGTTCATTTGTCTGCCAAGGAGCATTCCTGGCTTAAAATGTTTTTTCTTTATTTAAAAAAAGAGAGAGAGAGGGCATAATTGGCATGCATGGTGTATCTTCACCCAAAAAAGAATGGAGAAAGGGTTCTTAAGTATAAAAACAAATGTCACTTGGTTTGGCCTCTTAGCAAACCAGACAAGCTGTTTGTGTACAACGAAGAATCTGTGCTTTAATCCCGTTCCGAGCCTTCTCTTCCCTTTCCGTGTCAACTGTTGATCCTGAATATTTTTACCCTTCTTGTATCTTCCCTCCTACTTCCTCCTTCAGTCGATCCATTTGGAGATTTCTCTGGGAGTGGAGGCAAATGTGTGTATCGCGTAACTAGTAACTTTTGCTAACCGGCTTCCGGCTGCACTTTGTGCTCTGTCCCTCGCAAGGCAATTCCAGACAGAACCTTTTTTTTTTTTTTTTGAGCGGGGAATCTGGTCTTTGTTTCGACCGAGTTGGACGTAGCCAATGGCCATTCCTTTGGAGCTGGCTTTTGCCAAAGTGCAAACTCAGGAGCTCTTGGAAAGTGTTGCTGGGCTAGAGAAGAGGAGAAGAGTCCCAGTGGAGTTTGCACTACTGATTTTTTGAAACCAGAATTCCTTGCTGGTCTTTTGACCATAATAAACCTGATTTGATTTGAAGCCGTCATTCCGGTAGAAGCGTGTGACTTATTGCACCAAATGGCATGTGTTTAAAAAAGAGAAATAATGGATCCCTGAACAAGAATGAGCAGCTTTTCAGTTTAAAACACTCTCTGCTCTGACAGCTGCCTCATGTATTTTTTTTTTTTAAAAAAACAATACTGTTGTATTCCTTTTGCACAGAGGTAACTGATGTCTCAAGAGCAGAGTGTTTGTTTCTCCACTGAAGAAAGTTATCTTATCTTTAGATATGGAGAAAACAGCGATTAGAGCGATGGGCTCACATAATATGCTTAGGGAGAGTATGTTTCTTTCCAGACTTTGTAAAGGAAGGAAGGGATTTCCTTTCTTAGAAGGAAAAGTTTACATCAGACATACTTAAAACTGAGTGGACTTTTCTGTAAACGAGCCTCAAGTCCATTCCTCTCAAGCTGGAAATCTCAGCAGCTAGGCTGGATAAAGATTGCCTGTGGTTGGGACCAGCGTTCCCTCTTAAGCTGCAGAGTCCTGTGAGCAAAAATTCTACGTTGTGAGCTCCTGCATAAATTAGTGTGCTCTGGGACCATCCTTCCTGAGCTAAGACAAAAATGCGTGAGCTGGAGGCTGAGAATCTGTGAGCTAGCTCACACTAACGCAGCTTAAAGGGAACACTGGTTGGGACTGCGCCTGCGTTCCCGCTCTAGCTTCATGCTCCTCGTGAATGATGAGCAAAACCAGAGGTGGTGAGCATACATCAGCAAAGTACATACAAAGGGCAGATTTCGGCCTCGTTTGGTTTTGCCTGGGAGCAAGCTGCTGACAGCTCCACAGACTACACGTGAGCCTGAAGGTATCTGAGTGGAGAGATGATACTTCTCCAGTTGACTGGACTTCCTTCCCTAGCCATGTGAAAGTGCTCATTGTGAGCAGCCAGCAGAGCGGCTGTTTTGCAAATCTGCCATGTAGATAGACTGGGGCGGGGGGGGAAGAATGGAGGTAGTTTAGTTCCAGCAGTTGAAGGGATGGAGCACATGGAGTGCTGGAGTATGTTTACTTTGTGAGACTCGCTTATCGACACCACTGTTCATACCCCAAACAAGGCGCACGGTGGAAGAGATCTGTCTGGAATTTCCTTGAGCTTGAGTACCTGGCAGTGCAAATCTCCGCCCTGTTTCTGCTTCTGGCCTTTCTCTCTTATGTCGCTTCCAGCTTGCTGAGCTTAACCCCAGCCTCAGAGCGAGCTGCTGGAGCTGCTGCAACTTACCAAAGAGAGAGAAGCGTGTGCATGGTGCAAGAGCAAACTCCGTGCACCAGATCTGTGCAGCAGCCATAGCAATTGCAAGCTCGGCCTTCTTGCCTCCGAATGCATGAGTTTCTTCCACCGGACGTCCGATGAACTCTCTCTGCCTGCTTGGCGCATCCTGGCAACTTCCTTGTTACCTGATTTCTTCTCTCTTTCCCCGTTCCTGTTTTTGTATTTGTGGATGGCGGTTTTCAAACAACCTCAAAACTTAGCTTCTAGGTAGTCTTGCAGCATTTTGCAGGCTGATGAGTTCACTGTCTCCCTAACTTCCCATAGGCACTACAGGGCAAGTTGCCTAGAGCTGAACAGACAGTGGTAAACTTGTGGGCCAGCGCAGGGGAGGGGAGAAGGATTTGTATCAGCTGGAGATATTCTCGGTCCTGCCTTCTTACGGGGATGTCTTCAGGCATCCTTCATGAAGCATGGCCCCCTTTTAAATAACTTCTCAGTAAATAAAAAAAAGGATTTTCAGTGGGGTTTTTGGTACAAGATCAGCTAGTCCAAAATGAAATCCGTCAGCATTTGTTGAAAACGGGACCTAGCTGCATGTATTGTCCATCTTTTGATGGACAAGTAGACTGAAGAAGAAAAACAGTTGATTAACTCTTTCTTGCCACCCTATCAAATTAAATGCCTTAGTTGCAACCTGGCCTGACAGCTTGAACTGGCAGACTACTGTAAGTCCATATCATTGACCAAATATGAACATATGAAGCTGCCTTCTACTGAATCAGACCCTCGGTCCATCAAAGTCAGTATTGTCTTCTCAGACTGGCAGCGGCTCTCCAGGGTCTCAAGCTGAGGTTTTTCACACCTATTTGCCTGGACCCTTTTTTGGGAGATGCCAGGGATTGAACCTGGGACCTTCTGCTTCCCAAGCAGATGCTCTGCCACTGAGCCACCGTCCCTCCCCTGTGATTATTAGTCCTGGTTTGCTTTCACTGGTGCTCAGTTGTCTCCTTCAGATTGCACCAGCACAGTATCCTAGTGGCAGTAGTAAAGAGCCAAAGGGTAACTTTAAAGTCTGTCTCTCAGAAACTTGATAGTTTAGCCAGTTTGGTGTAGCGGTTAAGTGTGCAGACTCTTATCAGGGAGAACTGGGTTTGATCCCCACTCCTCTACATGCACCTGCTGGAATGGCCTTGGGTCAGCCATAGCTCTTGCAGAAGTTGTCCTTGCAAGGGCAGCTGCCATGAGAGTCCTCTCAGCCCCACCCACCTCACAGGGTGTCTGTTGTGGGGGGGGAAGGTAAAGGAGATGTGAGCCCCTCTGAGACTCTTCGGAGTGGAGGGCGGGATATAAATCCAATGTCATTGTCGTCGTCTTATATTTATTTATTTAATTTACATCCCGCCTTCCCCGCCAAAGGCAGGCTCAGGACGGCTCACAAACCTAGGGTCGACACAAACACATTAGTGTGACCGGTAGAATAATCAACAATAAAACATAAAAACAATTGGTTAAAACATATTGCAGGTGCTAACTGTAATAGTTTCAGGCTGTTATATTCCTGGAGTACCTATTTATTCAGTTTGCCCCCGTCCACTTTTCCACCCGGCACCTTTAAGTCCCCTCTGAAATATTTTTATTAAAGTATCGATACCAAATACTTCAGAATTCCAGAAAATCGACAGTAGTGTTAAAAAAGCTGAGGAATATTTTGTCAAGGCATGACAAAAAGAATTGTCCTCTGAAAGACTGGAAGGAGAAGGGCTTCAGAGAGGAAACCGGTCCATAGCTGGGTTTGACTCTTACTAGCTGCCAGCCTCCTTTAAAGTAACGGCAGCCCCTGCCAAAGTCTTCATATTCAGGAAGGTTCATTAAAGGAAATGTTTCAGAGCTGCCATCTCACAATTTGAATCCTGTCTATGTTGCTGCTTATGTGCTCTCCTCTTACACTGGTGTCTCCTCCCCGTGTCTCCTCCTTCCCTTTATTTTTCTGCTCCTTTCTCCTTTGATCTGCCCCCTTGCCCTCTCCTATTTTTTGCCTTCCCTCCTGTCCGTCTTTCTCTCCCAGATCTGAAAGATTTTCAGAACAGTAAGCACAGATACTTGCTAGCGTCCGAGAACCAACGTCCTGGCCATTTTTCCACAGCGTCCATGGGCTCCCTCACTGCGTCTCCATCTTCCTGCTCTCTCAGTAGTCAGGTGGGCTTAACGTCTGTCTCCAGCATCCAAGAGAGGATCATGTCCACTCCTGGAGGAGAGGAAGCCATCGAACGATTGAAGGTACGTCAGTTTCATGAACTTCCCCCTGCATTCCTTATGTCGAAACTGGAACTCTGGAGTAACAGAAGAACGTGGTGTCGAATGAATTGAAACTACTGTGTAATTTATGAATGATCACAGTCTCGTGCACTGAGTGAGTCTGGGATATTGGTTGGCTTTTCTGCTTCAAAGCACAGATGCAGCTGAGGATAACTCTCAAGTGCCCGGAGTCCAGGTGAGCTGGCTGGTCTTCCTTTGGGTAGATGCCCCCAACTCAAGTTGGAGAGCCAGTTTGGTGTAGTGGTTAAGTGTGCGGACTCTTATCTGGGAGAGCCGGGTTTGATTCCCCACTCCTCCACTTGCACCTGCTAGCATGGCCTTGGGTCAGCCATAGCTCTGGTAGGAGTTGTCCTTGAAAGGGCAGCTGCTGGGAGAGCCCTCTCCAGCCCCACCCACCTCACAGGGTGTCTGTTGTGGGGGAGGAAGGTAAAGGAGATTGTGAGCCGCTCTGAGACTCTTCGGAGTGGAGGGCGGGATATAAATCCAGTATCTTCATCTACCTCACAGGGTGTCTGTTGTGGGGGAGAAGGTAAGGGAGGTTATGAGCCGCTCTGAGACTCTTTGGAGTGGAGGGCGGGATATAAATCCAATATCATCTTCTTCAAGTTCCTTGAGCGTCAAGCTTCATGGAAACAGTTATAGAGAGAGACGGGCTGAGGTTTTCAAGTGAAGACCTGAAATGAAAGCTTTACCCCAAAGGTTGAGGTTCTTTTCCCATTAGAACGCCTGTTACATTTCCAGCCTTATCGTACTGATGCTTTGGTCATGGACACTTTTACTCGGTTAGAGTTAATGCTTTGCTCCTGAGAGCATGTCAGAAGGATAATTTTGGCCTTGTTGGCCTTTCTTTCTATCGAGGCAGAAACAAACATCTTCCCCTATCCCATAAGCTGTGTAGGCAATTCACGATTACATGAAGTTGTGTGCATCTTCTGTGGTTGAGCGGCAGAACACACGTTGCATGCAGAAGGCCCAAGGATCAATGCCTGACATTTCTTGTTAAGAGGGTCTCATTTAACAGATGCTGAGAGACCTTTCTGTGTCTTGAGTCCTTAGAGAGCTACTTTCCCTTTGGTTAGATGTGCCTCTAGCGGTCTAGTAGTTTTTTCTGACTAGGACTGGGTGAGCTTGGGTTCAAATCCCCACACTGCCACAGCTCGCTGGAGTGGCGTTGAAGAAGAGTTGGTTTTTATACCCCGCTGTTCTCAAAAGCGCGTCTCCAAACGGTGTGCAGTCGCCTTTCCCTCCTCACACTTTGTGAGGTAGGTGGGGCTAAGAGAGTTCTGAGAGAACAGTGACTGGCCCAAGGTCACCCAGCAGGCTTCGCGTGGAGGAAGAGTGAGGAATCGAACCTGGCTCTACAGGTTAGAGTCCACAGCTCTTAACCATTACACCACGCTGGCTCTCTCTCTCTCTGCCTGGTCTACCTCCCAAGGTGGTTGTGAGGATCCATTTTGAAAGGGGGGTGCTGTATGGTGCCCCGAGCTCCCTGGAAGAGTGGCTGGATGAAATGGAATCGAAGTTGACAGCCCTGAGCTGAGGACCGATTAAGGGTCTCCCCTGGTAAAAGGCAGCTGCGTATGTTCATCCGGATCATCTCTGGAAAACCGCTTGGCGCTGTCTTCTATAGCAACCCTTTTTGCTGAATCCCGGAGGCCACAGGCTTCAAGCCTCTTCCATTATGCCATTCTTGATGTTCAGTTAATATAATGCTATGACATTAATCTTGCTGCGCACATAACCAGACTTTCAGCAGCTTGCAGATTTCCAACATGCAGAATGCTTAAACCCTGCGTGGAAGGGAAGTATCCAGTGAGGGTGCTCTTGAGTTCAGTCCTCCCAGTGCTTCTGATCATTGTAGGGTAGGGGGCTGTGTATCTTCTTGAATACCGGGACTAGCAGATGCAAAATAAATGCTAAGTTATCAACAGATGAGTACAGATTAGGTTTCTTAGCTTGATTTTTTTTTTTGTTCTCGGCAAACAACCAAAGTTCTTTGCCAGACGTTTCCACGGTTTCCGTCTGCATCAGGCTTTAAAGCCCACCACATACCCTGAATCACTAACTTGGCAGGAGCTGCTGTCAAAATAATCCGTTATCTTTTCCAGATTTGTAACCTTGGCTTCAAGTGGCTCGAGTGCTTGCTAGTGGGAGACTGAACATCTGCTTATGGAGAGTGTTTACGAGAGTCGCTCTGCGCCCAGAAATGGCCATGGGGCCGGCGGGGGAGGAGAGGGAGGCGTACTTTATCAGAGTGACGTTTCATCCAACAGCATTGAAATAAATTACATTCGTAGCACTTGGGAGGTTCCTGGCAAATCCTGACACAGCGGCCCTCTAGTGCTGGCTTGAAATTACATCTCCATGCTGGCCGTTCAGGAAAAAACAAATATTTACGTAGGGAACATCTGGCTCATTTTTCAACCGTGTGCCTGAGCAGTGCTACTTAGAAATATAGTAGAACAAAACGATAGATTAATCGAGAGGGAAGTTGTAGTTGGCAGTCCTGTCAGCAGCAGATTCCTTAATCATCAAAGGCCTGTCTGAACAAGGTCCTGGACCCAATAAGTCTCTCCAGGTTTGGTTCCAGAATCAGGGGCCACTACCCAAAAGTCAGTTCACTAAGTTAAAATAAATTCATTCAAAGCCCGGCAAAGCAAAAAGGTCTTAATCTGCTTTCCGGCAGAGGCCATTGAAGAAGAGAGGTGAGCTTCCGAAGGGAGGAAGTTGTACTGTGTTGGCAGGAATACTTGTTGGCCTTGCCTCTGATAATATTCTGAGCAGAGTGTCTTTGATAGATCCTAATAGATGGGAGCTTCCTCTAGGCCCAGGTTGTTCAGCACCTCGAATCAAGCCCAAAACGATTAGCAGCCAGTGGTACTGAGGGAGTTACCAGGGTTTGCATGTTCTCTTCTGAGATCAGGCAAGGTATAAGTATTATAAATATGTTGGGACTGGCAAAAGACAGATGGAATTCTTTTGTGTCTGCCCAGACAGTGTCTTCTGGGTAAGCCCCATATGCAGAACACACCGCAGTAGTCTAATCTTGACGTTACCAAAGCATGGATTGTGATGGCCATCTTATAGAGTGGAGGATCACTGAATGATTGTCTGCAGTTGATCTTAGTGAGCAAGGAGGAGCATATCTGCCTCGTGTCTTCCTGAAGAGCGGAGTCGTAGAAATAAATACGGTTCGCTTGTTCCGAGCCGAAACGCCTGCAAAACGTTTTTGCTCACTTGAGATCGTTCTTGTTTCAGAATTTCTGAGCAGAAGGAGGTGGATCTAGAACACATTTGTTGTTAGGACGACAATAAATGTAGGTTAACCAGGTTTTAAGACGCTGTCAGTGCTGCTTCTGTGTTGGTGAGCTACAGGAAGTTTTGACAATTTGTCAGAGCTCTGACAATATGCCAGAACTGCTGCTCGGAGCAATAGACTGATTCCATCACAGTGATGACTTCGGTCTCTTAGACCAGTGCTGTGAAGTAGAGTCATTCCGAAGCCTCCTCAGCTTCCCTCTGGAGGGTAGAATTAAGAGTAGCTCCAGAGCCTTCCGGGACTTTTAAAGACCTAATTGGGTGGCCTTTGTTGGGTCTGTATCCCTGAGCCGCAGGTTCCTTTCTGTAAAACAGGAAAGGCAGTGCCCTTTTTAGTGGACAAACAAAAGACTCGCAATCCTCTGGCACCCTACCGGTGCTAAGGTAACACACATTTTTTTACACTAGCCACAATACACATTCTTTCCCAGCCAATTGGACGGTCTCAGATTTTTAAGCCAGCGTGGCAAAGGGCCCGTACTCCGGAGATTAAAATGTGCAGCAGGCAGAATACCCCTTCTGTAACCAAGACAATGGGGGCCTTGTCTTGAATGTGTGCCGAACTGAATGGCATCAAAAGGCCACGACAGTGAAAGAACTATCTGTCAGTTTTGCCAAAAGTGTCCTTCAGCTCTCCTCCCCCGTGGTTGGGCATTTGAGGCAGCAGGCTGGTTACTTAATGAATTCCCACCCCCTCATTTCCATCCCTCTCGCCTCCAAAAGGCAGCGCGAAATTAATATTTTGCGTATGTGTGATAGAACACACACCACATTTTAAAAGCATGCCATTGACAGATATAATGGGACTGTCTTTGCAGTCACATGGTGCTCTGATTTGAAATTATGCCTTTGGATATGAAAACCATCTCAGTGTTTCGGCTAGAGTCTTCCCCCGCCTCATCAGCATTCAAGGCACTGTCTCCAGGTTTACAACAGTTGTGCAAGCCTGTATTTTTTGATAAGTTTTGTGATTCAGTCATCATGGGCTTCCCAGCTAGAAGCAAACCGAGTCAGGGAAACGAGCACATTCTCTCCAGCGACACTAGAAATTTTGTAGCTTCTCACATCACAGTGTGTATTTCCCAGCCAAAGGCCTGGAGACTTCCTTTTACACAGGCATCCCCCCTCCCTGGTCTCTTTTATTATCTGCTTTTGACATGTTGTCTATTGCTGTACATGTCCTATGTCTGCTTTAGATTGTAGAGAGCCAGTTTGGTGTAGTGGTTAAGTGTGCGGACTTATCTGGGAGAACCGGGTTTGATTCCCCACTCCTCCACTGGCACCTGCTAGCATGGCCTTGGGTCAGCCATAGCCCTGGCAGAGGTTGTCCTTGAAAGGGCAGCTGCTGCGAGAGCCCTTTCAGCCCCACCCACCTCACAGGGTGTCTGTTGTGGGTGGGAGAAGATATAGGAGATTGTAAGCTGCTCTGAGTCTCTGATTCAGAGAGAAGGGCAGGGTATAAATCTGCAGTCTTCTTCTCCTTCACTTGCAGCTGCTGGAATGACCTTGGGTCAGCCATAGCTCTAGCAGAGGTTGTCCTTGAAAGGGCAGCTGCTGTGAGAGCCCTTTCAGCCCCACCCACCTCACAGGGTGTCTGTTGTGGAGGGGAGAAGATATAGGCGATGGTAAGCCGCTCTGAGACTGATTCAGAGAGAAGGGCGTGGTATAAATCTGCAATTCTTCTTCTAGAGAAATTGGCCTGTTGTTGGTCAGCCTTCTGAACTCACCAACAGCAGACCAATTTCTCCGCCATGAGTGGGAGAAACATTTTCTCCTCTCCCCCCCCACCCCACCCTTCCAGTTTCTAAGGAACAAATGGCTGCTTGTGCAGGATGTGCGGCTAGAGCGGAAGGAATAGTTTCAGCAAAATTCTCTTGGGAAGGAAGGTGTTAGCATCTGGTCGACCAGGTGCTTCTGCAAGGATTGGGATGGCACGGCTTGCCCAGCGTCTTATAGGTTTCAGAGGGTTCTTGGGGCCATTTGGCCTCTAGCAAGAGATGGATTTGGCCTCTGTGAATCCAGCACTGATGGCCTCTCAGAGCCTGGCAGACTGTCAGAAGAAGCGTGGCTGAGGGGGGTAGGGGAATGCTTAGTGCAGTGAAGGGACAACGGCAGCTGGTTCTCGTCCCCAGCATGGTGTCAAGCGGATCATAGAGTTGGAAGGGACCTCCAGGATCATCTAGTCCAACCCCCTGCACAATGCAGGAAATTCACAACTATTTATTTTATTTTTATTTCATTGGATTTATATCTCGCCTCCCCCCCCCCCCCCGCGCCGAAGCAGGCTCTTCTCCACACATATATCCCCAGCGACCCAGATTCCATGCCCAGATGATGGCAAAAACTCCAGGATCAGAGGAAAAGTTCTTCCTAATAGTTTCTGCCTTGACATTAGGAAGAACTTCCTGACCGTGAGAGTGGTTCCTCAGTGGAACAGGCTTCCTCAGAAGGTGGTGGTCTCTTCTTCCTTGGAGGTTTTTAAACAAAGGCTAGATGGCCCTCTGACAGCAATGAGCATCCTGTGAATTTAGGGGGGAGGGATTGGTGATTTTCCTGCATTGTGCAGGGGGCTGGACTAGGTGACCCTGGAGGTCCCTTCCAGCTCTATGATTCTATGAAAGCAAACAGGTGAAGAGTCCCAAAATAGGCTTTATCCCAGGGAAGGACTACAGTTAGCTAGATTGATTCGAGGGAAAAATCCACAAAGGCCATCTAATAGTCTTTTATTAGGCCCAATCCAGACATCACAAAACGGTGTGTAAGATCTCTAGATCTGTAGAACTTTTGATCAGGTTGGATATTTTTTTTTAAATGGTGTGTGTGAAGGAGAAATAAGTCAAATAAGTATTAAGGATCACGGTATATAGACCTAATCTAAAGATTGTGCTGTAATAGCACCAACAATAGTAGTCATTCAATATACAATGTGCATGTTTACAAAATGCATATATATTATACTACCCATTCAATGCAGTACAAAACATTCACACAATATAACAATTCAGTTCATGCCATGTCATTGGTTTTTCTAATAATCCAATTAAATTCCAACAAAAGAATCCAAACTTCTAATAATGCATTTGAATAACAACACGAGAATCCAAAGTTCACACGAGAATCCTGGGTATAAATCTCATTCTGGCCACCTTCATCAGTGAACCCTCCTAGATACAATAGGCAATTAATGGCCAGCAATATTATGCAGAGTTTCTGCGAGTTTCTTCCACAGGATTAATTATTCTCAACAGGCACCATCCCAGTCATAATCAATTTCCATCGTGGTCAACGTTCCCTCTAAGCTGCAGTCTTGTGAGCAGAAATTCTACTTTGTGTGCTACTGGCATTAAAGTTCTGAGCGACTGCATGAATCAGTGTGCTCTGTGGTCATCCGGCCTTCCTGAGCTGAGACAAAAATGTGTGAGCTGGAGGCTAAAAATCTGTGAGCTAGCTCATGCTAACTCAGCTTAGAGGGAACACTGATCATGGTGTGGCCTTGTGTGAATGTTTTGTATCACATTGAATGGGTAGTATAATATATATGCATTTTGTTAGAATCATAAAAAAGGTAAAGGTAGTCCCATGTGCAAGCACCAGTCGTTTTCGACTCTGAGGTGACGTTGCTCTCACAACGTTTTCTCGGCAGACTTTTTACGGGGTGGTTTGCCATCGCCTTCCCCAGTCATGTACATTCCGCCCCCCCCCCAGCAAGCTGGGTACTCATTTTACCGACCTTGAAAGGATGGAACCTGGAGCCAGCTACCTGAACCAGCTTCCACTGGGATCGAACTCAAGTCATGAGCAGAGCTTAGTGCAGCTTTACCACTCTGTGCCATGGGGCTGTGTGTTAAAATCATACACATTGTATGTTGAATGACTACTATTGTTGGCACTATTACAGCAAAATCTTTATACATCTTATGAAAAGGCAAAGGCCGCATACGGGATTGTCATGGCTGAACCAGTAACAGGACCCACATCTTCCGGATGCAAGCTGCACACTCTGTTGAGGAGTGACTGTCTCTCTTCAGATGGTTTGATTTTCTGCTGCTATTTCATAGCCCTCCAGTTTCTTATGTCAAAAATTTTAGTAAAACATGGTAACACGGATGTAGCCTCCTACATTTCCCTTGTTGGGTTGTCTTGCAGGAATCTGAGAAAATCATCGCAGAGCTGAACGAGACATGGGAGGAGAAACTGCGGAAGACAGAGGCTATCAGGATGGAGAGGTGAGCCGTGAGAAATTAGGATCTCTGTGTTGAAGCTCTTGAGCACTGTAACTTAGACAGCGCTCAGAACTCTAGTTTACATTAGGAGTGTCCTAAACTGCAAAGGTCAGAATGATTTGCTAGGTGATAATAATCAATGGGGAGGGATTTGTTTATTTACCGGGGGGTGTCCGTCCCTCCCCAAGTCACTCGATTGTTTTCATATAACTGTCAAAGTAAGTGTCCGTGGTGGAGCATCTTCTTGGGAAGATGCTCCACCACGGACACTTACTTTGACAGATGCTCCACCACTGATTGCTTTGGTGGAGCATCTTCTTGGGAAGCAGAAGGTCCCAGGTTCAATCCCCAGCATCTCCAACTAAGAGGGTCCAGGCAAATAGGTGTGAAAAACCTTAGCTTGAGACCCTGGAGAGCTGTTGCCAGTCTGAGTAGACAAGACTGACTTTGATGGACCGAGGGTCTGATTCAGTATAAGGCAGCTTCATATGTTCATATGTGTATATAACATGTGCCCAATTGAGCCGCTATTTATAACATATGTGATCTATCAAATTGCCTTGTTGTATTGATTTGGTTTTGAACTGTTGTTCTATACTGTTTTTAGAATGTTGTGATCCGCCCTGAGCCTGTTTTGGGAAAGGACGGAATAGAAATTGCCAAAATAAAATGAAATAAATAAAATAGTTGATCCTTGCTTGACAAAGAGCAGAGAAGAGAGAAGGTAGACTTTAAAAAGGTAATGGAGCTAAGAGAGGAAACCACAAGCTTATACAGAAGAGAGAAGGCAGTGAGGTGGATGTGAGTCTAAATGTAGTTGCTAGAAACCAGACACTTACTTTGACAGTTATATGAAAACAATGGAGAGACTTGGGGAGGGTAAATAAACAAATCAGCGAGTTCCTATAACACACGGTAAATCCTTCATTGCTTCGACATCTTAGTGCTTTGTTTAGTTTCCTGGGTTGAAGAAAGAGCTTGAGAAATTACATCAGGAGTGTCCTAAACTGCAAAGGTCAGAATGATTTGCTAGATGATAATAATCAATGGGTAGCTTTCAGCGTCTTGTAGTTCCTTCATTTTCTGATTATTCACTCCAGATTTGTATTAGACTGTACACCCCCCCCCCCGCAACATTCTGTAGCTAAATGTTAAATATGGTTCTGTGACTTCCTTTCCTCTTTCTTTTCTGTATAGAGAGGCTTTGCTGGCTGAGATGGGAGTTGCCATTCGAGAAGATGGAGGAACCCTTGGAGTTTTCTCACCTAAAAAGGTACGCAGAGCGCCTGAATGATTGCATAAAGCTTGCCAGTACTTGGCAAGCCTGGTTTGCTACTTTGCTGCTTAGGGCAGATTTTGGCTATGGCTTGGATACTAAAAGAATCACGGCAGTTGGTAGCCATGATGCTGTTCTGTGAAATATGGCCAAGAATTGGATGTAGATGCACACAGTCCATTGTAGGGTCTACTCTGAAACCATTCTCTTGCTTCCGCTTAAGTAAGGGGTTGCGCAAGCTGAAGAATGTGCGTGCATTTAGTCTTCTTTCTTTTCTTTCTCGGATCAAGTATAAAATGCCCTTTCTGTACTTTTTGTGGGTAGATGAGCATCTTTGGCTCCAAACCATAGGAACTGTTGCCTGCAAACTTCTCTCTTCGTTGTCCAGAGGAGGGCGATGAAGATGGTGAAGGGTCTGGAGACCCAAGTCCTAGGAAGAAAGGTTGAAGGACCAGGGCATGTTTAGCCTGGAGAGGAGGCGGCTAAGAGGTGATAGGATCACCATCTTCAAGTCCTTGAAGGGCTGTCATATAGAGGATGGTGTGAAATTGTTTTCTGTGGCCCCAGAAGGTAGGACCAGAACCAATGGGTTGAAATTAAATCAAAAGTTTCCAGCTCAACATTAGGAATAACTTCCTGACCATTAGAGTGGTTTCTCAATGGAACAGGCTCCCTCGGGAGGTGGTGGTCTCTCCTTCCTTGGAGGTTTTTAAACAGGGGCTAGATGGCCATCTGACAGCAATGAAGATCCTGTGAATTTATGGGGAGGTATTTGTGAGTTTCCTGCATTGTGCAGGGGGTTGATGACCCTGGAGGTCCTGATTCTATGATGGGCTGCAGCTTATGCTTCCTGGAAAGGACAGCCCCATCATGAGATGGAAAACTGAAACTGCCATGTCCTTCATTGCTTATACTGGGGTTAAACGCTAGCATTTAATGAGAGTCAGTGTGGCATAGTAGCTAATGTGTCGGACTGGGGTCTGGAAGACCAAGATTCAATCCCCCACTGCCCAGGAAGTTCCCTGGGTGCTCTTGATCTGGTCATTCTCTCTCAGCCTAACCTACCTCAGAGGGCTGTTGCGAGGATAAAAGGCAGAAAGCGAGAATGATATGAGCTGCCTTGGGTCCCCATTGGGGAGAACGGTAGGGTATAAATGAAGGAAATAAGCAGGAGCTCCTTTGCATATTAGGCCACACACCCCTGATGGAGCCAATCCTCCAAGAGCTTACAAAGCTTTTTTTTTTTGTAAGCTCCAGGAGGACTGGCTACATCAAGGGTGTGTGGTCTAATATGCAAAAGGGCTCCTGCTAGAATTCCACCCCTGAAAATAAGTAACATAATATAGAAAGTTAAGCTAAAATGCTTTGTAGGTTTTGGTGTCTGGAGGCTTTCTAGCCCACCGGCTTGTGAGGGAAAAACTAGTTTCCCACTTTGTATCAGTCCTGTGCCACTCTTGAAGACTACTGTGTCTGCAGAAGATCTTGCTTTCCTCTTTGAGATAGTCAGAACCTTTGGACTGCTACACTCATCCTCTATGGTTTGGAACATGCCCCCAAACTGCCTTTGTTGCATCCATCCAGCAAGACGGCATTCCCAGCATCAAGAGTTTATCCGGCAGAGAACATCAGGTTGCCTTGCTTGTCTAGCAAGCGGCTGGTGCTCCTTTTTACCAGCCATTGGGCCCATCTGAAAGTGATGTGCTGTTTCATTCTTAGCCGTTAGTGCATTCAGAAGTGGAATATCCTTAAGGCAGAAAACTTTGGCTTTCCTCCATGGAAGCCTATTACGCTCAACCTTTGACTCTTTCTCCGTTGGATCTAAAACTCAAAAACTCTGATTCAAAAACTCTGATTCTCCTTCCCTGAGTAGGGTCTGGAGCGGCTTCTTGCAATGGGACTGGTTATTGAGAGTTCAGCATAAACCTCCTCGGAGCCTTTTAAGTTGGTTTGCCAAAGATACAGTTGTCTGCATCCTCCTATCTGTGAAGTGATAAGCTATGCCAAGTTGTATTGAAAGCCCTTAGCTATTGGATCAGCTGTCCTTTTATTCCGTGACCTAATGGCAGTTAAAAGTTCGGGTGTACAAGATGATGTTGAGTGTGGCGTTTCCTGGAAAGACTCGATAGGCATGAGGAATTGAAATAAACTATTTTTCTCTCCCAGTTTGAGAGCCAGTTTGGTGTAGCGGTGAAGTGTGTGGACTCTTATCTGGGAGAATCGGGTTTGATTCCCCACTCCTCCACTCGCACCTGCTGGAATGGCCTTGGGGCAGCCATAGCTCTGGCAGAGGTTGCCCTTGAAAGGGCAGCTGCTGTGAGAGCCCTCTCCAGCCCCACCCACCTCACAGGGTGTCTGTTGTGGGGGGAGAAGATATAGGAGATTGTAAGCCGCTCTGAGTCTCTGATTCAGAGAGAAGGGCTGGGTATAAATCCGCAGTCGTCGTCGTCTTCTTCTTCTTCTCCTTGTCCTTCTCCTCCCCACCCTTGTCAGGTTACTTTAGCCTCTGAAATTGTTTCGTCTAAAGCTTCTCACCATCAGGGCTGGTTCTAGAGGGTGACGATTCGGGCATTTGTTAGGGCCCAAAGACTGGCTAAACGGGAACTAACAGCAGCTGTCTAATCACTGTGCCCAGAGCCTCCAAGAATGCTGGAGGTGGCATGAGAGGATTCTTTGGTTTGCACATTCTGCCTTTTCCCCTACGGAGGGGCCCCACCAATGATCCCTGAGCCCCGAAGAACCTGCTCAGTTTTGGATTTTAGGTTACTCAGACTGTTAAGGCAGTTTCCCATTTTCAGCTTTCTTTTTTCCCCCCTCTTGTTTCTCTCCGTGTTCTGGACCTTCTCTTTGTAGATCTTCCCTCAGAGGCCGTCAACTCTGTTTGATGACTCTTTCGATGCCTTTGCTGTTGACCAGGTTTGAGTGTAGAATCTGTTTTGCAGAAATAGATGCCTTTTACGCCTTTGGAATAGAAGATAGGAAATTGGTACCTCTCCTCCTTTTGCCTTGTCGGGGACATCCTTGTTCCTCATTATCACCCTTTCCCCCTATTTGAATCCCCCTTGTGTTTCAAGCAATACTTTCCTTTGTGTGTGTGTGCTCTAATTGGCAGCTGTAGCTATAATTCCCTAGTTAGCAAGCTAGAGCAAGTGTCCCCTTGTGTGAAACTTAGGGGCTGGGGGTCTGTCGTCTCTTTGTCTTGATGCTTTGTTTTTCTCTGCTCCGTTACTTGCTTCTCCATTCTTTGGCTAGATTTTCACTCCAAGGCCATGTGACTTGTTTGCTGATTCCAGTGGGGTGTTTTCACCCAAGAAGGTTGGTTTAGCTGTCGTAGTTGCTCTAGCATCTATTAGGAGTTTTAGCTTAAGAGATGGCTGTCTGTGCGTAGCAAAAAAAGTTGGAAATCTAGGTTGTCTTTTAGCCCTTCTGATTAGGAAAGAGGGTGCCTCTTTCCCCACTCAGTGAAAGCTGCCTGGTAAGGCTGACCTTTGTCAGTTCTCCTTGTTCCCTCCCTCCCTTCTTCTTCTTTTTTCTTACCTGGTGTCCAAAGTTTCTGTTTTCCAACAATCGGAAGATGGATAGGAGACTTCTGGGCCAAGACACATCCCTCAGGGGATAGGGTTCCAATTTGTCTTCTTATGCTCAGCTGGACAGTGGGTGGCCAAAGGAGAGGAGCTGGTTGTCCTGGGGAGAAAAATTAAAAAGAAATAAGGCCTTATCTCCTTATCGGAAGTTCTGACCATAGAGTTTCTGATGATTCCAAGAGCTATCCAGGATTGGCAAGGGTTTCTGGTGAGAGCTAGAGCTTCTGGGTACCTTTAGGAAACACCAGGATCTCTGGTCAGAACTTCCAGTAAGCAGCTTATTTTGCTTTTTTAAAAAATTTCCCCTAGAACTCTGCCCCCCACTCCACAATCCCACCCCTGGTTGCCAGGCACACAGAGGCCTAGTTGTCAACCCCCAATAGGAGAGCAGTCCTTCTTGTTTTATTTTTAGTCTTTCAGCTAGATATCAACCCTCTGAGTCGATCATACATGTTGATGCTTCCCACCTGTCCTTTCTGTGATCTTGATCCCTCCTCTACTGAAATCCTGTAGAAGTTACTGGTTTTCTGGGAGACTGTGTTGTAGTTGTATTTGGACCTTGAAGCAATTGGGTCCCCCTTGCCAAAAAAAAAGATACAGAGAGAAGAGAGGCTGTGATTTGCTCTTCTCGTTTCAGACACCGCACCTCGTCAACCTCAACGAAGACCCCCTCATGTCAGAGTGTCTGCTTTACTACATAAAAGATGGAATTACCAGGTAAGGGCGGAGGCGGGTGGCAACAGATGAACGCCTTCCGCTTTGAAGCAACATCCCTCCTCTTTCAAAACAAATCCAGTTGCGTTATGCTCTTGGCTGCCAGGCGAAGTGCGCACTTAATTACCCTTGTCCTTGTTTGCATGGACGGGATTAACTTTAATTGCCAGATTTGGAATCACAGGAGCTTTTCCCAAGTGCGTATTACCAGGGGGGTTCAGAAAGAGGAGAGCAGAGTGAGGGTAGAAGTGGCAGACAACAAACAAACAATGACGTCGTTATAGAGTAGATGTTCTTGACTTGCACACCATGTTCAGATCTGGGCCTCTCAGTAATGGAGACGGCTGAAAAGAGGCTTTAAATTGGGAATTAGAATCCAGAGAAGGCTACGTATGGGACATCTGAAGGCAACCCTGTCAGACCATTGGGCCGTCTGTCCCAGTGTTGAACATATGAAGCTGCCTTATACTGAATCAGGCCCTTGGTCTATCGAAGTCAGTATTGTCTACTCAGACTGGCAGTGGCTCTCCAGGGTCTAAAGCTGAGGTTTTTCACACCTATTTGCCTGGACCCTTTTTTGGAGATGCCAGGGATTGAACCTGGGACCTTCTGCTTACCAAGCAGATGCTCTACCACTGAGCCACCGTCCCTCCCCACTTGTTTATCGCTTAAGAGTTGCATATGAAGCTGCCTTCTACTGAATCAGACCCTCGGTCCATCAAAGTCAGTATTGTCTACTCAGGCTGGCAGCAGCTCTCCAAGGTCTCAAGGTCTTCACACCTACTTGCCTGGACCCTTTTCAGTTGGAGATGCCGGGGATTGCACCTGGGACCTTCTGCCTACCAAGCAGATGCTCTACCACTGAGCTACTGTCCCTCCCCTGACTGATGTGTTGTCTGCTGTCACGGACAGCTGGTCTCCAGGTTCTTGGCTGAAGGTCTTCCTGTGTCCTGCCACCTGAAGTCCTCTAGGTGCAAACGTTGAGGATTATACCTGGAGCCTTCTTCAAGCAAAGCGAGCGCGCATCCCCTGAGCCAGTCGCACTTTTTTCATAATACAAAATGAAAACCCAAAGAGCTTCCTGTAGTAGGATGCTTATCCTGCACTAGAGCTTTGTGGCTTTGAGCCAGGTTGCCCTTTCTGAAGTTGGGAAACAGCACCTGAGCTAATTTAAGCCCTGGAGTTCTGCCATTCAAAGGGGCTGGCGCTGGAGGGGAACTCTGCTACTCCCCTGCCCCCATCAGCCTTCCTCCCATTAGGTTGTAGGCTGAACGGCAGCTGCTTCTTACTCTTCAGCCTGCTTGCAATTAGAACAAGGGCTTATTCCATAATTCTATGATAATTCCACATGTATTCTGTGTGTGTGTGGAGGGGAGGGTTCCCGTCCTCTTTCGTTATATGTGTGGGAGGGTTCTGACCCCCCCCCCTTTAAAGTGAATGGGTTCCCCCATATATGTGCAAAGCTACCTTCTTCTTTGCCCATGTCATCCTTGCACGGCTTGTTGATTGGCCCAGCTTTTTAAGAGGGAATATAAGCTTGGAGCCCATGAGGCATTGTAGCAGTGGAAGGGGGGGGGGAGATAATTAGGAAAATCCCTCCCTCCAGGGCAGATTACTCTCTCACTCCTTTCCCCCCTCTTTGGCACTCAGCTGCTGTCAGCATTCTGCCCCTTCTGGGCCATTTTCAGTCTTCAATGGGATGAATTTTGAGCAGGTCTGTTTCCTCTCTTCCCCCTTCAGTTAATTCAGAGTCATCTCTTTCTGCATCCCTGTCTTGTGAGTGGATGGCCTTCTTGCATGTGCTGCTTTTGTAATCTGCACGGGGGCCAGCGCCTTTACGATTAGACGTTGCGTCAGAGGGCTTAAAACCATTTAGAACATAAGAGAAGCCATGTTCGATCAGGCCAGTGGCCCATCCAGTCCAACACTCTGTGTCACACAATGGCCAAAAAAACCCAGGTGCCATCAGGAGGTCCATCAGTGGGGTCAGGACACCAGAAGTCCTTACACTGTGCCCCCCCCAGCACCAAGAATACAGAGCATCACTTGCCCCAGACAGAGAGTCCCAACAATATGCTGTGGCTAATAGCCACTGATGGACCTCTGCTCCTTATGCTTATCCAGTCCCCTCTTGAAGCTGTATGCTTGTAGCCTCCACCTCCTGTGGCAGTGAATTCCACGTGTTAATCACCCTTTGGGTGAAGAAGGACTTCCTTTTATCATTTCTAACCTGACTGCTCAGCAATTTCTGGGTCAGTTAATGGAAGCAGTTTAACCCACGGCTTAAATCAACTCCATTGGCTGGGGATTGGCTTTTGAGATTGAAGGATTGTTTGTGAAACTGGAATAAATAAATATTCCACTTGTGTTTTTTTAACTTGATTTGAAACCCAGAGCTGGAAGATACCTCTAAGGGTCATCTAGTTCAACCCTCCCCTGCACAATGCAGGAAATTCACAGCTCCCCCCTCCCATCTCCCACTGACCCCCCTGCTCTATGAAGTGTTTTGACAAGCTGTCAACAGTTTTATCTCTTTGCTATTGACCTACATTTATTGCGCTCTCTGTGTATAATATAAACTTTAATAAAAGGCTTTTGAAATATCCTTGTTGGGCACAGAGTTGGCCAGGCCGATGCTGAACGGCGTCAAGACATCGTTCTGAGCGGGGCACACATCAAGGAGGAACACTGCATCTTCCGAAGCGAGAAGAACCACAATGGCAATGGTGAGGTGGCAGCTGGTTAAATTCCTCTTGTGTTTTCCTGTGGGTTTACTGATACCATTTGCTTCCCTGTTCCTATGCAAGCCAGATACCCTTACGCATTTTGCAACCAGTGTTCCCTCTAAGCTGAGTTAGTGTGAGCTAGTTCACAGATTTTTAGCCTCCAGCTCACACATTTTTGTCCTAGCTCAGGAAGGATGATGGCAGAGCAGTGTTCCCTCTAAGGTGAGTTAGCGTGAGCTAGCTCACACATTTTTAGCCTCCAGCTCACACATTTTGTCTTAGCTCAGAAAGGATTACCCCAGAGCACAATAATTTATCAGTAGCTTACAACTTTAATGCCAGTAGCTCACAACTTTAATGTCACTAGCTCACAAAGTAGAATTTTTGCTCACAAGACTCTGCAGCTTAGAGGGAACATTGCCGCAGAGCACAATGACTTATGCAGTAACTCACAACTTTAATGCCAGTAGCTCACAACCTTAATGTCAGTAGCTCACAAAGTAGAGATTTTGCTCACAAGATTCTGCAACTTAGAGGGAACATTATTTGCAGCAGCAAAATTCTGTCTTCTTCTGGGCTCTATGGCCTTGCTTTTTAACATATTGGACAAGATTGGAGGTTAGTTTTCTGTTCATCGTTAGTAATATGTTACATGGGAGGCGGGGAGGAAGCCTCTCTCATTCGTGCTTCTTTCTCAGCATTGCTGTTTTATCTCTTGGCAGTCGTGAGCAGGCCTCTGAATGTGGAGGTTCCCCTTAGCCGCCACGACGAGTATGAAGCCACTGATAGACTTGTCCTCCGTGAATCTATCTCATCCCCTTTTAAAGTTGTTCGTTCCTTGGACCGTCACGACATCCTCTAGCAGCGAATTCCACATTTTAATCACTCTCTTTGTAAAGAAGCATTTCCTTTTGTCCGCCTGGAACCTACTGCCCGTTAGCTGAACTGGATTTCCTTGAGTTCTGGTATTTTGAGCGAGGAAGAAAAAGTTCTCTTGTCAACTCTCTCCAACCCATGCGTAACCATGTCCCTCCCCACCTTTCGTTGTCGCTTTTCTAAACAGAAAAGTCCCGGACTCGTCAGCCTTTCTTCCTAGGAAAGGTGCTCTAACCTGCATATCCATCTTGGTTAAGAGAACCTCCTCAGTGCTTTTTCCAACTCCGCAGTGTCTTTTTTGAGATACAGCATTGGTGATCAGGAATGTACACGGTATTCCAAATGAGGCCGCACCGTAGATCGATACAGGGAGCATGACAGTATTTGCCATTTTACTCTCCACCCCTTTGCTGATGACCACAAACAGTGGCCTGATCATTCCTGTGCTCTTTCTCCAGTGATTGTTACTCTGGAGCCTTGCGAGCGCTCTGAAACTTACGTCAACGGCAAGAGGGTCATCCAGCCCGTCCAGTTGCGCTCAGGTGAGAGATGTTGCAGTTTGGTCTTTCATGAAAGAAACTGTGCCCTAAGAACGAGGCACTTGGATGGCTTTTAAAACACAACCACCTGTAAACAGCTAGAGTCTGCTCCAGTAGCACTTCACAGACCCACAAGATTTTCAGGGTATAAGCCAGGGGTGGCCAAACTGTGACTTGGGAAACACATGTGACTCTTTCACACATATTGTGTGGCCCCCACAGGTCAAGGGGAGGGACGGTGGCTCAGTGGTAGAGCATCTGCTTGGGAAGCAGAAGATCCCAGGTTCAATCCCTGGCATCTCCAGAAAAGGGTCCAGGCAAAAAGGTGTGAAAAACCTCAGCTGGAGACTCTGGAGAGCTGCTGCCAGTCTGAGAAGACAATACTGACTTTGATGGACCAAAGGTCTGATTCAGTATAAGGCAGCTTCATATGTTCATATGTAAGGGGGGATTTAATGCAGTCTTACTCTCAAGTAAGTGTGTTTAGCATTGGGACCTCAGTCACTCTCTAGGCACTGACCCATGGGTAGGCAACTATTTCCACCGTGCGTGAAGCAGGGAAGGAGGAAGGAAATAGGCAGGCCTGCAAGCTTTTCTCCTCCACCAGAGGTTGCCTGGAGACCTAGAGTGGGGAAAGAGAGTGCAAGGCTTTTGGCATAAGATGTCTCATAGGCTGAAGGAGAGGGGAATGCATTGTGAATGCTAAAAAGAGCCAGAAGAACAGATAACAAAATGGGACTGATTCAAATTGGTAGTCGAGAGCCAGTTTGGTGTAGTGGTTAAGTGCATGGACTCTTATCTAGGTTTGATTCCCCACTCCTCCACTTGAACCTGCTGGAATGGCCTTGGGGCAGCCATAGTGGTTAAGTGAGCAGACTCTTATCTGGGAGAACCAGGTTTGATTCCCCACTCCTCCACTTGCACCTGCTGGAATGGTCTTGTGTCAGCCATGGCTTTTGTAGGAGTTGTTTTTGAAAGGGCAGCTGCTGTAAGAGTTCTCTTAGCCCCATCCACCTCACAGGGTGTCTGTTGTGGGGAGGGGAGAGGTAGAGGAGATTGTGACCGCTCTGAGATTGACAGTGTAGGGTGGGATATAAATCCAATATTGTCATCTTCTTCTTAGTCTGCGGTAATAGAACAAAATTCGATTCCTGTAGCACTTTAGAGACCAACCAGAATTTCCAGGGTATAAATTTTCATGCATCAAAGTTCACCAAATGTTCACCTTTGACTTACAAAAACTTATACCCGTGTGGGGGGGATTGGTTTGTAAGGTGCTATTGGATTCAAATCAATTGGGATTGAGGTAATGGTATTAGAACTCTTGTCCTTGAGAGAGGTAGTCAGGCATCCAGTCTACATGTCTGATGCAGCCATCTCTCCCTCCATCTCCCCCCCTCCCTCACCCCCCTCTGTCTTTTAGTGGCTCTTGCCCATAAATGTCTTGTGTCCCTTTATCAGTGTTAGCATTTCATCCTTTGCTGACTTTTATCCTGCTTGGAAATCCACATCGTGAAGCGCTCAGAGCGAAAACGACTCAGTGAATCAGAGCCACTTGCACAGAGTTTGTTACCCCTTTAACGACCCGCTGATAGGAATCCCTTTTTATTGCTCATCCAGGAAATCGCATCATCATGGGTAAGAACCACGTTTTCCGTTTCAACCATCCCGAGCAAGCCCGAGCTGAAAGGGAGAAGACTCCATCAGCGGAGACACCCTCGGAGCCGGTTGACTGGACGTTTGCGCAGCGAGAACTGCTGGAGAAGCAAGGAATTGATATGAAGCAGGAAATGGAGAAAAGGTGATGAACTTTTTATATCTTTGAACAAAGAGTCTTTCTCTCTCCCCCCCCCCCCCCCAGCAGAAGACTAGCTGGTATTGTAGTTAACCACTATTTGGAGTTTTAAAAGCACTCTGCGGAGCTGTTTTCCTGCCTGCTCACGAGAGAGCTGCTGATGTTAGAAAGGGCCGATTTGCTTCTATAACTGGAGCAAGGGGCAGGCTTGGTCTTGATTTATTAACTTGCTACAGGGATCTGCGTATTTCAGAATCTGGCTGTCGATGATGTGTTCAATGAAATGGACAAAATATGTTTCTGGGAACTTCTAGGTTAGCAGAGTAGAAATCCTTGTGAGTTATTGAGCACCCAACCCCAAACTCTTCTGTTTGGGAACGTGGTGAAGTTGACCAGGCGGGTTTTCTCACACCCCAAAGTTCTGTCATTGCTTTTCTGAATTTCCAAGACAAATCCTGTCAATGTTTTATTATTATTATTATTATTTGTGTCTTCTTGGAAGTTGGGGATCAGATGCATATTTTGTGGTGATCTCAAAGCAGCTTAGTGAGAGACGCATGCTAGATTCACATCAGACTGTTTTCTGACAGACTGAATGTAGGGAAATGAATGTCAGGTGGCAGCTCTTACCCCTAACCACACTGCTGTGATTGAGCTTGCCCGGAGGGGGGTGGGACTTAAACTCGGAGTCACCCCAGAGCTTCCTATGCATTCGTAGCCAGTTCAGCTGCAGTATGTCAGAGGTGGCCTGTGCAACTCATTTCTCTTCCCTTCTGCAGACTGCAAGAAATGGAGATTCTGTACAAAAAGGAAAAAGAAGAAGCTGATCTCTTACTGGAGCAACAGAGGCTGGTAGGTGTCCATACTTAGAAGTGGTCTTTTTTAAAAAAAATGCCTTTTGACCCTTGAGGGGACAGCGCTTACACTCGGATCGCTTGGGCACAAAATGGAGTCTCCCTTGCCTGTAGTGTGCTGTTTTGATTTTGCATTTGTTCTGTGTCTGAGGGTGCCTGCTTGTATGTTGTTAAAGGCAACAGAGAAACTCACCATCAACTAGATGCTGAATTGAAGTAACTGAGAGTACGTAGCCAACGTCCTGTTAATTGGGTCAAAAGAGAAAGCCTCTCCCCCCCCCCCCCCCGGTCTTTGAAGTTTGCTTTCTGGTGGCCTTCTGGTGGCTGTTGGCGTGGAGGTTTGCCCTCGATCATCACCAAGTACTAATTCTGTGCTTCTGAGTGACTTTAGGTTGTCCGTGCGGAAGGGTGTTTTTTTTTTTTTGCAAACACAAAATCTGCAATCATTGCGGCACCTGTGCATGTCTTAACCTTTCTTCCCTTGCCCTGCATGTAGTCTGAATCTTGAGCAAGGGTCTTACTGGTGCACATTCCGATGTGGGGTTGCGTAAGGGACAAGAATTTGGTGATGGGAAGCTCACGTAGGTAAAAAGCTGATAAAATGTCTAGGCCAAAGCAGAACTTCATAAGGAGGAATGGGCAGTTGTTAGGAGAGAAGCAGATACCTCCCTTAGCTTTCCAACCCAGTCTTTCTGTGTCAGTGTCTTGGTTCAGTGCAAAGTGGATCTGTCAGTGGGACCACACTCTGCCTTTCATTTGTGAAAGGAACCAGGTTTTCTGGATATGCTCCCTGGGCATATCCCTGCAGGCCTCATGGCAACCAGCAAATACCGTCCTTGTGCCCAGTTGGGATTTATCAAGTTCTGTGGATATGACAGGCATTGCCTGAGTTGAAAATCCTCAAGGGCAAGAGAGGATCAGACTTGAGAGCTAGTGCTGCAGAAGGCAGATTGAGCGGAGGCAGTGGAATTATTGGCGGTTCCTAGTTGTTCAGAAGCCGGACGGTGTGAGAAACTAGGTTAATAAGGAAAGCCGACTGGGAACTCAGGGGCCTGGGTCGTCTCGCAAAGGGACAGAGGGGTAGAATCCAGCACTTTCTAAACCAGGTGTGTGTGCCAAATGTGGAAGACTTATGAGGCCCTTTAGGATCCACATTGGGGTCTGCGGAACTTTTTTTCACTCCCCAGAAATGGTTAAGAACATAAAAGAAGCCGTGTTGGCTCAGACCAATGACCCATCCAGTCCAACACTCAGTACATACGGTGGCCAAAAAACCCAGGTGCCATCAGGAGGTCCATCAGTGGGGCTGAGACACTTGAAGTCCTCACACTGCTGCCCCTCCCAAGCACCAAGTGTTTCAGTGTTTTCAGGTCTTCAGTGTTTGCAGTGCAGTCGGCTTCATAGGGCAAAGGGACGCAGTGCATCAGTTTCTGCTGCTGTGTATCATGTTGAATTTTTCCTCCACATTCCCCCACCCCCCCCAGATCAGAGCAGGTGCCATTGATTGTAGAGGAAGATGAGAATGGGCTTCTCTCTATTATGAAGAGCAGCCACCTTTCCCAGGATTGTCAGGAAAAGGGTCTCCTGTTTGCTTATTTGTTTCAAATGTGTCACTCAGGAAGGCAGAATTGATAGTTCGGTTATGCAGCTAGGGTGGAACTGGAGTTTTTTTGGTGACAGGTTACGGTCGTGGCCTCGGGGATCTTCTGAGTAAGGGTTCTGGCCCCCGAACCCATTTATTTGGATGCCTGTTTTAAACGAAGCTGTTTTTACCGAGGCTTCTCCCTGCAGACCCAACCCGTCTTGAGTCCTGCCAGAGGTGGTTGTTGGTGATTTGAGACAAGTCCTGATTATCATTGTACAACTCCTTAATGTACACCACAGACTTTGTCTCTCTTCTCCCTCAATTTTTCTCTTCTGTCACCCCTCCCCCCCCAAACCCACAACAAATCCCATTGGCATATCGACCTAACTGGCAGGGTTCTGGGAGAGATTCCCACAGCTTATTCCTCGAACTGTGAGCTCTCTCTGCACCGATACATCCACATCCCTGGTCTATCACTGAAGTAACAGAGGACATTTCAAGCTGGCCTCTGCAAAGTATGTGGCAAGGAAACACATGCCACTGTGTCTGAGTCCTAAAAAGCTGTTAGATTCTCCCAAATATGGAATTTCACACGTCCCCCAGGGCAAATTTTGCTGCAGTGTTTTCCTCCTGAGGAAAAATAAGGTATACTTGAAAAATGTTGGATTGGATATTGAAGAAATCTATGTGAACTTGGCAGGATTGGGCAATCACCTAATCTCTTACTTCCTACAGACTCCAGGGTGCATTTTGGTGTAGTATATATATCTCTATGTGCATATTTCAGGATATTCCTCAGGGAAGGAGGAATAGCGTTATGTCAAATCTGGTCTTCGAATTGGGATTGAAGAGTAAAATCCCTGCTGTTGAACTACCGTAGTTTCTTTTAAGGATTACTAGAGCTAATCACGGTGGAAAAGGGCATAAGAAAGCATCATCGCTTAGCGTTGGTTCAGCAAGTCATCTTATAATAGCCAGCACTTTTTAAAAAATTGTTCCCATCAGAGCAATAGTTGGTGGCAGGCTTAGTACCCTTAACATATTACTTTCACCCTTTTTATGGACACAACCTGGAACGTGACATGCAGTGGGTTTTATTTGGGCATCTTCCATTTCCACTGTAGTGCAAGGAACTCCCATTTCATTACAACTCCAGCCTTCGGCAATTCTAAGCAATGGTGTAAACAGTATTAGAGACACCTTGAATGGAGAGGTCAAGTTCTTAGTTCCCTGAAACACAAAGGCCTTTGAATTACTCAAGAATCTGCCAGAAAGCATTGCTGGAACATCTGGATAGCTAATTCTGAATCCTAACCGTGTTAAGTCCTGAGAAAGCTAGTACACATTACACATTAAGAGAGAACCCCAAATTGCTAACCACCTAGTGGTGCATTACACTAATGAGCTAGGATGTAAGGCTGCCAGGCAATTCTGGCTGTAGTACACACAATGCCATACAAGAATTGTTAATATTAATTATGCTAGCTCTAGTAAATTGCCATTATGATTGGAACGCTTGGCAGGCTTTGCTGTGTTGTTTGTTGTAAGGCATTTCAGAATCTCCCTGTGCAACCAAGATTGGTGTTGAGAAGAACCATTTCTTAGGAATAATATCCTTTAAAATACAGCTATTTTATAGTGGCTAAACCCAAGCAGTTTAGTAGATGTGAAAGGGGCTTTGTACGGTATGGTAAGCCTAAGGGTACAAGAAGACAGTTGGAAGCCTTTCAACTGTGGGTCTGTTTTTCAAATGACTTGTGCATCTTTAAGACTTACCTGGGATAAATGAACCTCATCGAGGATATTCAAATGACCTATCAGTGGCAAATGGAAAAACTCTTTGCTTGTAGCAGTTCCTCTTCGAATCTGGATCGTTCTTACCCATTGTAGTGGCACTCACACCACTTCTAACACCATCCCTAGTGGCTGCTTCTGAATCTTTTTTCCGCCCTGCCCTTTATCCTCTTAACACTTCTCTGGCTGTTTTTTCTAGTAGAGTGGATTCTAAACCTGAGCATTCCTGCACTTCGTGAATAGCATTTACTAACCCGTGTTAACCCTGGCTGCTCACCTGACCATTCAACAGTGACTGTTGGGTTCACTCGATACGGAGGAGAGACTTTACTGGAGACACTCAGCAGTAATAACCAAGACAAAAAATGTGCTTGGGGTGTTTTTGCACGTCTTTGTAGCATGTACCAAGTGTGGCTTCCACCTTCTTACCAGGTATTTGGTAAAAGTTCTTCTAACACTTTCGCATGGATTGGATTGTGGACAGTCTTGGAATATTCTAGGAATTACTAGATTCAGATATTCCATGAAATGTAGTTGTGACCGGATTTAAAGAAAAACATCTGAAGGATCCCTCTAGGATTAAAGATTCTAGTGTCCTGAGAATGGATTATTAAATTAGTATTTGCCTTGTTTGTTCTCTCCTTAGTTTTTCTTAGTTTGTCATTTTTTTTTATTCAGTGTTTCCCCTCCTTTCCCCAATTTTAATTTTGATTATTTTGGGGCCACTTCTTGATTTTTGTTTTCCAAAGGACGCGGACTCTGATAGTGGGGATGATTCGGACAAGCGGTCTTGTGAGGAGAGCTGGAGGCTGATCACTTCCCTGAGAGAGAAGCTGCCCCCCAGCAAGTTACAAACCATTGTTAAAAAATGTGGCCTCCCCAGCAGTGGGAAGAAGCGAGAACCTATTAAAATGTATCAGATACCTCAACGACGGCGCCTCAGCAAAGACTCCAAGTGGGTTACGGTCTCAGACCTGAAGATCCAAGCTGTGAAGGAGATCTGCTACGAGGTGGCCCTCAATGACTTCCGACATACCCGGCAAGAGATCGAGGCCTTGGCCATTGTTAAAATGAAAGAACTTTGTACTTTATATGGGAAGAAGGACCCCAATGAGCGTGATTCCTGGCGAGCTGTTGCCCGAGATGTCTGGGACACGGTGGGGGTCGGCGATGAGAAGATCGACGACGTCCTGCTGAACGGGAAAGGCATCGCCGACGTGGACGACCTCAAGGTGCACATCGACAAACTCGAGGATATTTTGCAGGAAGTTAAAAAACAAAACAACTTGAAGGACGAGGAAATAAAAGTCCTCAGGAACAAAATGCTTAAAATGGAGAAGGTGTTGCCCCTGATTGGCTCCCAAGAGCCAAAGGCCCAGTCCGTGACAACTGCCACAAAAATGAAAGAGCCTGATCCTGTCAACAAAGCGAATGCTGAAGGAGACACGCGGAAAGCCGGAAATGGTGACCACACGAAAGAGGCCCGTGTTTCCCACCTGATGGAGGAGGATCCTGCCTTCAGGCGTGGGCGGTTGCGCTGGATGAGGCAGGAGCAACTTCGTTTCAAGAACCTGCAGCAGCAAGAAATAACCAAACAGCTTCGCCGACAGAACGCGCCTCACAGATTTATCCCGCCCGAGAACCGCAAGCCCCGTTTCCCGTTCAAGAGCAACCCCAAACACAGAAATTCCTGGAGTCCAGGCACTCACATAATCATTACGGAAGACGAAGTTATTGAAGTGAGAGTTCCAAAGGAGGACCAGAAGGAGGTCAGGGTGGAGAATCAAGACCAGTGTGACAGAAGCCCCCTCCCCGAGGACCCCGAGCAGCTTTGGTTTGTGTGTGGCCCCCAGAGGAGTCAAGGTAACGTCCAGATCAAGAGGCAGCCCTTGAACGTCCAGCCACAACTGAGCAGTCCTCAGCCAGAGCCCCCAACTCAGCTGCGCTGGAGAAGCAATTCTCTAAATGGTCAGCAGAAAGGCTTGCGCTGCGAAATGTCCGACTCGTCCGAACTGTTGCATTCTCACGGCGGACGCCCGAATCAAGATCTGCAAACGTTTCAGCAGAAACGCCACATACATCAACATCGCCAGCCTTATTGCAATTACAGCAGCGGAGGTGTAAATCCTGCCGGCAGTACAGCCCCCAGGGGTGATCCTGCGAGACAGATGGATCGGCCCAACCACTTGAACCAGTTTGTGACACCTCCACGCATGAGGCGCCAGTTCTCAGCTCCAAACCTCAAATCGAGCAGAGAAACAACTGTTTGAGTTACTAGATGGGCTGACGAGGGAGAACGGTGCTGATCTTGGGGTGGGGGCGGTTGTTGCCTTCTGCGTTAGGTTTCGAACACTCGTTTAGCAACTGAGTGACTTTATATGCAAAGCACAAAATAACAAAGACAATTCTGCCCATCTCTTACCGCCTGTGAAATGTGTTGGAAACGTTCCATCTTACTGTCAACAACCATTGTCATAGGCTATGGGGAAAGGGTACCACAATAGCTCGGGTACCTTTGTTTTACTGTTTGGGAATATTATATTTTGTAGTGTCAAATGCTCTGGAAAAATGTCATCCTTTGGACAATCATCAAGACAACTCTGTTTTCTAGGTCTGAATGTTGCCTGTGTGCTTTCAGTAGAGATTATGAGCCTGACCTTTACAATGCAGGTTGTGCTCTGATCTTTTTTCCCGGGGGTGGGGGGGGGTCAAGTCGGTTTTCCTTTATAAGATCCTGTTAAATTTTCCTTTAAGATCAGATCTTTTGATTTCTAGGTTAACTGTTACTTTGTTGACCCCTTTTCTGTTCCTTTGGTTTCTACTCCTGTGAGAAGTGATATGTGAGTTTTTATTTTTGTTACACATCCTTCTTTCCTGCAGTTAGTAGGGTTTACCTTTCCTCCTCCTTGGGTTCACCAAAATGGCATTTACTGGGGCAGCAGAAGGCGTCACACATGGTGCATTGGGGCCATACTGACCACCGTGGTCCAGGGTCTCAGCGAAAAGCCTTTCGTATCACCTGCTTACCTGGTCCTTTTTAACTGGGGATACCAAGGATTAAACCCGGGATCTTATGCAATCCTAACAGATGCTCTGTTGTTGAGCCATGGCCCCTCCCCTTCCTTCATTGTATGCCCGCTGCCTTATTTATGCCCCGAGTATAGCTAAAGTATATCTTCCTTCCAACTCACACATGTGCAATGGTATATAGCTAAAAAAAAATAGCAGAAGGGAATTCTGCCTGCTTTCGTTGTAATGTGAGAAATACAGCTTCACTGTAAACTTAAAATAGTTTGAAAATAGCTTTTGTGGCTACTCCCAACTAGCCACGGCCATTGTTCTCCGAGTGGGCACTGAATAATTTCTGTTGGCTGAATAGCTTCTGAGAACAAGTCAAGGTTCCCAAGGTTCATTGGGGGAACTTACGTTGGTTGGGTAGTCGCGACTTAAGACCACACTTTCCTCGTCATCTGCTGTGATCAAGGCTTGGTTTTTGATTTTTTCCCCAAGGAAACAATCCAAGCTTTCAGTAGGGCTGAACTCGTGTCAGGCATGCATGTGTGATACAGACAACATCAGCTTTCCCACTGCCACAACCAAAAAGGTTGTCGGTGTCCATAGCTCTGATTGCTGGCTTCGTGACTGTGTTTTTCTGCAAGACTTCCAGAATCTAGGGAAGGCTGGAACCATTTGCAAATCGGTTTTTTTGTATTGTCTAAATCAGTCTTTAAGCTGTTTTTAAAAGAAAATATTTTCTGTGGACAAGAGTACCTCTTCTTCAGAAGAACCCTTTGCAATGGGGGTTGTGTTGGAGAACACACAACGTATTTTTAAAAGTGTGATCATGAAGTAAGCAAAAAACTTGGAATGTTGACTCTTATGTTCCTTGAATTTCTTCCTTTAAAAAAAAAAAAAAAGAGGCGTTCTTTTGAATTATTTCCCCCCTTCTCATTCTTGATTTTAAAATACCCCTGGGGCTTTTCCCCCTCCTTCTGTAATAGTTTATGTTGTCCATTGCTATTATCAGAAGAACAGTTCACTCCGTTGGAACTCTGTGCCAACTCATGATTTGACAAATGGGGACATTTAGAACAGGGTTTCAGTACAGAAAGCAGTAAAATGGCAGCTTTCTCCCTTACGAACTGAGAATAGAGCAAAATGTTCTGGCTGATGCACTGAGGACAACTGGGCTGAAGGAAGCAAGCTTTTCCTGAAAATGTCTGTAAGGTCATTAAATACAATCTGTCTTTTTTTAAAGAACCATATAGTATCTTCCTCCGTTTCCATGATAATAAAATAAGGCTCAGAAGTTGCGGGCCTTGGAGCCAAATTAAGTATTGCATGCCCGTGCATGAAACATTCTGCAATGGGATTTTAAAAGGCCACGCCACCTTGGAAGAGGAAGAAGGGGAGGACTGGTGTGAGGGAACAGGGCTCTCTTAACCCTTTCTCTGTTCGCTGTTTCTCCAAAATCCTCTCCAATGATTTTCCCCATAGGAGGAAAACCAACTGGGGAAGCAGAGACGTGGCTAGGATTAAGAGCCCTGTTCCTTTCTCTATTCCAAGCTTTGCAATCTGAAATCATAGAATCATAGAGTTGGAAGGGACCTCCAGGGTCATCTAGTCCAACCCTCTGAACAGTGCAGGAAACTCCCAAATACCCCCCCCCTAAATTCACAAGAGCCTCATTGCTGTCAGATGGCCATCTAGCCTCTGTTGAAAAAACTCCAAAGAAGAAGAACCCAATAAATAAATAAGTGGTTACATGGGGGCACTTTGTGCAGATACCCTCCCAACTTTGGCCGTCACAGAAGCAGGATTCCCATGCTCCACCCCAGGAGCAAAGACTTTCCAGTCTGCATGAGAGCGGCTTTCATTGCACAAATGTAACTTGCCGCGTGCTGTGCCTTGAATACTTCCAAGGCTTCCTTAAAAGATTTTAAAACATAGCCTTAATGTGAGAAGCTGCCAAGGGGGGGGGGGGGGCAATGCATGCTGTTAAAATTTCCCTTAATCTGTTTTAGCATCACACACCCCTCCCCCCCAAATCACGGAATCGATTCACAGTTAGAAGGAAAGATTTTTGTGGTGTTTGAATGCTGGCTTGAGCAGATTTTCAATTCAACCTCACCTTTCCCCCTCCCCATCCCTTTTTTTTTTGTTACCTTTTGTAGCATAAAATGTGCTTTAGATAGCTTACCTTTGAAATAACTTAGCAGGTGTGAAACCTGTTCATAATTACTGTAAAGGAGGAAATGTTTCTTCCAGCGTAGTGATAGGATCTATGTACCTGGTCAGTTTATTCTTTTGGGTTTTTTAAAAAAAAGTGGTTTTGGTTAATGGGTTCATGTATTTCTTTTCTTCTTCTTTTTTTTGAGCATCTTGTGAAAAGCAGAACTGCTCTTCTATTTTAACAAGTGCTTTCAATAAACTATGGAACACTCCCGTAAGTGTGTCTCATGTCACCTCAGTGGGGTGGAAAGTGGCGGATGGGCGGTTGGGGAGAAATCCCAAATTTCTTGGCATCAGCATTTTTTTCAAAACATCAGAATTGGAGAAGTTTTCCTTGGAACAGAAGGGTCCTCGTTGTGACGTATTGATTTAAATAGTGCTTTGAACCTACATTTAGATATGTCGGTCCAAAGCACTATTTAAATCGATATGGTTGCCGACCAGGTTTCCCTCTAAGCTGAGTTAGCGTGAGCTAGCTCACAAATTTTTAGTCTCCGGTTCACACATTTTTGTCCTAGCTCAGGAAGGATGACCGCAGAGCAGTGTTCCCTCTAAGGTGAGTTAGCGTGAGGTAGCTCACAAATTTTTAGCCTCCGGCTCACACATTTCTGTCTTATCTCAGGAAGGATGACCCCGAGCACACTAATTCATGCAGTAGCTCACAACTTCAGTGCCAGCAACTCACAAAGTGGAATTTTTGCTCACAAGGCTCTGCAGCTTAGGAGGAACATCGTTGCCAATCAGTGTTCCCTCTAAGCTGCAGTGTCTTGTTAGCAAAAATTCTCCTTTGTGAGCTACTGGCATTAAAGTTGTGACCTACTGAATGAATCAAGTGTGCTCTGTGGTCATTCATCCTTCCTGAGCTGAGACAAAAATGTGTGAGCTGGAGGCTAAAAATCTGTGAGCTAGCTCACGCTAACTCACCTTAGAGGGAACACTGCTCTGCGGTCATCCTTCCTGAGCTAGGACAAAAATGTGTGAGCCAGAGGCTAAAAATCTGTGAGCTAGCTCCCTCACGCTAACTCAGCTTAGAGGGAACCCTGTTGCCAACTCTGCTTTGGGGAGTTCCTGAAGATTTTGGAGGGCGGTGCCTAGGGAGAGAAGGGAAGAAAGATCTGAGGAGGCATTGGGAAACAATATCTGCCATTTCCAAAGCTGCCATTTCCTCCAGGTGAACTGATCTCTGAAGTCTGGAGGTCAGTTGTAATTCTGGAAGTGGGCCGGACCCCCCCACACACACACACCATGAGGTTGGTAACCCTAGTTACCCTGGGTTGGTTACCCATCTACCATTCTGTGCTCTCGTTCCAGTTTGAAGTTCCTTCCTGTTCTCTAATCAGCCACCATAGAAATGCCGGGGTGGGGGGAAAGGATCTGGTCTGAGCACTTAGCCTCTCCCTGCCAGCCCACTTAAGATTGCTGCCACTTGGAAAATACAGTGCTTAAGTCATCTGGTACCAGTCTGTGACCTGTTAGCAACCAGGTCGCGGAGTGTGGCAGAGACCTTCGCCTACTCATTTAAAGACTGCCATGGGGGGGGGAGGCAGGGACGGAGTGTGGACATGGGGGGGGCAGCCTGAGGCAGCAAAAACCCCAGTATTCCCACAAGTCCGTGGAAAAATTGTCTTCCACAAAACTGGTCCCTGGTTCCAAAAAGGTTGGGGGCCACTGGGAGCCAGTTTGGTGTAGTGCAGGGATGGCCAACAGTAGCTCTCCAGATGTTTTTTGCAATCAGCCCCAGCCAGCATGGCCAATGACTGGAGCTGATGGGAGTTGTAGGCAAAAACATCTGGAGAGCTACCGTTGGCTGCCCCTGGTGTGGTTAAGTGTGCGGACTCTTATCTGGGAGAACCGGGTTTGATTCCCCACTCCTCCCCTTGCAGCTGCTGAGATGGCCTTGGGTCAACCATAGCTTTCATAGAAACTGTCCTTGAAAGGGCAGCTGCTGTAAAAGCACTCTCAGCCCCACCTACCTCACAGGGTGTTTGTTGTGCGGTGGGGGGAAGGTAGAGGAGATTGTGACCTCTCTGAGACTCTGAGGTTGAGAGTATAGGGCGGGATATAAACCCAAAATCATCATCATCTTCTAGGAATAATATGGATGGTGTTCAGTGTTCCCTCTAAGCTGAGTTAGTGTGAGCCAGCTCACATTTTTTTTAGCCTCTGGCTCACACATTTTCATCTTTGCTCAGGAAAAAGGGCCCCAGAGGAAGCCAATTTATACAACAGCTCACAACTTTAATGCCAGTAAGCTCACAAAGTCGAATTTTTTGCTCACAGGACTCCACAGCTTAGAGAGAGAGTATTGGCGCTTCTTCTAAAATAACTTTGTATATGGTGCATATGGCATAAATACTCAGAATCTTGACAGAATATTACTGCTCATAGCCTGTTTAACATTATACACGGTTCACTGAAGAAGGAACACCGGGATGAGACGTTTATCCGGAAATCTCGTGTGAACTTTGGAATTGCACTTGAATGAACTTGGGGATTTGTGAATTTTGATTATCTCGAATTGGTGTACTTTACACTTGAACGCAGATGTTATAACTCTATAACCGGTACTTCGAATTTGTGTAATTTGGTTGACCCTTTTTTTTATTCTGGCAATGTTGCCTTAGTATCTGGTTTTTGCAATACTATTTGGAGTGAGTGAGTTGCACTAAAAAAAAGAGAAAAAAACATACACCCGTTGTGGTTGAAATAATTTATTTTGTAGCCATTACAGCATCTGTCTCTTACATAGTATATCCTGGGGGGACTACTGCTCATGGCCTGTTACTCCTTTCTTCAGTGATGACTCCTGTATTGGAAGCATCTTGGGGAGGGTCCAACAAGCCAGACTTTCCCCACGCCGGATTCCAGATTAGGCTTTGACTCCACAGGTGTCTATGCTTAAGCTCCAGTGACTCTCCCCTGAGTACAGGGGTCACGTGGACGTGTCAGGAGTTGTATCTTCTCAAGAGTTTTCTGGGTGATGCAGGGGTCCCCAATGTCCCCATAGCACCCACTGAGACCTTTCCTAATCCCTGCCAGGTGTTTTTAGAAAGTGAGTGGGGCTAGGTGAGGCGTTTGCTCAGCCAGGCTTCTGATTGGTCATTTGCTGATTTGATTGGCTCTGCACATTTCCAAAAAACGTTGCTTTGGGCAGTAGCTGCTGCTGTAGCACTAAGACCTTCGCTACATGACCTGAGGGTGAGCCGTGACATCCATTTTGTGGCCGACTCCACCTCCCATCACACCATATCAGAATTCAAAAAGGTGTGTGGCAGCACTAACCATCCAGTCCATTCACAAAACCATATTTGCTTTAAGAGAACCTCTTGTTGGTACCATACTGTTGAATGAGCTCAGATTCTTCAGGTGGTGTGCTGGTAGCCAGGTGTGAGCCTGCTTTGAGTCCCAGGGCTGCAGCAGTAACAATTTAGTTGGACCCCCCAGAGAGCCAGTTTGGTGTAGTGGTTAAGTGCGCAGACTCTTATCTGGGAGAACCGGGTTTGATTCCCCACTCCTCCCCTTGCAGCTGCTGGAATGGCCTTGGGTCAGCCATAGTGGTTAAGTGAGTGGACTCTTATCTGGGAGAACTGGGTTTGATTCCCCACTCCTCCCCTTGCAGCTGCTGGAATGGCCTTGGGTCAGCCATAGTGGTTAAGTGTGCAGACTCTTATTTGGGAGAACCAGGTTTGATTCCCCACTTCCCCACTTACAGCTGCTGGAATGGCCCTGGGTTAGCCATAGCTATTGCAGGAGTTGTCCTTGAAAGGGCAGCTGCTGTGAGAGCCCTCTCAGCCCCAACCACCTTACAGGGTGTCTGTTGTGGGGGGAAGAAGATATAGGAGATTGTGAGCCGCTTTGAGTCTCTGATTCAGAGAGAAGGGCGGGGGTATAAATCTGCAGTATTCTTTTTTAACATGACCTTTGTGTCGTACAAATGGAGGCTGCCGCGCTCCTCCATGATGTAGCAGCCAGTGTTATTACCGCCTGCAGTGGATTGTGGGAAAATTCTGAGCCAATCTGCATGTTGTGCAGAACAAGATGATAGATGGGCAGCCGTGGGCTCTAGCACTTCAGATTGCTGGGGCGTGTGTTCCTCCCTGCATTAAAAATCCCCTCTGTGTAGTAAAATACTTGGTATGAATGGGATTTAGCATGTTTCCCTAATGTGGTGGGTTAAGGCTAGCAGGAAAAGGTTTTTTGCTTGGTTTGTTTGTTTGTTAACATAGGCCCACTCCCAAACACCTGTAATCTGGAGCGATAGAGCAGGGGTGACCAAAGTGCGGCTCTGGAGCCACATGGGACTCTTTCACATATACTGTGTGGCTCTCGAAGCCTCCACCCTCCTGTCAGCTGTGATTCCACATGTTAATCACCCTTTGGGTGAAGAAGGACTTCCTTTTATCTGTTAAAACGGATAAAAGGAAGTCCTTCTTCACCCAAAGGGTGATTAACACGTGGAATTCACTGCCACAGGAGGTGGCGGCGGCTACAAGCATAGCCAGCTTTAAGAGGGGATTGGATAAAAATATGGAGCAGAGGACCATCAGTGGCTACTAGCCACAGTGTGTGTGTGTGTGTACACACACACACACACACACACACACATATATATATATATTGGCCACTGTGTGACACAGAGTGTTGGACTGGATGGGCCATTGGCCTGATCCAACATGGCTTCTCTTATGTTCTTAATTTCTCTCTTTAGATCATTTCTCCAAGCCAAACCAGCCAGCGGCTTGAAGAATGCATTTAAAGTTAAATTTGCTTTCTTTCCACCTCTCCCCCCCTCCCCCATTTATTTCCCTTCCTTCCTCCCTCCTAGCTCTCAAACTCCTGACATTTGTGTCTTGCGGCTCACAAGCATCTGACATTTATTCTTTGTGGCTCTAGCATTAAGCAAGTTTGGCCACCCCTGGTGTAGAGTTTACCACCTTGTAATATATAGATCAGTGAAAATGGGCTAGTAGTTGTCTGTCAGGTGGAGAAGGGTCAGATTTGTCTGCACCCCAGATCGGTAACTACAGCAACGCAAGCCATTCATGTCACCGCATCCATACCAATGAATTTGCCTAATGCATCCAAAATATTTTGCTTTGGTCTCCTGCTTACAAGAATCCCCCTCTTCTTGGAAAGAAGATTTGGAAAGAACGGGGTGGGTGTGGGTGGGGAGGGTTAATAATCTTAAGTACATAAATGATTTGGACTTCAGCCGAGATTTCTAATTCACTCACCCACCCTTGGGGTCTGTGAACTATATTGAATCTTCTGTGCTTTCTAGAGAAGCTAAGCTGTCTGGTAGATTAACCGGAGACCGTTGCCAGGAAACAAGCTTACGTTACAAGACTATTTCTTTTCATTGATCAAATGTTGCCTGTCTTTTTGTTGGGAGTCTGGGAAATCAAACCTTCTCTCTGCCCCCCTCCCTGCCCCTTCATGCCTGCCCCCCCCCCTCACTTTTTCTTAATAACTTCAGGGGATTTCTCTATAGCAGAGGGGAAAACTATGTGCCCCTTTGTGAAAAACCTTTCAGAGCAGAGCGGTATGGATGTGCAGTTGATGAACTAGATTCCAGGCCACTAGCACTTTAGAGCAGGGGTCCCCAACCCCCGGGCCGTGGATCAGTACCAGTCTGTGGTCTGTTAGCGACCGGGCCACGGAGCAAGACAGAGATGCTGCACTGCCCCTTTTGGGACCCAGGCAGAAAGGCCTTGCTCCAAAGCACCACCTCTTTAATCCACCTGGGTCCCGGGTGGGTGGAAAGGGCAGTGCAGCAGCGACCTTCACCCACCCCTCATTTAAAGACCCCCACGGGGGGGGAGGGATGGGGCGGGGGCAGCCTGGGCCAGCAAAAACTGCAGCACACGTCCCGTCCCCCCCTCCACACACACTGGTCCGTGGAAAAATTGTCTTCCATGAAACCGGTCCCTGGTGCCAAAAAAGGTTGGAAAGCAGTGCTTTAGAGGATTACGGAATTTTCAGGGTTTATACTTTTGAGAGTCAAAGCTCCTGAAGGTAACCCGCCCCCCCTCCCCCAATTTTGTTGGTCTCTGAAGTCCTACCAGATCCAAATCTAGCTCATCTTCGGAAGTATGGCTTTATTCTCTCTTAACTTTTGATTTGCGGAGTCCTATGAAAATCTGAGGTTCACTCAAACTAAGCAGGAGATCGGGAAAGGTTTTCCTTATACGTTCATCCTGCCTGAATAGTTGGGGAGTGGTCTGCAGACTGTCCCTTCCTGTGAAGAAGGAAAATATCATTTGGAACAGTACATGCCAAGTAGATTTTTTTCATGGGGGACAAACGATCAGGATACAGGGTTCCCGCTCAGTGTTTTCCCTCCAGTCTCTGTGAAGATGTAATCATTCTGACATTGCGTTCTTCTTCAGGTTGTCTCCCCCTCAAAAAAAAAAAATGAAACATGCACACATCAAAATAGACCGCTGTTGTGCTGTTGCCAGGTGGAGAGCCAGTTTGGTGTAGTGGTTAAGTGTGTGGACTGTTATCTGGGAGAACCAGTTTGATTCCCCGCTCCTCCACTTGCACCCGCTAGCATGTCCTTGGGTCAGCCATAGCTCTTGCAGAGGTTGTCCTTGAAATGGCAGCTGCTGTGAGAGCCCTCTCAGCCCCACCCACCTCACAGGGTGTCTGTTGTGGGGGAGGAAGGGAAAGGAGATTGTGAGCCACTCTGAGACTCTTCGGAGTGGAGGGCGGGATATAAATCCAATATCATCATCTTCTTCTTCTTCTTTCTTCTTCTTGGAAGTTGGGCCTACAACAGCAATCACATGAACAAATGAGGCTGCCTTACACTAAATCAGACCCCTGGTCAGTGTTCCCTCTAAACTGAGTGAGTGTGAGCTAGCTCACAGATTTTTGACTTCCAGCTCACACATTTTTGTCTCAGCTCGGGAAAAATAGCCCCAGAGCAAACTAATTTATGCAGTAGCTCATAACTTTAATGCCAGCAACTCACTATTCACTAAGTAGAATTTTTTCTCACAAGACTCCACAACTTAGAGGGACCGTTGCCCCTGGTCCATCAAAATCAGAATCGTCTACTCAGACCGTCAGCGGCTCTCCAGGGTCACAGGCTGTGGTCTTCCACATCAACTGTTTATCTGATCCTTTTAACTGGAGATGCAGGGGATTGAGCCTGCAGCCTTCTGCATCCTAAGTAGATGCTTTGCCACGGAGCCACAGAAGACGTGAGCGGCGACTCGTGGAAGCTGCTCCCCTGCCACAAATTGTGTTAGTCTTTAAGCTGCTGCTGCACTCTTGCTGTTTTCTGTTGCTCTTCTGTTGATGAAAATATAGTCCAGCGCTCTAATTAAAACCCATTTCCCCATATTCGGTCTCACTGGTTGTCACTTGAGACCACTGTTTTGTGCCCCACGGTTGTGGCGAACAGCTAACCACTGTCCTCCTAAACCTTTAAATCTGCGAAGGGTTGGCTTGTCTGGTATCTTGTCATTCTTCTCTTCTCCCGACTGTTCATTCATGCCATTCTCCAGCGTTACAAGCATTTTTCTTCTTTTTGAGGGGATGTCTTCTCCTGAAGTAGTCGTGCAAGAGCATCTATAGCAGGGGTGTCAAACATGCAGCCTAGAGGCCAAATCAGGCCCCCGGAGGGCTTCTATCAGGCTACCGAGCAACTGGCTGTCATCTGCTTCCTTCTCCCTCTCTCTCTTGCTTCCTTCTGCATCACAGCTTGCTTTGCCTGGCTTGCTCAATCGGGCAGGAGCTACAGAGAAAAGCCTCCATTTTCTCCATTGGCTGAGGCTCCTCCCTTGGGAAGGAAGTGGGGGAGGGATAGCTTGCTTCAAAGGAAGCTCTGGCTCTTTCCTACCCTCCGCAGGAGATGAGAAGGAGGAGCCTCAGACAATAGAAGGAAGAGAGGCTTAACTCAGCAGCTTTGCTATGCAATTGAGAGAAAGTTTATATCTTTGCTAACTGGAATTACATTTTATGATGCACAGCCCAACAAAATCTCATTTATGTCCTCATAACAAATGAGTTTGACACCCCTGATATAGGTTACTCGCCCACAAAGCAAGTTTACTAGTTTTTTCCTCCTTTCTTCAAACCGCATCACCAGTTTGAAAGCCAAGAAGGACCAGCTGTCTTCCCTTGCCGGTCACCTGGAGTTTATTTTTATTCTCCATAGGCGACCTGGCAAGTGGGTAGTTACAAGCCTGTCTCAGACTGTGGTGGCAGAAAAAAGCAGAGTAGTACCCTCATGAATGCCTTTGCAGTATTTTCCCTTTATGTCACCCAATATGGTAATGGTTTGGTGCAGCGGTTAACTGCACAGATTCTTATCTGGGAGAACCAGGTTTGATTCCCCACTCCTCCACTTGCAGCTGCTGGAATGGCCTTGGGTCAGCCATGGCTCTTGCAGAGTTGTCCTTGAAAGGGCAGCTTCTGGGAGAACTCTCTCAGCCCCTCCCACCTCACAGGGTGTCTGTTGTTGGGGGGTGAGGAAGATAAAGAAGATTGTGAGCTACTCTGGGGTTCAGAGTGAAGGGCGAGGTATAAATCCAATATCATCGTTGTCTTCTTCTTCCTCCTCTTCCTCCTCAGTAAAATCTTGGTGGCTTGTTTCAAATTGCTGTCTACTATGTTTCCCAGGAACTCTTTTGCACTAGATGTCCCAAGAATTAAAGTGTGTCTTTGGCCGGTCAGTCTTCCCTAAGAGTAGAACCTATTGAATACCATCACATCCATTTCGGGGATTTTCTTCCCTACCCTGAGTCATCATACAGATTTTTATTTTCAGCAGCAGAGTTTGAGACAACTCGTGCCGAGACAAAATGCTCACTTCCCAAGCTTGGTCTGAGCACCCTCCGCAGTAAACACATTAGAAGTGGACTCTGCACTAAATGCACTGAATAGATGTACTCACAAAGCATTAGCTTGAGATGGCTCTGAAAGGAAAGGAGACAGATTGAGGGCTGCCACTAAAGGTTGGCAGGATCAGGCCGCTTGTGGAGGGCAGTGGCCTGGCAGAGGGTCCAGGAGTCCTTTGCAATCCATCTGCTCCCACCAGGGAAGAGCGACAGTTCCAGATCCCCCAGTGATATCTCCAGGGCCTGTCCAGTGGTCTCCTGTTTCCTATTTGCAGCTCCCCAGTACAGACAGGTCTTGAGAGAGCCACCTGCCATTCTCTGCCCCAGAGAGCGTGTGTGTAGGCGTGGTGGGGGAAATGCTGGCAGGCGTCTTGCTCAGGGCTCTCCAGAACTTGGAGCTGGCATTGGACCAATCAGCTGTTGACCACAATTACTAAAGGAAGCCTTGAGGGTCAAGAAGGGCATCCACCTTTCTCAGGGACCGACTGACTTCATACCCTGATGGTGGTGTGGCCACGGTGGGAAATAGGTTGCTTAGAATCATAGACGTTTGCTTAGATCTAGCAGGGCCTCTTGTCTTGAAGACCTTGGTCTGCAGTTCAGATTTTGCAACCCAGTGTCGCCATCTCCATGTTTTTTTCAGAACAGCTGCATCAGTTTTGATGCTTGATTCTGTTGTTGTTATTAATTCCACTTGATTAATCGCTCTATCCCGGCTAGTGCCGGACTCTAGGCCAGGGATGTCAAACACGCAGCCCCGGGAGCTGAATCAGGCCCCCTATCAGGCCCCTGAGCAACTGGCTGTCATCTGCTTCCTTCTCCCTCTCTCTTGCTTCCTCCCGCATAACAGCTTACTTTGCAAGGCTTGCTCACTCGCGCAGGAGCTACAGAGCAAAACCTCTGTTTTCCGCATTGGCTGAGGCTCCCCCCTTGGGGAAGAAGGAGGGAGAGGGAAGAGCTTGTTTTTCCAGACTCTTTCAATTGCACAGTGGAGCTACTGAGCCAAGCCTCTCTCCCATCTATTGGCTGAGGCTCCTCCCTCTCCTGTCCCCTGGGGAAGGAAGGAAGAGCCAGAGCTTCATTTGTCCAGTTCCCTGGAGCCCATGGGAGAAATACAAAGAAAGCACCTTTAAGACTAACGAGTGGTAACATTTTAAGCACATTTTAAGTCTTTTTTTAAATTTTTAATTGTCTTTGTCTGGGTCCTGTATAAAGTTTATATCTCTGCTACCTAATCTTAAATACGTACACACATGGCCTGGCCCGACATTCACTGTCAATTCCTAGCCTCTTTTCCCACTCCCTGAGCATTCTGGTTAGCCCAAAGAGGAAAGCTTTCAAGCTTTTTGCTTCCTTTAATATATCTGTATGATTCTTTCGGCCCCATTTCTTTCCCTGGTATTCAGCCTGATTTTGCCTTCTCTTTGCTTCGTAACCAAGGAGTCCTTTAGACCCACAGTCTGTGATGTCATTTCCATTACGTCTGGTTATATTCCAAGGAACAAAATCGGTATATGGCAGGGGTGGCCAACGGTAGCTCTCCAGATGTTTTTTTTTTTTTTTTGCCTTCAACTCCCATCAGCCCCAGCCATTGGCCATGCTGGCTGGGGCTGATGGACGTTGTAGGCAAAAAACACATCTGGAGAGCTACCGTTGGCCACCCCTGGGAGTTGCTGGGCTCTTTCAGAAGTTGGCTGCAGGGAAGAGGGACCCACATGTTGTAGCTGATGCCATGCTGGTTTTGGTAGCCTGGCCTCATGGGCAGGAGCCAGCACCATGGGTACTTTTAAAAGAAAGTTCCTGCCTTTCTCTCAGAGGGGCCTCTACGATACTTCTTGCAGAAGTTTATTGCTGTCACCGTTATCATTTCAGTGAAAGTCCGAAAAAACAACCGAAATGAGGCTCTTTCCCTGCCAGTGTTGGGTGAGCTGTCGCTGTTTAGTACAGGGGTGGCCAAACTGTGGCTTGGGAGCCGCATGTGCAGCCCCCAGAGGTTGAGGCTTACTCTTGAATAAGTGTGCAGAGCATCTCAGGACCTCAGCCAGCCTCTGAGTGCTGACTCATAGGTGTTTCCGCCATATGTGAAGCGGGGAGAAGAGGGGGAAAGAGGCAGGCTTGCAAACTCTTCTCCACCACCGAGATCCACCCAGACACATAGAATGGGGAAAGAGAGCGCAAGAACCGAGGGGGAAAAGTGAGCACATACACTGGCTGTGCCACTGAGTCCAGTATTGAGAGTTTTAATTAAAAAAAAAATAATGTGTGTAGTATTTGTTCATGTATTGCGGGCTCTCAAACATCTGATTTGTTTATTCTTTGTGGCTCTTACAATAAGCAAGGTTGGCCACCCCTGGATTTAGTATGTTTGTAATCTGCTTTGCTTCTGCCATGGAATTCAAGGCTCAAACGACAACAAAAAACTGTGGAAAAATAACGAAAAATTAATGGAAAATACTTCAAAATTGTAATAGATAACTGAACACCTCAACTTCACACATCATTACATGTAATTAATTACGTATTATAGCATATTGTCAACTTCCTGTGGCACCAGCTCTGGAGTCGGGTGGATAGTCTTCAAGTATTTCAAGCTGGATTGGACATGATTAACCGCAAGCACTTTCGAATATTTATTCCTTGTACTTTATACCTTGTATTTTTGACAATATGCTATAATGGTATAATATTATTACATGTAATAATGTGTGAAGTTGAGGTGCTCAGTTATCTACTATAATTTTGAAGTATTTTTCATTAATTTTTCGTTATTTTTCCACAGTTTTTTGTTGTCGTTTGAGTCCCTTTCTGTGGAACTCTAGGCTTTTCATTCATGGGATTCAAGGCGGCATCCACGGGCTGCCCAAGAAACCTCCGGAGCGAACCTGCGTGGGTTCGGCAAAGGGCTGGATCATATTCAGTTCGGTTCATTTATTGTAATTAGCCATCAGGCGTTACAAGTCTACAAAGATCCCAAGGAATAGCAAAGTAAACTAGGAAGTTAATGAACACACCGAGGATTCTGTAAAGCCAAAAGGGTATCATAACAAATGCAGTGCAATGGCAATAACAGTGGAGCTGCACACACACAAGCTGGATCGGGTGCCCTCAGGCACTGGACAGACTGTTGGAGGAAGTCACAGCAGGGTCAGGGTACCTGAGGGGGCTGGGTACCCTGGCCCCTGCTGAGGCTGGGAGCCCTTGTTAGTGGGGCTGCTGGGGGCCTTTCCCCACTTTGGCGTCTTGGGCCAAGATTTCTTCTATTCTTCCAAGAGGCTAAGGATGAGGTAACAGAGACTTGCATTTAAAACGTATCCACAGAATGGATTTTTGTGCAAATATAATAGTACAACACAGAGGAGTGGGGAAGGAGTTCTGACGTGTGGGGAAAAAAATTATTGGCTATCACAGTAAAAATTGCAAATGGATGAGCAGACACTACTTATGGAGAGAATTCAGAGTGCTTTTTTTGTTGTGGAACCAACGAGTCACACACCTCAAGTTCTCATTCTTGCCTGCTCTCTTCTCTGATTCTAAAGGTGAAAAGGCACTCGGTCTCCTTCCTGGAGAATCCTTCCATTACTGCTCCCTACTTGTGTCTGTTTCACTCTGATCTCCTCAAATATATGTGTCCCCCTCTTCCTCCCCCCCCCCAGCTGCTTTCTCTCCCACTTTCGTCTGTCTCTTCTTCTACACGGTGTCTCCTCTTTCCCCTTCAGGACTATGAGAGTAAACTCCAGGCCTTACAGAAGCAGGTGGAGACACGGTCTTTGGCTGCTGAGACCACAGAGGAAGAGGAGGAAGAGGAGGAGGAGGGTGAGTTCTTATACGATCTAAAATGCCTTGAACCAGCCGTAAATGATGGTGTGTTGTGGGGTGGGGAGAACCCAGGTGGGAGAAGCTATCACCAAAACTTTCGAGCCCTTGGTCATGATTTGAAGAGGCTGCTGCGATTTCTGTGTTATTCCACACTTCAGACAAAAATCAGCTCCGAAGGCAGCTGGGTGGTGGAAAATGCCATCGTCGCAGCTGAATCCCAGCAACCCTGTAGTGTTTTCAAAGCAGAGATAGTTTTGCTATTGCCTACCTCTGTTGAGCGGCTTTTGGAGTCCCTTGGTGATCTCCCATCCAAATAGTAACCAGAGCTGACCTGCTAAACTTCCAAGATCTGATGAAACTGGGCTAGGCTGGGCCATCCAGGTGTTAGGGGAGGGATGGTAACTCAGTGGTAGAGCATCTGCTTGGTAAGCAGAAGGTCCCAGGTTCAATCCCCGGCATCTCCAACTCAAAAGGGCCCAGGCAAATAGGCGTGAAAAACCTCAGCTTGAGACCCTGGAGAGCTGCTGCCAGTCTGAGTAGGCAATACTGACTTGGATGGACCCAGGGTCTGATTCAATAGAAGGCAGCTTCATATGTTCATATGTAAGCAGAAGGTCCCAGGTTCAATCCTTGGCATCCCCAACTAAAAAGGGTCCAGGCAAGTAGGAGTGAAAAACCTCAGCTTGAGACCCTGGAGAGCTGCTGCCAGTCTGAGTAGACAATACTGACTTGGATGGACTGAGAAGGGTCTGATTCAGTAGAAGGCAACTTCATATGTTCATATGTTAAGGCGGCTAGATGTTATTAGATGGGGTTCAGTACATCACTCAAAATATGGTGCAGCATTCCAAACCAAGGCAAAATACATAAAGGAAGGGGGGCAGAGTAGAGGAAGAAGGTCACTTTGGTAGTGCCAGAACTTGTGGAAATGGGTTGGCATTCACACCCAGTTGTGGCCTGACTGAACTTTCCTAATGCAATGTGTGTATGGAGTGCGCAACCATTCAGCTTCCCTGAGCATGTTTGCATGCATGCTTAGAGAATACTGCTAACACGTGGCACTTTTTGTGGCAGCTTCAATAGCAGGAGAATGAAGCCGTTTGAAGCAGCTTAACGGCTCCTTCTGCCATGTGAAAGAGGAGTCCCGCCTTAGCGACGAAGCACGTGCTTTGCTTGCTTTAGGTCTCAGCTTCGGTCTCTGGCTTTTGAAAGATCTCAGGGAGCCTTCCTGGTAAGGTCCTGTCAGAATACACAGCCTTGCCTCTCGCACCAGTGGTCATCGCCTGCGAATTGCCACTGTTGCCTGTTCACGTGAGCAGAACAAGAATCAGCTCTCGGTGACCAGGCTGGAACGTTTAACTAGTAGACTTGCCAACAGGCCTGGAGAAAAACGCCCTGTCCTTTTAAAAGAGGCTTAGTGAAATGTTACTATGTTAGCCATGAAAAGCTTCAGCTGTTCATTTCCGCATGTTAAGCCTCTGGTAAAATGTCCCATCCCTCTAACAGAGGATCAACATGTGGAAATGTTCACTTGAATTTTTTCATGGCTAATATCACTTAATAAGTAACATTCCACTAAGCTTCTATGAAGAAGAAGAAGAATTGCAGATTTATACCCCGCCCTTCTCTCTGCATCAGAGAGACTCATAGCGGCTTACAATCTCCTATATCTCCTCCCCCCACAACAGACACCCTGTGAGGTGGGTGGGGCTGAGAGAGCTCTCATAGCAGCTGCCCTTTCAAGGACAACTCCTGCGAGAACTATGGCTGACTCAAGGCCATTCCAGCAGCTATAAGTGGAGGAGTGGGGAATCAAACTCGATTCTCCCAGATAAGAGTCCACGCACTTAACCACTACACCAAACTGGCTCATTAAACAGCTGGGATGTTTTTCTGCAACCCTAATTACCAAAGATCTTCTCTTAGGGATAAATATTGCCTTTATATTGCCTCAGACTAGTCCAGCACTGTCTGTCCTGTTTAGCAGAGGCTCTCCAAGGTCTCAGATAGAGGTGAGCCTTTCCCATCACTTGGTGTCTGAGAGCCAGCTGGAATGGCCTTGGGTCAGCCATAGCTCTGGCAGAGGTTGTCCTGGAAAGGGCAGCTTCTGAGAGAGCCTCTCAGCCTCACCCATTCACAGGGTGTCTGTTGTGGGGGGGAGAAGAAATAAGAGATTGTGATTGCTCTGAGATTCAGAGTATAGGGTGGGATATAAATCCAATATCATCATCTTTTTCCCTTGACTCTCACGGTTTCTTTGATGGCATGGATTAAACCTGGGACCATATACAGGCAAAGCACACCTCTGCTATTGAATTAAGACCCATCCTTGAAAAATGGGGCTAGAAACTTTTGCGAGCTTTGTTAATCTGGCAAATTCTTAATGCTTTGTAACTAACCACCAAGTTTCAAGGACTTAAGGTTATTTAAGGGGGTGGATGGAGGTTTCTGCTGCCCTCCTTCTGCTTATATTTGAACTCAGATCCCCTAGTTTATCGGACTCTTCAGAGGATAAATGAGAGGGATTTGTAAACAAGTTATACATTAAAAGTGCAGCATAAACAAGAAATAATGGATGCTTGTATAGAAGCTAGAGTGTTTCTGTGGGTAACTCCAGAATAAAGAAATGTTTCCCCTACTTAAAATTCTAATTGTTTTGCTGTCTTCGACCCTTTTTAGCACTGGTGTAAATGCCAAACTTGTAAATAGACAGATAATTTGAGAGGGCGGGGCCCGTGAGAACTAATCCCTCCCTCTTTCACTGCTGATTTTCCCGATCTGCTTGTTATCTCCCTGCAGTGCCGTGGACTCAGCACGAATATGAACTTGCCCAGTGGGCTTTCCGGAAATGGAAGTATCACCAGTTTACTTCCTTAAGAGATCAGCTTTGGGGCAATGCAGTCTATCTGAAAGAAGGCAACGCAATCAGCGTGGAACTGAAAAAGAAGGTATGGTGTATTGGTGGGAGAGTGCATCCTGAGAAATGCTGAGCAGTTTTGCCATGGCTTGCATTGCCGATTCAGTGGTGGTTGGTCACATGTTCTGCTGTTTAGTTTAGTTTAGTTTATTTATGATTTATATTTACGATTTAGCAGGGGACGGAGCTTGGAACAGGCAGCTGATGATCCAGAGTCAAAATTAGAGTTTCCACGTCCTACCTGCTTCCCGGCGAGGGGATCTTCAGTTTTTGGCGGAAGCTTCTTGTACGGCACAGTGGCATCAGCCAGAAGTTACGCCATCACGCTACTGATGTTGCATAACGGCACTCTAGTTTTTGGGCAAAATGCTATGATTTAAGCCCAGATTTACCATAGAGTTTTGCCTAAAAACTAGAGCATCGCCACACAATGTCAGCAGCATGGTGATGTCACTTCCTGGTGATGTATCTCGCCGCCTTTGCAGGCAGGGTTTGGAGCCCAGACAACTAGGGGAACCTTGACATGGACTGGCAACCCTAGTTGAAACACCTGCTCTGAACACTGGTGCCAGCTTGCTTATCCAGTGGCGGGGAGGAGAGGAAAGAAAGGGGAGTAATTTGCGGTATTTATACTCTGCTTTTTGCTGCAGAACTTTCTGTTTTTAACCAAAGGGAATCGTATCCATGCTCATTTAGCTAAATAAGTTTGGGAGGCACCGAAGAGAGTACAGCTTTACCCAGGGCGTATAGTTACCTTATGGAACTTGACTGAGTGAGTGAGTGAATGAATGAATGAATTGACTACTGCAGTAGGTGACCTAGCCCACTGATTTAGATGGCACTTGAAAATGCACAGAGGGTAGCTGCCTGGAGCTGTCATGTTCAGCAACAGTATACCTCTGAGTAGCAGCTACCATGGGCGAACAGGGGAAACAGTTGCCTTTGTGCCACAGGTCAGAGAGTGCAGAGGCACCTGGCTTGCTGCAATTGCAGGAACGGATAACCGTTGGGCTAGATCTGGCAGGGAATCTCCCGTGTTTTGACCTCAGATGAAGTCAGGCTTCTGCCAAGAGTGGCCTTGCCAGTTGTCTGCGTTGGATGCCTGGCATAGGATTGGATGCCTCTTGTTGTCCAACAAAACATTTCCCTGACCCTTTGCCTCCGTCCAGGTGCAATTCCAGTTTGTTCTGCTGACCGACACCCTTTACTCTCCGCTGCCACCTGAGCTGCTGCCTCCCGAGGCGGAAAAGAGCCGAGATGACCGACTTTTCCCTCGGACGGTGGTTGCTGTGGAGGTCCAGGACCTCAAGAATGGAGCGACACATTACTGGTCCCTTGAGAAGCTCAAGTACGTGAGTTGGGGCCTCACAGAGTCATATTGTTTGTTTATTTAAAACCTTTTAATGCCACCTTTCCACCTGATCGAGATGCCCGGGGTGGTGAACGTAAAAATAGTATAACATTTGAACAGTTAGGAAGAACTTTTTAAAAATATAAAATAATTTGGCTTAAGCACGTAAGCGTACAGCAGCAGAACCAGGGATGGCCCAGGCTAACCTAGTCTCATCAGATCTCAGACGCTAAGCGGGGCTGGCCCTGGCTCTATTTGGGAGGGAGACCTCCAAGGCATACCAGGGGCCTGAGGCAGGCAATGGCAAGCCCCCTCTGAAACATCCCTTGCCTTCAAAACGAATGGTCTGGCTCGCCACCTAGTGGTAAAAAAAAGGTAAAGGTACTCCCCTGTGCAAGCACCTGTCGTTTCCGACTCTGGGGTGATGTTGTTTTCACAGCGTTTTCGCGGCAGACTTTTTACGGGGTGGTTTGCCGTTGCCTTCCCCTGTCATCTACACTTCCCCTCCCAGTAAGCTGGGAACTCGTTTTACCGACCTCAGAAGGATAGAAGGCTGAGTCAACCTTGAGCCAGCCTACCTGAACCCAGCTTCCACCGGGATCGAACTCAGTTCGTGAGCAGAGAGCTTGACTGCAGTACTGCAGCTTTACCACTCTGTGCCACAGGGCTCCTCACATAGTGGTGCATATCACTAAAAGAACTAGAACTTCTGGCTGCCAGACAATCTTAGCGTCGCCTGCCTGTCCTGCACACAATGCTGTACAATAATTATTAATTACCAGGGAGGAAGCCAATAACCGATATCGGAGGCATGTCAGACAAAACAAAAAAAGTTTTTACCTAGCAAAGGACATGTGGGGGGGAGAGATCTCCATGGAGAGGGAGTTCTAAAGTTTTAGCGCCACAACTGAGAGAGCCCTTTCTTGGTTCGCCACCTATCTAGCTTTAGATGGCAGGGGCAACTGAAGCAGGGCCTTTGAAGACGACTGGAGTGAGATTCATATGGCACCAATGGTCTATCTTGGATACATCCAGAGTCTCAGTTTTAGGTTTTCTACTCCTTATTAAGGATGAACGGCCCTTTTAAAGCTCTCTTTGTTTCCATAAAGTGGCCCCGTGGCGCAGAGTGGTAAAGCAACAGTACTGCAGTGATCTGAACTCTCTGCTCACGACCTGAGATCGATCCCAGCGAAAGCTGGATTCCGGTAGCCGGACCAAGGTTGACTCAGCCTTCCATCCTTCTGAGGTTGGTAAAATGAGTCCCCAGCTTGCTGGGGGAGGAAAGTGTAAAAGACTGGGGAAGGCAATGGCAAACCACCCCGTAAAAAGTCTGCCGTGAAAACATTGTGAAAGCAACATCACCCCAGAGTCGGAAACAACCGGTGCTTGCACAGGGGACCTCTCCTTTTCCTTGTTTCCTTTACGTTCTCTCTGTGAACTCTTTTGGTCCGCTGATTGCTCCTTTTGGGGGTGGGAAGAGACGGTTCTCGTCAATGCCATCCACCCCCTCGTATACAAAGATCCCTTTGCACTGGCTCTGCACCAATGTTTGTGACCTTTCCCACTTCTTAGGCAACGGCTGGAACTGATGCGGGAGATGTATGACCGGGCAGGGGAAATGACATCCAACGTGCAGGAAGACACCGAGAGCACCATGACTGGGAGTGACCCTTTTTACGATCGGTTCCACTGGTTCAAGCTGGTTGGGAGGTAAGGGACGACAAATCCAGACTGGATGGTAAATTTTTAAGGACTGTCATCAAACTAAGACTGGGACGAAGAATGGAGTCTTGTGGGTAAAACATGGAAGCGTCTGAGATCAAAAGCTTTCTGAACTGAAATCAAACTCATCAGCAGAAAAACTGAGTTAAAAAATAAACATTAGGTGCAAGCAGGATTGTTCCAGTTCCCCCAATGCGTGGGGCTCAGCTGAGTCAGATGTGCTCATTTGAGAGCTTGAAAGCACCTCAGAATATTGCAATTCTGTCTTAGAATCAAACTATTATGTTTATGTATTCTGCTTCCCTGTGTTGTTCCCACCTCTGCACAGGTTGTTCCCACCTCCGGAAAAGCTAACCTACAAACTACTTTTTAAAATGTCTCTGGCCAAAGACACACTCGATATGGCGGTAACACCTATAAAATCCCCTGTACTTTAAAGTCTTGTCAGCAAAGTTGGAGTTTAAGCAGGCTGAGGGCTGTATTGCAATTCCTGGCGTGAAGTGGCAGTTTTGGGAATGAGATCTCCCATGTGCTGCTGCATACAGCGGGCATCGTGCATTGCTTCCCAAACAGTTCAGTGGCTGAGGAAAGAAGTGGTTTTGTCATTTTGTACGTTATTTAGTTTAGTAGCTGCTTGAATATACATTCGGGCAGGTAGCTGTGATAGTCCGAGGCAATAGAACAAGGATTGAGTCCACGGTCACCTTTGAGATGAACAAAATTTGATTTTGAGTGTCAGTTTTCACATGCCTGCACACAAAAGCTTATACCCAGAATTCAGCTTTGTTGGTCATAAAGGTGCCAATGCACTCAGAACTTGTTTTAACTGCTTGAATATCACATGTGATAGAAGGAAGCACTTCTTCACCTAAAGGGTGATTAACGTGGAATTCACTGCCGCAAGAGGTGGCGGCGGCTACAAGCATAGCCAGCTTCAAGAGGGGATTGGATGATAATATGGAGCGGAGGTCCATCAGTTGCTATTAGCCTCATTGTGTGTGTGTATATATATATTTGGCCCCTGTGTGACACAGAGTGTTGGACTGCATGGGCCATTGGCCTGATCCGACAGGGCTTCTCTTATGTTCTTATGTGGTCATCTTAGAACAGCGGTCTCTTACTGATGAGTTTGCAGGTAACTGCTCTGACGTTATACCCTCTTTCTTCAGACTAGAACCTGCATGTCAAGCAGGACTGGAGGTGGGAATAGGATTCTGAAATGCACCACTTGATACAAGTAGGCGGGGAGGAGGGCGTCATTGTTTCCAGCGTATGCCCCACATTAAAACAAAAAACTGCACGTAATCTAGTGTGTACTTTTGAGAGACTGAAGCTGAGTGTAGCCCTCTCTTTTGCGTTCTAGTTCGCTATGCGAAGGGATACGGTTCCCAGCCTTATGCTGGGAAATTTTGGGAGCAATGCCTGGGTGGAATTTTACTTCTGGGTGACGCTCTAGGAATTCCCAGTCATCTCTGTTGGAAATGCCATAAAGTCTGGGGAGAATTCCTGGAGCATCGCACTGCAGGGTTTGCCTGTAGTCAGCAGGCAAATGGCAAGTCTGCGAAGGCACTGTGTGTGTGGATAGCATTCAAAAATACGAAAACTCCTCCCCCGTCACCTGCATTTTAAATGCTCAAAGTCTACATAATGTGTACAGTGGTTGAAATTTAAAATTTGCAGGACTATCCATTGCAGGCTAGTCTTTGGTTAGTTGATAAGCTTGTTGTAGTGTTCTGAGGAGCCTTGCATTTGGGTGTTTCTATTGCTTCCCTCTCAGCTGAAGTTGCCCTCTCGTTGCCCACTCCATCTCTCTCCTCCTGTTTTTCCTCTTTCCTCTCCCCTGACCCCTCTCCCCCCCCCCCCCAAATGCTCCAAAGCTTTTGCACGCAAACTGATTCTATTGTGCTCCGAGCTCGGCAGCTGACTCTATCGTTGAAGACAGCTCCTTTGCCTCCTTTCTCCTCCTCCCTTGCTCTTTTAATCAAAGTGTTCCATTAACCCCCGTGTGTGTCTAGCTCCCCTATTTTCCACGGCTGCGTGAACGAGCGCCTGGCTGACCGCACGCCCTCCCCCACTTTCTCCACGGCTGACTCCGACATCACCGAGCTGGCCGATGAGCAGCAGGACGATATGGAGGATTTTGACGACGAGGCCTTTGTGGACGATACCGGCTCCGATGCTGGCACCGAGGAGGGATCGGATCTCTTCAACGATGGGCACGACCCGTTTTACGACCGGTCCCCTTGGTTCATTTTAGTGGGAAGGTTGGTGAGGTTAACTGTGAGAACGAGCCACGGGGGCTAAGCTCTTGCCACGGGCTGCTCAAGCGTCGCGTCGGCTGGCGGTAAAAGGTGGCAGCGTCCGAGTCAAACTGTGGGCAGGAGGCGGCCGCACAAAAGCATCCGCTCCGTGGCAGATTAAAGCACAGTTGGCCCCTTTCAGGCCAAGACAGACTGTGGGTTCCTGCAGTTCCGCGACTGCACTGCACAAGTGTAGACATTTCAGCAAAAGGGGGTGACGGTGGGGAATTTGGGAGGTTTGATTGGCCAGTGAAATGTCTGTCTCCCTCCCCATGAGATCAAGTCTGGCAACCCAGGAAGTAGGTGTGGCCCCAAAATCTGCTGCCCTCCCCCACTCCCCACCTTAGACTGAGTCGCCAGCTAAGTACATTACAGCACCGCAACAGTTTGCCTGCTCTCGTTCTTGCCTTTATCATCTCCGGATTAGCTCTTTTCTAAATTTCTATACTTTTTTGCAAAAAAAGGATTTATTTTTGTTATGCGAAGCTTTGTATATTAATAGTTGGAAAGAGGCACGGGGACATGGTTAATAAATTAATTGGATTCCGGGTTACGCCTCTTGAGAACTTCAGGCTTGGATTTTATTCCTTTTTTAAGAACCTAAAAAGCATACAGCTGTCCTGATGAGCTGGAAGGTGCATTCACACTAACTGGGAAAACCCTCCAAAATCCAGAGCAGGAGCAAGTGGCGGAGGGTGTAAAATCCTAGTCTTCCGCTGTAGCTGCTTGACCTAATGCAATTAAAATGGATGCCCGTCCCACGGTTTGCATCTTTTGCATCTGAAGCAGAACCAGCTCTAGGGTACTGCAGCGCCTTGAGATTATCCTCTCCCTGGTGCTTTCCATTCTTTGCCTAAAAATAAAAATGACCCTTTTGATAAGTCTGGTTCTTTGCACGCTTGCTGCCTCCTCCACAGCTGATCTATGCACACACTTGTCTGATTCGTACAGCGTGCTGCGATGGCAGAACGGGTGTCTCTTTCACTCTGTAAATTGAGCACTGAGGCTGCCTAGCCCAGAGGGCCCCCCTCTCAGCTTTCAGGGTCGGCCCAGGGATGGATAAAGTGGGTGCCTTTTGTCCAGCTGTGCAGCCTTCAGCTGCTGCTTCATAGAAGCGGGGGGAGGGTGGGGGTGTGGGAAGGACCTGGCAAACCACTGAGGCAGGAGTTATTCCCAAGCCCTGTTTTGCCGTAGGCCGCAGGTCACCTGGCTTGCCCATATCTCCTCGCAGCTTGCATGCCTGTGCTTTAATCTGTGGGCGGCTGCCACCTCGCGGCTCGATGTGGAACGGAAGAGCTGGCCCCTCTGGCCCTTTCTTTTGGCATGCCGAGACCGGGTAAAGATCAGAAGGGGAGGCGGGCAGAGGGGGCCGCGGAGCCATTTCCTCAAGCTTCCTGAACCGATGTTGCGTTTATCAAAAAAACAAAAAAAAGGAGGAGGGGGGGGAACCCTCCCTGATCATTCCGAGTTTTGTTGCCATCACATTGAATATAAATTTTCTCATTCAGTTTCGTTTTGTTTGGTAAATATGCCATTTTTTTTTGCCTCACCAATCTTTCTGCTAATATTGTTCCTCCTCCCTCCCTCCCTCTTTCCAGTCTGCTGCTGGTTTCAATGGCGGGGGGGTTGCTCCGAGGTGGAATCGGCCATTCTGCACCTGGCCCTGTCGCCAGAGCGCCATCTCTTAAAACAAGTCCTAGGCCAGTGGTCCCCAGACTGTGCCCCCAGGTGCTTTGCAACCACCGCAGTGGACCTCCTGCCTCACTGACTCCCCTTGCCCCTAAGCCGATATCCTTCCAAGCAGGGCTTTTTTTGTAGCAGGAAGGAGCTCCTTTGCATCTTAGGCCACACCCCCCCTGATGTAGCCAATCCTCCAAGAGCTTACAGGACTCTTCTTACAGGGCCTACTGTAAGCTCAAGGAGGATTGGCTACATCGGGTGCGTGGCCTAATATGCAGAGGAATCCCTGCTACAAAAAAAAAAAAAAACCTGCTTCCAAGGACTAGCCTTGTAGTGGGTCTCTTTGAAAGACCCGGTGTTGTACGGAGCTGGCAGAAATTTCGGGCAAGCCCCAGAGCAGAGGCGGTCAGACTTGCTTAACTTAAGAGCCACATGGAATAAACGTCAGGTATTTGAGAGCCGCAAGATACGAACACCAGATGTCTGAGAACCGCAAGGCAGAAAGGCTGAAGGAAAATAGTGGGAGGTAGAGGCGGGAAGAAAGCAACTTTAACTTTAAATGCATTCTCCATGCCACTGGCTGGCTTCACTTGGAGAAGTGATCTTAAGAGGCGAATGCCTTCTCCAAGTTGGCTGACAGGACGGTGGGGGCTTCGAGAGCCACACAATATGTGTGAAAGAACCGCATGTGGCTCCTACCCCAGAGCATCCCCACTGCTGATGGAGGCCCATCTTTGAGCCCCAGCAGACCAGGCAAAGGGAAAAGGTAGAGGGTGGTATTGAAGTCAACATAGTTGAGAGTTGCTCCCCGCTTGTGAGGAGTAGTCAAGCCCGTTTTGCTGGAAGCCGATCAAGACAATGCGTGTGGATCTTCCTAAGAGGTGTGAAGTGTGTGTCGAGATGTAACCGTCTTTGATTACAAGGCATTCTGCCTGGGTGCAGACAAGAGGCTGGGGACAGAGATGTGGGGAAAGAAGGCTAGCCTATGCCTCTTCCCCAAAACGAGCCCAACTCGTCTTGTATTCTTGTGGAGGGCAGCTGTGTTGACCTGCAGTAGAACAGCTAGATATGAGTCCAGTAATGCCTTAGAGCCCAACAAGGTTTTTGGGGTGTAAGCCTTTGAGAGCCAATGCTTCCTTCATCAGATACATATTGCCGAAGGGCGCTTCAGCTCTCCGAAGCTTATATCCTGAAACTAGGGGACTTTGAGGGTGGAGCCAAGAGACTTTGGGGGTGGAGCCAGGAGATTGGGGGTGGAGCCAGGTTGTAACAAGCATAACTCCAAAGGGAGTTCTGGCCGTGACATTTAAAGGGACTGCACACCTTTTAAATGCCTTCCCTCCATTTGGAATAATGAAGGATAGGGGCGCCTTCTTTGGGGGCTCATAGAATTGGACCCCCGGTCCAATCTTTTTTAAACTTGGGGGGCGTTTTGAGGAGAGGCATCGGATGCTATGCTGCAAATGTGGTGCCTCTACCGGAATAAAACAGCACTCCCCCCCAGACCTCCAGATACTTGCAGATCAATTCTTCATTATACTCTATGGAAATTGGTCCCCATAGGGAATAATGGAGTGCCCAGCAGACACCCCCCCCCCCCCGCTTTCTGATGATCTTGAAGCAGGGGAGGGGTTTCCAAACTGGGGGATCCCCTGCCTCCACCTGGGGATTGAATACAAACTGAGAGAGGTCACTGTAATGGATAACACAACAAAAAATACAAACTAGTGACCAATTTACTAAGAAATATATAGAAACCAGTCTAAATGTCCAAAACATGTACATTCAAGTCCCAAAGGACTGCCAATCCCCAGGCGGGTAACGCAACAAAAAACACAAACTAGTGACCAATTTACCAAGAAATATATAGAAACCTGCCCAAATGTCCAAAACATGTACATTCAAGTCCCAAAGTAGTGTGGTGACAAGCCAATCGACTAAGTACTTGTTTCTTTCCAGTCTTCATCAGACCTGGGACCAATATTGATTCAATTATATAGATTCTTTATGTAACTTTTAAAAAAGGGAATGCAGAGAGTCTCCAACAGCAATTTCACATCGGCTACAGCTCAGTATGAGGCTTCTTGCGCAAGAAGCCTCATACTGAGCTGTAGCAGAATAATAATACTAGCTGTGCAATCTGTATTGTATATCCTTTTCGTTGTGATAATACCTTTGCCTAGGTGTGAATTTCTGACCTGATGCGACCTGATTATTCTGCTGCGGGAAAAACTTATCAGGCCTCACGCCCCTTTTTAAAAGGCTCAGTGAAGTGAAAACCTTGCCTTTTTGCATCTTGGCTTTTCCATCTGGTGTAATTAGCATGCTTTGTCAGAGCAGACTGGAAAAGGAGGTGGATCCCAGCTGATTTATCCCAGTTGAGTTGCACCTATTTCTGTCCATGTTTCATTTTGCAGCTGCTCTAAGCTCTATTAATCCGTCTCTCATTTTTTTGTACTGCCGTTACGTTGACATTTACACATCAGTCTCCATATATATATTGCTTTAATCGCTTTGAGCTTGTGTTTTACGTTGCCCGCCTTTTCCTTCATTTCAGGACACTTCATCTTAAGTTCGCTGGCTAATGAACAGAACATGCTAATGCCTTGTCGATAAACCCGGAAAAGGGACTATTCTGCAGTGTGCGTTTCTCTCCGCCCCCCTGCCCCCGTTCCCCAGCTTGCCTGTCCATAAATGATGCCATTTGTGGCATAAAAGAAAAACGAGCAAGCGCTTGTAAAAACTGCCTGGTCACCAGAGTAGTAGCAGAAGGGCATGCTTTGAATGCGAAAGGCCACTGGTTCAAGCTCAGTGAAGGGATACTCAGTAAATAGATGAAGCTGCTTTATTTTGAGTCAGTACAGTACAAAAACAACGGAGTAACGGTATATGCACAATAACAACAGTTGTAACCGACACTAGGCAACAATGAATAATCATTCATTTCCGCGCTGAAGTTCTGTTAGCCCACGAAGTCCAGACAAAGACCTCGGGTATTTTTTATTTCTCCGTTTCAATTTTTAGAAAACCTTCAACTGTGGTGTATGCTTCAAAATTGTATTTGGGCTCCAAAGGAATAATAACGCCAGCTGCAATTATCGCTGTTACTTCCTTATCTGCCTTTCCATAATCTCTGAGGCTTGAATCCATGAGAGTGCTTAGAGATTTTGGAAAGGAAGATAAGGATGTGGAATTCACTGCAATATGTATTAATGGGTTGAATTCACTGCCACAGGAGGTGGTGGCAGCTACAAGCATAGCCAGCTTCAAGAGGGGTTTGGATAAAAATATGGAGCAGAAGTCCATCAGTGGCTGTTAGCCACTGTGTGTGTGTGTGTGTATATTTTGGCCACTGTGTGATACAGAATGTTGCACTGGATGGGCCATTGGCCTGATCCAACATGGCTTCTCTTATGTTCTTATGTCCTGGCCCCACTAGTGGACCTCCTGATGGCTCCTGGGTTTTTTGGCCACTGTGTGATACAGAGTGTTGGACTGGATGGGCCATTGGCCTGATCCAATATGACTTCTCTTATGTTCTTAAGGAAGAAAGAGCAGTAATTATAGCTGGCATTCTTCCGAGTCCAGTCATTGATCCATCGAGCATAGTGTCACCTAGGCTTGATTGGCAGCAATTCTCCAAGGTTTTAGTGGGAGGGAGCTGCCATGCCTGCCGACCGCTTGACTGGAGACGCTGAGGATTGAACAGAGGGCCTTTTGCATACAAAGGATTTCTGCTGCTGAGCTGCGAATGTTTCCTGTGAATCACAGTAGGGAAAAGTTTGAAGGGCCAGTCCGCATGTAACTTTTTTCTGCCATGGAGACCAATTTCACGTTGGAAAAAAATTCAGGTGTAGCTCAATGTAATTTTCGGTGGTGTTGTGTGTCCCCTCCTTACCATCGCTAGCTGTGAATGGCGAAAATGCTAATACGCAGCCTTTCCTGTAGACACACAATACAGCTTGTAATTCATGGTTGGGCCATTTCAGAGTGCAGTATTGTAATTGAAATAATAATAATAATAATAATAAATATACATGGGGGGTATTTTGTTCCAAGGAGAATTACCCTTTAAAAAATTTTTCCCACCTTATCCAAACTGAAGAAAGCCTCTTCTATATTAATTTATCTACCGAGACCTTCCCAAGGTGCTGGAAGGGTTTTTACAGGCTCCGGGTGTCCAGTACCATGGCTGTAGATCTGTTCTTAAATTGCTAGTGGCTTGCTATATGTGTTTTTCAGTTGCTCATACATTTCTGAAGTCATCTTTGATAAACCAACATCTCAACATCAGTTGTTTGGGCGGCTGGCTTTCATGTGCACACACAGATCTCTGCTGTGTGTTGTACTGGCCAGAAGGAAAAAAAAAATAGCGATGTCACTGTTGTGATATATCATAAGAGGGACTGAAGCAAGAAATTAGTCTGTCGTGTTTAACTAGTTAAATACAGATCTCCCCCCCACCTTTTCTTTTCCCCCAGGGCATTTGTCTACTTGAGCAATCTTCTCTACCCCGTCCCGCTCATCCACAGAGTGGCAGTAGTCAGTGAGAAGGGGGAAGTGCGGGGGTTTCTGCGAGTGGCCGTCCAAGCTATTGCTGGTAAGACGCTGCAGTCCAGCGGGAGAGGTGCTGTTCTGGAATATGCTGCAAAATTTGAAAGAGTAACTTTGTGATCTTTGTTTCCTAGCGGATGAAGAAGCCCCGGATTATGGATCTGGCGTTCGGCAGTCTGGCACAGCTAAAATCTCATTTGATAACGAATATTTTAACAAGGTAACCCATTCCGTAATTGAATGAGGATACAAGCATGGCCAGCTTCAAGAGGGGATTCGATAAACATAGGGAGCAGAGGTCCATCAGTGGCTATTAGCCACAGCGTATTGTTGGAACTCTCTTTCTGGGGCAAATGATGCTCTGTATTCTTGGTGCTTGGAAGGGGCAACAGTGGGAGGGTTTCTAATGTCCTGGCCCCACTGATGGACCTTCTGATGGCACTTGGTTTTTGTGGCCACTGTGTGGCACAGAGTGTTGGACTGGATGGGCCATTGGCCTGATCCAACATGGCTTCTCTTATGTTCTTATGTGACACAGAGTGTTGGACTGGATGGGCCATTGGCCTGATCCAACAGGGCTTCTCTTATGTTCTTCTGTGACACAGAGTGTTGGACTGGATGGGCCATTGGCCGGATCCAACAGGGCTTCTCTTACGTTCTTCTGTATGGGGCAGTGATGCTTTGTCTTCTTGATGCTTGGGGGGGGGCACAGTGGGAGGGCTTCTAGTGTCCTGGCCCCACTGATGGCACCTGGGTTTTTTGGCCGCTGTGTGACACAGAGTGTTGGACTGGATCGGCCATTGGCCTGATCCAGCGTGTCTTCTCTTATGTTCTTATGTGGCACAGAGTGTTGGACTGGATGGGCCATTGGCCTGATCCAACATGGCTTCTCCTCTGTGACACAGAGTGTTGGACTGGATGGGCCATTGGCCTGATCCAGTGTGTCTTCTCTTATGTTCTTATGAGGAGTATTTTAGTCAGGATGTCATGATTTGTGCATGTTAAGGGGGAGGGGATAACATCGTTTATTCCATGGTGGAGACAGAAGGTTCTCAGCAAAGTTACAATTTCTAATGGCAAACTACATAGAGTCAGGGTCTGGAATCCATTTTATTCAAAGATGGAGGTTGTTCCAGCGCCAATTTACAAGGGAAATGTATGCGCCCCTCTCCTTTGTGTCCTCAGAACAATTTTTCATCCGCTGCCATGACCCGTTCTGGCTTGTCCTTGGAGGAGCTGAGAATTGTGGAAGGGCAGGGTCAGAGTTCAGAGATCCTCACTCCTCCTGAAGAAATCAACAGAATGAATGATCTGGGTAAGCAGACAATGCCGGGGCCCTGAGGAAGGCCTGGTGAAAGATTGCTTCTGATTCTTTTAGGAAGGATTTAGGGATTGCACACTTGGAGAAGTTTGGCACTGAGCTGTGTGTTTATACTGGAGGTTTGCACACAGCTGTCTCATCTTGTATAAAGAATGCATCAGGGCATTTATCCACTGTTGGTGGGAATGTCCTGTTGTTTTGGAATTCTGGAAGAAAATCTTATCCACGATTGGACGTATTATAAACCATAAGGTGCCCTTCTCCCCTGAATCAATATTGCTTAACCTATGGAATAATTCGGAAATACCAAAACATAAGAAAGAATTGGCATCTATGCTTATTTTAGCAGCAAAATTATTAATAGCTCATCAGTGGAAAGCTTCAGTTCTACCTTCTAAACGTAAATGGTTTCTTAAAATTTGGGACCTAATAGTGATGGATAAGATAGCTGGTTCTATAAACGATTCAGAAGCATTTGACAAAGGAAGCGAGAAGAATATGTTTATAGAGAAATGGTTTCATTTTTTTGCCTATGTACAAGCTGACCAAAGTGCACTTTGTAAATTACCGGATAAATACTTAGATTTTGCTTTTTACTAGATATTTACTCTGTATATCATATACAAAACAGGATGGCTTGTGTTATAGATATTGTTATAGTTGATGTTTGTAGAATTGTGTTTTTATTAATTAATAAAAAAAAATTAAATTTGAAAAAAAAAAAAGAATGCGGCAGGGCCAGAACATCACTTTAAAAAAAAACTGACACGGTAAATAGATGTCTAACGGGAAACGACAGAAATGTACTCAGTGTGGTCTGTGGTCCTTCATCCACCCAGTCTTTCTAGTGTGTAGCCCACCCTCGTAAACGACAGCTATCAGTGCAAAGGTAGAAAAGCCCTAGTTTACAGTATTACTGAATGAACACTGACAGGCTTAAAACGATGTGTGATTAAACAATTGTCAGTCTTCTATAGGGAAACCAGCATTTAGGCTGAACCCCGTGGAAGGTGGTGGTGGTGTGTTTTAACTAAGAGCACCAAAAGAGGACTTCCAAATTCAAGGAATGTGGGTTGGAGAAACCTTGGGACAGCCAAAAAGAGATTTAAGCGAAACAAACCGAGGCCGTGGAACACTCTCATGATCTCACCGAGCGAATGTCACTTTCAGACCTGAAGTCCGGCTCTTTGCTAGATGGGAAGATGGCCTTGGAAGGCTTTACGGAAGAGGTTGGCGAGCACCTGAAGCTGGGCAGCGTGTTCACTTTCCGCGTGACAGTACTCCAAGCCAGTGGAATCCTCCCAGAATATGCAGATATATTCTGCCAGTTCAAGTGAGTCCTTGGCTCTCCATGGGTTAGAATCTTTGGGAACTGTTGTGGGCTTCTGTCAAACAAGAAACAGAGCAAATAAAACGATGAAGCAATTTCTGTACTGGCTGGCCCAATAAAAATACTGAATCTAGCAAAGAAATGTAGGGGGGGAAGGTCTTTGTCCTCAGTCAAGGTGGCAGTGTTAGGAGGGTGTTAGGAGGGTGGGCAGGGAGCTGTCTGGCTGAAGTTTTTGATGCCTTAGAACAATAGTTTGGTGTAGTGGTTCAGTGCACGGACTGTAATCTGGGAGAACCAGGGTTGATTCTCCCCTCCTCCACATGCAACTGCTGGAGCGACCTTGGGTCAGTCATAACTGCGTCAGAAGCTGTTCTGTCAAGTGCAGTTTCTGTCGGAGCTCTCTCAGCCCCACCTACCTCACAGGGTGCCTGTTGTGGGGAGGGGAAGGGAAAGGAGATTTGTAAGCCGCTCTGAGACTCCAAGTGAAGGGTGAGGTATAAATGCAGTCTCCTCCTCCTCCTCCTTGCTGTGGGGAACCCTGATCACATTGGCTTCTGAACGGGGTCACCGTGTGTCTGTTTTGTTGGCTCATGCAGAGCACTGGCCACGCTTCTTGAGCCTCGCTGTTGCCTTGCCTGAGCTGAACACACCCGGCGCTCCCCTCTTGTTGCACTTACTTAGCCAGTGGATGATCAAGTTACCTTTTGGAGAAGCCTTTCTGCCTTTACCCTGAGGGAACCCTGTGATAAGCTTACAAAGAAAGCCTAGGTTCTACGCACAGCTGTTTAGTCCCAGGGTTTGGTCTGAGGACACAAGACATAGACAACACAGGGACAGCCTCTGGGAAGCCCACTTTATGCCACTTGAATGCTTCCTGAAGAAAGATGGGAAGTACTTGTCATTTTAGACCAGCAGTGGGAGGTTAGGGACAGATCTTCTTCGTGGTCTCTGTGCTTCACACTCATGGGATAGTGCGCCTGTGCCGATCCCCGAATCGGTACGAATCTGACGAAAGTGGGCTTGTGCTGTGACTCTTATCTGGGAGAACCGGGTTTGATTCCCCACTCCTCCACTTGCACCTGCTGGAATGGCCTTGGGGCAGCCATAGCTCTGGCAGAGGTTGTCCTTGAAAGGGCAGCTGCTGTGAGAGCCCTCTCCAGCCCCACCCACCTCACAGGGTGTCTGTTGTGGGGGAGGAAGGGAAAGGAGATTGTGAGCCGCTCTGAGACTCTTCGGAGTGGAGGGCGGGATGTAAATCCAATATCTTCTTCTTCTTCTTTATGCTAGCTTTCTGCATCGACACGACGAAGCTTTCTCCACGGAACCCCTCAAAAACAATGGCCGAGGGACGGCTCTTGGTTTCTACCATGTCCAGAATGTAAGTGAAGCCTCGTGGCTCAAGCAAACGGTGAGATTGTCCTAAAATGATACTTTTGCCCTGGGGATGTGGGAATAAGCATGGCTTTGCAAGGTGGGGCTTAAGAAAGTGGGTGACGAGCTTACAGAATGAAGTTGGATTTCAGACTTCCAGGTGAGGGAAAGCTTCCCCTTGATTCCCCCAGGAAGTACCGGCTGGTGCTCTTAGTCAGTTTCAGACCCTTTTAGCTTGTATGTCTGCCTAGTTACAAAGTTCATTGCCTCCTTCAATAGATTTCTGTGGAAGTGACAGAATCCTTTGTGGAATACATCAAGATGAAGCCTATCGTATTTGAAGTCTTTGGACACTATCAGCAGCATCCGCTCCATCTGCAGGGACAGGATCTCAACAGGTACCTGTATGTGCGCTTCTCTTTATCTGGTTGGAAGGAATAAAAATGCCCAGCACAGTCAGCCAACTGCTGTATAGCAAGTTCTTTTCTTTAGAGCCTTAAAGGGCTACTGACTCTTTAAGGCCAGGGGAGGGGAGGCACGAGTGAGTCTTGCAAGCAGCCACTCCAGCGCTGCCCTGTGTTCAGTACCACTCTGGTGCCTCTGTGCACAGTTCCGGTTCTTCTAGAACAGTGCCACATTCTCAGGGCGCAGGCAGGAGGGAGTCTAAAGCCGGTCTGAATTCAGAGTTCAAGGAGTCAGTCAGGAGCCAAGTCACCACAGCAGAATCGCAAACCAGAAGCAGTGTCCAAAGCCAAAGGGTCAAGGTGCCAAGGAATTCAAACCGGTCAGGAACTGGAATCAGGAAGGAGCGTGGATGCAAGCCAGGGAATCGACTTGTTGCTTCCACGAGGTTGCCAAGTCCCGGGCATGAGTTATATGGGCGCCTCAATCAGCCTGCTCCCTGAGTGGCAGTAGTTCTCCTAGTAATCAGGGCTAAGAGATCGGAAGCATTGGCATGCAGCGTGTCTGTGTTCTGCCAATGTTTGTCGAAGACAGCTGTGCATTCTTGAGATGGGAGGGGGAGAGCTTGGAGGAGACTGATTGTCAACAGCCGGCAAGGGTGCCTGGAATGTGAGGAGAGTGATTAATGGCCAGCTGTTGGTTCTCCCTGGTCTGTTAACCCTTCCAGCTCCCCCTCCTCAGGGCTCATGATAAACAGTGTTTCCTATTTGCATGGTTGCGACCCGGTACTGGGCCACGGAACCCTCAATACCAGATCGCCAGGGGCAGACCGACAACCCCTGCCCCCTCCCCTCTCTGTCTTCGGCGCTGCATGCCATGCTGCGCTCCAGCCACTGCCCCCCACTGCTCAGAGAGCGCTGCAGACACTGCGCGCTGGCCAGAAGCTCTCCCTCATCCCTCTCTGACGCTTGGAAATATCAGAGAGGGCGGGGAAAGCTCCTGGCCGCGCTCAGTGTCTGTATCACTCCCTGATTGTCCTCCACCTGGAGGAGGATCAGGAAACGATACTGAGACTTCTCGCTGGCCGGAAGGCCTCCCCTGTGCCTCTCTGATGTTCTGAAACATCGGAGAGGGCGGGGAAAACTCCTGCCAGCGTGCAGTGTCTGTATCGCTCCCTGAGCATCCTCCACCTGGACCACAGGGAAGGAACCGGGCCACGGAGGGGAAAAGTTTGGTTAACCCTGTTCTAGAATAAGAAAGCAAGCCAAGAGAGGTGAACCTGCAGCTGCCATAGCTCTGGGTCAAGGCACTGCAGCACTATGGCATCTCTCGCATGCAAATTCGGGTTGGGAGAGGCAGTTTTGTCACTGGGCTAAGCATTGAGCTTTCTTCAGTCAGCTGCTTCAGACTTGCCTTAAAAGGAAGGGAAATGAACCCGAAGGATTAACTCTTTCCTTTCTCTGCAGCCCCCATCAGCCGTCCCGGAGGTACTTTCCGCCTCCCATGCCGCTTTCAAAGCCAGGTAAGAGACGTATTTTTCTATCGGTGCCCGGATCACTTGCATAAAATGCGAGTTGCCCAGATCTCTTAGCTACCCCTACAAATTAATTTTAAAAGTGAAACCGCTTTCTCAAGGTTCTCCCAGTTCAGCAGATAAGTCAGCCAGAGTGAATAGCCCGCAAAACCAAGTGGTAGCCCTCTGGCCGCACACCCATGTTGTTTGATGCTGAGAGGAAACAGTGCAACCCAACCTTGCTACAGGTCTGTTTCCTGTTCACTTGGGGACCAGGCAGTTAGATGTCTGAAGGTCTGGATGGTCTCTCTCCATTGTATATCAAAAGTAATACGATTGCTAAATCGATTGGCTTCTCCTCTGTTCATAGCACATCACTTTGGTAGCCTGAGGGCCTCCATCCTACTTTATTAAACTCTTTGCTTCATTCCCACCTAAAATTCATTGAACCAAGTTTGTTGCAACAGTCCTTTGTTTTCTTTTGTTTTTTTCTTCTGTGCATGTTGAATTCTTCTGTTTTTATTCCTCCCTGTTGCCCTCCCAATGCCGTCTCTTGCGTCTGCTCCTTTTCGTTTCCCCTCTGCCTTTCCACTACCTGCTTGCCGCATCCATTCTCCTTGCCCCTTATCTTTTGCTCTCTTCTCTTCCTCCTCCTCCTCCTCTTCCTCCATCACTGCCTTTTCAGACCATGAGAGAAAAATAGAGTTGATTAGGTATCTCATGTCTGGCTACGTAAATGCGCACGTGCTGAACACGTTCTCCGAGCATGCCAACGTGCTTGCGTCCACTGCCGTGGCTGCGTTCCAGGATGGGGCCGACCAGCTGCCACCGTTTCCCTTTCTGCCCATCCCCAGCTGCCCGCCCGAGCGGGTCCCCAAGCGAGATGGTTAGTAGCTGAAACTCAGTCTGTGGTAGACCTAGGAAGACACTCCCCAGCCTTGTCCTCCTGCATCCCTTGAGAAAGGCCAGGGTTGGCTGGCTGGTTTTAGACCCCCATGTGGTTTTCTGTGGTAGCTCCCTGCTTTGGATGTGTGATGCCCACGAGACCTTTTTAGAAGGCTGCTTTTTTCAATCTCAAAGCTGCTGGTGGCTGTGGAGATTTAAATTCCAGTGATCCACTGTCTAAAAAATAACAAAGGATCGAAAATGCAAGATGGAGCTCAAAGTGACTGAGGACAGTGGCCGAAACTAGCAAGCCAGGTTTCCTCTCCTCTTCCCTGTAGTGTGATGATGTCATGTTCTGCGTTACTATTAGCTTGGCCTCCCCCAAGCCTCACCTGATGGTGTTGAATTATCCTTTCTGGGGGACAGCCTTGTTGGTCTGCGGTAGAAGAAGATGATGATGATATTGGATTTATCCCGCCCTATACTCTGAATCTCAGCGTCTCAGAGCAGCTTACACTCTCCTTTACCTTCCTCCCGCCCACAGCAGACACCTTGGGAGGTGAGTGGGGCTGAGAGAACTCTCCCTGAAGCTGCCCTTGCAAGGGCAGCTCTGCGAGAGCCATGGCTGATCCAAGATCTAGCAGCTGCAAGTGGAGGAGTGGGGAATCACATCTGCGCACTTAACCACTACACCAAACTGACTCTCGAACAGCTGAATTTGAGTCCGGCAGCACCTTAGGAACCAACAGGTTTTTAGAGTATGAATTTTCGAGATTCAGAACTCCCTTTGTTAAGATACACTTGCATTAGACGTTTCCCTTGCTGATGATTAACAGAGGGATACAGGGGTTTTTTTGTAGCAGGAACTCCTCTGCATTTTAGGCCACACACCCCTGATGTAGCCAATCCTCCAAGAGCTTCCTGGGCTCTTCTTACAGGGCCTACTGTAAGCTCTTGGAGGATTGGCTACATCGGGGTGGGGGGTGGCCTAATATGCAAAGGAGTTCCTGCTACAAAAAAAGCCCTGGATGAGCCTGTGAAGCTGCCTTATCCAGGAGTCTGTCTATTCCTGTGTGGTCTGCTTTGGAAACAGCTGTTCAGGGTCTCAGGCCAGAGGCCAAGGTCAGATTTCCGAAAAGCGGGTGGGGTGGGCCAAAAGTAGCTTAGCTAGAGGAAGGGAAGTTCAGGGCCAAGGGGTTACACTGGATGAAGGATGCTGTGTGCTCAGTTAGGGGAGATTGTGGAAGGGATCACTTCTCCTCTGAGCTTTTACTTCAGTTCTCACAAAATGCTGCCCAGGTTCTTGAAAGCCTCTGACCGGCCTTGGGGCACAAACCGTGTCCAAAGCAAGCATTTATTTGGTGAAGCGGTTCCCAGAAACTTAGCAGCATCTGCATATCCAGCTTCTCATTATAATGTGGCTCAGTTGCGCCGCTTAGCACTGGACTGTCCTCCCTGAGTTGTCTCCTGATTGAGCACCAGCAACTCAGGCCAGCTGCGATGAGGTCACAGCTACAGCCGCTCTTTTGTAGGAGGGTGGTTATGAATGGGCTACTGATGCTGTGTGTTTTCAGCCTTCTTCCTACCGCCTGTGTTAAAAATCCAGGCACTTCTGCAGGGATGAGTTTCCTTCTCGTTCGGCACTCTTATGCTGAAGTAGCATAGGGAATTCATCCCGCCCACCCCACCGCACCCCCAAATAGCTGCATGGCGAGGGACGAGCCCCAGTATGTCACCCGAGAGCCAGTTTGGTGTCGTGGTTAAGTGTACAGACTCTTATCTGGGGAGAACCGGGTTTGATTCCCCACTCCTCCACTTGCAGCTGCTGGAATGGCCTTGGGTCATCCGTAGCTCTCATAGAGTTGTCCTTGAAAAGGAGGCTTCTGGGAGAGCTCTCTCAGCCCCACCTTCCTCACAAGGTGTCTGTTGTGGGGGAGGAAGGTGTAAAGGAGTTGTAAGCTGCTCTGAGATTCAGAGTGGAGAGTGGGGTATAAATCTTCTTTATTCCCCCACCCTGTAGCGCATGCATCACTTGCAAGCATAAGACCATAAGAGAAGCCATGTTGGATCAGGCCAATGGCCCATCCAGTCCAACACTCTGTATCACATAGTGGCCAAAATACACACACACACGGTGGCTAATAGCCACTGATGGACCTCTGCTCCATATTTTTATCCAATCCCCTCTTGAAGCTGGCTATGCTTGTAGCCGCCACCATCTCCTGTGGCAGTGAATTCCACATGTTAATCACCCTTTGGGTGAAGAAGTACTTCCTTTTATCCGTTCTAACCCGACTGCTCAGCAATTTCATCGAATGCCGATGAGTTCTTGTATTGTGAGAAAGGGAGGAAAGTACTTCTTTCTCTACTTTCTCCATCCCATGCATAATCTTGTAAACCTCTATCATGTCACTCCGCAGTCGACGTTTCTCCAAGCTAAAGAGCCCCAAGCGTTTTAACCTTTCTTCATAAAGTGTTCCAAACCTTTAATAATTCTAGTTGCCCTTTTCTGCACTTTTTCCAATGCTATAATATCCTTTTTGAGGTGCAGTGACCAGAATTGCACACAGTACTCCAAATGAGACCGCATCATTGATTTATACAGGGGCATTATGATACTGACTGATTTGTTTTCAATTCCCTTCCTAATAATTCCCAGCATGGCGTTGGCCTTTTTTTATTGCAATCGCACACTGTCTTGACATTTTCAGTGAGTTCTCTACCACGACCCCAAGATCTCTCTCTTGATCAGTCTCTGCCAGTTCACAACCCATCAACTTGTATTTGTAGCTGGGATTCTTGGCCCCAATGTGCATTACTTTGCACTTGGCCACATTGAATTGCATCTGCCACGTTGACGCCCACTCACCCAGCCTCAACAGATCCCTTTGGAGTTCCTCGCAATCCTCTCTGGTTCTCACCACCCTGAACAATTTAGTGTCATCTGTAAACTTGGCCAACATGGGAGCCAACGTGTTGAACTGGTTGGAGCTTTGGGCTAGGATCTGGGACACTCGGGTTTGAATCCCCACTCTGCCATGGAAGCTTGCTGGATGACGGGCCAGTCACCGCCCTCTCGGCCTCACCTACTCTGCAGGCTTGTTGTTGCAAGGATAATTGGAGGGGAGTGACGTAGGACATTTTGGATCCCCCAGCAGGGAGAGGAGCAGGACATAAATGCAGTAAAAGTCTGCTGACTGTCTCCAGATGCTTGGTGGCAGAAAGCATCTTCAAATCATCTGCAGATTAGAAGTGCAGACTTCAAGTTCCTGCATCCCAGTGGCTGAGTTATGTTAACTCATCTTGCATTTGTAGACTGTGTGTGGGCGTGTGTGTTAAGGAATAGCGTGAGAATCCAAGAACATTCTGACATACATTTTCCCTCTGGTATGGTGTGCTGCATCTCTAAACTGGCTCTTCTTCTCTCCCAAGTCCCAGCTACCAAGCTCAACACGCTGAGCAAACCCAACTTGGGTCAGAGCGTGACCAAATACGACCTCCTGGTCTGGTTTGAGATCAGCGAACTGGAGCCCACTGGAGAGTAAGTGCTGCTCCCCTGGATTTGCTTGCAGACTGGGAGGCGGGAGGCCAGGATCCCTTTTGTTGCTGTTCAGTCGCACAGTCCGAGATTTCAGGGGAATGCAATAAAGAAATAAAAATGGAATGCGTTGTCAGGATTTTAGCTTACTTCTTAAGCATTAGGCCCTTGCTCTTGCAAAAACATGCTTGACCGTGCCCAGGGCAACGGCTGCTAAAATGTCAGAAAGGTGGCTGGAGAAGATATTTATAGGACAGGGGCAGGGCTTCAGTGACCCCCCCCCCCCAAGAATAGCAAAACTAGAACAGATTACAAAATTTATTTTGTAAAATTGGCATACAAAATTGGCATGATTTATACAAGTTGCAGAGATTTCCAGGGTCTTCAGTTTGAGTGCAGAGTCATTTGGGGGGTGGGGTTGGTTGTCTTCGCCTCATTTTTAAAACCATGCATCTGATGTGAAACCAGAGCAAGGTGGTCTGATGTGAGGTGGTCTGTCTTCCCCTTCCCGGTAGCCCCACACCTCTGTTTTAATCCCTGCGGTAATGGCACTCTGGCCTCAAGGGATGGGGGTTTAAATCTTTACGCGTTGCATCCTTTTGAGGGGGTTTCGTTGCAGCGTTCCTCAGGCCTCTAAGAGAGGGGTCAGTTACTCATTGGAACGACTGTGTGAATGTCTCTTCTCTCATTGGGGATTTGCTCTGCGCTTCCTTTTTCCTGCAGGTACATTCCTGCTATCGTGGACCACACAGGGGGACAGCCCTGCCAGGGGACCTTCCTGCTTCACCAGGTAGTCTTGCCTTGAATTGGAGTTGCTGCTCCCGTAAGCAAAACAGATGGTCCATTTTGGTGGGCTGAGAGAGAGCCAGGTCTTTTCCGCTGCTGCTGAGGTCGTTGCCTAGCATCTCGCCTTGCGCTAGAATCCCCTCGACTCCAGCACAAATTGGAACCCTTAAAGGGAACACACAGAGAACTAGGAGACTTGAGGGGGCGGTGGGGGAACCACATGGCATGAAGACCCCAAGGTGATAAAGATTAGTCTTTCTCTTTTAGTGTCTGTCTTGGAGACTGGCATGGCATCTTTCCCCCACTGAGTTTTGGGATAAAATCTGGGGATTTTTTTGGGGGGGGGCGGGGGGAGAAGGGTTTCTAAAATGATTCTGTTGCACTTCTCTTGGGAGGTTTCTTGATGAAATAGTGGATGTCTTAAAAGGCTATGTTTTGGTCTGTAGCTCAGCAGTAGAATATCCACTTTGCATGCGGAGATTCCTAGGTTTATTCCCCAGCATGAAGGAGACCCTGGAGAGCCACAGCCAGGCAGAGTAGACAGGTCTGATTCAAAATAAGGCAATTTCAGAGGTTCATATATGCGTTTGTTCCTTCCGTTCTCCAGGGAATACAGCGTAGGATCACGGTCACTATTATCCACGAGAAAGGCAACGAGCTGCATTGGAAAGACGTACGGGAACTAGTGGTTGGTAAGTTGCAGGCCCCTCCTTTGCAATCTTTGCGTACTGTGAGAACTCTTCTCCAATATTCCTTGAGACGGTTTCCTCCTTTTGCATGGCCATAAACCTGCATTTGCCACAATGCACAGGCTCAACCTGGAGTCGCAATCCGTTCTCGGCTCCTTGACCAGTAGACTTGTACGACAGCGTGGCTCGACAAACACCTGCCATGCTCAGTTGTTGTCTTTGACAGCACGAGCAGGCGTGTTTTATTGACAGAATTTATATTGGCTCTCAAACACCTGATGTTTATTCTATGCGACTCTTTCGTTAAGCATGTTTGGCCGCCCCTGTTCCGAACGAAAGACCGTCCTGGTTTTTGATGGCATCTCCCCCCCTTCTTTCCTTTTCAGGGCGCATCAGAAACAAAGCAGAAGTCGATGAAGCTGCTGTGGATGCCATCCTGTCGCTAAATATCATCTCTGCAAAATATCTGAGGTCTTCTCACAACTCCTCCAACAGGTGAGAGGGGATTTAATCATTGAACTTGCCTGGCGAGGCAGAACGCCCGGGCCTCTCACTCAGCGAGGGCGAGCAAAGCCCTTCCATTCCACAACGCTTTTTTTCCTGGAGCAAATTTGGATTGAAGGACGGGTGGGCAGTCTTGCGTTTGGCGGTGGCATAAGCTGGTGTTGGTTTTGTGTACAATCCTGCAAATGTCTGCTGGGCGTTCGATCGCAGCTAGAGGGAAATGCAGAAAATATTTCGTTGCTCGGGCTAACGTTGTATGAGGTTTGGGATTTTATTTGTTCGGTGAGTTGAGTTTGGTTGTGTGTTTGTATGCTTTTTAGGCAGGGTAGAACGTTGCATTCCCTCCTTCGTGTTCTGAACACTTTGAACACATAAGGAACACACTTCCCATGTATATGCTCATAATCCTGAGGTCTAGAAACTTTTTAAAAACACTGAAATCTTCCACTAGCCCAGGCAAGCAACAGACGGGTCCTTAAATTGCCAGCCTACCTTTGAGTGGACTTCAGAGGATGGTGGAGGGCCTGGCGTGACTTGGTCCATGGGGTCGCAAAGAGTCGGACTCGACTGTGCGACTGAACGACAACAACAAAAAACCTTTGAAGGCAAAAGACAAAACTTAGGCGGAGAAATAGGAACTGGGTTGCGATTGGTGGATACGGGAGGGGGTGGGGAGGCACAGGCAGGATGGAATGAGCACGGTGAGAAAGACCGGCAAAGTCGATTTGGGCGAGAAGGAGGTGGCAGGAGCCATGAGACAGCTGGCTGCTCCAAGGCATGACGTAGCATCAGCAGTGGTAACAGCGGCAATACATTTAGCATCAGCACGAGCACAAGAAGCACAGGATAGGATGCCGGTGGCCACTGAATTCCTGAGGACCTCAGCTTCTAGTTCTTAAAGCTGTGGCGTTGCTGCTGGTGCCTCAGGAGCCTCGTCTTCTATCAAGGCGGCAGCAGCAGGCACCTGGAGGTGACAGCCGGCATAGGCCACCCTGCTCACGACCGGCTGTGCTGCCACCGGTTGAGATCAAGATGAGGCCTGGCACGTCGGCGTCGGACGCCCTCTTCTGATAGCAGCTCCCCAGGCGGTGGCTCGAGTGATGACTATTTTGTGGCCCTAGACAGTCCGGCACCCTCGGCAAGGCTAACTTTCTGGCACCCCCCTCCCTTGCATTGATAACGTCACTGTGTCACGTGTTGGGGTGGGGAGCCCAATTTGCACTCCCTAGAAAGCCGGTGCCCTGGGCAGTTGCCTAGTTTGCCTCGTGGCAAGGCCGGCCCTGTTTGCGTCCCAGTTTTGGTTGGAGAGCAGTCCCATTCTTGGAAGCATTCAGCCATCATCCTTCCCACTTTGGGGCGGGAGGAAACGCGCCAGTCCCCTGCCGCTCTTCCAGTATCTTTTCTGGGCAGTTCTGTGCACTCTCAGTATTGTGATGCTGCCCCCTTCTGTCATCAAGCAGTTACTGCTGGGGGTGTGTTCTCCGGGTTGGCAGAGCATCTGGGGACAGCAAAGATCCCACCGTGGGGAGCATATCTTGCTCCCTCCCCACCACCCCTGCCCCGCATTTGCAAGTTTGGTCTTTGGGCTGCTGCTTGAGCGTCTGTTTGTTTTTGAGTTTTGTCTCCTTGCTCCGTTTCCCTCTTGGCTGTTCTGCTTCCGGCTGCACTAATGAAAGCTTTCTGTGTCTTCACAGGCTCTTTCTTGATAAGGATATGCCTAGGTATTTTCTGTTTGCTTCTTTCACACATAAAGGGTTCTGCTCCGTTAGAATGCTTTATGTCTCTTGTGTTGCTGCCCTTTCCCAGCACTGGCCCTTTGCTGGCTTCCTGGCTCTGCTGCGCAAGCAGGGCGTTCTCACTGCCTCTCCTGTCCGCTGCGCCTCTGAGGAACCAACACACAGAGCCCAGTTTCCTTTCCTTTCACTCCTCCACTTCAGCCTTTCCGAAGCACCTGTAGGATTGCCTGGAAGTTCCCCCCCCCCATCCTCCTCACCTTCTTCCTTCCCCAGCCAGCTGGGTCTTAGGAGTCCAGGGCTGCCGTAGAAGCAAAGGCATGGGAATCAGCTAGAGAAGAGCCCACAGTTGCTAAGCGTGGGAGAAACTATGTGGCGTTCCATGTATGCCACAGCTTCTTTGGAGGGAATCATAGAATTATAGAGTTGGAAGGGACCTCCAGGGTCATCTAGTCCACACAATGCAGGAAACTCACAAATACCTCCCCCTAAAGGGAAGGGTGAACAGGTGTAAGCCCATCAGACACTTGTTCACCTGTTTGGGAGAGCCAGTTTGGTGTAGTGGTTAAGTGCGCGGACTGTTATCTGGGAGAACCGGGTTTGATTCCCCACTCCTCCACTTGCAGCTGCTGGAATGGCCTTGGGTCAGTCATAGCTCTCGCAGGAGTTGTCCTTGAAAGGGCAGCTTCTGTAAAAAGCTCTCTCAGCCCCACCCACCTCACAGGGTTTCTGTTGTGGGGGGGGGGACGGTGAAGGAGATGGTGACCACTCTGAAACTCTGAGATTCAGAATATAGGGCAGCATCAATATCTTCTTTAACAAAAGCAAAACAGAGGTGAAACAGCTGAGTTGGGGCAGCAGGAGAGGGCCACTGCCTTCTGACTTCTGACTTTAAGGTTCAGGTTTCATCCAGGTTGGTGGCAACCAAATGCCAAATGAGCCCGTCGGGAGGGAAGAATACAAATATAATAAAATAAATTTTGTCAGTTCCCCACCAGGGTAGCTCTTGCTGCCTCAAACTGACTCACCCTGTAATGTATGTATATTCAAAGTTCCATCCCACTCTCCTAATTTCTTTCTTTTGATATTCCCCCCTTCTTCTAAAGAGCTCACAGCAGACCATGCGTGGAGGGGTAGGCGTGCAGCACATAGTTAGAGGACTTTCAGTTTAGGGAGTAGAAGATTACAGCTTCAATCTGTAATTAAGATCTTGGGAAAGATCTTTTTCTCCGCCAAGATCCCAAAGAACCAGATAGAGAACACAGTACTGCAATGGACCAAGGATGTGACTGAGTACAAGGCGACTGCGTGTGTTCCCAGGCTGTTACCATCTTCTCTATTGTATCTTGACACCAACCCTATGAGGTTTTTGCTGAGATAGGAGTGACTAGCCCAAAGTCACCCAGTGAGATTCGAACCAGAGTCTCCTTGGCCCAACTCCTGCGCTCCCAAGAACTACATTCTCTTCTCCCATGAAGCTGCTCACAGCAGCTTAGTTCTGGTCATTACATAACTTCAGACCGTTCCAGCTGGGCTCTCAGTTCCTTCCCCCTTTGTTCTGCACGTACCTTCTTCCCAGGCTGGGCCAAAGATTTGTAAGCACTGCTGTCTTCTTTCTCTTCGTTTGGGATTTTGATTTCCTCTTGTCCCTGGTTTGTGAACTTTTTGTTTGGCGAGCCGAGCTTCTGTTTGCTCGCCCGCCGTGATCCTCACTAGCCTTCTGCTTACTACCAGTTTAACTTCTCCCCTTCCCCAAAATCCAGCTTCTGCTTTGTTTTTAAAAAAAATCCATTTGCAAAGATGGACAGGTGTAGGATTTGCCACCGCTAAAATGGGTCGGGACCCAGGGAGCAGACTGGGCAGGTAGCATGGCGATGTAGCTTCGCTGAAGAACGAGGAGATGCATTGTCCCAGGCCCTGAGATGGGAACACCCCATTAGAGCAGAAGGTAAAGAGCTTAACAGCTGAGAACTCCGGTGTGGTGCCAAGCCCCCTGAGACATTTCCTGTCACAAAAGAAAGCGGCCCTGGTAGAGCATCTGCTTGGCAAACAAGACGGTTCTAAGGCCAGTCCCTGGCACCTCCAGTTAAAAGGGACCACCCAGTAGGTGATGTGAAAGACCTCTGCCTGAGATGGTGTCAAACTCATTTGTTATGAGGGCCGCATCTGACATTAATGAGATCTTGTTGGGCTGGGCCATGTCGAACCGAGCCATGGGTGGTCCTGTTTAAGATTAGGTAGCAGACGTAGGAAGAGCCCCGCGGCGCAGAGTGGTAAGGCTTGTAGTACTGCAGTCCTAAGCTCTGCTCACAACCTGAGTTTGATCCCGGTGGAAGCTGGGCTCAGGTAGCCAGCTCCGGGTTGACTCAGCCCTTCCATCCTTCCGAGGTCGGTAAAAGGAGTACCCAGCTTGCTGGGGGGAAAGTGTAGAGGACTGGGGAAGGCAATGGCAAACCACCCCGTAAAAAATCTGCTGTGAAAACGCTGTGAAAGCAACGTCACCCCAGAGTCGGAAATGACTGGTGCTTGCACAGGGGACTACTGGAGAGCCAGTTTGGTGTAGTGGTTAAGTGTGTGGACTCTTATCTGGGAGAACCGGGTTTGATTCCCCACTCCTCCACTGGCACCTGCTAGCATGGCCTTGGGTCAGCCATAGCTCTGGCAGAGGTTGTCCTTGAAAGGGCAGCTGTTGTGAGATTCCTCTCAGCCCCACACACCTCACAGGGTGTCTGTTGTGGGGGAAGAGGGTAAAGGAGATTGTGAACCGCTCTGAGACTCTTTGAAGTGGAGGGCGGGATATAAATTCAATATCTTCATCTTCTTCTACCTTTACCATTTTTTAGCAGACATAGAAACTTTATAAAGGACACAGACAAACAAAGATTTTTTTTAAAAAAAAACTTAAGCTAAAACATGCCTAAAACATTAGCACTCGTTGGTCTTAAAAGTGCTTTCTTTAAATCTCTCCCATGGGATCCAGGGATCTGGGCAAAGGAAGCTCTGGTTCTTTCCTTCCTTCCCCAGGGGACCAGGACAGGGAGGAGCCTCAGCCAATAGAAGGAAGAGAGTCTTGGCTCAGTAGTTCTGCTGTGTGATTGAGGGAGGCTGGCAAAGCAAGCTCTGCCTCCCCCCGCCTTCCTCCCCAAGGGAGGAGCCTCAGCCAATGGAGAAAATAGAGGTTTTGCTCTGTAGTTCCTATGAGATTGAGCAAGCCTGACGAAGCAAGCTGTTATGCAGAATGAAGCAAGAGAGGGAGAAGGAAGCAGATGACCAGTTGCTCGGGGGGCCTGATAGGAGCCCTCCAGGGGCCTGATTCGGCCCCCGGGCCACATGTTTGACACTCCTGCCTTAGAAAGCCCCTGCTAGTCTGAGTAGACAATATTGATGGGCCGATGGTCTGATTCAGCATGTGGCAGATACGTGTGTTCCTGTGACTCTAACTGGCCTGCTGCATCTTTCTTTATGAGTGCGGACACAAGGTTTAGGCAGGGTGTGCATCCCTTCCAACCAGGAGCTTCCCATGGGAGGGGGAAGAGCTAGCTTTTGAGAGCAAGACCTGTAGTATTTTTTCCCTGCCTTCCTTGTCCTTTATAGCTTTAAAGTTTTGGTTCTCCCCAGGCTGGCTTTGCAGCTGTCACTGTGGTGAAGTCTAGTTCTCTTCCCCCTCCTCCTTTCTGCAGTCCTTCAGCCTCCCCTTTTCTTTGGCGCTCTGGCTGCTAGGACAGATGCGTCTTTGTAGCCTAGTCCACATGCGGTTCAGAGTGTTTCTGCGATGTTGGGAAGAGGCCTGGGTGGTGCCAGGAAGAGGGGGCATTTCCCAGCGGGGTTTGTGGGTTAACGCACTATTCCCTCGAAGTGGGGGAGAATCCAGGTACCCAGGCACAGTTGGCATCTTTAAATTAGCGCTCCCAGTGCTGGGTTGTTGACTAGGACAGGGAGCCGATTTCTCCTTTGTTCTCCTGGCTCTCATGCTTGCTGCTGCATAAAGGGCCTTCATCTCCAAGAAGAAAGTACGTCGGGACACCATCAAAAAAGCAGGGTCCTTGTAAGCTGGCCCTGAATTTTTTTAGCAAAAGTAATGAAAAGTTTGCCCCCGGGCTGCATGTTAAATGACACTCCCAGGAAAGGTGTTGCAGCAGCCCATGCTGGGCTCCCGGGGAGGGTCCCCACTGAGCGCTTCTTGTGCCTCTTCCAGGACCTTCTACCGCTTTGAGGCGGTTTGGGACAGCTCCCTGCATAATTCCCTCCTCTTGAACCGGGTGACGCCCTACGGAGAAAAAATCTACATGACCCTGTCTGCTTACCTAGAGGTGAGTATGTGTCACGTCTCACACTGTTTGGGTCTGGGAAAGGGAGAGATTTGGCCAATGGCCAAAGGGAGCCAGTTTAGGGTAGTGGTGAAGTGTGCGGATTCTTATCTGGGAGAACTGGGTTTGATTCCCCACTCTTCCACTTGCAGCTGCTGGAATAGCCTTGGGTCAGCCATAGTGGTTAAGTGAGCGGACTCTTTTCTGGGAGAACCGGGTTTGATTCTCCAGTCCTCCACTTGCAGCTGCTGGAATGGCCTTGGGTCAGCCATAGCTCTCTTGCAGAGGTTATGCTTGAAAGGGCAGCTACTGCTGCTCTCAGCCCCACCCACCTCACAGGGTGTTTGTTGTGGGGGGGGGGGGAGAAGATATAATAGATTGTAATTAGCACCAAACTGTTTTATGCTGTTTAATTGTTTAATCATTGCTCAATTTAACTGTTTTATTGTGATTTTATTATCTCTCCCCTTGTTTTATTGTCTCTCCCCTGCTTTCTCTCTGTGTCACTTTTGCTGTCACTGCCTCCTCTCACTCTCCCACTTTCTCTCGTTGGTGGGGGGGGGGGGAAGTGGGCAACTCACAAAGAGGGTGCCACAAATCTCAGGGGAAGCAGCTCGGAGAGGTCCTAAGGCACTGTGAAGAGAAGCCAGTCCCAGTGGTTGTGCAAGTCTGGTGGCTCTAAGGGAGCCGCCCTGAGCCTGCTTAGGCTCACAACATATAATCAAAGCCACTCTGAGTCTCTGATTCAGAGAGAAGGGCGGGGTATAAATCTGCAGTTCTTCTTCACTGTGAATGCCGGTGCGTGCTGGGGGAAGGCAATCAGTGGCTCTCTTTGACCACCTTATGCTTCTTCTGACAAGACAGCGTGAGATCTTTTCATATACTGGGTCTTTTTCTTTCTCCGTGTATGATTTCTGAGTCTGCCTTGTAAAACAAAACAATTGGAGAAACTGATCAGCGTTGCACTTAAACGTAGACAGACTTAAACCGTTCGATTTCTGCAGAAGAACTTGACGCTCGAAAGAGTCGTCTGCCTCACCAGTTGACATTGGTGGGACTTGAATGCTGATTGGGTTATGCCCGTTGGGGCTTGAACGTGAACCCCACGGATGGTCTTTCATGGCCTGGAGTGCCCAGATAACAAGCAGCCTGATCCAAACTACTGCACTTGTAGGGTAAAGAGAACGAACGGCAGTAAAACTGTATCCAAGCTACAGCGGGTCATATCGCCGTTGATTGAACTTCATGAGTGTTATTACAGAGCATTTTCCTGTGCGTGAGATTTGATCCAAATGTAAAAAGACTCAAATCCTGCATGAGATGCTGGGCCATTTGGAACCAGACCTGTCCTGCCTTTGGTGGCCTGTCGTTCCATTCAGTGAGCGATGGCTGAATGAAGCCAAAAATACAATGAGGGGTTGGGGAGAGACCAGGAATGCTAGAAAAACAACACACATTTACCCTGGTTTCATGGAGAAAATAAGTAGCAATCTGGGTTTTCCCCCTGCTTCCTTCCAGCTCGACCACTGCATCCAGCCGGCCGTCATCACCAAGGATGTCTGCATGGTCTTCTACTCGCGGGACGCCAAGATCTCTCCCCCTCGCTCCTTGCGCAGCCTCTTTGGCAGTGGCTATTCCAAATCCCCGGATTCGTAAGTTGGATGATGTTTCTCTTGTCTGCCTCAGGAGGCAGGGGGCTCTCCTTCCTTGGAGGTTTTTCAACAGAGGCTAGATGGCCATTTGACAGCAATGAGGATCCCGGGAACTTAGGGAGAGGGGTTTGTGAGTTTCCTGCACTGTGCAGCGGGTTGGACTAGATGACCCTAGAGGTCCCTTCCAACTCTATAATTCCTGACCGTTAGAGCAATTTCTCAGTGGAAGAGGCTTCCTTCTTGGGAGGTGGTGGGCTCTCCTTCCTTGGAGGTTTTTCAACAGAGGCTAGATGGCCATTTGACAGCAATGAGGAACCCGGGAACTTAGGGGGAGGGGTTTGTGAGTTTCCTGCACTGTGCAGCGGGTTGGACTAGATGACCCTGGAGGTCCCTTCCAACTCTTCTATGATTCTAACAGGCTCTCTCCTTGGGAGGTGGTGGGCTCTCCTTCCTTGGAGGTTTTTCAACAGAGGCTGGATGGCCATCTGACAGTGATGAAGATCCTGTGAATTTAGGGGGAGGGGTTTGTGAGTTTAATGCGATTCCTCAGTGGAACAGGCTTCCTTGGGAGGTGGTGGGCTCTCCTTCTTTGGAGGTTCTTCAACAGAGGCTAGATGGCCATCTGACAGCGATGAAGATCCTGTGAATTTAGGGGGAGGTGTTTGTGAGTTTCCTGCATTGTGCAAAGGGTTGGACTAGATGACCCTGGAGGTCCCTTCCAACTCTATGATTCTATGGTGCTAGTACGGCCAGAAGGAGGTGGGCTTAATAATAAAGGGAGGCTCCGTCCTACAATTCTGCTTCCTCTGGCACCAGGGGTCCCTGGCTTCTTGGCTCAGAAGGCATCTCTGCCCTTCGTGGGACAGAATTGGTGGACACAGCCCGGGAAACCTGAGGCGCTTCTGCAGGTGGCCTGCACAGCTTTAAATATTCAGTAAAGGAAAACTTAATTAGCCGCCCTGAGCCTGCTTTGGCAGGGAGGGTGGGATATAAATTAAAAATTATTATTATTATTATTATTAATTAAAAGCCAATGAAAGCAGGGATACTGGAAAAAAACTGGCAAAACAGTAAAACTTAGCAGCAGAATCAAACGAAACACAGCATTTTGTCTTAGCTGGACTTTTGCTGCCAGTTTGACTTTAGTTGTCTTTCATGCTGACAATCGTTTTTGTGTTGTGTTCCAGGATGGCCTTTTTCACCCAGCCCTTAAAACTCAAAAATTCAATTAGTTAGCAGGCAAAAGGGTACAGGAAGGGAGTGACACGACAGAGGTGCTACCACCGAGAAGGCTGTGTCTCTTGAACCGGTCTCGCTTCCAAAGGTGGGGCAGGCAGATTGGGGGCCCCAAAGAAATCCACAACAGGGAGTTCTGTGTGTAAATCAGCCACCCTTCAGATACCCAAGTCTTAAGATTTTCATGTAGTTGTGTTAATATTATTGAACAATCCACCGGCGAGCAACTACCAATAATTTTTAAAGACTTATGTTAGCTCAGCAATAAAGAACTTCAGAGAAATGGAGACCTGATACTCAGAAAGCTTCCTCTGAGAAGTATGCCAAAAAACTTCCAAGGCAAAAGCATCCTGGAGACCTTTAATGTATTTTGTTTCCATTTTAATTTTTTTTAAAGCAGCCTGAGGAAATTTGTTTTAATCAGGCATGCTCCGTGTTAACCTGGTGAGGAGGTTATAACTGTGGCATCTGATGTGAGACCCTCAGTTCAGACCACTGAGTCTTCACATGATTAAAACCTCGTTCTGTGAATTTTCCCTTCTGTGTCGAACAATGTGCTCTTTCCTGATGTACTCGAGAGTTTCTAGAGCCCTGAGCTCTAGCTCTTGAGTTGATTTCTCAAAAGATGATTTCATTTTCTTTCTCTTGTGTCGTTTTGTTTTTGCGTGGAACAGCAATCGAGTAACTGGAATCTATGAGCTAAGCTTGTGCAAAACGGCAGACACGGGCAGCCCAGGTAAGAACACCTATGACCTGCATGTACACATGAATATATGCTAGCCTGCATAGGGAGAGCAGAGACTGTGGCTCAGTGGTAGAGCACCTGCTTGGGATGCAGAAGGTCCCAGGTTCAATCCCCAGCATCTCCAGTTAAAAGAACCAGGCAGGAGGTACAAGACTTCTGCCTAAGACCCTGGAGAACCTCTGCCAGTCTGAGTAGACAAGACTGACCTTGATGGACCAAGGGTCTGTTTCAGTAGAAGGCAGCTTCCTGTTAGCCTTGAACCGTTATACCAGGGGTGGCCAAACTTGCTTAACGTACGAGCCACATAGAATAAATGTCAGATATTTGAGAGCCACAAGACACGAACGTCAGATATTTGAGAACTGGGAGGAATGACTGAAAGAAAGGCAGAAAGAAAACAAAAAAAAAAACGGGGGAGGTGGAGGTGGAAAGAAAGCAACGTTAACTTCAAATGCATTCTCCAAGCTACCAGCTGGCTCGCTTTGGCGAAGTGATTCAAAGAGAGAAATGCCTTTTCCAAGTTGGCCGACGGGGGAGTGGGTGCTTTGAGAGCCACACAATATTATTATTATTTATTACATTTAATGAATCTCCCTCTCCCGGCCAGCGCCAGGCTCAGGGGCGATGTGCAACGGTAAGAATACATATGTGTAAAATACAATATGCGTAAAAGAGCCGCGTGTGGCTCCCAAGCCACAGTTTGGCCGCCCCTGTGTTATAATATATATAACAATATATAATATTGTTCAATATAGCAATATAGCTCAATATATAATAACAGTAATAATATATAAAGGAGGCTAAGTTAAAAAAAACTAGGGAGCAGGCCTTCTCGGTAACGGCACCCCAATGGTGGAACCAGCTGCCAGAGGAGGTGCGGGCCCTGCGGGATTTTAACCAGTTCCGTAGGGCTTGTAAAACCGCCCTCTTTCAACTAGCCTTTTCAGTTGAACTTAGCAGTAACATCATGCCATCGTTATATATACTGAGTTTGTAGCACTATTAAGTTTTACTGGATTTTAGACTATTTGTGTAATTTAATTAATGTATGAACAGCTTTATATTGTTATTGTTTGATTTTATTGTTGTTGTATCATGGTATGTACCCTGTCCTGTAAGCCGCCCTGAGCCTGCCTCGGTGGGGAGGGCGGAGTATAAATAAAAATTTATTATTATTATTATAATGAAAAAAAAGAGAAACAGGGAAGCCCCTGACGCCGCTCCACCCAGCGATGGGAGGGAGACAGACACGGTCAGGAGACAGGTGGGAAGCGGCAGGGTTATGGGCGGCCTCGAGTGCTGTTTTGTTTCTGCGGCTGCTCATCTGAGCCGATTCCTTCTCAGGGATGCAGAGGAGGAGGAGGAAAGTCCTGGACACTTCCGTGGCCTACGTCCGCGGAGAAGAGAACCTGGCAGGGTGGAGGCCCCGGGGGGACAGCCTCATCGCAGAGCACCAGTGGGAACTGGAGAAGCTGGAACTGCTGCACGAGGTGAGTGACGGGAAGCGGCCTCCCAGGCAACGTTCCCTCGAAGTTGCGGAGCCTTGTGAGAAAAAATTCTGCTTTGTGAGCTCCTGCCATTGAAGCTGTGAGCTGCTGCATGAATCAGTGTGCTCTGGAGTCATCCTTCCTGAGCTGAGGCAAAGACGTGTGAGCCGGAGGCTCAAAATCTGTGAGCTAACTCACGCTAACTCAGCTTAAAGGGAACACTGCTCACTGGGCAGCCTTCCAGAAGATGGCCCTTTCCCCTCCCTGAGATATGTAACCCACGAGCCAGCTGTTGCTGCAGGTTAAATCGCTAGCCGTGGCCTGGCTTGAGCTCCGACCCCTTTCTGCTTTGGGCTTTTGGAATGTCAGGGGCTTGGGAGGAGGGCCGAAGAATCCATTCCTTAGGATTCCGGACGGTGAGAACAGTCCTCCAGCGCCCTTTCTGTTGCCGCTCAGGTTGAGAAGACCCGCCACTTCCTGCTGCTGCGCGAGAAGCTGGGCGACTCCGTCCCCAAGTCCCTGAGCGACTCGCTGTCCCCCAGCATCAGCAGCGGGACCCTCAGCACCTCCACCAGCATCTCCTCCCAGATCTCCTCCACCACCTTCGAGAGCGCCGTCACACCCAGCGAAAGCAGCGGCTACGACTCGGCGGACATCGAGAGCCTGGTGGACCGGGAGAAGGAGCTGGCGACCAAGGTGCGGCTTTGGCTTAATTCCTCTGCGGTCGACAGAGCAAAACCAACCTTGCTGCTCATTGAGAGCCGCCTTCTTGGTCTTCGTTGTTCGGCTCTTGAGTTTGGGTTTGCTTTTTAATTCTCTTGTTAGCCAACTTGGGCAGGCTGCGAGGCAGGATGTCAGCGTGGGTAAGCCAGGAAACAAAACTCTGCAAGGCAGACTTGGCTGAGGCAGTCAGTGGCCCAAGGCAGGGGAGCGAGCGGCTGTTGGAACCTGGACATTCATTCGTATTTTCTCTGAGTGGCGTCCGTGAACAGAGCAGTATCTTGCTGGGGCTCTCTGATATCTGGAATATAACGATGATCAAGAACCCAGGAGGTGCCCGTCTGCACTGCTGTGGCCCTGTAGGGTTGACTTCAGGGGGCTGTCAGCATTTTTATGACTCTTCTTTTGGGGGGGAGGGGCAGCTGTCAGCTAGTGTTAAGAACATAAGAGAAGCCATGCTGGATCAGGCCAATGGCCCTTCCAGTCCAACACTCTGTGTCACATAAGAACATAAGCGAAGCCATGTTGGATCAGGCCAGTGGCCCCTCCAGTCCAACACTCTGCGTCACATAAGAACATCAGAGAAGCCATGTTGGATCAGGCCAGTGGCCCATCCAGTCCAACACTCTGTGTCACATAAGAACATCAGAGAAGCCATGTTGGATCAGGCCAGTGGCCCATCCAGTCCAACACTCTGTGTCACATAAGAACATAAGCGAAGCCATGTTGGATCAGGCCAATGGCCCATCCAGTCCAACACTCTGTGTCACATAAGAACATCAGAGAAGCCATGTTGGATCAGGCCAGTGGCCCATCCAGTCCAACACTCTGTGTCACATAAGAACATAAGCGAAGCCATGTTGGATCAGGCCAATGGCCCATCCAGTCCAACACTCTGTGTCACATAAGAACATAAGCGAAGCCATGTTGGATCAGGCCAATGGCCCATCCAGTCCAACACTCTGTGTCACATAAGAACATAAGCGAAGCCATGTTGGATCAGGCCAATGGCCCATCCAGTCCAACACTCTGTGTCACATAAGAACATAAGCGAAGCCATGTTGGATCAGGCCAATGGCCCACCCAGTCCAACACTCTGAGTCACATAAGAACATAAGCGAAGCCATGCTGGATCAGGCCAATGGCCCACCCAGTCCAACACTCTGAGTCACATAAGAACATAAGCGAAGCCATGTTGGATCAGGCCAATGGCCCATCCAGTCCAACACTCTGTGTCACACAGTGGCCAATATATGTGTGTGTGTGTATACATATATACACATACTGCGGCTAATAGTCACTGATGGATCTTTGCTTCATATTTTTATCCAATCCCCTCTTAAAGCTGGCTATGCTTGTAGCCACCACCATCTCCTTTGGCACTGAATTCCACATGTTAATCACCCTTTGGGTGAAGAAGGACTTCCTTTTATCCGTTCTAACCCAACCGCTCAGCAATTTCATCGAATGCCCACGAGTTCCTGTATTGTGAGAAAGGGAGAAAAGTACTTCTTTCTCTACCTTCTCCATCTCATGCATAATCTTGTAAAACTCTGAAGTCACCCCGCAGTCGACGTTTCTCCAAGCTAAAGAGCCCCAAGCATTTTAATCTTTCTTCATATGGAAAGTGTTCCAAACCTTGAATCATTCTAGTTGCCCTTTTCTGCACTTTCTCCAATGCTGTAATATCCTTTTTGAGTTGTGCATTAGATAGTGTTGTGCATTAGATAGTTAGGGATGGGCGTTGGAGCATCTGTGCTCTTGACTTGGTGCCCGAGGCAGACAAGGCTAGAAAATAGACATATATTTGGTGGTTTTTCAACAGAGGCAATGCTGATTCTGTGATCAGGCAGCTCACAAGAGGGAGGGCAGGAAGAGGTGCTTTGTTCTAGTGGCCCTTTTTTGTATGCCCAGGGAAATGCTGGTTGCCACTTTGGGGTCAGGCAGCAATTTTTATCCAGGCCAGTTTAACCAGGGATGCTGGAGGTTTTTGCCATCTTCTGGGCATGGAGCCTTCAGGGGTCACTGGGGGTATGTGTGTGTGTAGGGGGAGATATTTGTCAAATTCCTGCATTGTGCAGGGGGTTGAGCCAGATAACCCTGGAGGTCCCTTCCAACTCTGTGATTCTGTGATGCTATGATTATAGATACATGCGCATTTAAATTACAGAAATCTGCAAAGAAATCTAAGCGCACCAGCTGCAAGGAATAATAAAAGCAGGGAGTAAAAAGCTGCAGATCAGGAAAAGAAACCCATATGGGAAGCCTTCCAGGAAATGTCATTTGGGCCCTCAGGGCCGTGATAAGGAGACTTCCCACCAGGACTAGCTGTAGGTCCTGGAGAAGGTTTCTCTGACCCCTCCTTTTCCACATCTCTAGATTCCTTCCCAGAGATGATTTTAAAATTGACATCTTTGTGCCCATCTGTCTCCTTTCTCTCCAGTGCCTGCAGCTTCTCACTCACACTTTCAACCGTGAATTTAACCAGGTCTACAACAGCATCAGTGATTGTAAGGTACGTGGACGATGGTTTGCTAAATACAGAGCAGTGGGCCTGGGGTGAAAACGTCAAGAGGCTTATTCTTTTAAATTTTAAATAAGTCATACTTTAGTCTGGCTCTCACAAAGCTCACTGGCAGACTTTTTCTCTCCCTCCTGCTAGCTGTCTGATATCTCTCCACTTGGACGGGACCCATCAGTATCGAGTTTCAGCAGTGCCACCCTGACGCCTTCCTCCACCTGCCCCTCACTGGCAGACTCGCGGTGCAACTCTGTGGATCAGAAGTGAGTTGAGTTCATGGGGAGAGTCTTCCTCCAGTGGGATTCTTCTCCCTCCGTAGGCATGGTACAGGCCTGTTCTGTGTCCTTCCTTCCCATCATCGTCTCTTTCTCTGCTGATTTTGGATATGGGGTGTGTTTACATGTGTGGTATCTGATCGGATTTGACTACGGTGCAGAAACTGGCAACATAGAGATGGAAGTGAATTTATGTACCCGAGCAGAAGACAGAAATAAGTTGCCCTGGATCTCGGTTTGGATTCTAAGCTGAGGTTTGCACAAACCACAGTTGGGCGTGATGAACGGACCTGATTGTCTTCTTCAGCTTTGGCGGTTGCTTGGTCAGGCTAAGCATTTGTTCCCTCCTCCTTTGTTTGTTGAAAGGACCCCTGAAGCTAATTCTCGCGCCTCCAGTCCTGGCGCAGAGGGCGAGTCGTTCCAACTGATGCCCCCCGTCGAAGCCTCGTACTTGGCCAGGGCCGGCAAAAATGAGTTCCTGAACCTTGTTCCTGATATCGAGGAAATCAGACCAGGGTGAGTCTCGGAGTTCAGACTGTACCAAGTTACAGGAACAAAAGCCAGGTTTGAGTGGAGAAGGCTAGCTCAAAATCCACCCTCCTAACTGGACTGTTCAGCCAAGCTGACTTTCCCGGAGCTTTCCAAAGTGACCTTCTGACCTCTGTGTCCTCCCCTGAGCCACAGCTGTCATGAAAGCCATCTCCAGCCAGGTACTTCACCCTACAAATCCCCCTCCTCTTTGTTCTCTGATCCAAACAAAGAGAGCCAGTTTGGTGTAGTGGTTAAGTGTGCGGACTCTTATCTGGGAGAACTGGGTTTGATTCCCCACTCCTCCACTTGCAGCTGCTGGAATGGCCTTGGGTCAGCCATAGTGGTTAAGTGTGTGGACTCTTATCTGGGAGAACCGGGTTTGATTCCCCCACTCCTCCACTTGCAGCTGCTGGAATGACCTTGGGTCAGCCATAGTGGTTAAGTGAGTGGACTCTTATCTGGGAGAACCGGGTTTGATTCCCCACTCCTCCACTTGCAGCTGCTGGAATGGCCTTGGGTCAGCCATAGTGGTTAAGTGTGTGGACTCTTATCTGGGAGAACCGGGTTTGATTCCCCACTCCTCCACTTGCAGCTGCTGGAATGGCCTTGGGTCAGCCATAGTGGTTAAGTGTGTGGACTCTTATCTGGGAGAACCGGGTTTGATTCCTCACTCCTCCACTTGCAGCTGCTGGAATGGCCTTGGGTCAGCCATAGTGGTTAAGTGAGCGGACTCTTATCTGGGAGAACCGGGTTTGATTCCCCACTCCTCCACTCGCAGCTGCTGGAATGGCCTTGGGGCAGCCATAGTGGTTAAGTGAGCGAACTGTTATCTAGGAGAACCGGGTTTGATTCCTCACTCCTCCACTCGCAGCTGCTGGAATGACCTTGGGTCAGCTATAGCGCTCTCAGAGTTGTCCTTGAAAGGGCAGCTGCTGGGAGAGCCCTCTCAACCCCACCCGCCTCATGGAGTGTCTGTTCTGGGGGGAGAAGATATAGGAGATTGTGAGCCACTCTGATTCAGAGAGAAGAGCGGGGTATAAAACTGCAGCCTTCTTCTTCTTCATCACCTCAGCTCTGTGGTCTCCAAGAAGGGCTACCTCCACTTCAAGGAGCCACTTTCTCCATCGTGGGCCAAGCACTTTGTGGTGGTCCGTCGCCCGTACGTCTTCATTTACAACAGCGACAAAGACCCAGTGGAAAGGGGCATCATCAACCTCTCCACGGCTCAGGTGGAATACTCAGAGGATCAGCAGGCCATGGTGAAGGTCAGTCGCCGTTCCCTTTGAGGGGTGGGTTGGTCAGTTGCCCTGTTTGTCCCGGAAGAGATAAGGAGAGCCTTTCGTCTTACCTGTGCCCTCCGTGCCTTTTCTTGACTAGAGAATTTCCCTTAATGGCTTAATTAGTCTTTGAGAGTGATGAATTCATTGGGATTCATTGCCAGAGGGTACAGTGATGGACACAGGAACAAACAGCTTTAAAAGGGGATTAGACAGAGGAGAGGTTTGTCGGTGGCTGCCTGCCATGGTGATAGAAGGACAACCTCCACATTCAGAGGCACCAAGCCTGGGAATCCCAGAGCCAGGAGGCAACACTTGGATATACCTCAGCCTCTATGCCCTGCTCTTGGCCCTCCAGAGGAACTGGTTAGCCACTGGAGTATTGGTCTGATCCAGCAGGCCTCTTATGTTCTTGCAAGTAAACGCAATTGAACCTTTGGGCAGATTGGGTCCCAGTTCTGAATCTCTTCTGCCATAAGACCATAAAAGAGTCACTTCAAGAAAGTGTCGCTGACTTCAGGCCACACCTTCCACTTCTACAGTAGCCTTCCCACCCCCACCCCCCCAGCACCCACAGATCCAGGCATACGCTCAGGTGCATGGAGCACACTGCTGCATCAGGTGTTCCCGGAGCAGCTTAGTGGTCCCGCCTCGGTGTGATGAGGAAAGAGCGGCCTGTCTCTGATCCTCTGCCAGCCACACGAAGTCTCGGCTCTTTCAGAATGGCCTCGTTTTCCAGATGTGTAGGAACAGCAGGGCAATGAGGGGGATGGTCAGACCTCTTCTCAGACCCAGGCAGATTGCTGGAGGGATCCACTGCAAAAGAGTGCTTGTCCAGCCCTGTAGCTACAGGGGGGACTGTGGGGGCCCTGCCCCCTGACTTCCTGTTGAGTTCCCCAGGTGCCCCTGACCTTCCCTCCCTCCCCCTGCTATTGCTACCGGGGTGAAAGCCGAGAGGCTGGGGGCTGCCCCCTCCCTCCCCTCATGCCCTTTAAATGGCACGGGAGGGGCAGCAGCTGCTCCTGAGTACCCCTCCCGTGCAGTTGAAATCTCAGGGAGGGAGAGAGGGGGCAGCTCCCAGCTTTCACCCCTGTGGCCCCTCAAGTGATGGTGGGAGGGGGTGGGTGGGAGGGAAGGTCAGGCACGCTGAGCCACAGCAGTGTCGGCCAGGGGAGGGGAGCCATTAAGTGTCCCCTGACTTTTTTTACATCCCCCCCCCCAACTTTTAAAACCCTGGCTATGGCCCTGCCTTGGCTGGTTGGGAAGGTAGAGACTCTCGCTGCTTTCGCTTCCTGTCCTCCCCCCCCCCCCAAGTATCAGGCCTGTCAAGGGGGCCCCACCCCATAGCGTGCCAGTCCCTCTGAAAGGATTCCCGGGCTTCTGAGAGCTCTTGTGTTTTTCCGCCCTCCAGACCCCCAATACGTTTGCCGTGTGCACGAGGCACCGTGGGGTCCTGCTTCAGGCCATCAACGACAAAGACATGAATGACTGGCTCTACGCCTTCAACCCCCTCCTCGCCGGCACGATACGGTAAGAGGGGCAGGCCGGGGACTGAGCTCCTCTGAAGCAGAGCAGATTGAGGGTGGGGGGAGAGAGGAGGCAGGAGGAGGAGACCTTTGGGCCTCTCGAGATCAGAGGGGACCCTAAAGCCTGGCAGGTACAATAAGGCCTGGGTCAGGGGTGGCCAAACTTACTTAACATAAAAGACCCACAAAATAAAGTCAGATGTTTGAGAGCCATAAGATGCGAACATCAGATGGACAAGGAAGGAACATGGGGAGGGAGAGATGGAAAAAAGCAACTTTAACTTTGTGCATTCTCCAAGCCACAGGCTGACTTGGCTTGGAGAAGTGATTTAAAGAGAGAAATGCTTCTCCAGGCCGGCTGACGGGTCGGTGGGGGCTTCGAGAGCTGCACAATATGTGTGAAAGAGCCACAGTTTGGCCACCCCTGGCCTGGGTGAAGAGAGACAGCTGCTTGAAGGGCACTTGATGTAATTAGTCAACTGATCAAAGCCACCGAGTATTACACCGTCCTTCAGTTTGCAAAAAATATAAGGATTGTGTACAACACGTAATAGACAATACAATAATGATTAGAGGCCGGTGGTGCTAGGGCCTTTTAAAGCAAAGTTACTTTTGCAAACTGAAAGACGGTGTAATACTCGGCGGCTTTGATCAGTCAGCTTAGAGAGACGGATGGTCTTTTCAGCTCACGCTGACCTCTGTAGGCAGCTGTGGAGAGGAAGCTAGTGAGGCTAAAGGTGCGTGGAGAAGAGCAGAGGCTGAACAATCTGGCATCCGGGAGCAGAGCAGGGCAGGACAAGAAAAGCACGAGGTGGTTGCAGAGCCCCTCACCCCAAAAAAGAGGGCTCCTTGCTGTGTGTGCAAGCGAGAGGAGGAAGCAAACAGAATGCACCTGTCTGTCTTGCCGCCTCGCAGAATCTGCTGGAGCTTGATGTCCTGTCAGCTCTGACACGTGTCGGAAGCAGCAAAAGGGTCGGAGTTGCCTTTGGGGGGCTCCCAGAGCTGCCTTTTGCTCTTGCTGGTTTACCTCGGCTGGAGTCCAGGCGCTGCAAGAGAGCGAGCTTTTGTTGGCTTGTTTTTAATTTCTGCCGCTGGCTTTGGGCTCCCGTCTCGGGACCAAACTCTGCAGCCTTTTCAAGTTGCTGTGTTGTGTGGCGAGTCCAGCTTCATCTCAGAAACATCGGAACAGGGAGAAGGGATGAACCGTCAGACAAAAGGGGAAAGGGTATTGAAGCAGCTCACGGAAGTCTGGTTTCCCTTCTCTTGCAGATCTAAACTCGCCCGGAGACGCTCGGTCCAGCTGAAATACTGAGTCCGCACGGGGTCCTCGTCCTCTTTTCTTTCTCCTCTCTCACATGCCTTTGGATATAGATAAAGCGTTACATCTCATTTATCTGTGGTTCTTGAATTTTCCTCTTCTCGTATGTAACCCCGTGGCTTAACTTTCCTCGTCTCTACCTCCCTCCCCACCCCCTGACACTTTTCCCAACACTTCTAACCGTGGCCCTGCCCTCTTTTCCTTTTCAATTTCTGTTGCCCCCCCTCCCCCCATGCTGAAAGTACTATTAGCAGCATGTGGCCAAACAGACGAAACAATGCAGTGGAAATTTAGAAAGGGGTGGGGTGGGGGGTGGGGATCGGGTTCCAATTTATCTGCACGACTCTTCTTTAAAAAAAAAAAAAAAAGAGTGCGGGGAAATAATTTTGTTTCTCTGAATGATCAGTTTCTCATTCCGATGGACTTTGTCTCTGTGGCGTGTGTTGTCTCTGTCTGGAACACTCTTTGGCTTTTCTCCTGACTTTCGGTGATCTGGCGGGATCCAAAGCGCTGCTATTTGGACCGGGTGTCCCGCAGGATGGGAAAAAACACCTCTCGTTGCACATGGGGCCAACACTACGGAGTCCCCTGCTGCAGAAGCAGGCTGCTTGTGAATTTGGACCGCTTCCTCCCCCAACAAACATCGGCTTCCGTTTATAATGGTAGTATTTCGAAGCTGCTTCTCTCCCATCTGTTGTTCCCTGGCTTCCAGTCGGCAGCTCTGCAGCTTTCGTGCCTTGGGACTTGGCTGGAAGGAGGAGGGGTTTTTTTGTTCGTTTGCTTCTTTTTTCCTCATGCGATGAGCCCCGGCACCTCTCGGTTGCGCAACCAGCTTCTCTTGGTCAACCTGGTTTCTCGCAGCTTGGCGAGTGGACAGTGGCTACTGAATCCCATTGGAAATGTTCAGAGAAACGAATCCGGCAGCGTTCCCAAGCCCCCAAGGACTGCAAAATTCAGCAAAAGTTCTCTCTGTGTTGGGGCTCTGAATACTAAAAATCTCCTCTCCCCGGGTGTGATTTGGGAATCTAAATGCCGAACGCTGCTTTACTTCTGGGCTCCATCCTCTTCCTGTACTTGCAGGGCTTTAGCCTATCCCGTTGGAAGGCAGAGGAAGTCCAACCCTCCAGGGGGAGGTGGCTTATTTATTTATTTATTTATTCACATTACTATCCCGCCCTTCCCAAATGGGGTCAAGGCGGGTCGCATCAATAAAAATTGTGGGTCTTCCCCTTTGCCGAGGAGGCTCTAGCAGGCGCAGTGCAGCGATTCCACCCAAAGAGTCTCTTTACCCAAACTGTCAAACCCCACCCCTCCTTAATTTGATCTGCGCAAGGGAGGGCAGCGTAAACCCCGTGTGTTCTGGCAACGTGGGACAGGAAGGTCGCTCTGAAGTTTTACGGTGCTCATGGCATAGAAACGCATCCCAGAATCCTCTGCAGGATTTAACTGAATCGGGAACAAATCCAGTTCCCCATGCTCTCCCCCTCCCCCCCAAAAAAAATATTATGGTAATTGCTTTCCCCCCCCAAAAAAATGCCCCAACTTTTATTCAGCAGCCAACCTTGTATGAGCTGGAAAGCTGTTTTGGGATCCCTGCACTTGCGGAAAGAGTGGCTCGCCCAGTCTCTCCTTTCCACAGCATTTAGCTTGGGCCCTGTAGCTGGAGCCCCTCCTCACAAGGATCAGTGGGGCGCAGAAGAGAAGCCGACGCTTTTGCCAAGGGATCGGTGCCCCTTCTGTAACCCCGGCAGGCTCGAGTTAGAACAGCTCGAGGAATCTTCTAGCCAAGAAGTTCGCTTCTTCCCCTGCAGAATCCCAGTTTGGTGGTTTGGCTCGCTGTTGTGTGGGGGAGAAGACATGGGAGATTGTGAGCCGCTCTGAGTCTGATTCGGAGAGAAGGGCGGGGTATAAATCTGCAGTCTTCTGCTTCTTCTTTAACTTCCGGGGGTCACTGTAGTCCACTGGAGGGCCAGGCAGAGTCACAGAGCACTTTCTGCATCTTGGGGCTCGTGTGCCTGTAGCACCGTCACTTGCTGTCCATCCATCTTAGGTTCATCTCCAGAAGTTTATCCCACTAGGTCAACTCAGGAAGACCATCTTAATTCCCACCATCCTCAGTTCTGAATAGGGACTCTCTGGCCTGTAAATACAGGAGGAACGTCTTGCCAATGGAGTGACCTCACTTCCTTTTGAGCGGTTGTGTTTCCGCCATGCCACGGGACATCTCTGAGCCTGCAGTTGCACTAAGTTAGGAAGGTCCAAGCAGGGTGTGTGTCTTTAGTAGACCCTTCTTTTTGGATCGGCAGGTGGTTTCACGATGCAAGGATTCCTGTCATCCTTTTTGGAAGGTAGTTTCCCAGACCCTACCCCAAGTTGAGTGAGGGTCAGTGAAAAAGGAGGATGAATTTCAGAAGCCCCAGGTCATCCGCCAGAAGGGGTGAGGAGGTCTGTGTGGTTTTTTGTTCATTGTACTCTGTCTGATTGTGTAAATCTCGGCACAGCGGTAACATGTTTTGTTTTTCCGTTACACAACGGGCACACTATGCACTCGCCCACGTGCGTGTTTGTGGGTGCACAAACGGAGGCTGCTGTTTCAGGAACTAAGCCGGTTTTGCGACGGGTTTTTTCAAAACGGTTTTGCGATTCTGTGAGGAGCGCGGAGTAGCTGCGGCCGCCACCCGCAGCAACGCGCAAAAGGTGGGGGGATCTTTGCGGAACGAGAAGATCCCGAAAACGTTTACTTGGCAATTTTTCTGTGCGCACTAAGGTAACTTTCATGTACATGTGTTTGTGGTTCTTTTTTAACTTGGAACAAAACTAAGCTGGAAAGTCTTTGCTTTGGAAAGATCCCTTTGCCTGGAATGAGCAGTCGGCCCAAGGGGTTCCCTAGGAGCATTCAGGAGCTGGAAGGCAGGAACCTGAGAGGGTGAGAACGTGACTCACAGCTGGGAATTGCAGCACCGTCTTTCTGTAAAGCTCACCTTTATTGCTCCAGCAATGCAGGCTTCCATTCCCAGCCTCAGCTGTCCCTTGCTGTTTCAGGAATGAGCCTTTGGTACGCTCTGGGAACACTTAACCTGATGTCCTGCACGAGATCAGGCCCCGGTTTGGGCTGCCAGCTGGAAAACGTTCAGCGGTGCTTGTCCAAATGCTTTCCCCTGTCCCTTTCCGCAAAGCAAATAGGAGAATGCTTTTTTCCCCCAGAAGCCTCTGAATTCAGCCCCAGGCATCCCAGAATCCAGGAGAGGAGCCTTCCTTCCTTCCTTCCTTCCTTCCTTGTGAAGCTGCCCACCAACCTCGAGAGCTGCGAGGATCCGACCAGTGGACAAGGTCCCGGAGTCAGCCAGCTCTCAGGACCGGCCACCAGGGGGGGCTCTGCACCGTGCCATGGGCCAGCCAACCCACTGGACATGGGCTCTGACCTCAAAGGAGAGGGCCACGGCTGGATTCTCACCTCTCGCGGGAGGGCTCTGCAGCTTCCGCAGTCTAAAGAACCGCATTTTTAAAATAAAACGATTCGGCGTCACCACGAGGTTCTCGACGTCAGAACCGCAAGTGTGATCTTTACTGGGGGCGTTCTGGACCATTTTTTTTTCCTTTGATTGTTTTAAAGCAAAGCACTTTAACTCTACTGGCCAGTGTCCCCTCTTCCGAGGAGACCAGGGTGGGGGGGCAGGGATCCAAACCAATGGGAAGGTTTGTCCCAGTCCCTCCCCCTCCCCCCCCCGCACATTCCCTGTGCTGTCCCAAAGCAAAGACTTTCCTCTTCCGTTGCTTTATCTAATGATTTACAGGGAATATTTAATTTTTTTTAATAAAGCAAAATATATATTTATGCATTTGTAGTTTAGGGAAAGGAAGGAAAGGTCCCCTGCGCAAGCACCAGCCGTTTCCGACTCTGGGGTGACGTTGCTTTCACAACGTTTTCACGGCAGACTTTTTACGGGGTGCTTTGCCATTGCCTTCCCCGGTCATCGACACTTTCCCCCTGTAGTTTGACTGCACACTAAAATAGGAACGGAGTCTTTGGGCCTCCTGCCCATTGGCGTGTTCCATGCTCAATTAATATTGTCTTCTGCCTATGCATCCGCGGTACTGCTCTTCCTCGGCCTCAGCGGCTGGTTGGAGTTTTCAGTTATCCCGTTGGCTTTTTTGTTAACCTGCTGCTTCGAAGACAAGGGAGGAAGCTGAGGTTGCTGCCCTTGAAGTCGGTTGAATGTACGCGGAACAGGACTTCACCTCGCGCGTGTCACGTGTCTCCCACGGCGACCGAGAGCTTCCCCCGCCCACCCCGGGGTCTGTGGTCCGATCTGTACTTCCCCCCACGCTCTTTTTAATACATTGCAGGAATGTATCGAACTTGGTGTGCTTCTTCATTCAAACGGAAACAGCCTATTTGGAAACAGAAACGGAGTCCTGATTGTTTTGTTGCTGTTCCAAAGGCCATTTATTCTACCAGGGCGCAGGTAGACAAAGTGCACGTCCAACAAAATACTTGAAGGGGCTCGGCGGTTGTAGGGCTGTTGGTTTAAGGCCAGTGTTGCTTGTTTAGCAAGGGGACGCCCGCACATTTGGGACACAGAAAAAGATGCTCCGCTTTCCACATTGCTGACGTGATGCCCTTATCCAGAGCGGAGTGGAGCTATCCACTGAAACCAGAAATATGCTCATGATCCATATGCTCATTGCCCATTCCGGGGTGTGGTTTTCCTGTTTTCTGAAAGCATTCCATTAATGTCCCCGTTCTCGGCCTGCATGGCGTAAGTGGCCTTCTGGAACAAATTTGTGGGTTTCCCCTCTCCCCAAAAGATTAATCTCACCTTGGTGAAAAGAAGTACATTCACAACACTATACACCGTTCATTTCTGATTTTTTTTTTTTTGTTCCTCCATGTTTTATTTTGTAAATATATCTGATGGTTGGAGCTTGGGTATACAAAATGTAAATACAATTCATGTATTTGTACTAATTCTGATCCATTTGCTGTATAGCCTTTAGGTGTGCAATGCAGATACTATCTAACTCTTGTGTATGGTAACTTTGCACCACTGAACTGTTAGTGAACAAGGTGAAAACTAATAAAGATGCAGCCTTCCGGGGCCATTAGCAAGTTACAGTGGCGTGGGTCTTCTTTCCTCTTGGGCGCAGTGGTGGGGGGAGGGGGGTCTCATGAACGAATGCTTTAGTACAGGGGTGGCCAAACTGCAGCTCGGGAGCAAAATGTGGCTCTTTCACACGTATTGTGTGGCTCTTATAGCCCCCACTGCTCCATCAGTTGGATTGGAGAAGGCATTTGTCTCTTTAACACACTTCTCCAAGCCAAGCCGTGGAGCAGCTTGGAGAATGCATTTAAAGTTGCTTTCTTTCTATCTCTCCCTCCCCATCTATTTTCCTCCCTCCCTCTGCCATTCATGTCTTGTGGCTCTCAAACATCTGACATTTATTCTTTGTGGCGCTTACATTAAGCAAGTTTGGCCACCCCTGGTTTAATATAAAGCCGCTTCATGCGTTTGTGCGATTGCCTACAAAACAATTCAAGTCCTGCCTGTTGCAAGGCCTCACCTTTCCCATTGGGGCTGCTTTGCAGAGCTTACCACTTGGCGGGAGGCTGAGCCAGGCAGGGGGGCGGGGGCGGCAGGAGGACGCCTTTGACAGGGCGGGCGAGGGTAGCAGTGCTCTCCTCCGGAGCCGGTGCCTTGTGCATCCCCTGCTGACCTTGATCAGGCTTGCAGGGCTGGGGGGGGGGGCGGGTCTACCTCAGCTGGGAGGGGGTCTGCCCTTGAGCAGGGACCTGGCCCGGCCCAGCAGCCCTAGGGGGCTCTGGCTGGCTGTGTGGCTTCCTCAGCCAAAGAAAGACCCCGTTTGGAAGCCCCGCCCCCAGCCAGGGTAGAAGCTCCACCAGGGCTCCGTGCTGGGCATCACCCCACCCAGGTAGTAGCAAGACCCGCCAGCCCTCTCCTGCTCCCAGCTGGGTCAACTGCTCCACCTCCTTCCTCCCAAGACCCTGCTGGTGGTGGTGGTGGTCTCTCCGGAGCACCTGGACCAGGCTGGCAGAAGCTGAGAAAAGGATGCAGGCTGGCTGGGGGTGGAGAGGGGGGGCCAGGAGAACTTCCTCTCCCTCGCCCCAAAGGTTACAACTGGAGGGCACCCAGTGACCCGGATGGGCAGCTGGTTCAGGAGGGACACCAGGAAACACTCCTTGACCTTCAAATATGAGATTCTCTGCCTGATGGCCTCAGGAATGAACTACTTTCAAAGGGGATTCATGGAGAGGAGAGGTCTGTCAATGGCTACCAGCCAGGGTGACGGAGGGGAACCTCCACATTCAGAGGCATTAATCTTTTGAATCCCAGAGCCAGGAGGCAACCTCAGGGGAAGGCCTCGGCCTCTCTGCCCTGTTGGCCTTCCGGAGGAACTGGTTGGCCTCTGTGTGAGACAAGATGCTGGACTAGATGGACCCTCACTGGTTTGATCCAGCAGGGCTCTTTTTACGTTCTTATGAAGGCCTCAACCTCTCTGCCCTGTTGTTGGCCCTCCAGAGGAACTGGTTGGCCTGTGTGTGACAGGATGCTGGACTAGATGGACCCTCACTGGTCTGATCCAGCTGGGCTCTTCTGATGTTCTTATGAAGGCCTCGGCCTCTCTGCCCTGCTGTTGGCCCTCCAGAGGAACTGGTTGGCCACTGTGTGAGACAGGAGGCTGGACTAGATGGACCCTCCCTGGTCTGATCCAGCAGGGCTCTTTTGATGTTCTAACGAAGGCCTCGGCCTCTCTGCCCTGTTGTTGGCCCTCCAGAGGAACTGGTTGTCCTCTGTGTGTGACAGAATACTGGACTAGATGGACCCTCACTGGTCTGATCCAGCTGGGCTCTTTTTACCTTCTTATGAAGGCCTCGGCCTCTCTGCCCTGCGGTTGGCCCTCCAGAGGAACTGGTTGGCCCTTGTCAATTCCAGCTTGGGAAACGCCTGGAAATTGGGGGTTGGGGGGTGAAGCCTGAGAAGGGAGCTCAGGAGTGATGCAACGTCACTGAACCCACCATCCAAAGTTGCCACTGCCTCCAAGCAGGGCTGCTGCTGCAGGTTTGGGTGCCCTAGGCAAGTTGCCCACTAGCACCCCCTCCCCTGAAATTTAAAAAACCATTGTAGGAGAAATGAAGAAACTTTATTTTATTTATTTATTTTATGATTTATATCCCGGCCTTCCCAGCAAGTGGCTCAGGGCGGCTCACAACATAGAATCTCACATAAATAAGATTTAAGCATATAGTCAGTTAAAATAATTAATACATTTAAAACATTTAAAACATTAAGGACAGCAGAAACTTGAAACTATTTACATTTTTAATTTATTTTTATTTTTAATTTTCTTTTTTTTAATGTGAGATTAAGCAATAAAAATTGTGAGAATACTACTTGATCCTTGTAGCTGGAGGTTCCAGGGACAAGACCTTGGGCATGTGAGAAAGATGCTCTGCCACTGAGCTATGGCTCCCATCCCAGGGCTCTCCTTTTAGCTGGAGGTGCCAGAGACAAGACCTTGTGCATGTGAGAAAGATGCTCTGCCACTGAGCTATGGCTCCAACCCCATGGCTCTCCTTTTAGTTGGAGGTGGCGGAGACAAGACCTTGGGCATGTGAGAAAGATGCTCTGCCACTGAGCTATGGCTCCCACCCCATGGCTCTCCTTTTAGTTGGAGGTGCCAGAGACAAAACCTTGGGCATGTGAGAAAGATGCTCTGCCACTGAGCTATGGCTCCAACCCCATGGCTCTCCTTTTAGCTGGAGGTGCCGGAGACAAGACCTTCACATAACCATTTCTACTTGATCCTTCTAGTTGGAGGTTCCAGGGACAAGACCTTGGGCATGCGAGAAAGATGTTCTACCACTGAGCTATGGCTCCCACCCCATGGCTCTGTTAAAGTGGAGTAGGAAGGATGAGTGGCAGCAGACAACTTAAACAGAAACCAATTTTTAGAAATTGTAATTGGCTCTTCTTCAGCTTTTACGATAGGTCAATTTATCCCTGCCGGGCTCCGAGGAGTGCACTGTGCAGGCGCCATCCGCGTTCATGTTTCCAGAGTCTATAACAGACCAGGGGAATGCAAAACAGGCCAGGCAGCATCTGTGCTCCATGGAGCCCGCTTTCCATTGGGGAAGGCAGGCTCCAAGGAGCATGCACTCTGTGCGTGGGGAGACGGGGTACCTGGCGGAGCCCCTAGACCAGGTGGCGCCCTAGACGGCTGCCTACTTGTCCTACTCCCACGCACCGGCCATGCCTCCAAGGGGACCGATCTCTGTGATGTGGAGATCAGTTGTAATTCTGGGGGTTCTCCAGGCCTCACCTGGAGGTTGGCAACGCTAACACAAAAGCAGATGTTGCCGAGACGCTGGCAAGTTCTGTTTCCTTTTTCACGAAGGCCGGGGAGCCTTCAGCTGTGAATTTCAGCCCCCGGAAATGCAGAGCCAGTTTGGTGTAGTGGTTAAGTGTGCGGACTCTTATCTGGGAGAGCCGGGTTTGATTCCCCACTCCTCCACTTGCACCTGCTGGAATGGCCTTGGGGCAGCCACAGCTCTGGCAGAGGTTGTCCTTGAAAGGGCAGCTGCTGGGAGAGCCCTCTCCAGCCCCACCCATCTCACAGGGTGTCTGTTGTGGGGGAGGAAGGGAAAGGAGATTGTGAGCCGCTCTGAGACTCTTCGGAGTGGAGGGCGGGATATAAATCCAATATCATCTTCTTCAGTAACAAAAACATAAAAGCCCCAAGTTGCATTCACGGAAACCCAGAAATTGAATGACCAAGATGGAAAAAACCGTGACTTTGACTGATTCCACCGACATTTCCCACCCGCGCCCTCTAAACCTTGGGGGGCCGCCTGGGGTTTGGCGCACCGTGCGCCTTTACGCACAGCCCGGCGATTGGAGCGCCCAGCGCCCTTCCCGCTCTCCACCCCGGCCTTGCGGCGCCTTTAAAGGGCGGCGCGCCTCGGCCTCTCTCCGCCTGCGGAGCCTGGAGACGATCGGCCCAGGCCGGGTTGAGCTGGGCGGGGCGCTTGTGGATCCTCCCCGCGGTGGGCGGCCCGGACCGAGGCTGGCCGGCGCATCTCGCGGGGGGAAGGCTCACAGCGAGCTCGGCCGCCTGACCAGCCCCAAGCAGCCCTCGCCAGCCAGCCAGCGCCATGGCCCAGTGAGTCTTTCCGCCCGAGCGCCTCCGTGGGGGCAGCGCGTTGCCGAGGGGGTGGGGGGGCAGCCGGGGCCAGAAGAAGTGAGCCCCCCCCGGAAGCTTCAGTGGGGCTTACTCGCGAGCAAGCGCGCGCAGGAGCGCAGCCTTCCGGCAAGGTCCCTTGGCCTGCTAGCTGCTCGTTTGCAAGCCCCGTTGACATCGGCGAGGCTTACTCTCGAGAAGGCACGCCGAAAGGGGAAGCCTCACATCCCGGTCAGGTGCACGCTGCTGCCCCCGTGGCCTTCATTTCCTCCTCTCTCTCCCTCCACTCCTCGAACGGCGGGGGCTGATGATTTCCAGGCTTCAAACTCCTGCATAGAAACACTGCTCTCTTCCTCCCTTTGTAAATCTCTGGCCGCTCGAGGGTGGCGGGAGGGCAGGGGCAGCCCTTCGCAGGTGCTCAGAGGCACTTCCGCTCCCGATTCCCAGGACTGGGCCTTTGTAAGGAAAAGAGGCGCTTGATCTTAAAACTATCCTGTTGCCTCCCCGGTTAAGGCTAGTGGCGCTCTGGGGTTAAGGGGAAGCCACTCTGTAGATGCTCAGAGGTGCTTTTCCGCGGGAATCCTTTGCATTTGGTGGTGGAAAGAGAGCCGGGGTTAGAATGCGAGTCTTGCTGAGAACTCAAACTGCCCTCACTTGGAAGTTCTTCCTGGGAGCTCCTTATGCTTAATTGGTGTGCGGGGGAAATGCACACTGCACATGCTCATGGATGCTCTTTTGCACTGCCGCCTCCTAGACCAGTGGTGATCTTGCCCTTGAAAACATGGCTTGTGACTGCACTGGAATCAGGCCCTGCATGGTTCCGTTTGACCGGTGCCTCTTTCAGATTCTCAAGAGAGAGAGAGAGATGGAGGTACAGGAAGAAGTGGGGGGGAGTACTGGGGGGGCTTCTGGGTTCAGATCTTTCCTCTGCCTCGAACTCATTTGGTGGCCTTGGGCAACTGGTATGAGCATAGTCTCTCTCTCTTTAGTAGAGGCCCAGCAGTCTCCTCTACCTTACAGGGCTGTTGTAGAGATCTTAGGGGGGGGGGAAACATATGCAGTGTTTTGGCCACTTCACAACACTTTATAAATGTTATAAGTGGTGTTATTTATTTTAAACAGCGCCCAATAGAATTCCTGCAGAAATACTCCTGTGAGAGCTCTTGAGTGGCATCAGTAAGCTGATGTTTTGTGGAATGGTCTTGAATTTTAACACACAGGGAAAGTTTTGGTGCAGAAGTATGATAATCGGGATAATTCAGCCACTGTCTTTAAGGGGGGGGGGTGAGTGGTTAGAGAGGGGAGGAAATTGGGCTCCCCCCCATTATCTCAATTTCCCCCACAGGGGATCAGTGTCTTGATTAACTGCTTTTAATTTATTATTGTGGATTGGATGCCAAGTGGCAAAGAAAGAGAAATACCTGAGATGTGCATATTTTTATCCTGCCTTTACTCCAAAGAGGTCACGAGGTAGGTCGGACTGAGATGTCTGGCTGAAAACCACCCAATGAACTTCTTTGACAAAGTGTGAATTTCAGCTGGTATTCTCCTCCGGCCTGATCCAGCCCTCTTAACTACTTTTGCCACCCAGGCAGTCTGTGGATAAAATCTGAGAAGCTTTAACTCTATAAAGTTAAAGATAGTCCCCTGTGCAAGCACCAGCCGTTTCCAGCTCTGGGGTGACGTCGCATCAGGATGTTTTCATGGCAGACTTTTTATGGGGTGGTTTGCCATTGCCTTCCCCAGTCATCTACACTTTCCCCCGCAGCAAGCTGGGGACTCATTTTACCAACCTCGGAAGGATGGAAGGCTGAGTCAACCTTGAGCTGTCTGCTTGAACCCAGCTTCCGCCAGGATCAAACTCAGGTTGTGAGCAGAGAGCTCGGACTGCAGTACTGCAGCTTACCACTCTGCTGCAGGGCTCCTAACTCTATAGGGGCGATGAAACTGCATAAAGTGTATCCATCGCTTTTGACCTGTATTCCTTGTGTGCAGAAAACTAGGTTTTCAGGGAGAAACTTCTGCTAGAATCTTTCTCCCAGCCCTTGCTAGTTTTCCAGCTTCAGGGCTTTTAGAGGAGCGCTCAGTTGCCAAACTTGTCCCTGCTGCTGCAGGCTGAACGGGTGCTATCCAGATTGACCTGTTGCTTGTGCAAACAGAGCCTAAGGAGTTGCAGGTGACTCAGGTGCAAAACGGGAAGCCTTGCCGAAAGCGGAGGGGGTGGGTGCTGTGGGGAGGCAGAGTTGCCACACGCTGGGGCTTTTCTCGGCAGGGTCAAGTTTTGCAACTCGGAATGATGTGAAAGAGCAGAAATGCCACTGCTGGGTGATGTAAGTGGGCCAAGCCCAGGGTTTCATTCTCCCTTTCCAGCTTAGGCATGGCAAGCGCTGTAGGTTTCTTCCCTCTTGTCCTTCCTGAAATGTCTTTCCCCCCCTCTCGGATGAGGAAGTCTCTTGTTGAGACACGGAGAAGGAAACTGAATGTGTCTGTTCCAACTCTGCGTTCTCTGCATCGGTTACCTAATCTCTAAGCTGAACGTGGTGTGTGAGGCATGGGCTAATGGTCCCAGCCAGATGGTGCCTTGCAGACTGACCTTTCCTGTTCTGGGGGTTCTCTGGCATGCTTGCTGGATGGCTGGCACGGCTCATGACACATGAAATCCCGAGTGAGAGAATCCCTCTGCTTCCCTGGCTATTGTGAAGCTCTGTGGCAAGCACGCTTTCCAAGGGACATTTGCAAGATACATCCCACTTCCTCTGAAGTCTTGAGAGACTTGCAAAAGAACTCTTCCCTTGCCAACAGCATCCTCAGATCTTCTTCGTGGTCTCCGTGCAGCACACCGTTGGGATGTGGCGATTCACCATGCCATTCACTCCTTTCAACCATCGATTAGGGGCAAGGCGGTGGCCGTTCTGACGGACAACACAACCGCTATGTCCTATATCAACAGGCAGGGGGGCACAGTCTCTCGAAAACTATGCCTGTTGACATTGAACATATGGGAGGATTGCAGAGCAACGGGCTCCACATTGATGGTGACACACACCTTCCTGGGGCCAGAATGTGTATGCAGACCTCCTCAGTTTCGATTGGTAAACTTGAACGCTGCGGATTTCCGCACCCACGCCTCAGTGCGCATGCCCAGAAGCCCCACTGCGCATGTCCACCAAGGCGGGAGCGGACATCCCACCAGTTCCTTCTGACCGCTGCATGATCTCAAACAAAAGGACTGGCAGCAGTGGGGAAGGAGGGCGGGCAGTGTGACTGCACAGATGACCACTCGAAGATCATTAGTTACATGTAGGCCTCAAGCCTGCAAAAGAGTGAGCGCTGTACCTGAAGGCAAACTTGCTTGTTCTTGGATGTGGCAAGGAATATAATGCCATACTGGCTGGAACGCCATCATCTTGCCCTTCTGGAGAGACCCTGTGGAAAGATTTCTCCACCTTAGGATCTGCCCCTGTTGGGAAAGAAGGAAATCTTCCCAGTTTGGTTAGATTGGCTAGTGATCTTCATGGATCTTTTTTGAACTTCTTTTGTTAGAGGTTCCTGCAAGCCCATATATTTTTATTTACAAAACTTGTATCTCCCCCTTCTGCCTTCGCAAGGGTCACCAAGGCAGCTAATAGTTTAAAGCACACATAAATCACATTCTAAAACCATTATCAACCCCGCTTCTTGAAAACCCACCATTAAAACAATTAAAAACAGAGCTAAACAATTAACAGAGCTAAACATTAAAACAATTAAAAACAGTATTAAAATACACCCAAAACAAGAGTTGAAAGACATGAAACAAAAAAACTTTGGTTAGGAAGGAGGGACCACTGAGGGAATACCATATGAAACCAAAAAAAGTTTTCGCCCATCTGTGGAAACTGGCAACAGAAGGGGACAGGTGAGTCTTGCCCGCAAAGGAGTTCCAGAGTTTTGGTGCCACAACCAAGAAGACGCGTCTTCTGGATTGTTACTTGCCTAATCTCAGAAGGCAGGAGCACCTGAAGAAGGGCCTTCAAAGATGACCACGGTGGTCAGGCAGGTTCCACTTGGCTGTCCTTCAGGTGGGCTGGTAGCAGCAGGTTCATAATGGAAACCAATTGCTGACGCGTTATGCTGCTTCCTTCTCCTTTTTCAGAGCAGACATTGCCTTGATCGGACTGGCTGTCATGGGACAGAACTTGATCCTAAACATGAACGATCATGGCTTCATAGTGAGTAAAATGGCTGGTGGCCCTTGCAGGGTTTTTTGGGGGGTGGGGGGGGGAGGGCAGTTGGTCTTAACTCAAGTATTGTCTAGCACAAAAACTACACACAAGGTGTGTATAAAGCTGAGTATATAAGTATAAAGTATAAAGCTTGAGTGAGTGGTCCTTGTGCTGCAGTATTTACTAATTTGCTTTTTAAAAACCTAGCAAATTCTGCAGTTCAGACCCAACGGTTACATTTTGAGGAGCTGGGCCATGCTACGTATGTTTGCGAGCAAGCCGTTCTTTCGGAGAAATGTACAACGCAGAAATGTGCTGTCCTTAAAATGGGAAACGATATTCTAGGGCTGGAATGAGCCTTGTTTGGAAGGGACTGTTGTTCAGAAGCTGTGCTGCCTCGTCCAAGCGCAGGTCCAGCCTCTCTCTTTCTTCCCCAGGTGTGTGCGTTCAACAGGACAGTTTCCAAAGTGGATGACTTCCTGGCCAAGGAAGCCAAGGGCACGAAAGTGATTGGGGCTCATTCCTTGGAAGAAATGGTCTCCACGCTGAAGAAGCCCCGCCGGATCATCTTGCTGGTGAAGGCTGGAAGCGCTGTGGACGATTTCATCAACAAATTGGTGAGGCTTCTCCCCCTCCCTTCCCTTTTATTCCCTTCCCTCTTCCCTTCCTTTCTCTTCCCTTCCCTCTTCTCTTTCTTTCTCTTCCCTTCCTTTCCTTTCCCTTCCCTTCCCTCTTCCCTTCCCTTCTTTCTCTTCCCTTCCTTTCCCTTCCCTTCCCTCTTCCCTTCTTTCTCTTCCCTTCCTTTCTCTTCCCTTCCCTTCCCTCTTCTCTTCCTTTTTCTTCCCTTCCTTTCTCTTCCCTTCCTTTCTCTTCCCTTCCCTCTTCTCTTTCTTTCTCTTCCCTTCCTTTCCTTTCCCTTCCCTTCCCTCTTCCCTTCCCTTCTTTCTCTTCCCTTCCTTTCCCTTCCTTTCTCTTCCCTTCCTTTCTCTTCCCTTCCCTCTTCTCTTCCTTTCTCTTCCCTTCCTTTTTCTTCCCTTCCTTTCTCTTCCCTTCCCTCTTCTCTTCCTTTCTCTTCCCCCTTCCCTTCCTTCTCCTCCCTTCCCAGCTACCACTGCCTGCTTAGCCTGATGTGGCTCTTGCCATGGGATTTCCATTTTCCTCCTCTCTTTTTTGGAACAGTTTTCAGTGACTTCCTCTTCCTGTTTAGCCCCATCTCCCGGGCAGATTCTCTTGAAATCCACCTCCTTTGTGCTCCAGTCTGTATCTCTCTTGCCCGCAGGTGCCATTGCTGAGTGCTGGAGACATCATTATTGACGGAGGGAATTCCGAGTACAGGGATACCACGGTATGTGTGATGGGCATTTGTGTCCTCCTCGTTCTCCACAGAGCTCACAGCAAGGTGTGGTTTTATTCCTAGCAGTGAGCCTGCACAGCGTAAGTTAGCAGGGAATTGATGATGGTGATATTGATGGTATTGGATTTATATCCCGCCCTCCAGTCTGAATCTCAGAGTCTCAGAGCGGCTCACAATCTCCTTTCCCTTCCTCCCCCACAACAGACACCCTGTGAGATGCGTGGGGCTGAGAGGACTCTCACAGCAGCTGTGCTTTCAAGGACAACCTCTGCCAGAGCTATGGCTGACCCAAGGCCATTCCAGCAGCTGCAAGTGGAGGAGTGGGGAATCAAACCCGGTTCTCCCAAAACACCACACAGAGACTTTAGCGTCTGAATGAGTGTTTGTATCCACGGCTCCTTGTTCCAAGTCTTAACACTTTGTCCTGCCAGTCCCTGGGGAAGAATTTGGTTGCCAGTATTTTGCTCCTTTTTAAGGAGAAGCAAAATAATGGTGATTTTCTTCCTGCCCCCGTAATCACAAAGGTGTAGGTTTTTTTATGGGTTCCCCCGTGTGAAATTTGGTCGGCGGCAACGAAAGACGGGGCCTTCTCCACTGTGTCCCCTTTCCCACCGTGCTGCTGTGGAATAAGTGTTTTGATCAAAACGTTGCTGCTTGTTTTTTTAAATAACATTGTTTCACAAGCTGCCGTATTGGGTGGTTTTAAGCAATTAAAGGAAGTGTGCTAAATTGCTTGTATCTTAACGTTTTAAGGCTTGCTGTTCGCTGCCTTGAGAGGGACCCTGTTCAGGTGGAAAGATGACGTGGAAATGTTTTGAACAAAACAACGAATACTCTATTCTGGTTGCCATATCCAGCTTCTCCTGCAGAGCCGGTTTAACAATTAGGCCAAGCAGGCCCTGGCCTATGGACCCCCACGCCTTTAGGAGCCCCGGGCCAGCTTTTCCCTATGGTTTCCCCCCTGCTTGCAGCCCTCCCAGCCTGCACACACAGCCAGCAACTGAGCTGCTCTTTGCGCGACTTGCCTGGTGCGGCTGTTGCTGGCGTTGTCACCAAATTTTCTCTGCCTCTCCCCCACAGCTTAGTCCAAGGGGTTTTTAAGAAGGTGGCTGCAGCAGGGGCCATGGACAATGGGGCCGGCGTTCAGATTCTGAGACAATTTGCAAGGGGGCCCTAAGGTTTCGGTTGCCTAGGGGCCTCCACGGGGTTTAATCCGGCACTATTCTCCTGGTGCGGAATTCATGTTTCTGATTATCCTGGAAGTGCAGAGTTTCTCTCGCTGCCCAATCTTCCCTTTGGGCTCACGGCCCCTGTCCCTCTTGCCCACACAGAGGCGTTGCAGGGACCTAAAGGAGAAGGGCATCTTGTTCGTGGGGAGCGGGGTCAGTGGTGGAGAAGAAGGTGCCCGGTATGGCCCCTCCCTCATGCCAGGGGGTGCCAAAGAAGCCTGGTGAGTATCTGCTTTCTTTTGGCTTTTCACTCGTTGGGATACCAAAGGTAGCATTTCTGGCATTTTCGTCTTTATAATCTACATTATCTAGAAGAAGATAGAAGATATTGGATTTATATCCCGCCCTCCACTCCGAAGAGTCTCAGAGCGGCTCACAATCTCCTTTCCCTTCCTCCCCCACAACAGACACCCTGTGAGGTAGATGAAGATATTGGATTTATATCCCGCCCTCCACTCCGAAGAGTCTCAGAGCGGCTCACAATCTCCTTTCCCTTCCTCCCCCACAACAGACACCCTGTGAGGTAGATGAAGATATTGGATTTATATCCCGCCCTCCACTCCGAAGAGTCTCAGAGCGGCTCACAATCTCCTTTCCCTTCCTCCCCCACAACAGACACCCTGTGAGGTAGATGAAGATATTGGATTTATATCCCGCCCTCCACTCCGGAGAGTCTCAGAGCGGCTCACAATCTCCTTTACCTTCCTCCCCCACAACAGACACCCTGTGAGGTGGGTGGGGCTGGAGAGGGCTCTCCCAGCAGCTGCCCTTTCAAGGACAACCTCTGCCAGAGCTATGGCTGACCCAAGGCCATGCTAGCAGGTGCAAGTGGAGGAGTGGGGAATCAAACCCGGTTCTCCCAGATAAGAGTCCGCACACTTCACCACTACACCAAACTGGCTCTAATGCAGTTATATTCGAAAGCTCGTGTGGTATACAGTCAGTAACAGTAGTCAGACTTCCCTGAAAGAGAAGCTGTTGGGCCTGGCTTCCCAAAATCTCTGGCGGAGAAGAGGTCTTTCCTAACACTTCCAGGGGCACATAGAACATAAGAGAAGCCATGTTAGATCAGGCCAATGGCCCATCCAGTCCAACACTCTGTGTCACACAGTGGCAAAAAATGTATATACACACACACAGACACACTGTGGCTAATAGCCACTGATGGACCTCTGCTCCATATTTTTATCTAAACCCCTCTTGAAGGTGGCTATCCTTGTGGCCGCCACCACCTCCTGTGGCAGTGAATTCCACATGTTAATCACCCTACTTTGCCTCGTGGGTGGTGGCCCATGGCAGAAAGGCTGTGCCTGGCGGGGGTGAGGGAGCGGCTGGCTGGCTGGCTGGCTGGCTGCCTCTTCCTCCCTCCCTCTTTTGTGGGAGGGCTCAAAGTGAGGGCAGCCTCTTCTCCCTCCCTCCTTTGGAGATGCCAGTTTTGCATGGCAGCCGGGGGTTCTGTTGGTGAGCGATGGCCCCTTCCAGCTGATCTTGTGCCACCAACATTAATACAATACAGTCATGGGTCACCTTTGAAGAAGAAGAATTGCAGATTTATACCCTGCCTTTGTCTCTGAAATCAGAGTCTCGGAGTGGCTTACAATCTCCTTTATCTTCTTCCCCCACAACAAACGCCCTGTGAGGTGGGTGGGGCTGAGAGAGCTCTCCCAGAAGCTACCCTTTCAAGGAGAGCTTTGCAGAGCTATGGCTGACCCAAGGCCATTCCAGCAGCTGCAAGTGGAGGAGTGGGGAATCAAACCCGGTTCTCCCAGATAAGAGCCCGCTCACTTAACCACTATGGCTAACCCAAGGTCATTCCAGCACCTGCAAGTGGAAGAGTGGGGAATCAAACTCAGTTCTCCCAGATAAGAGTCCATTCACTTAACCACTATGGCTAACCCAAGGTCATTCCAGCAGTTGAGGAGTGGAGAATCAAACCCGGTTCTCCCAGATAAGAGTCTGCTCACTTAACCACTATGGCTGCCCCAAGGCCATTCCAGCAGCTGCAAATGGAGGAGTGGGGAATCAAACCCGGTTCTCCCAGATAAGCATCTGCTCACTTAACCACTATGGCTAACCCAAGGTCATTCCAGCAGCTGCAAGTGGAGGAGTGGGGAATCAAACCCGGTTCTCCCAGATAAGAGTCCGCTCACTTAACCACTATGGCTAACCCAAGGTCATTCCAGCAGCTGCAAGTGAAGGAGTGGGGAATCAAACTGATTCTCCCAGATAAGAGTCCACGCACTTAATCACTACACCAAACTGGCTCTCCTCATTTGCTGGACTTTGCAGGTTTCTATTCAGCTTGGTTGGCAGCAACACTGCGTGCGTTATTTTGCATCCCAACATTTATTTCGGGGAGGGACACTAATCACTATTGACTCAGGTGGGTCTTTACTTCCTAGCAAACGTGCAGAAGGTTGTAGCTTTTGTCTCTAAGCCAGTCATTTGGGCTTTTGCCGAAGCCGCTGCAGCTTGCAGCTGTTCTACAGCAGCCATTTCTTTCTTGAATTATAATCTGGAGTGATCTGCACCAATGGCCTGATGTTATCAGGGATTCCTCTGCCGGGTGGATCATTGAACCCACTGCTCTTTCTTTGCAGGCCTCACATCAAGACGATATTTCAGAGCATCGCTGCCAAAGTGGGAACTGGGGAGCCCTGCTGTGATTGGGTATGTCCTGACAACAGCACTCCCGAGAGATGCACCTAGGAAGAAGCATGGGAGGGACGGTGGCTCAGTGGTAGAGCATCTGCTTGGGAAGCAGAAGGCCTCAGGTTCAATCCCCGGCATCTCCAAAAAAGGGTCCAGGCCAATAGGTGTGAAAATCCTCAGCTTGAGACCCTGGAGAGCCGCTGCCAGTCTGAGAAGACAATAGTGGCTTTGATGGACCAAGGGTCTGATTCAGTATAAGGCAGCTTCATATGTTCATATATATATGTTCATGTTGCGATGTCTGGACATGTTTTGGTGGCACTGCTTGTTTGTGTCCCCCCCCCCCCCCCCCCGCCCTTCCCAACACACACACACACAAACACCCCGTTGATTTTTTTGCCTTTATGAAACCTCTGGTGCTGCTTAAAGTTAGCGAAGTGGTTGACTTCTCAGACGAGAGGTCCTCAAGCTGACCTCTGGAGGTAAAAGTCCCCCCCCCCCGCCCCGTTAAAACACCCAGGTGTTTGGGGACATTTACAATGCAGGCCCTGGGCTTGAATGTTGGTTCTTAACTAAGACTGGGATGTGTGTTTTCCATGCCCAAGATCTCCCTGAATGGAGGACTTTCGTTTAGAACTGAGACAAAAGGCTGAATCGGGGATGCATGAAGCCTTATTTGATGCACTCAGAAGGGTGTTGGAGAGCTAAGCTGAGCTTCCATCCACGGGATAGCTCAGACCAACTTTTCTACCATGAGTTGCTGTCAGCCGGCAAATTCCTAGCTGCCCTGTTGCTGTCTTTGTCTTCCTGAGTGCCATGATGGCTGTCCATAAAGGTAAGGTGTCTTCTAAAAGAAGGATTAAGTCAGGGCTTTTTTTGTAGCAGGAACTCCTCTGCATATTAGACCACACCCCCGATGTAGCCAATCCTCCTGGAGCTTACAGTAGGCCCTGTGCTAAGAGCCCTGTCAACTCTTGGAGGATTGGCTACATCAGGGGAACGTGGCCTAATATGCGAAGAAGTTCCTGCTACAAAAAAAGCCGTGGATGCAGTTTCAGGCTTGGCCAAGTAAACCATCAGGGTGTTCTTAGCATGGCTGGACTTGCTGGCTGACAGCAGCTCACAGTACATAAGTCGGTCTGAGCCATCCCACAAAACTGGCAGCCCATGGACTGAATAGGACGTGGGCAGGAATAATGACACATGCGCCATGTTTTCTGTTGGCAGAATTTGGACTCTCCAATTTGGAAGTCTTCAGAAGGGACATTTCCTAGAGTTAGCGCATTACTAGAAGAAGGGCGAAAACAGCTTCTGTCATCTGCCCCTGAGCTCTGAATGGCACCCTGTTTGCTTTGTGTCTGGCAGGTGGGAGATGAGGGTGCTGGGCACTTTGTGAAGATGGTGCACAACGGGATCGAGTATGGAGACATGCAGCTGATCTGTGAGGCTTATCACCTGATGAAGGATGTGTTGGGCATGGACCACGATGAGATGGCCAAGGTGAGCCTGGCTGTGAGCTCATACTTCCGCTCTTGCTAACGAAGGCTGCAGCGATCCAGCTGATCAAAAACCCTTTGGATTGTCAAAAAGATCTCTTCCATTTGATTGGGTGGAATTTTGTTTTGAAATAGTAAAGTGTTTGTAATAACAAATGTTATGCCATCTTAGAAAAGGTATTGCCCCTTCTCTCAAGTGCTATGAGGAATGCCTCTCCTAACGTGGCTAGATTCGAATCCAGGAGCACCTTCGAGACTACCAAGGTTTTCAATGTATAAGTTTTCAAGAGCCAAACCTACCTTTGTCAATATGCGATGAAGAGAGTTCATCAAAAACTCAGAGTGCAAAAATCTTGTCGGTCTCTAAGGTGCCACTGTCCTGCAGTCTAGCTGTCCTACTGAAGACTAGCATGACTGCCCTCCTGTTTGGAGCCCTGGCCAGGAGCTCCAAAGTTCACAGAAAACCCACGGACACAATATGCCAGGTCCAGGTTTGCTTACAAGGAGATGTTAATAAAGCATCAAATTTACAGAAACAGCAGGCTAACTTCAGTTCTCTGGGCCTTGACCATACACAGGGAAGCCAACCAAAACCTGAGATGAGATGTATAGCTAAAACTAAACAACTTATACCCAATTGCTGGCTACAAGTAATGAATATTGCCATCAAAGCTACGTCCTACACGCTGACAGATCTTGCTCCTGGTACACAGTGGCTGAGGAAAACAAGTGAGCTTTTTAGGTACGGTGTGTAAATGAAAACATTATCTTGAGAGCAGCCTGCCAGCCGTCCTCCCAACTCTAAAAAGGCGTCATGGAGGCTGAAACTATCTTCTTCCAATATGCTGCCTCCTTTGAATGTACGTGTTATCTTTAGATTTTCTTCTTTTATAGCTTCTCATTTAATAACAATGCAGATTTAATTGACTCAGCTAAGATTTCTTTGATTGGGTAGTAGGCGTGTTATGATAGAAGACACTTGGGTCTCCCTCCCTAATTGGGACCGGGAGATCAAATCTGGAATATGTTTGAGAGCCTTGCTTGTATTTATCCCCTTGCTTGTATTTATCCTCTGTCTGGTGGTGGTTTAGATCCCCACGGACCCTGGCTTGGTAGATCTAGCCACCCTCCCACTCACTCAGGCTTGCATACAAGGATTCGTATTAGGCCCCGGAGACGGTGAATGTTCGCGAGACCTGATTAACCTGCTCACGAGAAGCGCTTAAAGGCTGAGTGTGTGAATAATGTGCCTCAAGACAGTGTGGGAGTCCACACCTCTTGGTTCTTAGCCTGATGGTGAGAGGTGGCGAGTGACAGAGAGTAATTGGCATGTTGGATTTCAAGATGGAGAAATTCCCAACTGTATCTTGAGTTCCCTCTCTGTGGTTTCTCCGCGAGGTCAGTGCAGGCAGCATCCCCCAAAGACGGCTTGCTTTCGGTTAGTTATCTTCCTTTGCAGTGCTCAGCCACAGGAGCATTCTGGGACATTCTTGGTTTACATAGGTTAATGGCAAGACCCAGCAGGCTTGGCCAGAACTTCATGTGGAATGTGTATGCACCTGGAACTGTCCCAGAATCCTCTGTAGTGTGCAGCAGTTCTGTGGCAAAGGTGGACGGCCTTCTTTTTTGGGGGGGCAGAGGACAGACTGGTTGGTGGAAAGTTTGAAAGCCTTTTGTCATAATTTGCCTTGCTTGAAGTTTGTGACACTAAGAATTAAACCTGGATGTCTTAAAGCTGCACGTTCCACCCTACCTTGCTTTAGGAAGGACTATGAGCTATCCCCATAGAACAGGGCCTTCTCGCCAGTGGCACCGAAATGATGGTGCACTCTTCCCAGGGAAGTTTTCTCTGTCCCTTCCTTGTTGGCCTTCAGACACAAGGCATGGGCAGTGTTGGTTTGGAAGGTGTTCAGTGTTTGAAATATTTCTGGCAGTCTTTCACATGCTTTGGTTTCCTGTTAATGCTTGTCAGTTTTGTAGCACACCTGATATTCTTGGTCACGGGTGGAATTCTATCAGGAGCTCCTTTGCATATTAGGCCACACCCCCTGATGTAGCCAGTCCTCCAAGAGCTTACAAGGCTCTTTTTTGTAAGCTCCAGGAGGATTGGCTACATCAGTGAGGTGTGGCCTAATATGCAGAGGAGCTCCTGCTAGAATTCCACCCTTGTTCTTGGTTATATTTCTATGCTGATGTGATGCTGATCTCTCCCCACATGTTCCCCAGAGAGTGCTGAGATCGGGGTCTCAGAACCTCATTACAATCCCTGGGCCAAAGGAGGCCCGTCTGAAAACAACTAGGGACAGGGCCTTTTCGATTGCAGCCCCCTGTTGGTGGAACCAGCTCCCGGAGGAGGTGAGGGCCCTGCGGAATCTCGGACAGTTCCGCAGGGCCTGTAAGACAATCCTCTTCCGACTGGCATACAACTGACCGATATCTGAATATCCAAATTCATGAACATCTGAACATTGGAATACTTGAAGAACCGACTTTTAGGGAAGATGTAGCATGGTATATTGATAAATGTTTTTATGCATTTTATTGTATTAATTATTAATGTATTTTAAGTTGATTTATTATTAGAGTTTTATGTTGTAAGCCGCCCTGAGCCCGCTTCGGTGGGGTGGGGCGGGATATAAATCGAATGAAATAAATAAATACAATTTTTGAACTGACACGGAGAGTTCTTGTGCTTGGCTAGATCCGTTCTTATGAAAGGCTTTGCTTTGCTGATTTCTTTCTTTCTTGCCCTCAGGTGTTTGAGGACTGGAATAAGACAGAATTGGACTCCTTCCTCATCGAAATCACTGCCAACATCTTGAAGTACCGCGATGCTGATGGCAAACACCTGCTTCCCAAAATCAGGGACAGTGCCGGCCAGAAGGGCACCGGGAAATGGACTGCCATCTCTGCCTTGGAGTATGGCGTCCCCGTCACGTTGATCGGTAAATCGTTGAGCTGTACATTTCCCCTGAAATGCTGTGATGAGGGGGACGTAAAGCATAGGGATGCTGAGATCAGTCTTTAAATGAGCCATTTAGACAAGTTGGAACAGGTCCAGAGGAGGGTGACGAAGATGGTGAGGGGTCTGGAGACCAAGTCCTGTGAAGAAAGGTTGAAGGAGCTGGGCATGTTTAGCCTGGAGAGATATGATCACCATCTTCAAATACTTGAAGGGCTGTCATATAGAGCAGGGGTGGCCAACAGTAGCTCTCCAGATGTTTTTTGCCTGCAACTCCCATCAGCCCCAGCCATTGGCCATGCTGGCTGGGGCTGATGGGAGTTGTAGGCAAAAAAACATCTGGAGAGCTACCGTTGGCCACCCCTGATATAGAGGATGGTGCAGAATCGTTTTCTGTGGCCCCGGAAGGTTGGACCAGAACCAACGGGTTGAAATTAAATCAGAAGAGTTCCCGGCTCAACATTAAGAAGGATTTCCTGACGACAGTTAAGAGCGGTTCCTCAGGGGAACAAGCTTCCTCGGGAGGTGGTGGGCTCTCCTTCCTTGGAGGTTTTTAAACAGAGGTTAGATGGCCATCTTCTGACAGCAGTGCTGATCCTGTGAACGTAGGGGGAGGTATTTGTGAATTTCCTGCATTTTGCAGGGGAGGGTGGACTAGATGACCCTGGGGGGTACCTTCTAACTCTATAATTCTGTGATTCATTTGATGTGATTGCTTTGTGTGTTTGAGTTTGCCATGTGAGCAGAGAATCTCCAGATTTCAGACACGCTCTTAACCAAGTCGTCTCTCTGTGTGCAAAGCTTATGTTCTGCTGAGCTTCGAGCTCTTCCTTACCTGCCTGGACAAAGCAAATCCCCGTGCTTTGTTGTGTATATTGGCTCCCTTTCTAGTATCCAGGCTCTTTCAAATAGGGTTTAGGTGTGGCCCTTAAGACTGCACCTTGCTGGGAAGGGCACACCTGCGTGGTGGTTCGAGTAGTCGGCAACCTGGAGGAAAGAAACGTCCTGTTCCTTTTTAACAGAACACTTAATGTGTCTCTGTACGGGCAGGTGAAGTTTTGCACAGCATGGAGTTAAATACTTCCCCACTATTACATAGAGAGGACATATTTTTCCTCCAGGTTGTTGGCAACGGCAGTCCTTGGTGTAGTGGTTAAGTGCACAGACTCTTACCTGGGACAACTGGGTTTGATTCCTCACTTCCCCATTTGCAGCTGCTGGAATGGCCTTGGGTCAGCCATAGCTATTGCAGGAGTTGTCCTTGAAAGGGCAGCTGCTGTGAGAGCCCTCTCAGCCCCACCCACCTCACAGGGTGTCTGTTGTGGGGGGAGAAGATGTAGGAGATTGTAAGCCGCTCTGAGTCTCTGATTTAGAGAGAAGGGCAGGGCATAAATCTGCAGTCGTCTTCTTATGCAAATCCTCTTGCTTGGTCAGCTGACATGAGCCTGGTTCTTCTTCCCTCCTCCTCCTCTTTGTGTCAGCATGACTTGCAGACTTCAGCCTTAAAACAGCGGAGTCATTCCCTCCCTCTCTCCGGAAGACTGTGGGTTGGGCAATTGTGTGGATGTTGGGGGAGCACCAAAGCAGCCTGTCACAATGAAGTGCGTAGAAAGAAGTATGAGTCACTTGCAGAAATCTAGAGAGAGTGTTTACTCTTCCTTGTAATCAGTCAATCTTTTTTTTTTTCAAAGGCCATTATAACAATTCCAAGCAATTAATATGTACAGGCAAGCAGCAAAAAGAAATAAGATTCGCCCTCAAAGTTAAAAATGGACCATTTTCTAAGTAAATAAGCCTCGTGCCGTTCATCTATAATGCATCTTGCAAAAGCCCCAACTCTGTGCAGCCCCCCAAAATCTTGTTGCTCCTGTAAATCTTCATCTGCTGACACCGGTCATCTTGGAGAAGAAGATATTGGATTTATATCCCAGCCTATACTCTGAATCTTAGAGTCTCAGAGCGGTCACACATCTCCTTTATCTTCCTCCCCCACAACAGACACCCTGTGAGGTGGGTGGGGCTGAGAGGGCTCTCACAGCAGCTGCCCTTTCAAGGACAACCTCTGCCAGAGCTATGGCTGACCCGAGGCCATTCCAGCAGCTGCAAGTGGAGGAATGGGGAATCAAACACGGTTCTCCCAGATAAGAGTCCGCTTACTTAACCACTATGGCTACCCCAAGGCCATTCCAGCAGCTGCAGGTGGAGGAGTGGGGAATCAAACCCGGTTCTCCCAGATTAGAGTCTGCATACTTAACCACTACACCAAATTGGAGCTGTATACTTCATTCCCTCCCCCCCCCCACCGGTTATATGGCAATGTGGGTTATTTTGCAAAGCTGCCGGTACTATTCAAGTGGTAACATAGCTGTTGTTGCCACTCCTGTGACTTTACATTTTGTGTTTTAAATTTTTTGTTTTAAATTTTGAGCAGTTTTTGGAGCAAAACAAACATTTTGTGACCTTGGGATTTCCTTTGTGCAAAGGGGAAGCCGTCTTTGCTCGATGTCTGTCTTCGCTCAAGGATGAAAGGGAGAAAGCCAGCAAGTTGCTGAACGGACCCAAAGTCACTCAGTTCAGCGGTAATAAAGCAGCTTTTCTGGAGGACATCCGCAAAGTGAGTAAGACCTCCCTCTCGGCTGTCGATCCTCTTGGGTGTGCTTTTGAACTGCTTTGATCGATGTTCTTCAGTGGGCATTTTATTAAGAGGTTTTGTGCTCCTCTCTTTTTATGCAATTGTATGTTGTTTTTGTGCTTGCTATGTTCTTGTCTTGAAGACCACTGGCAGAGTGTGAAGGCAAGAGAGCTCTCTTGTCTCCTGCAGTTGGGTGGTTTCCTTGGCAGGAAGGTGAGGCATCCAATAGCTAGAGCTATCAAAAGGGCATAAAGGCCGAGGCCTTCATTAGGACATCAGAAGAGCCCTGCTGGATCAGACCAGTGGTCCATCTAGTCCAGTATCCTGTCTCATACAGTGGCCAACCAGTTCCAATGGACAGCTGTCAACAGGACATGGAGGCTGAGGCCTTCTCCTGATGTTGCCACCTGGCTCTGGGATTCAGAAGCTTAGTGCCTCTGAACGTGGAAGTTCCCCTCAGTCACCATAGCTAGTGGCCTCTGATAGACCTCTTCTCCATAAATCTGTCTTAATACCCTTTTTAAGCTGTCTATGCCTGTGGCCATTACTACATCCTCTGGCACCAAATTCCACGTTTTAATCACTCTCTGCATAAAGAAGTATTTCCTTTCCTCATTGCTGAATCTACTACTTCTTAGCTTCATTGGGTGCCCTCTGTTGGGGACGGTGGATTGTTTTTGCCAGCCAGATGCTTGGCTTTGCCGTTCCCTGGAAATGCCGTAGGTGAGCTCCCTTTCTCATCTCAACCTCTGACTTCCTTCCTAGGCCCTCTATGCTTCGAAAATCATTTCCTACACACAGGGCTTCATGTTGCTGAGGCAAGCGGCCATAGAGTTTGGCTGGACGCTCAATTACGGCGCCATCGCCCTCATGTGGCGGGGAGGCTGCATCATCCGAAGGTGAGTGCAGAGTGAGAATCCTGTTAGGGGCACGGTCATTTAGTGGAGGGAAACAGTCCTCTCTGAACTTGGAGCTTGGCTGCTGCGTGTGCAGAACTGAAGGAAGAACACCATAAATGGGACAATGTGAAGATTTTGGCTCCCAGAGAAAATTCTTCCTTTTTTGAAAAGCAAGTCTTTGACTCTTGAGGGTGGAAAATGCCCTCAAGTAGCAGTGGGGTTGCCAATCCCCAGGTGGGGGCAGGGGATCCCCTGGTTTGGAGGCCCTCTGCCCACTTTAGGGTTATCAGAAAGTGGGGGGATGGGAGGGAAATGTCTGCCAGGCACTCCATTATACCCTATGGAGACCAATTCCCATAGGGTGTCATGGAGAATCGATCCATGGGTATCTGGGGCTCTGGGGAGGCACCAGTTTTTAGCATAACATCTGGTACCCCCTCCCCCCAGTTTCAAAAAGATTGGACTGGGAGTCCAATACTATGAGCCCCAAAAGAAGGTGCCCCTATTCTTCAGAGAGAGCCAGTTTGGTGTAGTGGTTAAGTGTGCGGACTCTTATCTGGGAGAACCGGGTTTGATTCCCCACTCCTCCACTTGCACCTGCTGGCATGGCCTTGGGTCAGCCATAGCTCTGGCAGAGGTTGTCCTTGAAAGGGCAGCTGCTGTGAGAGCCCTCTCCAGCCCCACCCACCTCACAGGGTGTCTGTTGTAGCGGAGGAAGGTAAAGGAGATTGTGAGCCGCTCTGAGACTCTTCGGAGTGGAGGGCGGGATATAAATCCAATTTCTTCTTCTTCATTACTCCAACTGGAGGGAAGACACTTAAAAGTTGTGTGGCCCCTTTAAATGTGTTGGCCAGAACTCCCTTTGGAGTTCAGTCATGTTTGTCCTTCTCCTGGCTCCACCCCCAAAGTCCCCAGATGAGTCTGACTTGGCAACCCTAAGTTGCAACCAACATTCAGAGGTGGCTTGCCATTGCCTGCCTCTGCGTAGAGATCCTGGACTTTCTTGATGGTCTCCCATCCAAATACTAACCAGGACTGACCCAGCTTAGTTTCTGAGATTTGATGGGATCAGGCTAGCCTGGGCCATACAGGTCAGGGCCTCTGGCTCATAGCTGTGCAAATGTGCTTGAATGTTGATTGGAGAATGCCCACTGAAGTCTCTCGGTTCCACAGTGGCATTTCTCGCAGGTGGGATGAGGGATCAGTGAAGTGCATAACTTTGTATGCTCAACAAAATCAGAGTAAAACCGTAATTCCATTTTAGTGCAGCCCCGGCTGTAGCCACAGAAAATTCCAGGTCCCTGCTTAATTGAGTAGCTGTGTATTTTCCATGGTGGCATGTAGGAATCTAGGAGGTAGCCTGATAACTTGGTATAATCATGCAAGTTTTAACTGGTTGTTCAGTTATATCCTGCATGAAGTGTGCATATGGTTAGACTAGTAGCTCCGTGCTTGATTCACAAACCCTCTGGTTCTGGATCATCTGCTCTGCTGTTTATTAGACATGCTACTTTGTTTGTGTTCTGTACAGTGTTTTCCTGGGGAAGATCAAGGAAGCTTTTGACCGCAATCCTGACCTCCAAAATCTACTGCTGGACAACTTTTTCAAGACAGCTGTGGAGAACTCGCAGGTGCGTTTCCCATGGAAGATGGACAAGGATGGAAGTAGATAACAGCAGTCTGAAAGTTGCTTCAGATACATGCAGGAAGAGTCTGTGCAGTTCAGAATTCTGCATCATTACAGTATCAGCTTTAAGTGTTGAGTCTGTGGACATTATTGCTCCAATTATGTGCTTGAAAATGCTTTAGACAGTGACTGGTGAGATCTCTTAGCTGGATTAGCAGTGATCAAGAGCAGCAGTCCCCAGCATTTTTCAGCCTGGAATTCAACTTTGGAATTCTGATACAGGGTGGTGTGTGCAGGCACAAAATGGCTGCCCCAGGAGGCGGAGCCAGCCACAAAATGGCTGCTGTAGTAAGCAGAGTCACATGCACAGAGGAGAAGAGGGATAATTTAAAAAAATACATTGGGAAGAAAACAATATCAGCACTATGGTGGGAGGTAGTGCTGCCGAAAAATCATTATTTCAATCTTTTTAGCCAATTGGATCTCAGCTAGCCATTCAGAAGCTGTGCTGGAGCCAGTGCCTCAGCTGGCCCATCCACTTTTTAAAAAACACTTGGTGAGCACCCACGAGCACCACATTGGCGATCCCGGATCAAGAGGGGTGTGACTTTGATGATTTATGCAAAGTGTAATTATTCAAAAGCAGAATTTGGTCTTCTGTTGCAAAGATTCGTCTGCTGGATCCTAGAGTCTACAGTTCTCCCCCCATCCCTTGGTTGTCAGACTCATTTGTAGAATGTTTGTAGGTCTGACTTTAACATGTTCTTCTTCTTTGTCTCTCCCTAAGGAATCATGGCGACGCGCCATCTGCACAGGTGTCCAGGTTGGCATCCCCATGCCATGTTTCACCACTGCACTCTCATTCTATGACGGGTACAGGCACGGTACTCTGCCAGCTAACCTGATTCAGGTAAGCAAGGTTGACAGCATCTAATGGACAGAAGCTGTTCTGAAACAGATGGACCTACTTGAAAACGCATGAATGAATGTATGAATCTGCCATTTACTGAGTTACACCACGGTCCATCATCTCACTGTTGTCTCCTCTGTTTGCCAATGGCTTTGCAAGGTCTGAGAGGTCTTTTCCAGTTCGTTGACTCAAGAACCCTTAAGTAGGGAGGTCGGGGTCGAACCTTGGAACTTCTGCATGCCAAGCTCATACTGCTCTGTCCCTGAGCGGTATTATTTGTGAATTTCCGGCATTGTGCAGGGGGTTGGACAAGAAGACCCTGGAGGTCCCTTACAACTCTCTGATTCTAGGAACTACAACTACTTCAGTTGTTATGCCAATAAAGGTGTGATATTGATATTGAACTACTTCAGTTGAAACACCATACTTCAGTTGAAACAGTTTTAAAAATAATTTACTCAACAACATCTATGCTGTTATGCCAATCAGCAAGGGAGAGAACATATATTACCGCAACGTTTGAAACATTCGTCTCACAGCACAGATATTTAGCCACCGTTATGAGTGGACAATAGGAAGAGAGTCTGACCACCGTCAGATTGCCCCTCATGATTTTGAAGAAGAGAATCTAAGTAAATGGCATGAATATCACAGTAAAATGTACGGTGCAGGAGAACATGTTCAGTACTTTCTATATCCCTTGAACCACAAACACAAAACTTGTTGGAATATGGAATTTTCTTTAGAGCCAGTTTGGTGTAGTGGTTAAGTGTGTGGACTCTTATCTAGGAGAACCGGGTTTGATTCCCCACTCCTCCACTTGCACCTGCTGGAATGACCTTGGGTCAGCCATAGTTCTGGCAGAGGTTGTCCTTGAAAGGGCAGCTGCTGTGAGAGCCCTCTCAGCCCCACCCACCTCACAGGGTGTCTGTTGTGGGGGAGGAAGGTAAAGGAGATTGTGAGCCGCTCTGAGACTCTGTCCTTGAAAGGGCAGCTGCTGTGAGAGCCCTCTCCAGCCCCACCCACCTCTCAGGGTGTCTGTTGTGGGGGAGGAAGGGAAAGGAGATTGTGAGCCGCTCTGAGACTCTTCGGAGTGGAGGGCGGGATATAAATCCAATATCATCATCTTCTTCTTCTTTAAAATAATTTAATAATTTGAGCAGGATTTCATACAGATTTTGTTTAACTAGTCTGGTGGTTTATCTGGTGGCCTGTTGAACCAATTTCATGGTATTTTGCTAGCTTTGATTTTTAAAGCATTTTTCTCTACGCGATCTCTTTCAGGCTCAGCGAGATTATTTTGGTGCCCACACCTATGAACTGCTGTCACAACCGGGCAAGTTCATCCACACCAACTGGACAGGACATGGCGGCACTGTGTCCTCTTCATCGTACAACGCCTAGCAGGACATATTGAAGCAAAGAATACCGTAGACTCGAGACATTCCTTTTGTTAGCTATTCGGTTCCTATGGCGCTTTTCCCAACAGCACAGTTGTGAACTTTTGTTAAAAATAAAGTCATGTTGCGTCTTGTAAAGAAGCCAAAATAAAAAATTCCTTCGACAGATTATATTCTGCACTCTTGGCATATTTGGTGAGCTTGGCTTTATATATAACAGAGAGATTCTGCTCCCCATATTTTTATTTTATCCTTCCTCCAAGAACGGTGGATGTGATTCTTCCTTTCTCTTCTCACAACCGCCTCTGAGGTAATTTTAGCTGCAGTAAAGTGATTGGCCCCACGAAGGCCCTAGACTGTCTGGCACCCTTGCGCCCCTCCCCCCTGCATGGATAACATCACCAAGCCCTCAGAAGGCCGTCACTGTAGGCAGTTGCCTGGTTTGTCTAGTGGCAGAGCTGGCCCAGGCCCCAGAGAGCCAATTTGGTGTAGTGGTTAAGTGTGTGGAATCTTAATCTGGGAGAACCAGGTTTGATTCTCCACTCCTCCACTTACAGCTGCTGGAATGGCCTTGGGGCAGCCATAGCTCTCTAATCTGGGAGAACCGGGTTTGATTCTCCACTCCTCCACTTACAGCTGCTGGAATGGCCTTGGGGCAGCCATAGCTCTCGCAGGAGTTGTCCTTAAAAGGGCAGCTTCTGGGAGAGCCCTCTCAGCCCCACTCACCTCACAGGGTGTCTGCTGTGGGGGGAGAAGATAAAGGAGATTGTAAGCCGCTCTGAGTCTCTGATTCAGAGAGAAGGGCGGGGTATAAATCTGCAGTCTTCTTCTCATAGAAAAGTAAGGATTCTGACTCTCTGTTGACTATCCACCAAATCCTTCACAAAGGTGAGAATTGGATCCATTTTTTCAGTCAAGGCTGGACAGGATGGGGCCTGTTTACTGTAATGTTTCTTGCTGGAGATGTACCAGACCGATAAGTAGCCTTTTTGTGATGGTGACACAAAATGTATGCAAATTAAAGAAGGTGGATCCAGACAGAATAGCCTGCATTTAATTGGAATAGAGCTCAAGGTCATTAACAATATGACCCACCAAACAAAACATAAGGTTAACCTATTAAGTTTCATTCTGTTTAATTATATTCAATACTAATAAAAAAATAAGTGCCTACTTCCTGTCAATTATCCCAGTTGACTTGAACATCCAGAATGCTGTAAGAAGGGAGCAGTGCTTGTTTAATAAGAACTGGATAGAACACTCGATGGCGAGAACTCTTCTTTACATTTTCCACCATAAAAGAGACCGTTTTTATTAAACAAAAGTTGGATTCTAAGGCAAGGGGCTTGGGATCATCCTAGGAGAACCACTGCAATTACAGCACAGACTCCTTGCGGTTTCTGTAACCTTAGTCCTATTGTATAACATTAGATGCCTCATCCTGTCAGGTGCATTGATTTTACAGGGGGAGGGATGGTGGCTCCGTGGTAGAGCATCTGCTTGGGAAGCAGAAGGTCCCAGGTTCAATCCCTGGCATCTCCAAATGAAAAGGGCCCAGGCAAATAGGTGTGAAAACCCTCAGCTTGAGACCCTCGAGAGTCGCTGCCAGTCTGAGAAGACAATACTGACTTTGATGGACCGAGGGTCTGATTCAGTATAAGGCAGCTTCATATGTACATTTTGTAATCCACCTTAAATGAGTGAAAAAGATGGACCACAATACAAATAATATAAATAAAAAACCATCAGCACCGCAGAAGAACTTAGCAGCAAGAACTGAATAAAGCCAGCCTGCTTAAAATAACCTTAATGCCCCTAAAATAAAACTTTAATCCTCTTTATCCCCTAATTTGTACTCCTTGGTGTCTGGATGGTTATACTCAATGCCTTCCTTACTGGTTTGGTGGCAAGATTATGGGGGTATTGAAAGTTCTTTTATCAGTTTTGGTAATGATGAGAAGGCTAAGGCCTTAACATCCTTATTAACCTGCAATAAAAGCATTTGATCTTGTGCACAGAATACTGCAGATTAAAGGTCCATTTGGGACAAAGAGGAAGTTAGATCTGGGGCAGGGTTAAATCTACCAAATCCCACTTCCCAAACAATGGCAACAGATTACTGTTTTGATAGGCATCTGCATCTGATGCCCATCTAAATTCCTTTATCCCCCACTGAGGCCCCTGCCTTCTACTGGCTCCAGGTAATTCCCAACCTAGAGCTGGCAACCCTAATGTAGCATTTTGCCTATATTGTGGGTCTGCTCGAGAAGGATGAAGAAGACCTGCAGTTTGGTGTAGTGGTTAAGTGTGCGGACTCTTATCTGGGAGAACCGGGTTTGATTCCTCACTCCTCCACTTGCAGCTACTGAAATGGTCTTGGGTCAGCCATAGCTCTGGCAGAGGTTGTCCTTGAAAGGGCAGCTGCTGTGAGAGCCCTCTCCAGCCCCACCCACCTCACAGGGTGTCTGTTGTGGGGGAGGAAGGTAAAGGAGATTGTGAGCCGCTCTGAGACTTCAAAGTGGAGGGCGGGATATAAATCCAATATCATCTTTTTCTTCTTCTTAAGTTCTTCTTGCCTGAAGTAGATGAAGTTAAGAATTCAGAGGCACCCAATGAAACTCACGGGCAGTAGATTCAGACCAGGCCAAGTACCTCTTCACACAATAGCTTGTGGAACTCCCTGTCACAAGATGTGATGATAGCTCAGATTTTAAAAAGGACCACTCCATAGATAGGTCCATCGGAAGCTCTGGTGGCAGCTGATCTCTGAGTGTTTGTGACTGAGGGAAGCAGCAAGGAAGGTTTTGGCAATTGCACACAACTGTTGTTTGAGTCTGCCAGGGCATCTGTTCAGGGAATAGCTAGGCCACTGATCTGATCCAGCAGGGTGTATCTTCTAACGCTCCTGGAAAGTTCCCAAGCAGGGCATGTACTCTTCGATCACAAAAGGCAGACTTCCATTAGTCTATTAAAAACCACGATCAACGGACAGTTTGTCAGAAGAGAGGATTATGGCTTTTTTAATGCGATCCATAACTCTTGTAATGGCAAAACAGTGGCATCTAGTGGCCAGTTCTTGGCATTTCATAGCAATGTGCAATGTTGGATCCCCAGGGCTTCAAATCTGGAATCTTTTTTTTTTTTTTAAGCTAAAAGAAATGTATACAAAGTTTTCTCTTTTTTGCATGGCAGGTGGTGGATCTCATGTCATGGCATCCATCCTTAACCATACTTCATAGGCCTGCGGGTGGTTTAATTTTATGTATTTAATTTTTACCCTCTTCTCCCCAGAGCATAGTTCCTCCTCCTTACCTCATCTATTTTACCTTTTATCTGAAGAAGTGTGCGTGCACATGTCAGATTATACCCTGAATTAATGACTGGTCTTACAGGGGCCACTGGACTCAAACTTAGTTCTCATATCTGCTTGTTAACTCTTTGTATACTAATTTGCTAGTAGGCTTGAATAAGCTGCACTTATCGCTCTGTAAGTTATTTTTGCATCTTGACTCCAACTAGCCCTTCTGGGAAACTGACTCCCCCCTCCACCTATATGCAAGGCTTGAAGAAGTCCTGTTTCTCAGCGTGTCTGAAGATGAGTGCATGCACAGCAAAGCTTATGCCCCGAATAAAACTTGGTCGGTCTCAAAGGTGCTACTAGTGTTGCCAGCCTCCAGGTGGGGCCTGGAGATCTCTCGCTTTTGCAACTGATCTCCAGCTGGCAGAGATCAGCTCCCCTAGAGAAAATGTCTGCTTTGGAGGGTGGATTCTATGGCACTGCACCATGCTGAGGCCCCTCCCCTCCCCAAACCCCACCCTCTCTTAGCCCCACCCCCAAAAGTCTCCAGGTATTTCCTAACACACACCTGGCAACCAGTGTTCCCTCTAAGCTGAGTTAGTGTCTCCAGCTCACACATTATTGTCTCAGCTCAGGAAAAATGGCCCTAGAGGAAGCTAATTGATACAGTAGCTCACAACTTTAATGCCAGTAGCTCACAAGTAGAAATTTTGCTCACAAGACTCCACAGTTTAGACTTTAGAGGGAACATTGCTGGCAACCCTACAACAGGTGACCCCCCCCACACACACATCTACCAACAGCCCTGTGAGTTAATTGGAGCTGGGGGAGAGGGGAATGGCAGCCTGCCCACCAGTTAGGGTTGCCAATCCCCAGGTGAGGGCAGGGGATCCCCCGGTTTGGAGGCCCTTGTGAAGTGGGGGGAGAGGAGGGAAATGTCTGCTGGGAACTCTATTATTCCCTATGGAGATTTATTCCCATAGAAAATCATGGAGAATTGATCCGCGGGTATCTGGGGCTCGGGGGGGGCTGTTTTTTGAGGTAGAGGCACCAAATTTTCAGTATAGCATCTAGTGCCTCTCCCCAAAATACCCCCCAAGTTTCAAAAAGATTGGACCAGGGGGTCCAATTCTATGAGCCCCAAAAGAGCCCCATTATTTCCTATGGAAGGAAGGCATTGAAAAGGTGTGCCGTCCCTTTAAATGTAAGGGCCAGAACTCCTTTTGGAGTTCAATGATGCTTGTCACAGCCTTGATCTTGGCTCCACCCCCCAAAGTCTCCTGTCTCCACCCCCAAAGTCCCCAGATATTTCTTGAATTGGATTTGGCAACCCTAGAAGTCTGTCACTACTTCCACGTCTTCCCCTTCTGTTTGCCAAGGTCAGTCAGTCAGTCAGTCACATTTTATTTGTATCCCGCCCTCCCCGCCGAAGCGGCTCAGGGCGGCTAACAACAAGAACTTAATACATACATTGTACAATAAATAACATTTAACTACAATTGATTAAAATCTATAAAAATTCTAAAAACATCAGTGTATTTGGTGCTTTGAGTCCCCATTGGGGAGAAAGAAGGGGTATGACATTTGTTACAATTTGAATGTTGGAAGGAGTTGGCAAAAAAAAAGGGGGGGGGGGATGATCGCTCATGCTTCATCTGGTATTGTTGCACCTCTTTTGGTGAGAACTGTGTTCATTCAGTATTTTGGCAAGAAACTGCTCATTCAGTATCACCTCTGTGATGGGGCCGGATGCCATGATCTTCGTTTTTTGGATGAATAAAACTAAGTTAGCCTTAAAGTTAGGGTTGCCAATCCCGAAGTGGGGGCAGGGGATCCCCCGGTTTGGAGGCCCTCCCCCCGCTTCAGGGTCATCAGAAAGCGGGGGGGGGGGAATGTCTGCTGGGCACTCCATTATTCTCTATGGAAAATGATTCCCATAAAGTATAATGGAGAACTGATTCACAGTTCTCTGGGGCTCTGGAAGGGCTGTGTTTAGTGGTAGAGGCACCAAATTTGCAGCGTAGCATCCAGTGGCTCTCCTCAAAACACCCTCCAAGTTTCAAAAAGATTGGACCGCAGAATCCAACTCTATGAGCCCCCAAAGAAGGTGCCCTTATCCTTCATTATCTCCAATGGAGGGAAGGCGGGTGGTCTCTTTAAATGCGTGGCCAGAGTTCAGTGATGCTGGTCACAACCTTGCTCCTGGCTCCACCCCCAGGCCAGAACTCCCTTGGAGTTCAATGATGCTTTTCACAGCCTTGATCTCGGCTCCACCCCTAATGTCTCCTGGCTCCACCCCCAGGCCAGAACTCCCTTGGAGTTCAATGATGCTTTTCACAGCCTTGATATTGGCTCCACCCCTAATGTCTCCTGGCTCCACCCCCAGGCCAGAACTCCCTTGGAGTTCAATGATGCTTTTCACAGCCTTGATCTCGGCTCCACCCCTAATGTCTCCTGGCTCCACCCCCAGGCCAGAACTCCCTTGGAGTTCAATGATGCTTTTCACAGCCTTGATATTGGCTCCACCCCTAATGTCTCCTGGCTCCACCCCCAGGCCAGAACTCCCTTGGAGTTCAATGATGCTTTTCACAGCCTTGATATTGGCTCCACCCCTAATGTCTCCTGGCTCCACCCCCAGGCCAGAACTCCCTTGGAGTTCAATGATGCTTTTCACAGCCTTGATATTGGCTCCACCTCTAATGTCTCCTGGCTCCACCCCCAGGCCAGAACTCCCTTGGAGTTCAATGATGCTTTTCACAGCCTTGATATTGGCTCCACCCCTAATGTCTCCTGGCTCCACCCCCAGGCCAGAACTCCCTTGGAGTTCAATGATGCTTTTCACAGCCTTGATATTGGCTCCACCCCTAATGTCTCCTGGCTCCACCCCCAGGCCAGAACTCCCTTGGAGTTCAATGATGCTTTTCACAGCCTTGATCTCGGCTCCACCCCTAATGTCTCCTGGCTCCACCCCCAAAGTCTCCTGGCTCCACCCCCAAAGTCTCCAGATATTTCTTGCATTGGACTTGGCAACCCTTCTTAAAGAGGACTCCTGCTTTGTTCTACTGTCACACCCTGGCTCCACCCCCAAATCCCCCCGGTATTTCTTGAACTGGACTTGGCAACCCCCAGCAGCCACCGCCTCAGCCGCTCGCCCCGCCCCCTCCCCGCCCCGCCCCGCCCCCTCCCTTTTCCTCAGGGCCGCGGCCGGCGGAGGGCGGGAAATTCGAGCGCCATTTTCCCCGCCCTCCCGCCGGCTCTTTCAGGGGGAGTGTTTTGGCGGGCTTCCCCCCCCCCCCCCCCAGTTTGCTCCCCTCCCCCCGATTTAAGATGGCGCGACGAAGAGAGTCTGAGGAGACGGAGGAGGAGTTTTCAGACTCGGAGGTACAGCGAAGGAGGGCTGCGGGGAGGCTTTTCTTCACCGACTCGGCTTGAGAGGAATGGGGGGGAGTGCGCATGTGTGTGTGTTAAGGTTGCCAATCCCCAGTTGGGGGCGGGGGACCCCCAGTTTGGAGGCCTCCCCCCCTTCAGGGTTATTAGGTAGTAGGGGAGGGAGTGAAGGGAAATGCTTGCTGGGCACTCCGTTGTTCTCCATGCCAAGAGTAGCTCTCTAGATGTTTTTTTTTTTTGCCTACAATTCCCATCAGCCTCAGCTAACATGGCGAATGGCTGGGGCTGATGGGAGTTGTAGGCAAAAACACATCTGGAGAGCTGTCGTTGGCCACTCCTGCTCTGTGCAGGGGTGTCGAACATGCAGTTCGGGGGCCGAATTAGGGTCCTCCCCCCCCCCAGCGACTGGCTGTCCTCTGCTTCCTTCTCCCTCTCTCTTGCTTCCTTCTGCATCGCAGGTAAAGTCCATCAGTGGCTGCACAGTCAGAGGATGAAACAGAAAGCAACTGCCAGAAAGAGCAAAGACCAAGTCTTAAGGAAATTTACAAATTCATCGTAAGTTCTCAATTCATGAGATAAAAATCCATTACAAAGGAAATTCCCACACATATACAGTCCACAAAAATCCATTCTGATACGTCGACTCCTGAAGAAATTCGCAACCCCCAATGGGTCAAAAAACCTCCTCCTTCCTTACAACACACATGTAGTTGGTTGGACTCCTTGTGTGTTGTGAGGAAGGAGGAGGTTTTTTGACCCATTGGGAGTTGCAAATTTCTTCAGGAGTCGACGTATCAGAATGGATTTTTGTGGACTGTATATGTGTGGGATTTCCTTTGTAATGGATTTTTATGGCATGAATTGAGAACTTTTGATAAATTTGTAAATTTCCTTAAGACTTGGTTTTTGTTCTTTCTGGCACAGTTGATTTTTGTTTCATCCTTCTGCATCACAGCTTGCTTTGCAAGGCTTGCTCAATTGCGCAGGAGCAAAGTCTCTATTTCCTCCCTTGGCTGAGGCTCCTCCTTTGGGGAGGAACGGGGGGAGGGAGAGCTTGCTTTTCCAGGCTCTCTCAACTGCACTGCAGAGCTACTGAGCCAAAGCTCTCTTCCTTCTATTGGCTGAGGCCCCCGCACATCCCCCAAGGTAGGAAGGAAAGAGCCAGAGCTTCCTTTGCCCAGTTCCCACGATCCCATGGAAGAGATACAAAGAAAGCATCTTTAAAACCAATGAGTGCTAATGTTTTAAGCATGTCTTAAGCTTTTTAAAATATATATTTTGGTTTTGCCTGTGTACTTTATAAAATTTATATCTCTGCTCCCTAATCTTAAAAAGGTACACACATGGCCCAGTCCAGCATGGGTCGGCCCAACCCAACATGGCCTGGCCCGACCAGATCTCATTTATGTCAGATCTAGCCCTCATAACAAATGAGTTCAACACATCTGCTGTATGGAGACTGATTCCCATAGGGCAGGGATGGCCAACAGTAGCTCTCCAGATGTTTTTTTGCCTTCATATGAACATATGAAGCTGCCTTATACTGAATCAGACCCTCGGTCCATCAAAGTCAGTATTGTCTTCTCAGACTGGCAGCGGCTCTCCAGGGTCTCAAGCTGAGGTTTTTCACACCTATTTGCCTGGACCCTTTTTAGTTGGAGATGCCGGGGATTGAACCTGGGACCTTCTGCTTCCCAAGCAGATGCTCTACCACTGAGCCACCGTCCCTCCTTCAACTCCCATCAGCCCCAGCCATTGGCCATGCTGGCTGGGGCTGATGGGAGTTGTAGGCAAAAAAAACTGTTGGTCACCCCTGCCGTAGGGTATAATGAAGAATTGATCCATGAGTATCTGGGGGGAGGGGGGGGGTAGAGGCACCAAAGTTTCAGCATAGCATTTTTAATTTAATTTGCGATTTATATCCCGCCCTATCCCACAAGGTGGGTTCAGGGTGGCTTACAGCATTGAGAGCATTACAATAACAATAAGAACATAAGAACATAAGAGAAGCCATGTTAGATCAGGCCAATGGCCCATCCAGTCCAACATTCTGTGTCACACAGCGGCCAAATATATATATATATATATATATATATATATATATATATATATATATATATATACACACACACACACACACACACACACTGTGGCTAATAGCCACTGATGGACCTCTGCTCCATATTTTTATCTAACCCCTTCTTGAAGGTGGCTATGCTTGTGGACGCCACCACCTCCTGTGGCAGTGAATTCCACATGTTAATCACCCTTTGGGTGAAGAAGTACTTCCTTTTATCCGTTTTAACCTGTCTGCTCAGCAATTTCATCGAATGCCCACGAGTTCTTGTATTGTGAGAAAGGGAGAAAAGTACTTCTTTCTCTACTTTCTCCATCCCATGCATTATCTTGTAAACTTCTATCATGTCACCCTCAGTCGACGTTTCTCCAAGCTAAAGAGCCCTAAGCGTTTCAACCTTTCTTCATAGGGAAGGTGTTCCAGCCCTTTAATCATTTTAGTTGCCCTTTTCTGAACTTTCTCCAATGCTATAATATCCTTTTTGAGGTGCGGCGACCAGAACTGCACACAGTACTCCAAATGAGACCGCACCATCGATTTATACAGGGGCATTATGATACTGGCTGATTTGTTTTCAATTCCCTTCCTAATAATTCCCAGCATGGCGTTGGCCTTTTTTATTGCAAACACACACTGTCTTGACATTTTCAGTGAATTATCTACCATGACCCCAAGATCTCTCTCTTGGTCTGTCTCTGCCAGTTCACACCCCATCAACTTGTATTTGTAGCTGGGATTCTTGGCCCCAATGTGCATTACTTTGCACTTGGCCACATTGAACCGCATCTGCCACGTTGACGCCCACTCACCCAGCCTCAACAGATCCCTTTGGAGTTCCTCACAATCCTCTCTGGTTCTCACCACCCTGAACAATTTAGTGTCATCTGCAAATTTGGCCACTTCACTGCTCACCTTCCCAACTCTAAATCATTTATGAACAAATTAAAGAGGATGGGACCCAGTACCGAGCCCTGCGGCACCCCACTGCTTACCGTCCTCCACTGCGAAGACTGCCCATTTATACTCACTCTCTGCTTCCTATTACTCAGCCAGTTTTTGATCCACAAGAGGACCTGTCCTTTTACTCATGACTCTCAAGCTTTCTAAGGAGCCTTTGATGAGGAACTTTATCAAAAGCTTTCTGGAAGTCAAGGTAAACAACATCTATCGGGTCTCCTTTGTCCACATGTTTGTTCACCCCCTCAAAGAAATGTAACAGGTTAGTGAGGCAAGATCTTCCCTTGCAGAACCCATGCTGAGTCTTCCTCAATAACCCGTGTTCATCAATGTGCCTACTCATTCTGTCCTTGATAATGGTTTCTACCAACTTTCCCGGTATTGAAGTCAGACTGACTGGCCTGTAATTTCCCGGATCTCCTCTGGAACCCTTTTTAAAGATGGGGGTGACATTTGCTACCTTCCAGTCCTCAGGAACGGAGGCAGATTTCAATGAAAGATTACAGATTTTTGTTAGAAGATCCACAAGTTCAACTTTGAGTTCTTTCAGAACTCTCGGATGTATGCCATCCGGACCCGGTGACTTATTAGTTTTTAATTTGTCTATCAGTTGTAGGACCTCCTCTTTTGTCACCTCAATCTGACTCAGGTCTTTCAACACCCCTTCCAATATTAGTGGTTCTGGGGCGGGCAAACACTTCTCATCTTCCACGGTGAAGACGGAGGCAAAAAATGCGTTCAGCTTCTCAGCCATTTCCCCATCCTCCTTCAGTAATTCTTTTACCCCATGGTCATCCAAGGGCCCCACTGCTTCCCTTGCTGGTTTCCTACTTCTAATATATTTGAAGAAATTTTTATTGTTGGTCTTTATGTTTTTTGCAATATGCTCCTCATAGTCCCTTTTTGCCTGCCTGATCACAGTCTTGCATTTGATTTGCCACTGCCTGTGTTCCCTTTTATTAATCTCACTTGGACTGGTTTTCCACCGCTTAAAGGAGTCCTTCTTACCTTTTACAGCTTCCATTACTTTGTTTGTTAACCATGCTGGCCTCTTCTTATACCTGTTTGTGCCTTTCCTAACTTGTGGTATGTATTTTATCTGAGCTTCTAGGATTATAGTTTTAAATAGTCTCCAAGCTTCCCCAAGGGTTTTGACCGTATTTACCTTTCCTTTCAGTTTCCTCCTCACATGCCTCCTCATCTCAGAGAATTTACCCCTTTTAAAGTTAAATGTGGTTGTGGCGGTCTTTTTGGGCAACTCCCTATTTATACAAATGGTGAAATCAATAACATTATGGTCACTGTTCCCAAGCGGCACAATCACTTTTACGTCTCTCACCAAGTCTTGGGCATTACTTAGGACCAGATCCAGGATCGCCCCACCCCTGGTAGGTTCTGAGACCATCTGCTCCATAGCACAGTCATTGAGAGCATCAAGAAACTCAATCTCTTTCTCTCGACCAGAACACATATTGACCCAATCAATCTGCGGGTAGTTAAAATCACCTATTACGACACAGTTTTTACGTTTAGCCGCTATCTTTAATCCCTCCATCATATTATAATCGTCCTCTCTCTTTTGATTTGGTGGGCGATAACAAACTCCCATAGTTAAATTTCCTTTTGGGCCCTCTATTTCAACCCAAAGCATTTCTAAAAGGGAATCTAATTCTCTGACCTCAGTCTTACTGGACCGTATATCCTCTCTGACATACAGAGCCACCCCACCTCCAACCCTTCCCTCCCTATCCTTCCGATATAACTTATATCCAGGAATCACCGTGTCCCACTGATTCTCCTCATTCCACCAAGTTTCTGAAATTCCCACAATGTCTATGTTTTCTCCCAACACTAAACATTCCAATTCACCAATTTTACTTCGGACACTTCTAGCATTTGCATACAAACATTTATAATTTCCCAAGCAAGCTAGGCCCGCCACCTCTCTCCTGCCGCCTCGAGACTCTAGCAGACAGTCCATACTGTTTGTCACCCTCACAGTGGACAACTCTGATCCGTTACTCGGTAGAAAAATAGAAGCCAACCCTTCATCTCTTTGAGACGAGTCCTCCCGAACCAGAGACATTCCATCTCCTGTCGGCTTTCCCCAAGATTTAGTTTAAAAACTGCTCTGCCAATAAAGATTTAGTTTAAAAACTGCTCTGCCAATAAATAAAGCATATCAACAAAATTACGGCAAACTGTCTCATCAATATAAAACATAGAGATTAAAACAAAGAACCATAGTTCAGACAACTGGCACAGCCCGAGACCACAATTCAAACGGTACGGCTTCAGCTAATTGGCACGGCTTTGGCACAACTTCAGATAATTGACACCACTTAGAACTGTAATTCGAATACTTGGCGCAACTTAGGCAAATAGATAGTAAAGTGCTGGTGCATCTCCTCAAAAAAGTAAAGTGCGTCTGGTGCCTCTCTTTAAAACACCCCCCAATTTCAAAAGAATTGGGCAAAGGGGCCCAATTCTATGAGCTCCCAAAGAAGGTGCCCCGCTCCTCCATTATTTCCAATGAAGGCATTTAAAAGGCATGCGGTCCCTTTAAATGTGATGGCCAGAATTCCCTTTGGAGTTCAATGGTGCTTGTCACAACCTTGATCCTGGTTCCACCCACAAAGTATCCTGACTCCACCCCCAAAGTCCCCAAATGTTTCCTTGCAACCCTAGTGTGCATAGATTTCTAGATGCATCTATGTATCAATTTATATGTAGTGTGTGTGTTAGGGCTGCCAGCTCTGGGTTGGGAAATTCCTGGAGATTTGTGGAAGTGGAGCCTGGGCAGGGTGGGGTTTGGGGAGGGGAGGGGAGGGACTTAAGTGGAATCTGATGCCATATTGTCCACTTCCAAAGCAGCCAGTTCCTCCAGGTGAACTGATTTCTGTTGCAATCCTCGGAGAGTCACAAAGATAGGAGAGTAGAAGATTAGCCGCAAGGCACTGTGTTCAAGAACACCTCTTGAGTCAGTTATACCAAAATCTTTATGATATAAATCTTTATGAACAAAGTCTTCACAAATTGTCCTCCAGTTCTTTCAAATTGTAAATCAATACCCACGGATGTGTCAGGCACTGAATGCTGTGAAGGGCTTATGTGTATGAAGATCTGAAGTCACTTTGGATTTGAATAAGTCTGGAAAAAGCAGGCAGTGAAACAGGACCAGCATACCAGTTTTTCCTGTTGCTGTGTATATAAGAGTTGTGATATGAGAAACATTTTATTGCATTGGGACCATGAAAGTGATATTTGAAGATTTTGGATTTATTCTGATGTTAAATCCTCCTGGTCCAGTGCCTGACAGATCTGTTGACTTTATCATAAAGATTTATATGTTTGGTGCCTTGTGGCTAATCTTCTAACCACCTGGAGATTGGCAGCCCTTGTCTGTTTGTCTGTCTGTCTACCTATCATCTATGTATCATCTATCTTTAACTAATTGATTAATTCAGTTTCTATTCCACTCCTTTCCTTGCCAATCAGGACTCAGGCGGCTTCCAACAATCAAATACACAGTAAAATCAATATTACAAGTTTAATGTTGGGTGAAAAAGTACTTTTGCTGTGAATCAGATGCCCAAACGTAATTGGATTTTTCCCTGAGTTCCAGTATTGTATTATGCAGGGACGGCCTTGCCACTAGGCAATTGCCTAGGGTGCCGGCCTTCTGGGGGCACTCCCATGTGACTCGGTGACGTTATCAGTGCAGGGGGGGCACCAGCAATTAGCCTTGCCTAGGGTGCCAGACAATCTAGGGTCGCCTCTGGCATTATGCATGATATTATTTATTTATTTATTTATTTATTCCGGGATTTATATCCCGCCCTTCCCACGGGTGGCTCAGGGCGGCTTACAACAAACAATAAAACAGTAAAATCGGAATAAATTAGTTACATTTAAAATCGACATTTAAAAACCTAAAAACCTAAAATTAATATTAACTATACAGTATCACAGATATCTAGAGAGCTACATTTGTCCAGTCAGGCGTAGGCTAACCGGAAGAGGGTCGTCTTACAGGCCCTGCGGAACTGAGTAAGATCCCGCAGGGCCCTCACCTCCTCCGGTAGCTGGTTCCACCACATAGGGGCCATTGTAGAAAAGGCCCTGTCTCGAGTTGTCTTGAGATGCACTTCCTTGGGCCCGGGGATGTTAAGGAGATTTTGGTCCCAGACCTCAGTACTCTCTGGGGGGACATGTGGGGAGAGACGGTCCCTCAGGTAGGCAGGTCCCAGGCCATATAGGGCTTTAAAGGTAATGACCAGCACCTTGTACCGGACCCGGTATGTTATTGGAAGCCAGTGCAGAGCCCGAAGACCCGGCCGAATGTGCCCCCATCTTGGGAGGCCCAATAACAGCCGGGCCGCGGCATTCTGCACCAGCTGCAATTTCCGGGTCCGGCACAGGGGCAGCCTGTGTGTCAGGGGTGTCAAACTAAATCAGGGGTGTCAAACTAATTTGTTACGAGGGCTAGATCTGACATAAATGAGACCTTGCTGGGCTGGGCTGTGTTGGGGTCGGACCATGTGTGTACCTATTTAAGATTAGGTAGCAGAGACATAAACTTTTTAAAGGACACAGACAACATGACTGAAGTTTTTAAAAAAATTAAAAAAAACTTTAAAAACATGCTTAAAACATTAGCACTTGTTGGTTTTAAAGGTGCTTTCTTTGTATTTCACCCATGGGATCCAGGGAACTGGGCAAAGGAAGCTCTGGCTCTTTCCCTCCCTCCCCAAGGGACCAGGAAGGGGGGGGAGGTGCCTCAGCCAATGGAGAAAATAGAGGTTTTGCTCTCTAGCTTCTGTGCAATTGAGTAAGCCTTGCAAAGCAAGGTCAGATGCAGAAGGAAGCAAGAGAGAGGGAGAAGGCAGCAGACAAAAGCCATTTGCTCGGGGGCCTGATTAGGAGCCCACTGAGGCCTGATTCGGCCCCCGGGCTGCATGTTTGACACCCCTGTTATAAATCTTATATCACGTTTAGCCTTTAATAAACCTTTTGTTTTTGTTGCATGCCAGTGGATCACAAGATGTGCCGGCCTGATGTGGCATGTGAGAGAGTCAATGTGTGGGAATACAAAGTGTATTCTGTAATGTTTTTCCTTTCCATCCTCTCCAGAGATTGAGGGCTGCTGTGCACTACACCGTCGCTTGCCTCTGTGAAGAAGTTGCAGAAGACAAAGAGATCCAGTTTAGTAAACAAGCGATTGCTGCTATTTCTGAAATCACCTTCAGACAGTGTGGTATGGCTTTTCTGTGCATATTTATAGTTGTCCGTCAAAGCAATCTGCATTTTAATGCTTTTCATAATATAGAACTGTAATTGCAGATGTTCTGGAGATGCCTTGATTATTTATTTTGCTTTTCCTAGCACTAGAGGGAGTCCTAGACAAGTTCTGAAAGGTCCCTCATACAACAGGCCAAACATCACTCCCCCCCCCCACCCACACATCTAACTTAACTGTTGCTTTTAGCAGTGTATTTTGTATTCAGAGCTCTGTGTGTTCTATACATATATGCGAGATTTGGTATTCTGTGTAGAATGTGGCATACTTAGAATCTCAGCAAACTCCTTCCTTAAAAATGGTTCTAGTCCTCTTGATGGGGAAGGAAAACTTGGAAAAGGATATGCAGTGGCTTGTGGTAGCTCCTCTCAGAGTGGGGAACTTGATGCCTGAGATTCTGAATCAATCTGTGTGTGTGTGTGTGTTTGTGTGTGTGTCTCTCTCTCTGTCTCTGGAAGGAGTGGGAATTATAGCAGTCTGTGAATGCACCTGACTAAGATTCTCAGATGATCTGACCTGATAATTCAAGCTTGACCCATCTCATCAGATCTCAGAAGCCGAGCAGGGTCAATCTTGGCTAGTATTTGAATGGGAGACCTCCAAGGAGTACCAGGATTGTGACGTGGAGGTAGACAATGACAAGCCACCTCTGAATGTCTCTCGCCTTGAAAACCCTACAGGGTCGCCATAAGTCAGCTGTGGCTCGATTGCACTTTCCACCATCACCAATATGCTCAGATGGAATAAACATGCCAGAATTAGTGCTTAATTAGTTCAGATGGCTCCTTGTGTTATTTGATTCCTGCTGTGTTGGAAGCCACAGTACCACCTTCTGGCTAGCTGGGTAGATAAACAGCAGAACATGTCTGCTCCCTGTGATGGTGGTGGAGAAATAAGATTGTCTGGGCACTGCTGTTAGAGTCCCTGGTTCAAGACACACTTCCCATGCGCTCACTCCCTATTTTCCTATGTGTATTTTCCTCCTTCTATAAATTTCCGTACTATTCTCCCAGTCTGCTCCCCAACAGTCTACATTTATTTCCGAGCTGCAATCTTGGAGAAAAATTATTCAAAAGAGAGAATTCAGCATATGCAGTTTTGTTTTCATTCTGAGAGGAAAATGTATATTTGGTGAGTGAGATTTACAGGGGACATTGTCCTGATTATGCTTTCATATACCATGTGTTCTCTAGTAGCATCTGATCTAGCAAAGGATGGTCACAGCAGTAACTTGAAGTCTGCAGCCAAAGGCTGGGTTGATTAATTAAAATCTGTGTGAAGTTGCCTCACTACCCTGTCTTTTTCTTCAAGCCTCCTTTTTTATCTACCTCTTTGTCCAGTTTTGCTTCTCAGCAAATTGCTTCCTTGCAGTCTTCCTTCAGTCGCCTTCCCTACACCTGAGAGCCAGTTTGGTGTAGTGATTAAGTGAGCAGACTCTTATCTGGGAGAACCAGGTTTGATTCCCCACTTCTCCACTTGCAGCTGCTGGAATGGCCTTGGGTCAGCCATAGCTCTGGCAGAAGTTGTCCTTGAAAGGGCAGCTGCTGTGAGAGCCCTCTCAGCCCCACCCACCTCACAGGGTGTCTGTTGTGGGGGAAGAAGATAAAGGAGATTGTAAGCCGCTCTGAGACTCTGATTCAGAGAGAAGAGCAGGGTATAAATCTGCGGTCTTCTTCTCTGCATACTTTGCCTCAGAGCATTTGTACTTTCTGGACCTCTTTTTGCTCTACATTTTGTCTTACAAATCTGCTTCTAGCTGTAGAACCTGCATGAGGTTTCATCACACATAACCAAACTGAACACTCCTTTTTTTTGTATTCTCTTTTTTTAATTAAACGTTTAAAAATGATGTACAACATGTGCAGTCAAATTTTAACAAAATCTGAACCCTTTAACTCCCCCCCACCCCCAACAAAAACCTATAACAACACATCTATACCGTTATCCTAGGATCAGATTCAGACAGGCAAAGTTCAAGAGGTAGATATAACAAGACAATATGATCAAAATAAAAAGCTGCAAAATAAACTGCCTACATAGAGAATACATACTGACGAGTTCAAAAGCTCCTGGCGTATCACAAATAATTGCTGCAGACCTTTTAACTGCTTTGTCCCTGAGCAGCTGGAATGTTTGTGCATGTTCTGTGCTTCTGCACCAGCTCAGTCAATAATTCAGTCAGTGAGAAGCTTAATATAGTGGAATTTATCAGATCAATAAGAAAGGTTGATTAGCCATATATATTGTGCTAGCGTACATGATCAAGTTAATGAAATCATTCTTCTTCTAGACCTTGGGTGAGGGGAAAGAGTTTGAGATAACTTTTTATTTTTCTTTCCAGATACCTTTGCGCAGGACCTTGAAAGGTTTGCTAAGTAAGTACCATGGAAAGATGTAATACAAAGAAAGAAAATGGGGGGGGGGGAGAGTGATCTTTAATGGTCGACTCATTTGACCTAAGCTCTCAAGTCAGGCCACACTAAATTGCTATTTTTTAATTATTGTGAGAGGCAGTGATTTGGATCCAATGGGGCATGTGCAAGTGGAAGAGTGCAACCAAAGTTCTCTCCCACCCTCCCCTTCGCTGAGTCCTCCAGTGATGTAGGATGTGCAGACTAAAAATTAAAAGCCCCCTTCCCCCCTCCAGAGGTGGACTTAGGGAGAACCAGATTACTCCTGCTTTCTGCTCCAAATAGAATTTTATTAATGGAAAAGGAAGGGGAGGCTAATTTCCATTCTCCCTCCCTCCTGAATGCAGACTTTCACCCCACCCCACCCCCAGCTGCGTGGCTTTTTATCCACTCTTGTCCTTTTTATCTGCTCAAGTCCAGCATCAGTGTTTTGTGAGTCTCGGAGCACTCTGTAGAGTCTGGTGAAAAAAATCTAAACGTTTAAAAGTTTCTCCCTGCTTTCCCCAGAAGCTAGCTGATGTCGAGTTTTAAGAATCAGGCTTTGATTAAACCATTTATGTTTTGTCAGGGGCCATTATTTTGTAGTCTGAATGCAGGGCTTTGATTCAAACCGGTAAGCTTTTCTTCCTCTCCCTTGCATCAACCCCCCCCCCCCCCCGCCATTCTTCTGAATCTTCGCTGAGAACTTGGCTCAAAAGAGTGGTTGCATTTCTCCTAGATGTGTGTATCTCTCATTGACTCTGGATTCTTTGGTAGAGATTTCCCCCCTCCCTTTTTTATTCTCGGAATTTGCTCTGGAAGCTGGTATAAAGCGAGAAAATGTATGTACACAACACACGCACAAAAGGCAAATTGCCTGGAGGATAATGACGCCTTTGTGTGGTGCCTTGCCTGCGGAGTGGAGCGTTGTGCGTGAATTGTGTTCTGCCTAATGTAATTGCATGCAGGTGTATGGCTAAGCAGCGGCAAACAGCCGTCATAGAGTCCCCTTTTGTTAGTAGCAAATAGAACCCCTTCAAGAGCCAAGCTAAGTAGGTAGGTGCTTTGATTTCAGCTTTTCAGAAGAGTCTGTCCCGTCTTCACAACTGATGGGCTCCTGTCTGTCAAATTAGAGCTGTCAGTAGCGCAGAATGATTGCTATGACATTTTTATTTTTATGAAACTGAGTTTTGAAGGCTAGAAACTTTTTTTTTTTTTGCTAGAGTACTGGTAAGTAGCAGGGGGTTTTTTTGAGCAGGAACGCACAGAAACACAGTTCAGGCTGGCTTGATGCCAGGGGGTGTGGCCTAATGTCCAAATAAGTTCCTGCTTGGCTTTGTCTACGAAAAAGCCCTGTGTGAAATAATGGTGACATCGGGTGTGTGGCCTAATATGCAAATAGGTTCCTGCTGGGCTCTTCCTACAAAAATAGCCCTGGTAAATAGAGTTGTAATTTTGCAACTTGAAAGCTGGACATGCAGGTTTAGATTATCCCAATGGTGTGAGACAGGCATCCATGGCTGCTTCTACCCGGTGCTTTTCCAGTCTTATCTCCCTCATCCCCCTTCATCTGCTGTGTCTGGTAGGACTCCAGCAGGTGCTTCTTATAGCAGGTGGGGGATGAGAGAGGGCAGGCAGACTGCTGGCCCTTCATATCAAAAAGATCACAAAACAGCAATTAATCTAACTGCTGGGAGAACGGTGGCTGGAAATGGGGAGCATCTGGCTTGGGCTAACTCATTTGGATGGAGTGATGAGGTAAACTTGCCAGATCATGTAAATAAGGAGAGGCTAGAACAGGGGTGGCCAAACTGCGAATTAGGAGCCACATATGGCTCTTTCACACACATTGTGTTGGTCTCAAAGCACCACCACCCCATCAGCCAGCTTGAAGAAGGCATTTGTCTCTTTGAAACATAAGCCAAGCTAGTTTGGACAATGTATTTAAATTTTGCTTTCTTTCCACTTCTCCCCCCATCTATTTGCCTTCCTTCCTTCCTTGCAGCATTCATGTCTTGCGGCTCTCAAAAATCTGATGTTTATTCTCTTACATTAAGCAAGTTTATGGCTCTTACATTAAGCAAGTTTGGCCACTCCTGGGCTAGAACATGACAGTGACTAAATGGCAGGATATTAACAGCCTTTCTGGAAGGACAGAAAGTTGTAGGGGAAAACGTCAGTTCCAAAGATGCTTGGAAAGGAAAACAAGGTACAGATGTTTATGTGTAAATAACAGCAGACATCTCCAAACTAAGATGAGGGAGCTGAAAGTGAACATGGACACAGTGGGCATATCAGAAACCTGGTGGAATAGGGGGGAAATCAGAGGGATGTGGGTATTCCTGTGTATAAACACAGTAGAAGGGACAGTGAGTGACGCATTGCGGTTGGTCTGGCTTTGTATTTTAAAGAGAATATAGACTCAGACAAGCCAGAAAACGCTGGAAGATTTTACTCCCCTGCAACTACTATTGCTGAAGATATTAGGCCCCAGAGATAACCATACTGGGGAAGTATCACTGCGTATCTGATCAAAACTTTAAATCATTGTTTAAATAACATTAAAGCATTGTTTAAATAACTTGAGAACCAAATCCTGGGCAGAGAGACAACTGAACCATTAAAGGAGTGAAAGGATTGCTGTTGGTTTCAGAGAAGTAAACAAATTCCTTGTGTCATTCTTGAGGTGGAGGCAGAAATGGCAGACAATGCACGAGGAAGATGCTGTAACTGGGTGACTTCAGCATTTATTGCATTGGGTGCACATTAAATGCTTGTCCCAGCCATAACAAAAGGACAAAATTTCTAGCTACGGAAGTGATTCTTCCTTGTGATAGTTACAGAACCAGCTAGAAGGGAAGTGACCCTGGATTTGGTCCTAACCAGTAGTCCCAGACCTGGTGTGAGAGGAAAGTGCTGTTGAACCTGTTGGGAAGACCGACTGCAGTGCTGTTAAGTTCTGTGTTTTTGTTAGTGGAAAATTGCCCAGAAGGTCCATTAGCACAGACACATTTTATTTCAGAAAAAGGAACTTCTTAAAAACAAGGAGATTAGTTAGAAGGAAGTTGAAAGGGAGATTAAAGAAGGTCAAATCCTTTCAGGATGCTTGGAGATGATTTATATCCACAATAATTGCAGCTCAGATATAATGGATACCTCAGATGATGAAAGGTACCATCAAAGCTAGGAGGATGCCAATGTGGTTTATGAGCAAAGTCCAGGAAACTATAAAAGGCAAGATGGCTTCTTTTAAAAAGCGGAAGTCTTGCCCAACAAGGAGCAAAGGATGGTAGAAAGGTAAGTAAAATGAGAACTTGGAGAGGGTGTTAGGAAAAAAAAAATTAAGGCACACATTAAAGCATTGTTTAAATACAGAATCAAATCCTAGGCAGAGAGAGAGAGAGCTGAACTCTTAAAGGAGTGAAAAGATTGCTATTGGAGGATAAGAAGGTTTCAGAGAAGCGAACAAATTCCTTGAGTCATTCTTTGCTATTTATTTATTTAGTTATTTCGCCCTCCCTGCAGGTGGACTCAAGGCAGATATGGGGTAGTGACCAATGTTCTCGCTAAGCTGCAGAGTCTTATGAGCAAAAAGTCTGCTTTGTGAGCTACTGGCATTAAAGTTGTGAGCTACTGCATAAATAAGTGTGCTCTGAGGTCATCCTTCCTGAGCTGAGACAAAAATATGGGAGCTGGAGGCTAAAAATCTGCAAGCTCGCTCATGCTAACTCAGAGGGAACACTGGTAGTGACCAATCCGGGAGCTATTGTTTTCAGTGTGGCTATCTGTAGAACTGAGTTAAAGATGAGAATTGAGGTTGTAGAACTAATTGGACTGACCAATCACTGGGCCCAGATGGCATATTGAAATACAAAATGGTATATATGTAGCAGTAACATGCAACATGCCCTTAAAACTGACCTCCCTAGCAGAGGACTGGACAACAGCAAACCTAACCAGAGGGAGACTGCAGAAGGAGGAGAAGATGGGTGATAATTAGGGGAAGAACCTGCCTTCATTCCAGTTACGCATTTGGGGGAGGAGGACCAAGCAGTCATGGTCAAAGTTTCATGGAAACGGTGGGTTTTCCAAAGGCATTTGAAGGAATCATCCAGGTGATCCAGTTCCAGACCCAGAGGGCAGCCTGGGAGCAGGAGACTGAGGGAGCAAAGGGTGGGGGCTGGGTAAGTAGCAGAATGGGAGCAAAGAGATGGAAGAAGAAGCAGGGATGATGATTTTTGGGTCTGAATGCACAATTATTCACTCATTCATGAAATTTCTGTCCTGCCTCCTCAAGAGTCCTACTTGAGGCAGCTTTCAATTAAAATGACAAAAATCCTCTCTTTTTCACTTGTACCCAGGCTAGAGTTAAGCAGCTATGGGGGAAATTTCTGATACCACATTTTGATTGGTTACTTGTATTTTTTTTAGTAGCTCTGTTAAATTAGAATCGTCGTGTGTTGTTGTTATGGTCCACGAGAAAGCCAGCCACCTAGCTGATTTAGAGTCCTGCTTAGTCTTTGTATGAGAGCTCTGTACTGCCTTTGGGTCATTCTGAGTTTTCCTGGGTCAAAGCATGCCTTAGATTTCAGTGATGTCATCTGCTTATGTATTAGGGAGCCAGTTTGGTGTAGTGGTTAAGTGCACAGACTCTTATCTGGGAGAACCAGGTTTGATTCCCCACTTCTCCACCTGCAGCTGCTGGAATGGCCTTGAGTCAGCCAGAGCTATCGCAGGAGTAGTCCTTGAAAGGCCAGCTTCTGTCAGAGCTTTCTTAGCCCCACCCACCTCACGGTGTCTGTTGTGGGGGGAGAAGATAAAGGAGATTGTGAGCCACTCTGAGATTTGGAGCGGAGGGCAGGATATAAATCCAATATCATCATCTTATCTGGGAGAATCAGGTTTGATTCCCCACTTCCCCACCTGCAGCTGCTGAAATGGCCTTGGGCTAGCCAGAGTGCTCTCACAGTGTTGTCCTTGAAAAGGGAGTTCCTGAGAGAGCTCTCTCAGCCCCAACCACCTCACAATGTGTCTGTTGTGGGGGAAGAAGATAAAGGAAGTTGTGAGCCGCACTGAGACTGATTCATAGAGAAGGGTGGGGTATAAATCTACGGTCTTCTGGAAGTATTGTGAAGTTCTTTAGTCTTCCAACCGTGTTCTAACTCGTTTACACCGCTTTCAAGGCTTCACCCTCATCTTAACCTTTGCTGTTGCTGCTGCTTGTCTTGCTGGCCCCCTTCACACATTCGCCTCTCCTTGCCTGTTGCACAGAAGTCCAAAGTGTTTGCTCCAGCTCATTTTAGAACTATGAGAAGAGCCTTTCAGGGCCGGGGCTAAGCATCCATCGTAGTCCATCTTCCAGTTTCCAACAGCAGCTCGTCAACTGTTTTCATTTTGGGCACTTTACAGTACTGATTACACAACCCTCTGCCACCAATGGCAGCCTGCCCTGCCTGCCTGAGTATTCATTCTTCTGGGTCATTGCAGGTCAACTTACTTGTTGCAAATTGCGCTTCTAAATCAGAGCCTTTATATCGCGGACAAACGTGTGATTGGGTAAATCAAGCAGGGCTCGAATGACTCACAAAGCACCTGGCTTGTGGCAGCGAGATCTCTAAGCCAGCTTTGTTTTTTCAGATTCATTTGTAGAGTTTGATGAGGGACACCCACCCTTTCCCAAAAGTTTTCTTTATCACCAGTTTTGAATGCAGAAGCTTTGGGAAATGCGGGTAGAAGAAGATGCGGTAGTCACGTTGACTTTTTTGTTTATTAACGTAAGACTTAAAATAGATTTAGAAGACAATTTGATCCAGCTCCTTATTCATTCTGTGAAATCTTTGTGTGTTTCCATTGTTTGTTTCCTCACTTTAAATAAAAACACCCCCTATATAGATTAAATACAAGCATGCAAAGGAATATTATAGCATTGGAGAAAGTTCAGAAAAGGGCAACTAGAATGATTAAAGGGCTGGAACACTTCCCCTATGAGGAAAGGTTAAAACCCTTGGGGCTCTTTAGCTTGGAGAAACGTCGACTGCGGGGTGACATGATAGAGGTTTACAAGATAATGCATGGGATGGAGAAAGTAGAGAAAGAAGTACTTTTCTCCCTTTCTCACAATACAAGAACTCGTGGGCATTCGATGAAATTGCTGAGCAGACAGGTTAAAACGGATAAAAGGAAGTACTTCTTCACCCAAAGGGTGATTAACATGTGGAATTCACTGCCACAGGAGGTGGCGGCGGCCGTAAGCATAGCCATCTTCAAGAGGCGGTTAGATAAAAATATGGAGCACAGGTCCATCAGTGGCTATTAGCCACAGTGTGTGTGTGTGTGTATATTTGGCCGCTGTGTGACACGGAATGTTGGACTGGATGGGCCATTGGCCTCATCCAACATGGCTTCTCTTATGTTCTTATTTACTAGTTTCTTGACATGCTAGATTTTCTTCCTTCCTTCCAAAAATCAAAGAGCACAGCAAGCTGTAATGTTTCCTTACCTGCAATTTGAAGAGGCGGATTCCGGGTTGGACTCTGATGTGATCTGAGGGACACACAGCCTTGGCAGGAAGGGGATGTGGCAAAGGCAGACTCTTCCTTCTGAGCACAGCAAGATCTCAGTGGTCATGGAAAGAGGATGATAGTTGCTGAGGCAGGAAGGCAGAGTGCCTTCATGGGGCAATCAAGTCCAGTTCAGGCTTAGCAGTGACTAGGGCAGGACAGCTCAAACAGAGCTCCTGCCGTTTCCAGAAGTGGCTTGCAAGTGCATGGTCAGTTTCTCGCAGAAATGTAAAAGTGCTCCAGAATCCTCAAGATGACCCACCAGGCTTAAAGAGTCAAAAATAACAGAAGAAGGAGCCATAATTTTAATTTCATTAGCATACTGCCCAGGCAAGATCTGGGAAGTCTCTGGGGAGTGTTGGGGGCCAAAAGATGCCAGTGAGAGTTGTGGGTGGGTTGGATGTGGGAGGGACCTTGGTGGAGGTAGACAAGAGCAGAGAGCATTCTGCAGGCCTCTATCCAAGCCCACAGTGTGGTGTGATGGCTTGGAACATGCTTAACACGTGACTCCAAAACTGCTGTGTCAAGACTGACAGAATCTTTGCTGCCCTTAAAAACACCCCCTGCAACCACGCTGTCTATATCTTCTGCAGCTTCGTTATCAGTAGAAGCACCTTTATGTCTCTTCTGCTAGAACCAGGCAGTAAACTTTATATGTATTCTCCTTTCTTTCACAGGCATGCAAAACGAATTACAGTTAAGCCTGAAGATGTGAAACTTTTGTGTAGGAGGAGCAATTCATTGGTGAGATGAGAGCCTTGCTGTCTTATTACATTCTTTCTAAATGAACTAAATCTCAGCGTCTGCTTCATTTGCTTTTTCTGCTTGGGATTAGATAACAGTCTAGCGAGAACAAACACTGCCTGTAGATGCCGACTGCTCTTCTCACTTTGCTTCTGTAATGTTGTCCTCCTCTGAAGTGAAGTGATGCACATCAGCACAATATTCATGCTGCCTGCAAGAACATAGCTGTGAAACTGCGTGAAGAGATGTAATAAAATGAATATGTTCCAGCATCCTTGTGACATTCAGTATCTCGGTATCTTTGGTGTGCTTGGTTAGTGCACCCAATTGTTACATTTGACCTCTCAATTCACTGGGAATTACTGAAGGGCAGCGCTTGCAATCACCAAGAGCCCTTGCAATTACCGCCCAGTTTCGAATTTACCGTTTCTGGGTAAGGTAGTTGAGAAAGCGGTGGCAGAGCAGTTACGGGTTAAAGAGACTGTTCTAGTCGCTCTCACAGATGACTTAAGACAGCATCTGGACCAAGGCGGGTCAGCGCTGCTGATACTTCTTGATCTGTCAGCAGCATTTGAAATGGTCGATTACAGTCTTATGACCCGCCACATTGCCGGAGTTTGGGGGTTGGCCTTACAATGGTTTTCCTCCTTTCTCCAGGGATGGAGACAAAGGGTGGTGCTTGGCGAGCATCATCATCATTTTATTTATATCCCGCCCTCGCCACCGAAGCAGGCTCAGAGCAGACTTCCTTGCGGCATCCACTTGTAGGCGGAGTGCCACAGGGAGCCATTCTCTCGCCAATATTATTTAACATCTATATGTGCCCCCTTGCCCAGATTGCCTGAAGTTTTGGGTTGGGTTGCCACCAGTACGCTGATGACACCCACCTCTATCTGTTGTTGGGTGGCCGGCCAGTCGCCACCCCCGACCAGTTGTCCGAGGCATTGGGAGCCATGGCTGGGTGGTTACAACAGAGCCGGCTGAAGCTGAATCCAGCTAAGATGGAGGTCCTGTACCTGAGTCGGGGTGAGGTGGGTATGGGCATCGAGCTCCCAGCTTTGGACGTTGCCACATTGGGGCCAACCCAAAAGATGAGGAGCTTGGGAATGACCTTGGATGCTTCCCTTTCCATGGAGGCCCAGATCATGGTGGTCGCCAGGTCTGCCTTTTGTTATCTTCAGCAGATCAGGCAGCTAGCACCATATGTATCCCCCCAGGACCGGACTACACTGATCCATGCAATGGTCTCTTCCGGACTAGACTACTGTAACTCACTCTATGCTGGCTTACCCTTGAGACTGATCCGGAAACTGCAGCGGGTGCAGAATGCGGCGGCTCGCCTGCTGACTGCACCACCTTTACGGGTGGGCATTCGGCCGGCACGCCACAGTCTGCACTGGCTGCCCATCGAGTACCAGATCCTCTTCAAGGTTCTAGTGCTAACATTTAAAGCCTTGCATGGCCTGGGACCAACATACCCGCGGGGCCGTCTCTTAACATATATGCCCAGGAGGTCGTTACGTTCGGCCTCCCAACATCTGTTGGCCGTCCCCGGCCCAAGAGACGCTCGCCTCACTTCAACTAGGGCCAGGGCTTTTTCAGTTCTGGCCCCAATCTGGTGGAATCAGCTGCCTATTGAGATCCGGGTCCTACCTGGCTTATTAGCCTTTTGTGGGGCCTGTAAAACGGAGCTGTTCCACCAGGCTTTTAGCTGTGGCTGCAGGCGTCTATTCTTGATCTGCTTGGCTTTCCCAGCCAGCACTGTCATCTGTGCTAGGAACTGGAATAAAAACTGCCATCCCTGTGAGATGGCTAGGCTGGGCAATAGGTGATGTCATGGTCATCTGAGTGCTGTTGAGTTGTCTGTTTATAAAATGTTTTTATTGCATTTTATTGTTTTATTATATGTTGTACTCAGCCCTGAGCCCTATGGGGAACGGGCGGAATAGAAATTCACTAAAATAAAATAAATTAATTTTCAGGAACTTTGAAGCAAATTGTCAAAAACAGATTTATAGGATGCTAGCAAGCGATTGCTCCAGAATCTTTTCAGATTCTGTGACTACTGGACATTGTGGAGAATGCATAGCTGCTGCTGAAAATAGCAGCCTTTTGTGGTTTCCTCCTGGTATATATTTGTCATTTATTTCTCACTTTTGTCTGTGGTAGCATTCGTGGTTTCCCAGGCAGTCTCCCATCCAGGTGTTGAGCTCGTGCAGATCAGCATAGATATGGGAAGGGTCAGGGGTTGTTTTGTAGAAAAATAGTTGGTGGAGCTCATCCAGGGATTGTTATGCAGCTGCACCTACTATTCAATGGACGAGGTGGGAAGGAGGAGGTGGAACTCTCAGAAAGGTTCAGGAGCTGTGCTTCTGTAAGCTTGCGCTGAATCCGAGGCCTGGGAAGGGTATCCCTTAGTGTTTTAAAATACATGCCTCCATTCCACTTCATTAGCACGTGGGACTGGGAGACCTGAGGTCATGGTGATGGCATCCCTCTTGTGTTACATTGCTAGAGGTGATTGAGGGAAAGAGGAAGAAGAGACTGCCTGCTCTCATAGGGGCCTGCCCAAGCACAGAGATCATCATCAGAGGCCTTCTCCATTTGCCCCGTGTGTGTGTTCTGGGAAGCTACCTGGGTGAGGACTTTCCTTTTGTCCAGGCCATGGCTGTGGAATTTCTTCCCTAAGACAATTGGATCTTGTTCCATCTTTGGCAGTGTTCTGCCAAAGGCCCAAGGGAGATTTTTTTTTTTAAAACCAGGGTTTGGGCAAGTTGTGCTGTCCTATGAGATTTGTTCCAAATTTCCATGGTGGCTTTGCTCGGTGCTCCATTTTTAATGTATGCTGGTGAATAAACAGCGATTTTAACTTGTTGGTTTCAATGCTACTCTTTTCCTGGGGCTGGACGTTAGTGGTTTTATTGAAATGATATTTTCCTGCGTGTTTAAAGTGTTGTACTCTGCTCCGGAGGCCCATTTTGTGGATGGAAGGGTATCATACAAACAATCTGAATAAATAAAGGAGACACAGAGCTGCTGTTTTGAGCAGCAGCTGTGCATCTCGTATGGTGTCTGTTTCCAGCCTGCATTTGTTTTGTTCATGATTTATTTGCTTCATTTATACTCCACCTTTATCCCCAGCAGTGACCCAAGGTGGCTTATATAATTTTCTTTTCCGCCGTTTAATCCTCAAAGCGACCCAGTGAGGTAGGTTAGTCTAAGATCTCGTGGCTGCCTTCAGGTCACCCAGTAAACTTCCGAGGCACATTTCGGGGATTTGAACTAGTTTTCCGGCTCAGCATTAGGAAGAACTTCCTGACAGTTAGAGCAGTTCCTCAGTGAACAGGCTTCCTCGGGAGGTGGTGGGCTCTCCTTCCTTGGAGGTTTTGAAACAGAGGCTAGATGGCCATCTGACAGCAATGAAGATTCTGTGAATTTAGGGGGAGGTATTTGTGAATTTCCTGCATTGGGCAGCGGGTTGGACTAGATGACCCTGGGGGTCCCTTCCAACTCTATGATTATAGTATGAGACTCTAGCCGCTACACCTCGCTGGCTTTCTCGGCATTGGTATGTGTGTCTATGGCAATATTCCCAGGGTAGGTTTTGACCAGCCTTGCCTGTGAGGCTTGGCATGGAACTGTCTCTTTGTAAAAATAACACCAAATTTTGTCAGTCACCCTCCGCCCCAGATAGCATGACTTCTAATTTTAACTGAATGTAGGAACGCTTCTCCTTCCAGCTGCTGTCTGAGCAATACGTTGCTGCCTTGGAAAAAATTGTGGGCAAAGGGTGCAGTTGAGTTGCGCGTCCTTGAACTAACAGCTGCAGCGTCGCTTAATTGGGCATGGAACGTCTTGTCAGGAAGAACAAGACAGTTGCTCCTGTCTACAATCCAAGACCGCAGCTGTGCTAGTTAATAGCACCCTTTTTTTATACACATTTATTATTAGCGTCACTCTAATCGGGGAGTCGAGGCGGAACAGTACAAGCAAAAGACCTGGGGCTTGCACTGGAATCTGCCATGTTGTGTCTGTAACCATCCTGGTGGCAAGGAATCCACCAGGGACCGGGCCTATTCAATAACGGCACCTTATTGGTGGAACCAGCTGCCGGAGGAGGTGCGGGCCCTGCGGGATCTAGGGCAATTCCGCAGGGCCTGTAAGACAGTCCTCTTCCGGCAGGCCTATGATATTAACTGACAATGTAAAATATCCTGGATGAAAAATGTATCTATAGGCCGCCGGTTTTTATTCTATCTTTTTTACTAAATTATGATTTAATGGTATTTTAATTGTTTAAACTGAAATTGTTTTAATTATTGTGTTGTAAGCCGCCCTGAGACACCTAGGTGAGAAGGGCGGGGTATAAATCTTAATATAAATAAATAAATAAATAAATAAGGAATACTTGATACAAAGAACATTTAATATGCTATGCTTGAATCTGATTATATTTGTAAGGGACAACCAACTGGAGATTCATACCCCATAGATAAGGCTGCCTTATACTCGGGGTGGAATTCTAGCAGGAGCTCCTTTGCTTATTAGGCCACACCCACCTGGTGCAGCCAATCCTCCAAGAGCTTACAAAAAAGAGCCTTGTAAGCTCTTGGAGGATTGGCTACATCAGGCCTAATACGCAAAGGAGCTCCTGCTAGAATTCCATCCATACTGAATCAGAGCACTGGTCCATCAAAGTCAGTATCGTCTAAGTCTGGTAGTGGCTCTCAGAGCAACAAAAATTTATGCCCTCTGAATCTTATATCCGTGGTCTGCAGCCACAGACTTGCAACAATGTGTTAGGGCTTTAAAAAAAAATTCCGATAATATTTTGGACTGTTTTTCTCATTTCTGATGTGCCTTGATTCCTTTGGGAGGGACGGTGGCTAAGTGGTAGAGCATCTGCTTGGTTAACAGAAGGTCCCAGGTTCAATCCCCGGCAACTCCAACTGAAAAGGGTCCAGGCAAATAGGCATGAAAAACCTCAGCTTGAGACCCTGGAGAGCTGCTGCCAGTCTGAGTAGACAATATTGACTTTGATGGACCGAGGGCCTGATTCAGTATAAGGCAGCTTCATATGTTCATATTAGTGACTGAAATCTTAATGTGATTTGCTGGTCTTCTGTTGTATTTTTCTTTTCTTTAAAAAAAAATCCCATTGGAAATCTTATCTCCGTTTACAAGTTACCTGTCAACATGATCAAAAAATTGTCCTCTTCCTAGTTTTGTATTGTACAGTCTTAATCATTCATTGTTTGATTCCACATCACCTCCCTCTTTTTTTTTGGGGGGGGGGGGGAGGCAGAGTTACTTTTTAAAGGTGACTGAATGGCTGATCCTGGGAATTATAAAGGCTTTCTCTTGTTTCCAGCTGAAATACATCACACAAAAGAGCGAAGAGCTTACTTTGAAAAAAACGGAAGAAAAGGCAAAGAAAAAAAAGGCATCCGGCAGAACCTCTGATGAGCATGTGGGACCTGCCACTGCTGACAGTGAAGACTCCAACATGGCCTGACTCCTTTTTTCCCCCTCTGGCTGTCTCAGGACAGTGTCTGTCTTTTGTCAGACAGCAACGAAGTGCTGATATTGCCATACACTGTTCCAGCATCTGCTTGCCTTTGAGCAGGTCTCGTTGTGGCTGGTGTTAAGAAGGTGCAATATTATGAGGGTGTTGGTTTGGTCGTTGAAAACACACATGAGAAACGGATACTTTACAGAATTCAGGAAAGAGAAATCTGTGTAAATGGAATAAGCTTTCATATTTTTGGATTTCCCAGGGGGAAACTGTCCTTGATTAAACTGTCCTTGATTTGTTGTTCAGGCTGAAAGAACACTTATTAGTCTTCAAGGAGTGGTGGTCATGTCAACAAATGCTTTGTTTATAACACTTAGTATTATTATTATTAATTTTTATTTGTATCCCACCCTCCCCGCCTGGGCAGGCTCAGGGCGACTTAGATCCCCGTGTCTTCATATGTGATTGATTGAGCGATTGTTACAATCAATGGCCAGCAAAAATAAACACAATAAACATTAATATCCAAAATGCAATACTACAAATTATATACTAAGAGTCCTAGCTATAGCATTAACATTTAAAAAGTGTTCGGAAAGATCTTGCTTTAGTACAATTTTCTGCAACTTTCTCTTTAGCCTGATGTGATTTAATTATAAGGAGAACAGGAAGATAAATTTTTCATCTCTTCCTGGGATATTTCATAATAATTTTAGAAATGCTCAAGGGTGACTTATCGATTGCAAGTTAAAACAATAAAAATATACCAAAAGCCACCAACAGCATAAAAGCTGATCAGAATAAAACTAGATCAAGCTGGGCGGCCACGTTGGTCTATCTGTAGCAGCAGAAAGGGAGCACCTTAAAGACTAACATTTGTGGCAGGGAGCGAAGAAATGCATCTTTTTCCTTTGGAGGTTTGAAATGAGCAAAAATTAGTTTTAAACGTTTCTCTCTCTCTCTCTGGGCAGAGAACAGGCAGGAGGGGGAGAAGTCAGCTCAGTCGCTTTCCAGATTCGCCTCAGCCCACCTTCATATAAACGCTAATACATCTAGCTGGAGACAGTTGAATGGGCCAGTCCCTCACCCCAAGCAGGAAACGGAGAAATTCAGATGACAAAGGCTTCAGGAAGAAATATCTGGAGGCGTCAAGAAAAGCTTCCTTGACCTGGCCCAACTGGGTCAGTGGGTGGGGGAAAGAGAGACGATAAAACACCTGGAATGAAGGAGGAATATTTTTTTGTTTGTGCTGAGTCCATCAGAGCAGACAGAACTCTTAACTGAGGTCAGGAGAAGGCGGCCATTAGACATGTGATGGCCTGGACAGCTGAAGAAACCTTAAAGGTAATTGCAACTCTGTAGAGATCTGTAATTTCCTAAGGTAAAGATAGTCCCCCTGTGCAAGCACCAGTCGTTTCCGACTCTAGGGTGATGTCGCATCACAACATTTTCATGGCAGACTTTTTATGGGGTGGTTTGCCATTGCCTTCCCCAGTCATCTATGCTTTATCCCCAGCGAACTGTCCTCATTTCACCGACCTTAGAAGGATGGAAGGCTGTCAACCTCAAGCCGGCTACCTGAACCCAGTTTCTGCCAAGATTGAACTCAGGTCATGAGCAGACAGCTCAGACTACAGTACTGCATGGGGTCTCTAAGCTAAAGGGCCTGTCCTATATTTTAACATCTGATAGGGCATATGTAGAGAGAGGGACAAAGGAATTGCACTTTATCCATTTTTTAAAATCCCTCGCTCAATCTGGTGCTGTGCTGAAAGTACGCTTGTGAACATTTTCTTTTTAATAAATTCTTTCTAACTTTTGGTGCTGGTAGTGGTTCTCCGCACCACACAAACCCCCACCATCTCAGACATTCTGTTTTAAAAGCTCCAGAGGGAAGGCAGGCAGTTGGCAAGAGGCTGTTCCTCCAGGGGCACACAAGGCAGTAAATGGTCCCCATGGTGACCAGGCGCTGGGCTGTGAGAGCCACACAGGCAAGGCCTCAGAACTTGGAAGGGAAGCTGGGAGTCCCACTGATCCTCCCAGTGGGCAGTTCCTTACAAAGGTCAGCTGGTGGCAGTGGTTACCCAAGAAAGGAAGAAAAGCCTCTCCAGGTGTAAAGGTGGAACAGGGCCTGCAGGCCAGAGCAGGCCCGTTCTGCCAAACAGAGTATGAAGTTTTTGTGAGTCACTGTTCACTTCTTCAAAATAAAATGATTAAAAACATGATGGAGACAAAACAAACAGCTCTAAAAGACTACCTATGATGGCAGCAGTACTGAAACAGTAGCTGTATCTTAAAAAAAAACACAAGAAGTCAGTGGAAGTAAGAGCTAGGTAATGTTAGTTAGCACTTCAAAAAAAGATATTATAGCATTGGGAAAAGTCCAGAAAAGGGTTGATTAAAGGGATGGAGCACTTTCCCTTTGAAGAAGGGTTAAAACACTTCGGGCTCTTTAGCTTGGAGAAACGTCAGCTGAGGGGTGACATGGTAGAGGTTTACAAGATTATGCATGTGATAGAGAAGGTAGAGAAAGAAGTACTTTTCTCCCTTTCTCACAATATGAGAACGGGTGGACATTCAATGAAATTGCCGAGCAGTTGGGTTAGAACTGATAAAAGGAAGTACTTCTTCACCCAAAGGGTGATTAACACGTGGAATTCACTGCCACAGGAGGAGGGCTTCTAGTGTCCTAGCCCCACTGGTGGACTTCCTGTTGGCACTTGGGTTTTTTTGGCCACTGTGTGACACAGAGTATTGGACTGGATGGGCCACTGGCCTGATCCAACGTGGCTTCTCTTATGTTCTTATGTGACTCAGAGTGTTGGATTGGATGGGCCATTGGCCTGATCCAACACGGCTTCTCTTATGTTCTTATGTGACCCAGAGTGTTGGACTGGATGGGCCATTGGACTGATCCAACATGGCTTCTCTTATGTCTGGGGCAGTGATGCTCTGTATTCTTGGTGCTTGTGGGGCCACAGTGGGAGGGCTTCTAGTGTCCTGGCCCCACTGGTGGACTTCCTGTTGGCACTTGGTTTTTTTGACCAGTGTGTGACAACAGAGTGTTGGACTGGATGGGTCATTGGCCTGATCCAACATGGCTTCTCTTATGTTCTTAAGATTTTGTTGTGGAAGGCAGCCAGTTCAGCAAAACTAAGTCCTTTTTCCAGGTGGCTAATAATGCTAGTATGATGAAACTTAGTTAGGAGACAGAGAACCAACCCATCTTACTCTCTTTGGGACATGTCTCTTTTGCAGATTATAAATTTAATAAATGATAATATTTTGAAAGTGTGAATCCTGTGCGCTATGAGTTACCAAAACCCCAACAATTTACATGTTACTTTACATGTTACTTAGCTTGCTGTATGCCACTGGGTGCATGCAAGGTCTGGGTCTCATGATCTCCAAACTGTCTAACTTAAATCAGACAGAACATAAAGGAAAGGAGGATAATGGATTGGCAAAGATGGACCGAAGACCATTTAACCAGCAGCACGAGGGAAGGATTTTGCAGGTGAAGGTGACTGAAATCCGAAATGGTGGTTAGGCTTCCATTTCCACTCACCCAGTGGAATTTTTGATGTTACCTCCATTGGCAGTGGATTCACTCACCCCACTGCACAAACTGCTTATGACCTTCCCTTCAGTTTCAAAGCAGTTTGCCATGTACCAGCCAGGAGAAGATGCCGTTCAGGGGTGGCCCAACTGTGGCTTTTTCACACATGTGGTGTGGCTCTTGAAACCCCCGTTGCCCCGTCTGCCAGCTTGGAGAAGGCATTTGAAGTCTCTCTTAAAGCACTTCTCCAAGGCAAGCTAGTTGGTGGCTTGAAGAATGCATTTAAAGTTAAAGTTACTTTCTTTCCACCTCTCCCCCCCAATCAATTTGCTTTCCTTCCTTCTTTCCAGCTCCAGGCATCTGACATACATGTCTTGCGGCTCTCAGATATCTGATTTTTATTCTGTGTGGCTCTTACATTAAGCAAGTTTGGCCACCCCTGAACTAGCCTAAAGCCTTCTTGCTCACTGAGCTGAATTCACGGGTGGTTTTTTGATCCCTATGTGATGTGCTTTTCTAGAGGGGCATTGTCCATAAAGTGGGTGCTAAGAGGGTGAGAGAAAAGGAGGGTCCTCTGCACAACTTGGCACAAGTCCCAGAAGAGGGAGTGTGAAATCAAAGTCAAGGTGTGTCAGATAGCTGATCAGCTTCCAAAGAGTTAAAGTAGGAAGGGGGACTGAAGTCGGAAGTGGCGAGATACAGGGAGCCTTGATGAGGAAGGCCTGGAGGAAGAGCAGGATGGAGAAACAGATGGTGATGTAAGGATAAAGGAAGGAGACTGTTTTTAGCTTGGGCTTTTGGATGTGACTGAAGAAAACGGAAGCAATGGAAGAAAAAGGCCAGCTAGAAAGAGGCAGTAGAACAGAGCAGGGCCTGAATCAAAGCTGTGTCATGAGATTTTGGACTTTATAATAACCTGGATCTGATGGAAGACTGAAAAGAAGAAGATATTGGATTTATAACCTGCCCTGCACTCCGAATCTCAGTCTCAGAGCGGCTCACAACCTCCTTTATCTTCCTCCCCCACAACAGACACCCTGTGAGGTGCGTGGGGCTGAATGAGCTCTCTCAGAAGCTGCCCCTTCAAGGACCTCTGCCAGAGCTATGGCTGCCCCAAGGCCATTCCAGCAGGTGCAAGTGGAGGTGTGGGGAATCAAACCCGGTTCTCCCAGATAAGAGTCCGTGCACTTAACCACTACGCCAAACTGGCCCTGCATCAGGGTGGCCAGTTGCTTTGTCGCACCCCCCCCCCCCCCCCATAATTAGGAAGGGGCATATCTGAATGGCAAACCCGTTAATACCAGAAGAGGGAAAGAACCAGTTTTGCCCTTTCAGTAATAGCCTGTCAATAACTTTCAAGGAAGTTTGTAGAGGAATTGGTTCTTTGCTCATCCTTTCGGCACGAATCTTAGTCCCAGCATCCCTCTCCAAGGATCCTATATGGAGATGAAGGATTGAACAATCTTGACTCCTGCCTTCTCCCACCAAATAGTGTTTCTCAAGGGGACACATTGCCTGAATTTTGCTTTTATTTGGAACTTGGGATCCAGCCTAAACACCTTTTGCTTGTAGCCTGGTAACTTGAACTTAGTTCTCCTGTCTGGGGAATGTTTGTAGCTGAATAGCTATTCCTTTGCTATGCTGTTAAGACTGGAGATGTTATGGAGAATTCCTAAACTTTGTTGCTGTCATAAAAAGCTCATTTTGGTTATATCTTGAGGCTGTTATGCAACTTTCTGTCTTCTTTGCAGTAGGCAGTCTTCCCTCCCTGCCTTAAACTCATCCATAAAATCCACCATTGTGAATCATTTGTTGCTAAATCACCCTATTTTGTGCTCAAAGCAGCCCTAATCATTATGGGAATAATGGTGAGGAAATGAGGTTTCTGTCGGTGGTGGGTTTTTTTTAGCAAATAAAAATGCAAACACAGCTTAAATTAACAGTAAATGTACTTTAATGGCAACAGCACCCAGAGGCTCTAATTAAGGGTTAAAACCACACAAGATGCACAATTTGGGGACGTAATTGCTCTCTGTTTTGTGCGTCATTGCTTGAGCTGGGGTGGGGGAAGAGTTAGAGGCAGAGGAGGGGTATTGACGGTGGCTTTACTAAAAAAACCCAACTTATTGAGTTGGGAAGTGTATGCCCCCCTCCCCCCCAAAATACGAAATATAACTTGCCAAGCAGGTGTCTCTGGCAGCAGAAGAGAGCCCAATGGCATCCCTCGCTCGCCCCCCGCTCTTCCTCTTCCTCTTGGTGCTCATCTCGTTCTCCTGGCCCATGGGGGCTGCGGCTGCAACGTCTCCTATCTCGGAAGGGCTCGTGTGGAAAGACCGCAAGGTAAGCAGAGAACAGAAGAAACTACCATTGCTGTATTGCAGGCATGGTGAACACAATCGAGATTTCAAGCATGATTTTGATCACTGAGCGTTCTCTTTAGCGAGTCATTTTGATCACTGAGTATTCTCTTTAGCAAGCTGTAAATGCTAGATTATCTAAGGCAGGGGCGGCCAAAATTGCTTAATGTGAGAGCCACAAGACAAGATCATCAGATGTTTGAGAGCAGGGTGGAAGGAAAGCAATTTTAACTTTAAGTGCATTCTCCAAGCCACAGGCTGGCTTTGCTTGGAGAAGTGATTTAAAGAGAGATGTCTTCTCCAAGCTGGGCAGTGGGGTGGTGGGGGCTTTGGTAGCCACACAACATGTGTGAAAGAGCCACATGTGGCTCCAGAGCCACAGTTTGGCCAGCCCTGGTCTAAGGGAAGTGGAAACCGATTTCTTTTTCTAATTGGTGAAGGTGACGTTTCATCTGAGGATGTGAAAAACGAACAGGAACCTACTCAAGGTGGACTTTGCTTCTAGTGTCCATTATATTAAAAAAAAATGCAAGTTCTCAGACTTCCTTTGGTTTCTCAAAAAGGGGTATCGGTACTGTGGTGTAAGCTGTATGCAATCAATTTAAATTTGAATCAAGCAGCTATAAAAGATTGTTGAAATTCTTAAGCTTGTGCTTGGTGGGTTTACAGTTCGTACTTCCTTCTCTATCATGGCAAGCTGCAAGTTGAGCCAGTGGTGGCTTACACTTATAGCCTGATTTCTATCAGTGTCTGCACAGACGTCAGTCCCATTTTCTCCAGCAGTGCTTAATAGAAACATGGAATTGAACGGGGCCTCAAGGGTCATCTAGTCCAGTCCCCTGCGCAATGCAGGAAATTCACAGCTACCTCCCCCAGGGACCCCTGCTTGGTGCTTCCTTCCGAGTAAACCTGTGTAGCATTGCACATTTAGTGTTAATCCAAGTGGACCGCAGGCTTTGGCTGCCAGTGTAAGCATATTTACTTGGAAGACCATTGCATATACATCAGAATAAAAGAGGTTAGGATGGGACTGTGTGTCTCCCAGCACTGGCCCCCGTTGGTCCCCTGTGAGGCTGTAGCGACTCAAAATATAGCCTGGCATACTTAAAATGGCACAAAAATGATTGTATGTAGAATTCATATAGTGCAGTTCTCATATAGTGCAGAGTTAGCTTGGTCTAAGATCATTGGAATCAGAGGGCTTAGACTGGGGTAACTGAATTGCCCTGCTAGATTCCCTTCCATGCTGAAATTAAGCCTTATAATGTGCAATTAGTCTGAATGCATGTTTTGTTACCCCATGTATTTCTATTTTCATTCTTTCACTTTAGAGAGATTTTAGATTTTAAACTCCTCGGGCTCCTCGGCACCCGCCATCTCATATTCTGTTAAACGGCATGCATGTTGATATTGTTATATACATAATACATATTGTATTATTTTAATGGAAATTTAAGCATTTGGTTTTTTTTTATTGGGTTACATGCTGGGGTCTCATGATGAATCAAGGAGGTGCGCTAAGTGGTTTTGGAAGCTTTTGGCTTCCGGGATTATATAAACTCCTGGGGAGCAAACTAATCTCCTAATCTTTTTGTTTTTTCCTTTTAGCAGACTCAACTTCTTCCGATATTCTGTGCCTCCTGAAGTATACTGTTGGTGTTGGGGGTTTCTTTTGCTCATTGTTATTTCACACAGTCTCCCTGATATTTTATTTATTTATTTCAAACATTTGCTAGCCACTTTTCTACACTGCAGAACTTTAAGGTGACATATTTTTATTTAAACAACAGTTATTAAACACACACACATAAAAGAACACAATTTGAAATCTCTAATGAGGACTGCCAATAAATAAAAACTAAATTAGTCAAATGCAGTCCTAAGCAAAATGCAGAAACCCTTTGAGAGCCAGTTTGGTGTAGTGGTTAAGTGTGGGGACTCTTATCCAGGTTTGATTTCCCCACTCCTTCACATGCAGCCAGCTGGGTGACCTCAATTCTCTCAGAGCTGTTCTCTCAAGAGCAATTCTCTTGAGAACTCTCTCAGCCCCACCTACAACACAGGGTGTCTGTTGTAGGGAGGGGAAGTGAAAGAAGATTGTAAGCCACTCTGAGGCTCCTTCAGGTAGTAAAGGGCAGGGAATAAAGCCAATCTTCTCACCCCGTGTAGGTAATGTAGAACCCCAAAATAAATTATAGAAACCTTTACCTCGTCAGTTGTTTGGTTTTGCTGTTTTAATAGAGGCATAAGCCGCCTCTGCTGTTAGGTAGATGATCCCGCGGAGAGGGCGGGATATAAATGGAAAGTAATAATAATGATGATGATGATGAGCTGAACTCAAGTGCAGAAAATAGGAATTTGACTGTATCTTGGCTTCAGGAATGAATGCATACTTTGTTGGTTGAGCTAGCTTTGAAATATGGATGAATCTGCCCTCAGATCTCCACCGTATAGCTTTCAGCTTGCAAAGATAATACACCGAAGCTCCTCATTTATCAATATAATTGAACACTGCTATGGGCTTTTTTTTTTAAAGGTCATTAAAAAGGTCCTCTTAAGACTTTTCAACTCTTGAGTGCTTGATTTACTGTACTCTCTCTTGAAAAAGAGCCAAGAACCAGGGCATAAAATTCACCATTAAAATAATACTTTTCATCCAAATTATTAGATAATCTACAGCTTGGAAACCTGATAGTTTATTAGCCCATCATCTATGTCATATTTTTTAATAGTGGCACTTTGATTGAAAGATTTAGAGTAGAATTCTTTAAAGAGAGTCCACAAAGCGGCAAAGAAACTTTGCTTGCAAGCTGACTTAAGAATGGCACAAACAAGATGAGCCAACCCCTCTCCCTTTCTCATGTCTCAAAACATACCCACCTCCAGCACCCTTCTTCCACTTTCTACCAGGGTGCTGGAGGTGGAAGATGGGAAGTCACACCTGGTTGGGTCCCTGTCAGTGAAGCAGCTCAACAGTATTTGTTTCCTGCCCTGAGTTGGGAATGCCTGGAGATTTTGGGGTTGGAAACCTGGGGAGGGCAGGGTCTGGGAAGAGGAAGACCTCAGCTGTGTGTAATGGCAAAGAGTCCACCCTCCAAAGCAGCCGTTTTCTCCAGGGGAACTGGTTTCTGCAGTCTGGAGATCAAATGTAATAGTGGGAGCTCTCCAGGTGCCACCAGGAGATTGACACCCTATTCCTGCCTCTAAGTGAGAGCTAAATAAGGCATCCATGAGGTGATGTGGGCTGACATAGCTGAATACTCACACATTTTTTAAAAAAACAAATCCACTGTATTTAGCAGGGGTGGCTAAACTTGCTCTTTTACACATTGTGTGGCAAAGTCCCCACCACCCCATTGGATGGCTTGGAGAAGGCATTATCCTCTTTAAATCACTTCTCCAAGCCAAGCCAGCTGGTGGCTTGTAGAATGCACTTAAAGTTGCTTTCTTTCCACCTCTCCCTCTATTTTCCTTCCTTCCTCCTTGTCTTGCAGCTCTCAAACATCTGTCGTTCACATCTTGTGGCTCTCAAACATCTGATGTTTATTCTATATGGTTCTTACATTAAGCAAGTTAGGCCACCCCTGGTATGTAGGAAAGTATCTGGTAGAAGGATTTGACTGTGGTGTTCTTGACATACTAGCTTTCTGTGTTCAGGGATCTTCCAAATGTGAAAGCATCCAATCATACCACTCTTCATCTGTAGCTTTTAATGGTTCAGAGTGACCCGCTCAGTGAAAACTAGACCCAAGAGGGGAAACAAGATCACACAAAAGTCCCAAGCCAGATTTGCATTTCAGCTTGTTTGCTTCTTTGGTGCCTTGTTAGAACTGGTTTTCAGGGAAGTTGTATATTACTGGCTGTAATGTACGTGAATGTAAGATATCCTCTCTTTTTTATGTCTTACTTGGAAAAAAAAAACTTACTCGGGCATCTGAGCAAGTATGGTACCTTGTGCCCCAACTGTTTGCCAGCTTCAGGAGGGGATTGGATCAACATCTGGAGCAGAGGTCCATCAGTGGCTATTAGCCACAGCATATTGTTGGAACTCTCCGCCTGGGACAGTGATGCTCTGTATCCTTGGTGCTTGGGGGGGGGGCAACAGTGGGAGGGCTTCTAGTCTCCTGACCCCACTGATGGACCTCCTGATGGCACCTGGTTTTTTTGGCCACTGTGAGACACAGAGTGTTGGACTGGATGGGCCATTGGTCTGATCCAACATGGCTTCTCTTATGTTACCAAGGGCCTGGCTTTCTCTAGCAATATCTAACTTGCCTCTGCTTACTTTGGAAGTATTTCCAGGTGCCGGCAGACATGAAGAGGAGCGAGGTGCTAGCTTTCCTCTCTGGGCTGGCCAACTGGGCGTCATATGTGAACGAGGCACCCCTGTCAAGGCAGGAGAAAATGGAGCTCCGTCCCCGGCAAGAGCGAGCGACCCTCCCTCAGCCCCCAGCTCGAGAGAAGTCACCTTGCAAGAACTTCTTCTGGAAGACTTTCTCCTCCTGCTAACAGGACTCTGTCCCCGGAAAGCTTACTTAGCACCGCTGGACTCTCTCGAGATGAGTACGATCAGTGACAGCTCTCTTTTGGGAGCTAACGCTGTTATGTAATTACATTCCCCCACCCACCCCTTCCCTTTTGTCAATGATTAGTCCCAGGGAAACAAAGCGTCTTGTGGCACCCGAAGACTAAACACATTTTTATTGCGGCAGAAGCTTTTGTGAACCACAGTCCACTTGGTGAGGTGCGTGGTTATCCTCCAACGGCAGGTGTGCACATAGGTGCAAACAGAAGAAAGGGTGGTGGGCAAGTCATGACAAAGGAAGGCCAATCGGGGGACTGGCGTTTGACGTCACAATATCAAGCATTTGTGCAAACAGGATGATGTGGAAAAAGGATCCAGTCAAAAAGAGTAAAGCAATCCCATCGCTGGGACTGGACCACTCACTTTCCTCTCTCAGGCACTTTCACGCATGCTGGAAAATGCACTTTCAACTGACTCTTCGTGCACTTTAGTGATCGTTTACTAGTGGATTTTGCCACCGCACATAGTAAAATTCAGTTGCAAAGTGGATCGAAAGTGCATTATTCAGCGCGTGTGAAAGCGCCTGGATTCAAGACTGGTTGTGTTCCGTTGTCACAACAATCCTCTGTTTGCGATGGGCACAAACACAACTTGTTTGGTCTGCTTTCCTTCTCCTTTGTCACCTTCCCATTCCGGTCCAGTATGATTTAAGCTGTCCCAGTTTAGGCAGCTTTCAGTTAAAACTCCAGCCTACCATGACTGAATGTAGAATCATGGAATCATAGAGTTGGAAGTGACCTCCAGGGTCATCTAGTCCAACCCCCTGCACCCTGCAGGAAACTCACAAATATCTCCCCCTAACTTCACAGGATCCTCATTGCTGTCACATGGTCATCTAGCCTCTGTTTAAAAACCTCCAAGGAAGGAGAGCCCACCATCTCCTGCGGAAGCCTGTTCCACTGAGGAACCGCTCTAATGGTCAGGAAGTTCTTCCTAATGTTGAGCCGGAAACTCTTTTGATTTAATTTCAACCCACTGGTTCTGGTCCTACCTTCTGGGACCACAGAAAACAATTCCACACCCTCCTCTATATGACAGCCCTTCAAGTACTGGAAGATGGTGATCATATCATCTCTCAGCCACCTCCTCTCCAAGCTAAACATGCCCAGCTCCTTCAACCTTTCTTCATAAGACTTGGTCTCCAGACTGCTTTGTACCTTTAAAAAGAGGTGTGAGGGACCAAACTGCAAATTAAACAGGTTTAATGAATTAAACAGCCTTGTAGATTTTGTTTCCTAATAGGTTTGCCAGTTCTGGGTTGGGAAATATGTGGAGATTTTGGGGGGGGGGGGGGGGGGCGGAGGTGGAGCAATGTCAACAGGGCATAAGGCCATAGAACCCACCCTTCAAAGCAGCTATTTCCTCCAAGGGAACTGATCTCTTTCTTCTGAAGCCCAGTTGTAATTCTGGGGAATCTCCAGCCACTGTCTGGAGGCTGGCAACTCTGTTTCCTGGCATTGCATACCTAAGAGCCCGAGCTTTGTTTCTGTGTGCAAAGACACACACACACACACACCCCACGCTTGAAAGCAACAGAATTCTCTTAGAGGATGCTTTCTGTTACTCTGATACTGTTCTTGGTCTCTAAGGTGCTTCTGGACTCAAATCTTAGAGGGACGGCTGTGTAGAAGGCTGTAGCTTTTGATGCAGTTACAGCATCGTAGGGAGGGGAGCAAATTAGATTGTTGCTTGGCAGGTTAAAGCTGGGGTGTCGAACATGCAGCCTGGGGGCTGAATCAAGCTCCCGGAGGGCTGCTATGAGGTCCTCGAGCAACTGGCTTGTCTGCTTCCTTCTCCCTGTCTCTTCTTCCTTCTGCATCTCAGCTTGCTTTGCAAGGTTTGCTCAATCGCACAGCAGAGCTACAGAGCAAAATCTTGATTTTCTCTGTTGGTTGAGGCTCCTTCCTCTTCTGGTCCCTGGGGTGGGAGGGAAAGAGCCAGAGTTTCCTTTGCCCAGTTCTCTGGATCCCATGGGAGAAATGCAAAGAAAGCATCTTTAAGACCAACAAGCGCTCATGTTTTAATGTTTTGTGTTAAAAAATTTTTTAAAAAAACTTTAGTCGTCTTTGTGTCTTTATATCTTTGCTACCTAATCAACATCAAAAAAACTAAGATCATGGCATCTGGCCCCATCACACCTTGGCAAATAGAAGGGGAAGACATGGAAGTAGTGACAGACTTCACATTTCTGGGATCCAAGATTACTGCAGATCGTGACTGTAGCCGTGAAATTAAAAGACGTTTGCTCCTTGGGAGGACAGCTATGGAGAGTCAGACTTGACTGTGCAACTGAACAACAACAAAACCTAATCTTTAATGGGTACGCACATGGCCCAGCCCAACATGACTTGGCTCGGCCCAACCCCACATAGCCCGGCCCAACCCAACAAGGTCTCATTAAGGTCAGATCCAGCCCTCATAACAAACGCGTGTGACACCCCTAGGGTAAAGTGTTCTCTGCCAAGTGATGCAGCCTCAAATGAGCCATCAGACTTTGTATGGGAGACTGTCAAGGCACGGGGCGGGGGTGGGTGGTAAAGGGCCCAACAGCAGACGTAGAAAGACTTCAGCCGTGCCTCGCAGGCTAAGCCAACAAAAGGGACGTCCCAACTCACTTGTGTTTTCCCCCTGCTGTTTGCCAGCGCTGAGCTTGTCCCCGTGTACAGCCATCTTGACATGCTGAAATAAAACACTGCTGTGCATAACCAAACCTTTTATGCTGTATTCTTAAGCAGAGAGAACATGAAGAAGGGTTATGGAGTGCATTCCTTAACAGTGTTTCATCCAATGCTTCTTTTGGTACAATCCCTTTTCAAAGGGTTGCTGAGTGTATTGGGAACTCTGCCCAGACCTGTTTTTCTGTATGTATGAGATGATATCAGAATCGTCCTGCTACTGGTATTGTCTCCCCTCTCTCCAGTTTAGTGTAGTGCTTAAGTATGCACTCTTATCAGGGAGAACTGGGTTGAATTCCCTCCTCCTTCACTTGCAGCTGCTGGAATGGCCTTGGGTCAGCCAGAGCTCTTGCATAGATTGGGACAAGCCTCTGTCTTGTCCCAGTTCAGGGCCAGAGCAAGGGAGTCTGAATCATTTTGGAAAACCAGCTACAAATGGGAAATGCACAAAAAACACTCCGTCAGTCATATCAATGCCTGTGCCTCTCTCTCGCTCTGTCCTTATCCTTTATCAGTTTGGTGTAGTGGTTAAGTGTGCGGACTCTTATCTGGGAGAACCAGGTTTGGTTCCTCACTCCTCCACTTGCAGCTGCTGGAATGGCCTTGGGTCAGCCATAGCTCTTGCAGAGTTGTCCTTGAAGGGGCAGCTTCTGGGAGAGCTCTCTCAGCCCCATCCACCTCACAGGGTGTCTGTTATGGGGGAAGAAGATAGAGATTGTAAGCTGCTCTGAGACTCCGATTCAGAGAGAAGGGTGGGGTATAAATTATGGTCTTCTCCCCCCACCCCACCCCGCCCCAACTCAACTCCTCTTTCTACAGGCCTCTAGATTGCCTCCTTTAAGGCCCTTTTTAACCTTGACCTAAGTACATTTGGCTTGGCTTTCTAGTCTCAGCTCTTATCTGGTTGGTTTTGTTCTACTGGGGGAACTCAGAAACCTTTTGTGTGCGTGTGTTTGTGTTATAGAGTGCAATGAATAGCATTGGTTGTATCTGAGGTTGCTATCGATAACCAAGCAAACTTTTAAAAGGCGTTTTCTTTTAAGCACACATGAAAGCTACTTAATACTGTTTGTTCTGCTCCATGTCAGGTTATTGCTAACAAAACTTGTGTGCCCTGCTGAAGGAAACAGTTATTCGTTTGCATGGAGTTGTGGGATTGGAGGCGGCATTTGGAAATCCTTTCTCAGTCCCCAAAATCACCCCCTTCAGGATTCTATATTTATTTATTTATTTTTATTTATTTATTTATTTAAGATTTATATCCCGCCCTTCCCACAAGTGGCTCAGGGCGGCTTCCAATAGTAGATCCATCAAAATTACACATATAAAGGGATCCATATTTAAAACAGATAAAACCCTAGTTATTAATACACATAAATTTATGCATTTATAGGATAATGTCCTCTTAAAAGAGAACTCCGAGCAACTCACATTAATTTTAAAACATCCATAATCTTGAAACACCGAAACCCAACCAATAACAATGTACGACATGTATCAAAAACATTAGCTAAATACCACTCAAAAGTCTTCTATAAGTTCTCTTGAATGGGCTAATTCTTTTCTTCTGCACCCTTCATTACTCTGTCCAAAAATCTAACAATTTACACTTGTCATTCTGTGCTTCTGTTTCATATGCTTCTTATAGAGCAGAGGTCCATCAGTGGCTATTAGTCATAGCGTATTGGAACTCTCTGTCTGTGGCAGGGATGCTCTGTATTCTTGGTGCTGGGGGGGCACAGTGGGAGGGCTTCTAGTGTCCTGGCCCCACTGATGGACCTCCTGATGGCGGCTGGTTTGTTGGCCACTATGTGACACAGAGTGTTGGACTGGAGGGGCCATTGGCCTGATCCAACAGGGCTCCTCTTATGTTCTTCTGTGACACAGAGTGTTGGACTGGATGGGCCACTGTCCTGATCCAACAGGGCTCCTCTTATGTTCTTCTGTGACACAGAGTGTTGGACTGGATGGGCCACTGGCCTGATCCAACATGGCTTCTCTTATGTTCTTCTGTGACACAGAGTGTTGGACTGGATGGGCCACTGGCCTGATCCAACATGGCTTCTCTTATGTTCTTCTGTGACACAGAGTGTTGGACTGGATGGGCCATTGGCCTGATCCAACAGGGCTTCTCTGATGTTCTTCTGTGACACAGAGTGTTTTACTGGAGGCGCCATTGGCCTGATCCAACATGGCTCCTCTTATGTTCTTCTGTGACACAGAGTGTTGGACTGGATCGGCCACTGGCCTGATCCAACATGGCTTCTGTGATGTTCTTCTGTGACACAGAGTGTTTTACTGGAGGCGCCATTGGCCTGATCCAACATGGCTTCTCTTATGTTCTTCTGTGACAGAGTGTTGGACTGGATCAGCCACTGGCCTGATCCAACATGGCTTCTCTGATGTTCTTCTGTGACACAGAGTGTTGGACTGGGTGGGCCATTGGCCTGATCCAACAGGGCTTCTCTTATGTTCTTCTGTGACACAGAGTGTTGGACTGGATGGGCCATTGGCCTGATCCAACATGGCTTCTCTGATGTTCCTATGTGACACAGAGTGTTTTACTGGATGGGCCACTGGCCTGATCCAACATGGCTTCTCTGATGTTCCTATGTGACACAGAGTGTTTTACTGGATGGGCCACTGGCCTGATCCAACAGGGCTTCTCTTATGTTCCTATGTGACACAGAGTGTTTTACTGGATGGGCCACTGGCCTGATCCAACATGGCTTCTCTTATGTTCTTATGTGACACAGAGTGTTGGACTGGAGGGGCCATTAGCCTGATCCAACATGGCTTCTCTTATGTTCTTATGTGACACAGAGGGTTGGACTGGAGGGGCCACTGGCCTGATCCAACAGGGCTTCTCTTATGTTCTTCTGTGACACAGAGTGTTGGACTGGATGGGCCACTGGCCTGATCCAACATGGCTTCTCTGATGTTCTTATGTGACACAGAGTACTGGACTGGAGGGGCCACTGGCCTTATCCAACATGGCTTCTCTTATGTTCTTATGTGACACAGAGTGTTGGACTGGAGGGGCCACTGGCCTGATCCAACAGGGCTTCTCTTATGTTCTTCTGTGACACAGAGTGTTTTACTGGAGGCGCCACTGGCCTGATCCAACATGGCTTCTCTTACGTTCTTATGTGACACAGAGTACTGGACTGGAGGGGCCACTGGCCTGATCCAACATGGCTTCTCTTATGTTCTTATGTGACACAGAGTGTTGGACTGGAGGGGCCATTAGCCTGATCCAACATGGCTTCTCTTATGTTCTTATGTGACACAGAGGGTTGGACTGGAGGGGCCACTGGCCTGATCCAACAGGGCTTCTCTTATGTTCTTCTGTGACACAGAGTGTTGGACTGGATGGGCCACTGGCCTGATCCAACATGGCTTCTCTGATGTTCTTATGTGACACAGAGTACTGGACTGGAGGGGCCACTGGCCTTATCCAACATGGCTTCTCTTATGTTCTTATGTGACACAGAGTGTTGGACTGGAGGGGCCACTGGCCTGATCCAACAGGGCTTCTCTTATGTTCTTCTGTGACACAGGGTGTTGGACTGGATGGGCCACTGGCCTGATCCAACATGGCTTCTCTTATGTTCTTAAGTGTGACACAGAGTGTTGGACTGGATGGGCCACTGGCCTGATCCAACAGGGCTTCTCTTATGTTCTTAAGTGTGACACAGAGTGTTGGACTGGAGGGGCCACTGGCCTGATCCAACATGGCTTCTCTTATGTTCTTATGTGACACAGAGTGTTGGACTGGATGGGCCACTGGCCTGATCCAACAGGGCTTCTCTTATGTTCTTATGTGACACAGAGTGTTGGACTGGAGGGGCCACTGGCCTGATCCAACATGGCTTCTCTTATGTTCTTATGTGACACAGAGTGTTGGACTGGAGGGGCCACTGGCCTGATCCAACAGGGCTTCTCTTATGTTCTTCTGTGACACAGGGTGTTGGACTGGATGGGCCACTGGCCTGATCCAACATGGCTTCTCTGATGTTCTTCTGTGACACAGAGTGTTTTACTGGAGGCGCCACTGGCCTGATCCAACATGGCTTCTCTTATGTTCTTAAGTGTGACACAGAGTGTTGGACTGGATGGGCCACTGGCCTGATCCAACAGGGCTTCTCTTATGTTCTTAAGTGTGACACAGAGTGTTGGACTGGAGGGGCCACTGGCCTGATCCAACATGGCTTCTCTTATGTTCTTATGTGACACAGAGTGTTGGACTGGAGGGGCCACTGGCCTGATCCAACAGGGCTTCTCTTATGTTCTTCTGTGACACAGGGTGTTGGACTGGATGGGCCACTGGCCTGATCCAACATGGCTTCTCTGATGTTCTTCTGTGACACAGAGTGTTTTACTGGAGGCGCCACTGGCCTGATCCAACATGGCTTCTCTGATGTTCTTCTGTGACACAGAGTGTTTTACTGGAGGCGCCACTGGCCTGATCCAACATGGCTTCTCTTACGTTCTTATGAACAGAAAAAGTCATATTTTTTTCTAACTCTGCAAGGCCTGCGGGTGGCCCCCTTGCTCTCATGCTGAGATTGCTCTTAGTATGTGTATGTGAGCCACTTCGGTGTTCAATACGGCAATGTGAGAACAGCTATCAGGAATGTTACTTGCCTAGAGGCAAGGCTTTCAGCTGTGCCCAAACGTGAGAGCCCCTGGACTGACGGAGACAGGCAGGATACTCGCACTAGGAAGATGCCCTTCATTGTGACCTTCCCAGGGCAGTCTCCAGGCACGTGAAGCAGCAACTCTGTTAAATCAAGTAGGTCTGATATGGCTAGTGCCAGGTCTGGCTCGCCCACTAGGCGAACTCGGCATTTGCCTAGGGCGCTGGCAGGGCAGGGGTGCTTAATTCGGCCTCCCCCCCAACAGGCAAATGCCTAGTTTGCCTGCTCCTCAGCCTCATCCTCCCTCCCTTCCTCACCCCAGGTCTATTTCAAAGCCCGGAAGGGCAGTGGAGCACTGCTCCCGGATGATCTAAAGGCGCCCCCTGCCAATCAGCTGATCGGCGGGAAATACAGAATGGCATTCACTGTTTGTGAACGCTGGGGCAGGCCAGCAGCAGTGTGAAGGAACTGCGTTCTGAAAGGGTGCCACTGCTGCTCTCTCCTCTAGTGGGGGAGGAACCACAGGGGGAGAGGCGGGGGGCACTGTGGAGGGGGGTGGCAGGCTGACAGTCTGCCTAGGGCCAGTGCTGGCTGGTGCCCAAATGGGAACCTACCCAGGAATCTTATGCATGCCCTTTTGAGCTCCATGGAAGAAAAGACAATGCCAATGTAGCTAGGAACCCTGTATTTCCTAAGTGAAACATCTGGCCTGCTTCAGGGATGGGTGTTCTTTGCCTTCAAGAAGAGACCATTACAGAATGTTAAAGAAGAAAACATGGTGTGAGTTAAGATCATTATTTATAGGTTTCATCTGGAGTATTGCTAGCTCACTGGTTAGAGCTGTTCCCACACAGCAGGTGGAATATATCCTGAGAGGCATTTCCCCCTCCTTGGTGAAGTCTCCATAGGGGTAAACTCAGTTAAGGCAGAGGAAGTGTGTGTGTGTAATGTGTCAACAAGTTGGTGACTCCGTAAGCAGGGGTATCAAACATGCAGCCAGCAGGCCGAATCAGGCCCCTGGAGGGCTCCTATCAGGTCCCCGAGCAACTGGATGTCATCTGCTTCCTTCTCCTTTTCTCGTTCCGTTCTGCATCACAGCTTGCTTTGCAAGGCTTGCTCAATCGCACAGGAGCTAAGGAGCAAAACCTATTTTCTATATTGGTTGAGGCTCTTCCCTTGGAGAGGAAGGGGGAGAGGCAGAGCTTTCTTTGCCAGGCTCCCTCAATCACACAGCAGAGCTACTGAGCCAAGCCTCTCTTCCTGTTATTGGCTGAGGCTCCTCCCCATCCTGGTCCCCTGGGGAAGGAAGGAAAGAGCCAGAGCTTCCTTTGCCCAGTTCCCTGGATCCCATGGGAGAGAAAGCACCTTTAAGACCAACAAGTGCCAATGTTTTAAGTATGTTTTAGTTTAAGTTAAAAAAAAAATCTTTGTGTTTGTCTGTGTCCTTTATAAAGTTTTTATATCTGCTACCTAGGAACACACGGCCCGGTCTGACATGGCCCGGCCTAACAAGGTCTCATTTATGTCAGATGTGTCTGGCCCTCATAACAAATGAGTTTGACATCCCTGCTATAGAGTTTTCAAAGAGTCTAACAGAGGTTAGACTTGCCTTCCGCTGCAGAGCAACCCTGGACTTCCTTCATGGTCTCCCCTCTAAATACCAACCAGGGCAGATCCTGCTTCGCTTCCAAGATCTGAGAAGATCAAGCTAGCCTGACCCATCCAGATTAAGAGTGCAGATGAAAAAAATAACTTCAAATGATGAGAAGATCATGCAGCAGTTAACCAAAGAGAGCCAGTTTGCTGTAGTGGTTAAGTGTGCGGACTCTTATCTGGGAGAACCGGGTTTGATTCCCCCCTCCTCCACTTGCACCTGCTGGAATGGCCTTGGGTTAGCCATAGCTCTGGCAGAGGTTGTCCTTGAAAGGGCAGCTGCTGTGAGCGCCCTCTCAGCCCCACCCACCTCACAGAGTGTCTGTTGTGGAGGGAGAAGATATAGGAGATTATAAGCCGTTCTGAGTCTCTGAGAGCCAGTTTGGTGTAGTGGTTAAGTGTGCGGGCTCTTATCTGGGAGAACCGGGTTTGATTCCACACTCCTCCACTTGCCTCTGCTGGAATGGCCTTGGGTCAGCCATAGCTCTGGCAGACGTTGTCCTTGAAAGGGCAGCTGCTGTGAGAGCCCTCTCAGCCCCACCCACCTCACAGGGTGTCTGTTGTGGGAGGAGAAGACATAGATTGTAAGCCGCTCTGAGTCTCTGATTCAGGGAGAAGGGCAGGGTATAAATCTGCAATTATTCTTCAAATGGTACAAAAGCTTTAATACTAGTAATGCATATGTAAAAATAGGATTTTTAACAAACTTAATCTAATCCACAGTATTCTTTTTGGCGGCAAGAGCAGCGATTGTCCCACAATTCTGCATCCAGCTGAAACTCGCATGCAAGCCTATAGGGTGAGCTCCTAAAATGTCGATAGACTCCCGCAGAGACATCCAAAGCAGAGGCGGCAGCAGAGAACTACTTTGCACGGCTGCTTTTGAAGTAAGACCCCACCCAGTCTGTGGAAACGTGAAGGGAGGCAAGAACAAGGTACGTTGTGTTCTAGGAGAGTGACAGCTTAGCGGGCGAAGGTGGTCCCTCATTTAAAAGAACAAAATAGGAGTCAATTGCACCTTTAAGACCAACTTAGTTTTATTCAGAACGTAAGCTTTTCATCTGCTTAGAGCACACGAAAGCTTACGTTAATAGGAACCTACTCAAGGTGGACTTTGCTTCTAGTTCCTGTTATATTGAAAAATGCAAGTTCTTAGACTCCCTTCGGTTTCTCAAAAAGGGGTATCAGTACTGTGGTGTAGGTTGTATGCGATCGATTTAAATTTTAATCAAGCAGCTATTAGTCAGAGATCGTTGAGATTCTTAAGTTTGTGCTAGGTTGGTTTACGGTTCGTACTTCCTTCTCTATTATGGCAAGCTGCAAGTTGAGCCAGTAATGGCTTACACTTATAGCCTGATTTCTATCAGTGTCTGCATAGACATCAGTCCCATTTTCTCTAGCAATGCTTAATAGAAACATGGAATTGAAAGGGATCTAGTCCAGTCCCCTGCGCAATGCAACGAAAGTTTATGTTCTGAATAAAACTAAATTGGTCTTAAAGGTGCAATTGACTCCTATTTTATTGTACTACTTCAGACCAACACGGCTGCCTACTTGGATCTACTTAAAAGGAGGTGAGGTACTGAGCAGTGAAAGAGACGAAGGCAAAGGTTGATGAGAAAGTAATATTGCAAATCAGAAATTCCGGGGTGCAAGGCCCAGCGCTGAAAGAAACGGCGACTAGAAACTCAACAGACTGCCAGCTTAGTTGAGCTCTCACCAGCCCCAGAAAATTCTCTGTCCTACTTAAAACAGCAATTTTTTTTTAATAATACTCTCCAGAGATTGTTCGGACAGGTCCTTCCAGGCTTGTGCCAAATAATCTTCAGGAAGAAAGGCAAAGTAGCATTTCCACCCCTGTGCTTCAAGAACTGGAGCCCTGTGGGATGACAGACGCCCTTTGGCTACACGAGGTACTGCTGACTCGGTTGAATGACACTTTGGGTTTAAGAGCTGCACTGACATTCTCCATTGTTAGCTTATCAAGGCACAAAGTCCAAGCACAGAAAGCCACCCGGGCTCTTCTCGGAACGAGCCTCTACTTCCTCGCCACTTCAAGCCTCAGCTGCCAAGGCCTCCTATTTCTTGCGCTTGGAGCTCAACCACTCCCCCCACAGCAACTTCTTTTTGCCCTTCGAGACGCTCCTCAGAGTGTGCAGAGCCTGCACCTGCTGCAGACGCCGGGAAAGCTCTCCTCTGCAGGCCACCTGCAAAGCCTCTGTCTTTGGCTTGTCCCAGTTCAGAGCCAGAGCAAGGGAGTCTGGGTCATCTTGGAAAACCAGCTACAATGGGAAACACAAAAAAGCAGTCCGTCAGTCGTACCAATGCAAATGCCTCTCGCTCTGTTCTTATCCTTTATCAGTTTGGTGTAGTGGTTAAGTGCATGGAGAACTGGGTTTGATTCCCCACTCCTCAGCTTGCATCTGCTGGAATGGCCTTGGGTCAGCCATAGCTCTCGCAGAGGTGTCCTTGAAAGGGCAGATTCTGGCAGAGCTCTCTCAGCTCCACCTACAGGGTGTCTGTTGTGGGGGAGGAAGGTAAAGGAGACTGTGAGCCGCTCTGAGATTCGGATTGAAGGGTGGGATTCAAATCCAATATCATCATTTAGCCTGTGGAGGAGGAGGCTGAGAGGTTGATATGATCACCATCTTCAAGTACTTGAAGGGTTGTCATATAGAGGATGGTGTGGAATTGTTTTCTGTGGCCCCAGAAGACAGGACCAGAACGAATGGGTTGAAATTAAAGGAGTTTCCTGCTCAACATTAGGAAAAACTTCCTGAACGTTAGAGCAGTTCCTCAGTGGAACAGTCTTCCTCGGGAGGTGGTGAGCTCTCCTTCCTTGGAGGTTTTCAAACAGAGACTAGATGGCCATCTGACAGCAATGTGGATTCTGTGAATATAGGGGGAGATATTTGTGAAATCCTTGCATCGTGCAGGGGGTTGGACTAGATGACCCTGAAGGTCCCTTCCAACTCTATGATTCTATCATCTTCTTTCTGCCAGAGCCAGAAGTGGCTCAGTGTCAAGCATGTGGTTTGCAGGCAGAAGTCCTCAGGTAAAAATCGCCAGCATGTCCAGTTAAAAGGATCCTGGGGAATTGGAAAACTCCTTTCTCTGCTCGAGACCCTGGACAGCCGTTACCAGTCATAGTAGAGATAATACACAGCCAGATGGACCAACAATCTGACTCGGTGGAAGTCAGCTTCACCTGTGCGACAAAATACAAATATGGCAAAAATATTGTGCAAATCACACTCTTAAATAGTTTGTACAAATTAAATATATTATGAAGAACATACAAAAGTTATCATAAATTCAGAACATTTTAGCCAAACAAAAGTCTCAAATGTGATATTTCAGGGAGGACCCCTCAAAGTTTCTTAATTTCACAAAGAGAGCACTAAGACTCAACAACAAAGTTCCAAAGGAGTCTCTCCGTTGCTTGTTTGCTTCCGAAGGAGAAATTCTTGCTTTCACGCAACCACCAGTTTTTAATTGCGTTCCGCTGCTCCTGCAGCTTCCTCATAAGCCAACTGTAAATAACAGACGTGACCGGTAAAAGCAGCCTCTACAAAAAAGCAATATTGACAAAAACATGCAAATACAGTTGATACAACAACCTGAAATTTCCAGCCAAGGTCTCTCTCAAATGCCCATTTCAGTATCTTAATTGACGGCTTAATCTTGCTGAGCACACAGATTTTCTTAAAAAGACGGTCACAGCTGTTGTTAACCATTTACAAGAGATAGTCAAATTATAAGGACATACCCCAGAAACAACAAACACTATATAAAACAAGAAAGATCATTATGTTGATTAAGACCGAATTTATGATAACTTTTGTATGTTCATAATATATTTAATTTGTACAAACTATTTAAGAGTGTGATTTGCACAATATTTTTGCCATATTTGTATTTTGTATATTGTGCTGCCATTGTCTTTTTCACCTGTTCGACAAGGCTTTTCTTGAGAAAGCTGGTGCAGCCTATTGCCATGGACATCTCAGGCCTTAGACAAGCCATGGTGTGTTGGCTTCAGCCTCCAGAAGAGCACTTCCTTTGCGTGAAGAAATTCCCAGGTTCCATTTCATTGTAGATTGGTGGGAGAAGGTGCTAAAAGAAACCTTTCTCTCCCACAGACTTGGAGAGCCAGTACTGCTTAGAACGGGGATAAATTATAAAGCGGTTTTATATTTTAAAAAACTGGGTTTTTTAAATAGATTCTCTCCATGCGTTTGTAAATATATAACCCTCCTGTTGTATCCCTGCCTTTAGTACTCTTTTTTATTTTTCTGTGTCTACACTGAAAAACTCCAAACCACAACTTTTTAGGGCAGGCTGGTTACTCTAGATCAGGGGTCCTCAACCTACGGCCCGCGGGCCAGATGCGGCCCGCTGAGGACGTTTATGCGGCCCGCCGGGTTATGGCAAAATCAGACCGGAAGTGACTTTCAACCTAAACTCGCATTAGCAACGCACACTTCTGGCACTGGGCTGAGGCGGCAGAGACAGCGTGTGAGGTGATACCGAGGTGAGGTGAGTTCCCAGGCCGGGGTGTGCGGTGTGGGGAAGGGAGAGAGATGCAGAAGACGGAGAACTGACGGCCCGCGGCCTTGTACAGTAACGGCAGTCCGGCCCTCCAACGGTCTGAGGGACAGTGAACTGGCCCCCTATTTAAAAAGGTTGAGGACCCCTGCTCTAGATTGACTCACCTCCAAGTCTTGACTGGCCAGGCTCAGTTCCGGAGCAGGTTTTTCCCTGAGTTGGGCCAAAATGTGGCTGCTAAGCGGAGCTGAGGGAGCAGATCCTCCACTGCTACTCCCAAGATCAACTGTATCCTTTCCGTCCGTGGCGGTTTCTTCCCCTTCCAGATCTAGAGGGGAACCGGGAGTGCGTTATATAAGGTATACAAGGAGTATACAAACCCTTATCCTGGAAAATGTGTCAGCCCTGCTGAAACATTCAGCTCCTCTTAGGAATTCCTCAGCCAGATTGTCTGAGGAGGAACCATCCAACTGAACACTGAATTTCAAGTTTAGGTTTAGAGAGCCAGTTTGGTATAGTGGTTAAGTATGTGGCTCTTATCTGGGAGAACCGGGTTTGATTCCCCACTTCTCCACTTGCATCTGCTGGCATGGCCTTGGGTCACCTATAGTTCTTGCAGGAGTTGTCCTTGAATGGGTAACTTCTGTGAGAGTTATTTCAGCCCCACCTACATCACAGGGTGTCTGTTGTGGGGGACGAAGGTAAAGGAGATTGTGAGCCGCTCTGAGACTCCGAGATTCAGAGTAAAGGGCAGGATATAAATCCAATCTTCTTCTTCTAGGTGCAATTTTGCCCATCAAAGGACTCTTCGGCAGATTTGCAACGGGCTTGAGAGCCCTAAAATGTATGAAATTCAGAGCAAGTCCTTACTTTTCCCAAATAGCTGTTGGTTCAGGTATTAGCTACCTAAGAGAAATGCTATGTTTGAAGTGCAGAATAATTGCAGCTCGTGAGCGGGTTTTTTGTTGTGTTTTTATTTGCGTGCATGTATGTGTGAGTGCACCTGGAAGTCACGGCGACTTCTGGTGACTGACCCCTACTTGGGGCATGGAGGATATTCAGAGAGGTGGCTGAATAAAGCCTGCCCCAGCCCTCCCGACTGCTGGTATTCCAAGGAGGTCTCCCCTCCAAGTACTTTCCAGTGTCGGGCCTGCTTAGCTTCTGAGATCTGATGAGATCGGGCTTGCCTGGGCTATCCCGGTCAGGGTGCAGCGTGTGAGTTTTGAAAGCAATTCTGTTTTTTTCCCCTTTGAGATGAAACAATGAGTGGGATTTTTTAACCACACCTTGACTCAAGACCTTCTGTCTTTAGGTTAGCCTACACAGTTTCCTAGCACTGTGCAATTTCCAACGCTACATACAGTACCTGGCGTCTTTCTGGTGATAAACAAATGATGAAAAGTAACAACTGTAGCAGAGTCCAGTAGCACCTTTAAGACTAACAAATTTTTATTGTAGCATAAGCCACTGGACTCTGCTATTTTGCAGCAACAGACTAACACAGCTAACTCCTCCTCTGAAGAAGAAGAAGACTGCAGCTTTATATCCTACCCTTCTCTCTGAATCAGAGTCTCAGAGCAGCTTACAATCTCCTTTATCTTCTTCCCCCACAACCAACACCTGTGAGGTGGGTGGGGCTGAGAGACCTCTCACAGCAGCTGCCCTTTCAAGGACAACTTCTATGAGAGCTATGGCTGACCCAAGGCCATTCCAGCAGCTGCAAGTGGAGGAGTGGGGAATCAAACCCGGTTCTCCCAGATGAGAGTCCGCACGCTTAACCACTACACCAAACTGGCTCTAAGCCCAAAAGAAAAAGGGAAATAGTTGCTATTCTGATGCAAGCTGCATGTTACTCTAAGAATCATCCTTTGTTTCCTTTGGCACTGCAATATTTCCTCGGTCAACCACACACCTTCAGCCGTAGTGGGTACAACATGGTCCTCCTTTTTCAACGTCTGCAGGTAGAGTTCCAGAAGCTGCCGAGATTGGCGCTCCTCCTCCCGCCTGTCCAGCACCTGCTGAAGGGTGTCTTGCAGAGTTTGGATTTTGGGCTGGCTCTCAGCAAGCTCCTGAGCCAGTTCTGAGCACGGCACATCGATGAGCACCTGGAAGAAAACAGCAGCAAAGATGAAGTAAAACCAGAAGATTTTCTTCTGGCAACTCCCCGAAATCTTAAGCTCCTGCACCTGCCCCAATGAGGCAGGGAGATGCTGTTTGTTTCCTCTTTAATCCCCCTCATTGTTTCAACCATAACCATTTCAAAGCCAGCACAAGAACATCTGCGCGAGGCCGTTAGATCCCAGACAGCCTCCACTTTCAGGCTGCTTTATCACTCTCTGGAGAGAAATAACACGGGATGGATCATCAACTTCCACGGCATCAGACTGGCCCTTACTGGAAGCAGAATGCTAGACTAGATGGATTTATTTTCCAGATACAAGGAGATAATTCTTATGTTCAGTACCCACTGTACGTGGATAAGTGCTGTGAGTCGACAGGAGAGCGCCTACTTTGAACACAGAAAGCCGCAGGTTCAGTTCTTTGCATTTCCATCTACAGGAGTTTAGGGAGCAGGTAAGGAGGATGACTTTTCTGGGACTGGGGCACAGCAGAGCTGCTGCCAGTCCAAGCAGGCCAGGAGTCCCCTGCCTTATTCAGCCTGTGGGCACACTTGGAATTCAGAGACAGTGCGTTGAGCGCAGCACAAAATGGTTGCTGGAGTGTATTTTCAGTCGCACAGTGAAGATCCTTGTGCTGTGGTGGCAAATGCTGCCAAAGCAAAGTTTTTAAAAATCTGTGCAGCCAGTCAAATCGTAGAGTTGGAAGGGACCCCCCAGGGTCATCTAATCCAACCCTTTGCACAATGCAGGAAACTTACAAATACCTCCCCCTAAATTCACAGGATCTGTGTTGCTGTCAGGTGGCCATCTAGCTTCTGTTTAAAAACCTCCAAAAAGGGAGAGCCCACCACCTCCTGAGGAAGCCTGTTCCACTGAGGAACTGCTCTGACTGTCAGGAAGTTCTTCCTAATGTTGAGCCGGAAACTCTTTTGATTTAATTTCAACCCATTGGTTCTGGTCCTGCCTTCTGGGGCCACAGAAAATAGAAATCTCCAGTGGCCTATCAAAAGCCTTCGTGGGCAAAATGCCCACGGCCCCATCCACTTCTTAAAAACAGAAGGAGGAGGAGATTGGATTTATACCCCGCCCTTCACTACCCAAAGGAGTCACAGAGTGGCTTACAATCTCCTTTCCCTTCCCCTCCCCACAACAGACACCCTGTGAGGTAGGTGGGGCTGAGAGAGCTCTGACAGAAACTGCTCTTGAGAGGAACAGCTCTGTGAGAACTTGTGACTGGCTGAAGCCAGTTTGGTGTAGTGGTTAAGTGTGCGGACTCTTATCTGGGAGAACCAGGTTTGATTCCCCACTCCTCCACTTGCACCTGCTGGAATGGCCTTGGGTCAGCCATAGCTCTGGCAGAGGTTGTCCTTGAAAGGGCAGCTGCTGTGAGAGTCCTCTCAGCCCCACCCACCTCACAGGGTGTCTGTTGTGGGGGAGGAAGGTAAAGGAGATTGTGAGCCGCTCTGAGACTCTTCGGAGTGGAGGGCGGGATATAAATCCAATATCTTCTTCTTCTTCTTGAAGGCCATTCCAGCAGCTGCAAGTGGAGGAGTGGGGAATCAAACCCGGTTCTCCCAGATGAGAGATCGCGCACTTAATCACTACACTAAACTGTCAGCAGGCACCATGGCACCCAGGGGCACCAAGTCAGGGACCCTTGGAGTAGGTAATACGGAGCTAGGTGGACCAGTGATCTGACATAAGGTCGCTTCTTGTGTTCATAGCACCCTCTCTCTAGATCGATAGCCAACTTGACATTGTTACAGATAGAAAACAGCCTACCTCTTTAGTTCTAAGGCCATGCCTTGATCTGGATAGCCCAGGCCAGCCTGATCTCATCAGATCTCAGACGCCAAGCAGGGTCAGCTCTGGCTAGTATCTGGAAGGGCGACCTCCAAGGGGCTTGACGCAGAGGCAGACAACAGCAAGTCACCGTTGAAACATCTCTTGCTTTAAGAACAAGTCTACCTTGCCACCTAGTGGTGCAGAATGCTAGAAAGGAGCTAGAACTTCTGGCTGCCAGACCATCTTAGGATTTCTTGAGTATACTACACACAATGCCATAGGGTAATAATAATCTAAGGCCACACATTGTGTTCTGATAACAACCATCTAACAGATGTGGGTATACAGTCGTATTTTAGTCTGTGCCTCTACCCAGGATTAACAAGTGGATGTCAGAGTATGTAATCTGAGCATTCCCAGTGCAGCCTTTTTAAAAAAAAAATACCTGGAGGTCTTCCTCTGACATCAAGATAATGGTGGAAAGGTCAGCCTTCAGTTGCCTGGCTAGGTGTCTCCATCGCTCTCCCTCACTGTCCACTCCGTCGATCTCGGTGGTCTCTCTCTCGAGCCAAGCCGTGCCGCCATCTAAAAGAGGCGCAGTTGTCAGTGGAAAACAGCAAAAAGCTGCGGCTTCCTTTGCACCACAATCAGTCTAGTACTGCTGAAAGAGCTCCAAGATTCTTTGGTATTTTTCCTGCAACACTCTAACCTCCTGTCTGGTAGTCACAACTTTGAGACACATACAAACACGGCGAGCAGGGCTTTTTTTTTTGTAGCAGGAACTCCTTTGCATATTAGGCCACACACCCCCTGATGAAGCCAATCCTCCTAGAGCTTACAGAAGGCCCCGTAAGAAGAGCCTTGTAAGCTCTCGGAGGATTGGCTACATCAGGGGGTGTGTAGCCTAATATGCAAGGAGTTCCTGCTACACAAAAAGCCCTGATGCCAGGAATCTTCACACTACCTTTTTAAAAAAACAGAGAGGTCTCCTCTCGCCCTGATCTGGATGGCCCAGGCTAGCGTAAACTAAGCAAAGTCAGCCCTGGCTAGTATTTGAACGGGAGACCACCAAGGAAGTCCAGGGTCACTACACAGAGGAAGTCAATGGCAAACCACCTCTGAAGGTTTCTTGTCGTGAAAATTCTTTGGGGTCACCATAAGTCAGCTGTGACTTGATGGTTCATCACACACACACACACACACACACACACATCCCTCTCCTCTCAGACCTGCCAGAGCCACATCATAAAAAAACAAAAAACAATTCAACCAATAAAACTAACAACAACAAAAACCACCAATACTAGAATTAGCAATGATTCCACTGTGGGCATTCAAAGAAGCAGAGCAGTAAAAAGCATTCGTTTAAGAGCATGGAGAGAAGGATTGCAGTCCATGGTGGAAACACAGAAGCAGCAGAACGTTAGCTGGAGCAGTGGAAGGAAAAAAAGGGGGGCTTGGGAGCAACAGCTCTAAGAGATGTCTTTGGGTTGCTTCTCCAGTGAAAGGGAAAAGAGAACATGGATGAATGGAGATCTGTGGACAGCTTCGGCCTGGACTCTTCAGACACTGAACTCTCAACCCAAAGGTTTCCATCTGTCAAAGTTTAAGGGCCATGTAGAGTCCTTCGCCCCCTTAGATTTGGGGCACACCCGTTACTGCTATTTGAACACTGTCAAGTGACTTCTACAGCCAAGAACGTAGATGGAAACTTATCTTTTTTCTTTCACTGTAGCGTGCCTGTTAGCAAAGGCAGGTATAAGCCCTGCTCCCACCCACCTGTACTTCCAAACAGGAATATGAGAAGCCCACTCACGCACTTACATGATTTTAAACGTATAACATTTCTTGAAACTGATTTCCTTGTTGCACAGTAACATTTATTTTCCTGATTAGAAGAATCAAACCTGATGATCATTAACATATCTTTTTTTTTTTTGTTAGCGTTCTAATGAAAATGAAGCATTGAAAACACTGGACCATTATTTGAAAGCATTTCACGGCTCAGTTGGCCCAGTCTTTTTAAAGGAGTCAAATGCCCAACTGCGTAAGATTAGCAAAAACAGAATTAATTTTGCAACACAGCCATCAATGTTTAATTTGTGAGAGCTACACTCATTGGTGTTTCTCTTGCATTAGCTGGAGGGGCTTTTTTGGTGGCTCAACGTATCCGTCATCCTTCCTTTGGTGTTATAGCTCTAACAAACAGTGGCCTACCTATACTGCTGCTGGCCCATTTCTCATCCTTTGCCAACACCACAAACTTGGTGTTGGGTGGCAGACACAAGAAATAGTCCTCGTCGTCCACAATAGTGCCATCCTCGGCCAACACCAAGGTAATGGAATCTAAGCCCTTGTCAATCGCCAGGAGGTTGCAAGCTGTGGAAAAAGCAAAAACTGCGATTACAAAGAAGACGACGACTGCAGATTTATACCCTGCCCTTCTCTCTGAATCAGAGACTCAGAGCGGTTTACATTCTCCTTTATCTTCTCAACCCATAACAGACACTCTGTGAGGTGAGTGGGGCTAAGAGGGCTCTCCCAGAAGCTGCCCTTTCAAGGACAACAACTGCGAGAGCTATGGCTAACCCAAGGCCATTCCAGCAGGTGCAAGTGGAGGAGTGGGGAATAAACCCAGTTCTCCTAGATAAGAGTCCGCACACTTAACCACTACACCAAACTGGCTCTTGCTACGAAGTAGAAAACTGTAGATTTATACCCCACACTTCTCTCTGAATCAGAGTCTCCAAGTAGCTCACAATCTCCTTTCCCTTCCTCCCCCACAAAAGACACTCTGTGAGGTGGGTGGGACTGAGAGGGTTCTCACAGCAACTGCCTTCAAGGACAGCTCTGCCAGAGCTATGGCTGACCCAAGGCCATTCCAGCAGCTGCAAATGAAGGAATGGGGAATCAAACCTGGTTCTCCCAGATAAGAGTCCACGCACTTAACCACTACACCAAAATGGTCTTCCCCCAGGCTTCCAGTTAACATTTCTTTGTCCATCGTTTCGCTTCCTATTTCCTCCTTCCCCTATGGGCTTAACAATTCATGTTGTGAAGATGTTCAAGGAGGCATGACTTCTCAACTTGGAAGAGATCAGAAGCTGTGTGACTAATTGGTTTCCTGTTCATAAAATCCCTGCTCACCCGATGGAATGGATTGGCAGTAGATTTTTTATTACCTTTTTTATGATTAATTTAAAAATTATCGGCAGTAAAGACTGACAAAAAGAGAAATATTTCTTCCCACAACCCCATCATTCATTTATGGAATTTGCTGCCTCATGATGTGGTGATGATCACGGAACTTGAACAGATATCCATACCTTCCCGTTTCCATCGTTTTATTACTAGCCTTCCTCAGCTTGTGCTATGAGAAGTGGTTGGAAAAAGAATGCATGGTCTCTATGGAGAGAATACACAGAAACCTGTCTGTACCGAGAAGGAAAAAACTATGTGTTGAAATGCACAAAAACCGGTTTGTCATTTGCTCTTCACTTCGCTCTGACAAGCACAGACAGCCTTTAGCTGTGGTTTATTGAAGCTTGTGCAAACTAGAAGAAAGTTGATTTCCTTCCTTCTTTCAAGGGATGTGCTACAGACGACTAGGAAAAGTAGCACAGGTTTGGGTGGGGTCCAGTAACCGGCAGAATTTCTTGTCTGGAGCTCCAATTGTCACCTCTGAGTAATCTGTGCAGCCTGCAGATGATGAGAGAAGCAACCCCAAAGCTGCTAGAAGTCTGCACTGCTCTCGGCCGTGAGTCATGGGCACGATTATAACGCTGTCTTCACTGAGCAAGCACTCAGAATTCAGATCTCTGCTACAAGTCGTACAGATTTAGTTGAAGCTTCCTACTCCCATCTCTTAGAGAGCCAGTTTAGTGTAGTGGTTAAGTGTGCAAACTCTTAATTGGGAGAACCGGGTTTGATTCCCCACTCCTCCACTTGCAGCTGCTGGAATGGCCTTGGGCCAGCCATAGCTCTGGCAGAGCTTGTCCTTGAAAGGGCAGCTGCTGTGAGAGCCCTCTCAGCCCCACCCACCTCACAGGGTGTCTGTTGTGGGGGAGGAAGGGAAAGGAGATTGTGAGCCGCTCTGAGACTCTTCGGAGTGGAGGGCGGGATATAAATCCAATGTCATCATCTTAAAATTCATTTCATGCCATTTAACAAGAGTGTTGTCAACACCTCTTAAATCCCAAGAAACCTTACCTGGACCAGCTTTCTCCTTTTGAACATCTGAAGCTGCTTTTGAGTCAAACCTTTGGTCCCCCTTGCTCAAGATGACTACAGCCCGTCACAGTTTGTTTTGCCATTTTTGTATTTTGTGTGTGTATGCACCCGGAAGTCATGGTGACTGACCCCCACTGGGGGCCTGGAGAGTATTCCAAGAGGTGACTGAATAAAGCCTGCCTCTGCCCTCCTGACTACTGGTATTCCAAGGAGATCTCTCATCCAAGGACTTGCCAGAGATGACCCTGCTTAATTTCTGATAAGATCGGGCTTGCCTGGGCTGTCCAGGTCAGGGAGCCCCTCCAAGATTTCTGACAGCAAAGGGATTTTTTCCACACCTGCTGTCTGAGATCCTTTAAGGCCAAGGATTGAACAAAGAGGCCAAGAATTGAACCAGGGACCTTCGTTTATGGAGTCAGGCCGTGTGTCTCCTGTTTCAGTGCTATCTACTGGAACTGGCTATTGCTCTCAGGCAGAGAAAAGCCTTCCCCAACTCTTGTGGCCCACTTTAACTGGAAAAGCCAGCAACTAATGTCTCTATCAAAGATTTCAGGTTTTCACGGCGGGTAACATCATTAGGGTTTGTAGAATCTTTCGGGATCAAGTGCCGTGTTCTACTGGAGAAAGTTTTCCTTCCAGACGTTTCGTTCTCAGCTGCGGAGAACATCCTCAGTGGCGTTGCAGCCGGAGCCCCACTCAATGCACAGCAGCCAAGAAGGTCTGAGCGCCTGCTCCGGCTGCAACGCCACTGAGGATGTTCTCCGCAGCTGAGAACGAAACGTCTGGAAGGAAAACTTTCTCCAGTAGAACACGGCACTTGATCCTGAAAGATTCTACAAACCCTAATGTCTCTAATTAATTCCCCCCTGGAATGTGCAGCTGCCACAATGCCAAAGGGACTTAGTGTATGCCCTTGAGAATCTCCTGCGGCAAACCAGACTGCTGTAGTAGATCAGGGGCTCCACATCAAATGCCAGGATTCTCTGATGGCGGAAAGTTTAGAAAACCACTGCCATAATCCAACCCTGGATGACACAACCCTCAAAACTGGGGCTGTGTTCTGGATGAGGATGGTGCTTCCAAGTCGACCAGCTGGTCTCCCAGCTCGGGCTTTTATGCTCCAACTGGCAGTGCCTCTCCAGAGTCTCAGGCAGGGAAGAACTGAACTTGGACGTTTTGGCATGCAAGCCTCAGTCTCTCCCCTTTATAGCCCTGCTATGCCTTTTCCCGCCCACAGACCAGACTTCCTTTACCCCTAAAGATATTTTGCACATGATCCACAAGTGACACCCAAGAATCCTTTGCAGTATGGCAGGAGATGGTGGGGTGAGGTCTAATGCCCCGATCCCTTGCAGAGTCCGTGTGTTTTAAGTCTGTGGGTTTCAATGGTTTTAAGAATACCTCACCTTGCAAAAAAGAGCCCCGTGGCGCAGAGTGTTAAAGCTGCAGTACTGCAGTCCTAAGCTCTGCTCACGACCTGAGTTCGATTCCCGGCGGAAGCTGGGTTTTCAGGTAGCAGGCTCCAGGTTGACTCAGCCTTCCATCCTTCCAAGGTCGGTAAAATGAGTACCCAGCTTGCTGGGGGGAAAGCATAGATGACTGGGGAAGGCAATGGCAAACCATCCCATAAAAAGTCTGCCGTGAAAGCAACGTCACCCCAGAGTCAGAAACGATTGGTGCTTGCACAGAGGACCTTTCCTTTTCCACCTTGCAAAGGTCTGGACTGGAAAAGCGACTGCCCCATTCTGTGACATTTTGGGAAGGAGACTATCAAATAACCTAATAGCTGCCCCAGCAGCTATTAGAGTTGCGCTGGACTTGCTTTTGATAGGCTGCCTGGTCAGGTAACCCAGAGAACTCCCTTCATAGCATCTTGGACAGATTGTGGGACAAGCATCTGGGAGGCTCAAGTTTGAACTCTCACTCTGCCCTGGAAGCTTGCTGGGTGACCTTGGGTCAGTCACACAACCTAACCTGGTGGTGAGGATAAAACAGAGGAGAGAACAATGTAAGCTTCTTCAGGTATTCATCGGATAGAAAGGTGGGATATAAAAGAAGTAAATAAATAAGTTGGTCTTCCAACAGTGCTCCACTTTTTCTTGTCTTGGGTAAATTTGAGGAGGGACGATGGCTCAGTGGTGGAGCATCTGCTTGGTAAGCAGAAGGTCCCAGGTTCAATCCCCGGCATCTCCAACTAAAAGGTCCAGGCAAATAGGCGTGAAAAGCCTCAGCTTGAGACCCTGGAGAGCCGCTGCCAGTCTGAGTAGACAATACTGACTTTGATGGACTGAGGGTCTGATTCAGTAGAAGGCAGCTTCAGATGTTCATATATATATATATATATATATATATATATATGTTCCTCTTTAGGGAGGGATGGCAGCTCAGTGGTAGAGCATCTGTTTGGTAAGCAGAAGGTCCCAGGATCAATCCCCGGCATCTCCAACTAAAAAAAGTCCAGGCAAACAGGCGTGAAAAGCCTCAGCTTGAGACCCTGGAGAGCCATTGCCAGTCTGGGTAGACAATACTGACTTTGATGGACTGAGGGTCTGATTCAGTAGAAGGCAGCTTCAGATGTACGTATGCAAATCCTTCCAGATCTGCAGGGCTCCGCCTTCCCTCTGCCCTGACTTGGATAGCTCAGTCTCATTAGATCTTGAAAGGTAAGCAAGGACCAGCCCTGGTTAGCATCTGAACTGGAGGACGTCCAAGTTAGGTGTTAGGCAGAGGCAGGCAAGGGCAAGTCACCTGTGAACACCTCTTGCCTTGAAAATGCTACAGGGTCTCCATAAGCCGGCTGCAACTCGGTGGCACTTCCCACCAACACCACCTTCCCTTTCGTTTGCATGATGAAAATGTTTCTAGGCTTTCTTCTGGCTTCCCCCACCCCATCAATGGCACAAGACAAATGAAATTGCAAAGCAGTTCCCCATTCCTTAGACTACACCCTGACCTACTCGATCTCTTGTTTCTGGCAAATAATCTTCCTTCCTCTCCGATACTATTCGATCTCTCTCTTGTTTTTCTTCTGCAGTTAAATGCAGCAAAAAATGCATGCTTGTGATCTGCACACAGCATACAGAAATGCCTTCCACAAAGGGATTCTTTCTCCTCAAAAGCTGTCCAAATACAGCTGCTCTTTTGGAAGGGACAGGGGGACATCATGATTACCAGTTTAAACCAGACTACATAATCACTCTGTGCAGCTTCTTTTCCATTTCAGTTCCGCCCTTCCGCAAACTTGTGGGGATGTATTTGCTTAAATTATCTAGGCATCATTATTTTAATATCTATTTAAATAAAGACTGATCCTGTTATCTGTTCTCAGTGTAGGGAAAAGAAAATAACCAGGATTCCGAGTCAGAAAAAAATATATACTCACATTTAAACGCACACACACATAATATTGCTTTAAATAAATCTGAAGAAAGATTGCATTATACCTGCTTAAAACCGACTATTTAAAAAGGATCCAAGTCAAATTACCCCTATACCACATATATCATTGATCCCCGAGGGCTCCTCGGCCTTTAATAGCTGCATGACAGGCTGGAATTCAACCGGTGCTATTTTCTCCCTCTGAAGGAGAAACTCCACCGGTGGGATTTCTACCTGTAAGGTCTGTAGATTGCTCCTGCCGCTCCCCTCACAGAGCTCCTCACCCTTGCTCTGCAGCTCCCGCAGGCAGGAGGCAGCCACTCCGTACTGCTCCTGTTGACCATTCCGCCTGATCAGGCATTGCTTCAACAGGGACAGCGCGCACCCTGCCGCCGTCATTGCTTTGCTTTCGCTCCTGCTCTGGAGATGGTAAGCAGGAAAGTCACCCACCGCCCTCAGCAAAGAGCCAATCAGCGCAAAGCAGGCCACGTGGTCGCTTCCCAGCGTTCCTTCCGCTCTCCCCTTTCCCAGTGTGCTTTGGGAAGTGTAGTTCTTGCCCTCCTGTTTACAACCGCTCTCCAAGGTGTGTTGAAGTGAAAGTTAAGCATTAGTTTCTTTCTCCCCCACCCCGCTCGCCCACTCCTCAAAAACGAAACAGGTTATTTTCAGGTGGGTAGCTGTGTTAGTCTGTGGTAAAAGAACAAAATTAGAGGCCAGTAGCACAGAGCTTTGTACCAACCATAACTTTCGTTGTTTTATTTAACAATTGCCTACTGTGCTCTCCACGTGGTAAAAGTGGTACAATATAGTGGGTTCTTAGGCATTGAAGAGGCGAGGTGATAGTACATACATAGCAAGTGGTTAGCAAATAAAAAGAGTGTGAGAACAAACCCACTCCCAAGCCTAACCTACCTCACAGGGTTGTTGTGAGGATAAAAAGGAGGAAAAGCGAATGATGTAAGCCACTCAGTTCCCATTGGGAGAAAGGCGGGATAAAAATAAATAATCTTTTTTAAAAAACAGCTTAAAATCTTTAAGATGCCCATTGTGCTTTCTTAGTACATGCAATTACTGAGCACGAAATTCTAATAGTCACTGGAAGTTGTTGCTGAGTTCAGCATGCACACTACTCGGCGATACCTTTCTTTCTTTGCCAAATTTACAGTCTCATCCTCTGCTCTTTTACTTAGAAGTAAGCCCCAACCACCCCCATGGGGTTTAATCCAAAGTAAGAGCATGCACAAGCTTCGCAATCCTATTGCTCTGGGAACTAGAGCAGAGGAAGGAAGAAATTCTGGTCAGGCCAGTCGGATGCCATGCCTGGGTGGCTTGGTTGTTGTGGGTGGCAAGTGGCAAAACCCACACAGCTTGGGTTGCCAACCTCCAGGTGGGACCTGGAATTACAACTGATCTCTAGACAGCAGAGATCAGTGGCGCTGCAGGAATTAACAACTTTGGAGGGTAGCTTCGATGGCATCACATTTATTTATCAAATTTATACCCTGTGCCCCAGGGCTGGATGAACAATTAGGCCAAGTAGGCACTGGCTTATGGGCCCCGTAAGCCAGGTCAGCTTTTTCCCCCCGTTCCCCGCCCCCCTGCTTGCAGTCCCCCCGCAGCCAGCAATTGAGTCACTCTTTGCCCAACTTGCCCGGTGTGGCTGTTGCTGGCATCAATTGCCAAGTTTGCCTCTCTCTGCCTCTCCCCTGCAGCTTTGTCAAAAGGGGCAGACTGCAGTGGGGGTTGCAGGTGGTGGAGCGGGCACTCTAACTCTGAGATAATTTGTGAGCCCCCACCCCCCCTGAGATTTTGACCGCCTATGGGCCTCCATAGGATTTAATCCGGCACTGCTGTGCCCTCTGCCCTGGATGGGATTTGAGGAGGCTGCTTCTCCTCCCCAAACTCACAAGAAGTTGCCTTCCACTGAGTCAGACCTTCTGCCTGTCAAACCCAGGACTGTCTACTCAGACGGGCAGCAGCTCTCCAGGGTTTCAGCTGGAGGTCTTATCTGCTCCTTAACTGGAGATGCTGGAGATTGGACCTGGGACTTTCTGCATCAAGCAGAGGATCTGCCACTGAGCCATGCAACTAAGTTATAATAATAATAGAACCATAGAGTTGGGAGGGAACTCCAGGGTCATCTAGTCTAACCTCGTGGAAAATGCATGAAATTCACAAATACCCCTCTTTCACACACAGCAAGGGTTGATGGTCAGAAGATGGCAAAAAGCCCACTTCACTCCCAGTGATACCTGCTCCACACGCTGAACATGGTAACTCCCCCCCCCCAAACAAAACAAAACCCTCCGGGATCCCTGGCAAAAATTGCTGCCTGACCCCAAAGGGGCAATTGGCATTTCCCTGGGTGTGCAAGAAAGAGCCATGAGAACTAAGCACTGCTGCAACCCTTCCTGCCCTTCTCCTCATAATCTGCCTAAGTTCAGAGAATCACACTGTTGTCAGATGGCCATCTAGCCTCTGTTCAAAAACCCACCACCTCCTGAGGAAGCCTGTTCCCTGCTCTGTCAGGAAGTTCTTACTAATGTTTAACTGGAAACTCTTGATCTCATTTCAACACATTGGTTCTGACGCAACAGAAAAGAATTCTGCACCATCTATATCATATCACCTCTCAGCCGCCTCCTCTCCAGGCTAAACATGCCCAGCTCCTTCAACCTTTCCTCAGAGGACTTGGTCTCCAGACCCCTCATCATTTTCGTTGCCCTTCTGTGGACACCTTTTAGCTTGTTTATATCCTTTAAATGGCAGTACCCCTAACTGAACACAATACTCTAGATGTACTCTAAATATAAAACTGAACACAATAAAGTATCTGGGTGAGGTCTAATGTACCACCTCCCTAGGTAGCTGATTCCACTGTTGAACAACTCTTATTGTAAAAAAGTTATCCTTAATATCCAGTTTTCCTTAATATTGCATTGGCTTTTTAGCTACCGCATCACACTGCTAACTCATGTTCAGTTAAGACTCCTAGATCCTTTTTGCACACACTACTGCCAAGACAGGTCTCCCCCATCCTATAATGATACATTTGATTTTTCCTACATAAATGCAGAACTTTACATTCATTCCCGTTAAAATTCATTTTATTTGTTTTTTTTAGCTCAGTTTTCCAGCCTATCAAGCTCATCCTGTATCCTGACTGTCTTCAACTATATTTGCTACATAGATCCAAGCAGGCAGCCGTGTTGGTCTGAAGCAGTTGAACAAAGCAGGAGTCAAGTTGCACCTTTAAGACCAACCCATTTTTATTTAGAACGTCAGCTTTCGTTGGCTCTTAAGCACACTTCATCATACGAGGAATCCAGCACAGTGAGCAAAGCCATACATCGCTGAGCAGAGCCATACATAGCTTAAATCTTAAATCTGTACCATGTTGCATTCTGGGCCACTGCCTACTACCTATGTATGGCTCTGCTCAGCGATGTATGGCTTTGCTCACTGTACTGGATTCCTCATCTGATGAAGCGTGCTTAAGAGCACACGAAAGCTCTTGGGAGGCTCAGTGGTAGAGCATCTGCTTGGGAAGCAGAAGGTCCCAGGTTCAATCCCCAGCATCTCCAAAAAAGGGTCCAGGCAAAGAGGTGTGAAAAACCTCAGCTTGAGACCCTGGAGAGCCGCTGCCAGTCTGAGAAGACAATACTTACTTTGATGGACCCAGGGTCTGGTTCAGTACAAGGCAGCTTCATATGTTCAAAGCTTACGTTCTAAATAAAAATGGGCTGGTCTTAAAGATGCAACTGGACTTCTATATTTGCTACGTGTAAGACGCACAGATTTGAATATTGCATGCCTTTATCATTTTTTTTCTACTCTTTCAGGATCTGCCCTCAAATCTCCAGAAATCCCAACAGTGGACAACGACCCGAACACACCCACGGACCTCCCCACTCCGCTCGCCCCGCATCTGCCGCAGAAGAACACAGAGGTCAAAACCCAGGCATCGATCGCGCCTTCGGAGATCGGCTGCTTCCGCCTGACCAGCTCCTCCCGCCCTCCCCGCGGGAGGAAGTCCTTGCAAATCCATGCGCTCCGCGGATGGATTAGCCGGGTCTGGAAACATGGCCTCCTCAGAGCAGGCCGAGCAACCTGGGCAGGTGAGCGGGGGCTGGAGGGGGGGGGGAGGGCAAAAAGGGGGGGGGCAGCTGGAGCTTCTCCCCCCACACCATTTCCAAGGGCGGGGTGTGTGCGCCCAGTGGGCTCTTGGGTCCTCTGGGGAGGAGGTGGAGGGGTGCCCTTGCTGGGGGGGTGGGGGTGGGATGGGGCCCCTGCTTTTTCTTCGACCCCCTCCCCATTTCAAAAGTAGGGGGTGGGGCTAGTAGGATATTGTGAATTGTGTGCAGAGGAGGAAGAGGGTCTCTAATGGGGGGCAGGGAAGGGAGGTGGGGGGCAAGGCTCCCTCTAAGCTGCCAGAGTCTTGTGAGCAAAAATTCTACTTTGTGAGCTACTGGCATGAAAGTCCTGAGCTGCTGCATCAATGAGTGGGCTCTGGGGTCGTTGTGTGAGCCGGAGGCTAAAGGACGGTGAGCTGGCTCCCACTAACTCAGCTTAGAGGGAACACTGATTTGCAATTGATGGTGATGATGACATTGGATTTATTCCCCCCCCCCCCTATACTCTGAATCTCAGAGCAGTCACAATCATAGAGTTGGAAGGGACCTCCAGGGTCGTCTAGTCCAACCCCCTGCACAAGGCAGGAAACTCACAAATGCCCCCCCCCCCTAAATTCACAGGATCTTCATTGTTGTCAGATGGCCATCTAGCCTCTGTTTAAAAACCTCCAAGGAAGGTTTTTAAACCTTCCCATTTTAGAGGGAATCAACATTTCCTCTAAGATGCAGAATCTTGTGAGCGGAAATTCTACTTTGTGAGTTACTGACGTTAAAGTGGTGAGCTACTGCATCCATTATTGTGCTCTGGGGTCATCCTTCCTGAGCTAAAACTGTGAGCTGTCTCACACTAACTCAGCTTAGAGGGAACCCTGGTGGGGGGGCCTCGTTTGCTGTCTCTGGGCTCCCCTTCAGAAGAAGAAATGGGGGAGAAATAACTCCTGGGTTTTATCTCCTGGGGAGAAAGGAGGAAGAGGCGAGAGGGGCCTTTGGCAAGAGGGGCCAGCTGGCTTGTTCTAATATGCCCCCCCCCCTTTCAAAAGGGTGTCCTGCTGTCTCTCGCTTTCTGCTTGAGCTCTCTCCTCCCCCATTTCACATAAGGTGGGGGAGAAATCTTGGATAGGACTTGTGTGATCTGGGAAGAGAGTGACCCATGGAGGGTGGGTGGGGGGAAGCCCACCCCATCCCTTGAGCTGGTCCCATTTCAAAAAGGGCGGGCTCCTGTGGGGTGGAATCTAATCTGAGATTATGGTCTGCAGGGAAGAAGATTGCTCTTTGCCCTCCAGTTTATGGAACAAGGGTGGTTAGTCACTCCTCCTTCTGCTTCACTTTCTTATACACACACTCGAATCCAAAAGGAGTGTGTGTTGGCAGGGGGGAATCTCATTTTATAAAGGTGTAGTTAGGTGAGAATTTCTTCCCAGACTCTCGTTCTCTGCAGGATCAGGAAATGGCTGGCCTATATGCAATAACAGGGAAGCTGTTTTATACTGGCTGCTAGTGCTCTTCTTTTATAATGGGGAGGGGTATATGAATATATGAAGCTGCCTTCTACTGAATCAGACCCTTCTTGGTCCATCAAAGTCAGTATTGTCTACTCAGACTGGCAGTGGCTGTACAGGGTCTCAAGCTGAGGCTTTTCACGCCTACTTGCCTGGACCCTATTTAGTTGGAGATGCCGGCGATTGAACCTGGGACCTTCTGCTTACCAAGCAGATGCTCTACCCCTGAGCCACCGTCCCTCCCCAAGGGGTGGCTTGTGGAGTGTTGCTCAACCTTCTGGGTTCCCTCCCCTCATATTTCAGGGTGTGCATGAGAATTTAATTATTTATTGGCATTGTTTATAGCCCATCTTTCTCACCGGGGGGGGGGGGGGGCTCAGGGCAGATCGCACATAGTGGAATAGGATTTGAGAAGTCTGGAACCACCTTCCAAAAACAAACATTATAAGTATTCATATTATAAGTATTATATGTATGTATTAATAGTATAAGTATTAATATGACACAGGAATAGGATCCTACTTCCAATAAGTTCTACGCATAAGAACATAAGAACACGAGAGAAGCCATGTTGGATCAGGCCAATGGCCCATCCAGTCCAACACTCTGTGTCACACAGTGGCCAATATATGTGTGTGTGTATATATATATGCACACACATATACATACATTCATATACACACATACACAAACACACACACACACATATATATATATATACACTGTGGCTAATAGCCACTGATGGACCTCTGCTCCATATTTTTATCCAATCCCCTCTTAAAGCTGGCTATGCTTGCAGCCGCCACCACTTCCTGTGGCAGTGAATTCCACGTGTCAATCGCCCTTTGGGTGAAGAAGGACTTCCTTTTATCCGTTTTAACCTGACTGCTCAGCAATTTCATCGAATGCCCGCGAGTTCTTGTATTGTAAGAAAGGGAGAAAAGGACTTCTTTCGCTACTTTCTTCATCCCATGCATAATCTTGTCAACCTCTAGCACGTCACCCCGCAGTCGACGTTTCGGGGCAGCACCTAATCATTTTACCAAATTATTTTGGGAACCATTCCAACTCTGTTGTTTCCTGCACAGGAAATTCATCTTGAATTATTCAGTTTTGCATCATCTGCAGAAGGCCAGGAAGGTGAGAGCTTTCCTATGCCCTGTACGGGGAGGAGCTGCAGGCCTTTTGCATTGTGATAGGTGGAGAAGGGAGGTTATCTGGGTCAGCTGCCCTCGTTTCCCATCAACTAGGACTTTCTTATGGAAAAAAGAGCTAAAAGTCTGGATGGACCCCTTCCATCTTGGGAAGAGATGGAACTTGCTTAACATAAGAGCCACATAAAATAAATGCCAGATGTTTGAAAGTTGCAAGACATGGGCATCAGAGCTGGAAGGAAGACAAAGATGGGGAGGGAGAGGTGGAAAGAAAGTAAATGCATTCTCCAAGCTGTCAGATGACTTGGCTTGGAGAAGTGATTTAAGGAGACAATTGCCTTCATCAAGCTGGCCGATGGGGCACTGCGGGCTTCAAGAGCTGCACGGTATGTGTGAAAGAGCCACATGTGGCTTCCGAACCACAATTTGGCCACCCATGGGAAGATGGAATCCAGTTGGAAGGTACTCTCAGGGTCATTTAGTCCAACCCCCTGCACAATGCAGGAAATTCACAAACATCTCCCCCTAAATTCACAGGATCTGCATTGCTGTCAGATGGCCCTCTAGCCTCTGCTTAAAAACCTCCAAGGAAGGAGAGCCCACCACCTCCCGAGGAAGCCTGTTCCACTGAGGAGCCGCTCTCACAGTCAGGGAGTTCTTCCTAATGTTGAGCCAGAAACTCTTCTGATGTAGCACCTTTCAGGCCAATAAGATTTCTGAGGGTATAAACTTTTGAGAGCCAAAGCTTCCTTTGTCAAATCCGGAGATCTTGTTGGTCTCTAGGTACTACTAGACTTAGGCTTCGGCAGGGAGGCCGGGATACAAATAAAATAAAAATCCTGGAGAGCTGCTACCAGTCAGTGAAGAGGCTGGAACAGACCATGGAAATGCCATCTGCTGCTCCTGAAAACCCTCTTTCTGATGCCCGTCTTCTTTCTCAGGATGTTGATGATGATATTGGATTCATATCCCTCCCTCTACTCCGAAGAGTCTCAGAGCGGCTCACAATCTCCTTTCCCTTCCTCCCCCACAACAGACACCCTGTGAGGTGGGTGAGGCTGGAGAGGGCTCTCACAGCAGCTGCCCTTTCAAGGACAACCTCTGCCAGAGCTATGGCTGACCCAAGGCCATTTAGCAGGTGCAAGTGGAGGAGTGAGGGAATCAAATTGGTTCTCCCAGATAAGAGTCCACGCACTTAACCACTACACCAAACTGGCTCTTGGGTATGAATGAAACTCGCTTGTTCCCTGTTTCTAGTCATCGGGGAAGGGGATTCTCATGGCATAACTCTGCAAAGAAATATTTGCTGTTATGCCACGTCCATTATGGGGAGACCTTTAGTAGAATTTCCTCCTGTTGGTAGCAAGGTCTTCTCCTCTCCCCACTCTCCTTTTCCAAAATTCCATGCAGTTGAGAACTCCGTACTGGTAATCTTGGAAAGGAAATGGGAGATTGCAGGACATGGGGGGCGGGGGGTCTTGTCAACTAAAAAGGCTTTTTCCACTCACTGGAATCAAAATGGAGTGGGCCAAGTGGTCGTAGGCCAGATTCAGTCTTCAGGCTCCCCAGCTTCTTTAACTCACATGTCTGTGATGCTGTGAAAATTGGGACATGTTCCAGGAAGGATGATTTGCTGTGCTTGGAAAATGCCATTGCTGATGACTCTGGGTGTTGTGACTGGTGTTTATGGCCTGGCTTATGCATGGAGGAAAATGAGATGGTAGAACATTGCAATGTGAGAATGAACTGCGCAGCTGCAGCCCACAAGTGAGGGATTTCCACTTGACTGAACCGAGATTCTACTTGCAAGGGACTTTTTGCTATAGGGGAATGTCCCAAAATACAATCTTCGCTTTCTGTTCTGATGTGGGTGCAGCCCATTCTCCTTTGTCATTCTCACCTCGTTTTCTTGCATCTGCAAACCAGGCCTAATACATGTGGCAAAAGTACAGTGCAGCGACTGTATGTTGTCCCACACGTTGCTGTTGTTTAGATCAGGGGTGGCCAAACTTGCTTAATGTAAGAGCCACAGGGAATAAACGTCAAATGATTGAGATCTGCAAGACAGGAATATCAGATGTTTGAAAGCCACAAGGAAGGAAGGAAGGAAGATGGGGAGGGAGAGGTGGAAAGAAAGCAACTTTAACTTTAAATGTGTTCTCCAAGCCACTGGTTGGCTTGGGGAAGTGATTTTAAAAAGAGAAATGCCTTCTCCAAGTTGGCTGATGGGGCAGTGGGGGCTTCAAGAGCCACACGATTTGTGTGAAACCCTGGAGGTCCTTTCTAACTCTGTGATTCTATGTGGTGTGCTCCCCCTCACTGTCAGCCTTTAAGCAGGTGTCAGGGATGCTCTAGGCTGATCCTGCGTTGAGCAAGGGGTTGGACTATGTGGCCTTTATGGCCCCTTCCAACTCTGTGATTCTTGGCCCAGGAACCTTCAGTAGGTCCTCCTTCTGTGAGTGCAATGCTCTTGAGAGAGTATACCATGAGAGGCGGTCCCGAAGGTATTCCGGTCCCAGGCCATGTAGGGCTTTAAAAATTAAAAACGTCACATTGAACTTGATCTGGAGCCAGTGCAGTTGGCAGAACTCCAGTTGAATGTGGGCTCTAACCGGAGTTCTAGTGAGAGTTTGTGCTGCCGCGTTCTGGATCAGTTGAAGTTTCCGGGTCAGTCTCAAGGGTAGCCCTACACAGAACAAGTTACAGTAGTTCAGTCTGAAAGTGGCCATTATGGAAAAATCCCATGGGGAGACTTGTCTGGGCAGTAGTATGTGCGAAAAGGATCTAGGGGTCTTAGTGGACCATATGCTGAACATGAGTCAACAGTGTGATGCGGTGGCTAGAAAGGCAAATGCAATTTGGGGCTGTATCAACAGAAGTATAGTGTCCAGATCACGTGAAGTGGTGGTATCACTTGGCTCTGCTCTGTTAAGACCTCACCTGGAGTATTGTGTTCCATTTTGGGCACCACATTTTAAGAAGGATATAAAGTGTGCAGATACATAAGGTGTGCTTTTTTTTGTAGCAGGAACTCCTTTGCATATTAGGCCACACACCCCTGATGTAGCCAGTCCTCCTGGAGCTTACAGTAGGCCCTGTAAGAAGAGCCCTGTAAACTCTTGGAAGATTGGCTACATAAGAGGGGTGTGACCTAATATGCTAACGAGTTCATGCTACAAAAAAAAGCCCTGCAGACAGGTGTGGCAACAAAATGGCCTTTGGCAACATGTAAATAATGGATTTTGAGCAGGCTTTGGAGGATGGTGGAAGGCAGGAGGGCCTGGCGTGACTTGGCCCACAGACTCGATTTTGCGACTGAACGACAACAAAAATAATGGGTCCTAAATTAAATGTGCGTAACTGTATTTATTATGCCATGACTTGGCCTCCCTGTATTCCTGTTCTCTTATTTGCGACCATGAGCTCCAGAAGCTTGGCTTGTTTGTTTTTAATTGGCATTCAAACGTGCCGTGAGGCTCAGAAGGCAGGCGGGTTCTGTGCTGTCAAGGGATGGCCCCTGCTCTTGATTGCTAAGATGCACTTCTTTTTGAAAGACTCCATCCCTCAAAGACTCGGTCTCCTCTGTAGATCTCCTCCTCGGTCTCCTCCTCCACCCCTCTCCCTCTCCTTGAGTCCTTCGTCTTAACTTAACCTGACCTGATTGATGTGGTTCAATATCCTACATAATAGCCAAATGAAGTTCTAATTGGGTAAATCATCCAGGCTGGGTCCTGGGAGAGCCGGAAGCTTTTTATATCTGTATGTTTATGTAAAATTCAATAAAGGCTTTTGCAAAAGAAAAGAGGAGGAAATTCTGGTTTCTGAAAGGGAAGAAAAAGAAGACAACAGGAAGTCGGGGCTGTGCTTGAATATTAGATTTCCTGTGTGGAATCAAAAGGGGGAAAAAACCTGCACGGGGGAAGAAAAGCAGGGAACAGCGTTATATGGAGGGAGCTCTATGGGGTGAACCCACATTGTAAGGAACTGCGCATGCAGCTTGCTGTGGTTAGTTTGCATGGAAAACATCATGCAGTTAGTTATCATAGCCTTGGCTTACCTGCACTGGCTCTCAGTTTGTTTCTTCACCCAATTCAATGTTCTGCTTTTGACCTTCAAAGCTCTATATGGTTTGGGATGAAGGATGCCAGCTGTAGGTTGGGAAATACTTGGAGATTTTGGGGGTGAAGCCTGGAGAGAGTGGAGATTGGGAAGGTGGGGTACAGTGCCAGAGTCCACACTCTAAAGTAGCCATTTTCTGCCAGGGAACAATTCCCAGGCTCCCACCTGGAGGTTGGCATCCATGTTTGGGACCAGCATACCTGAAGGACTGCCTACTCCCTGCAGTCACTGTTGGAAAGCCTGCTTTGGGTGCCCCAGCCTTCTGAGTTTAGATGGCAACCTGGGGCAGGGCCTTCTTAGTTCTGGCACCAAATTCTGGAACTCTCCCCAAGGAGATTTGTCTGTCCCCCTTCTGCTGCTGTCTTCCAGCAGCTGGCAACAGAACAGCCCTTTGTTATTTTGTAAGGCATTCCCTCAGGGGTTCCTTCCCTTCTGATCAGTGTTTTAGTTGCTGATTTTATGCCTTTGTACGTATTTTAGCTCTGTTTTTGATTGTTCTAATAATGTGTGTGTGTTTTGGGAGGGGTTGATTTTAATGGTTTTAAATCGTGGTTTTCATCATGTGCATTTTAATTTTGTTAGCTGCCTTGGTGACCCTTGTGAGGGCAGAAAGGTGGGATGTAAATTTTGTCAAATAAATAAAATGAGCGGCATCCTTTCCATGTAGGAAATACGGTACCTACTGCGCTCAGGTAGCTCCTTCTTCTCTTCCTCGGTCCTCTTAGAGCAGAGATGACCCAACTTGCTTAATGTAAGAGCCACATAGAATAAATGTCAGATGTTTGAGGGCCGCAAGATGTGAGTGTCAGATGCTGGAAGGAGGGAAGGAAGGAAAATAGATGGGGGAGAGAGAGGTGGAAAGAAAGCAACTTTAAATGCATTCTTCATGTCATTGGCTGGCCTGGCTTGGACAAGTGGTTTAAAGAGACAGATGCCTTCTCCAAACTGGCCAATGGGATGGTGGGGGCTTTGAGAGCCGCACAGTATGTGTGAAAGAGCCATACGTGGCTCCTGAGCCACAGTTTGACCACCCCTGTCTTAGAGCTACTTCGGAGACACTGCTCCAGGAGAAGAGGCCTATAAATCTCCCTAGCTTGCTAGTATGTCTGATGGCTCTGGCCCTCCCTTCCTCAGGGTTTAAAATGTAATAGATCGTTCTTGGAGAGTAGGAGGGTTGAAAATCACTGTCTCATCCCAAAGACTCAGACAGAGCACCAGTATGCCATTAAAACTTACTGCCAGGGAGCCAGTGACGGTGCAAATCACATATAAATCACCTCTTCATAGAAGAGTCTTGGAGGTGATTCACACAATCACCTCAGCATAGGCCGGTTTCTAGGAAATAGTACAAATTGCCAGACATGTGGTTTCTGAAAGGGAAGAGTGACCAGCTAGTGTCGGGAAGGACGAGCACCAGGAACGTCGGTGGGGATCCAGACAGATCCAGTCTTGCGGGGGCCCAGTTTGGTGTAGTGGTTAAGTGCACAGACTCTTATCTGGGAGAACAGGGTTTGATCCCCGACTCCTCCACTTGCAGCTGCTGGAATGGCCTTGGGGCAGCCATAGTGGTTAAGTGCACAGACTCTTATCTGGAAGAACTGGGCTTGGTTCTCCACTCCTCCACTTGCAGCTGCTGGAATGGCCTTGGGGCAGCCATAGTGGTTAAGTGCACGGACTCTTATCTGGGAGAATCGGGTTTGATTCCCCACTCCTCCACTTGCAGCTGCTGGAATGGCCTTGGGGCAGCCATAGTGGTTAAGTGCACGGACTCTTATCTGGGAGAACTGGGCTTGATTCCCCACTCCTCCACTTGCAGCTGCTGGAATGGCCTTGGGGCAGCCATAGTGGTTAAGTGCACGGACTCTTATCTGGGAGAATCGGGTTTGATTCCCCACTCCTCCACTTGCAGCTGCTGGAATGGCCTTGGGTCAGCCATAGCTCTCACAGAGCTGTCCTTGAAAGGGCAGCTGCTCTGTAAGAATTCTCTCAGGGTGTCTGTTGTGGAGGAGGAAGATAGAGATTGTGAACTGCTCTGAGATTTGGAGGGTGGGATATAAATCCAATGTCATTATTATTACTATATTGTAATATATAATGAAATAATTATACAACTCAAGGCCCGGTTGCTAACAGGCCAAGGACCGGTACCAGTCCACGACCCAGGGGTTGGGGACCTCTGATATAGAGGATAAGTGTGGAATTGTTTTCTGTGGCCCCAGAAGGCAGGACCAGAACCAAAGGGGTTGAAATGAAATCAAAAGAGTTTCTGGCTCAACATTAGGAAGGACTTCCTGACCATTAGAGCGGTTCCTCAGGAGGTGGTGGGCTCGGCTTCCTTGGAAGGAGACAGCAATGAGGAACTGACAGCAGTGAGGATTCTGTGAATTTAGGAGGAGGTATTTGTGAGTTTCCTGCATTGTGCAGGGGGCTGGACTAGATGACCCTGGAGACCCCTTCCAACTTTATGATTCTATAGCTGGTGCTGGCGCCTAGGAATTTTCAACAAGGTAGACTCTTTTCCCTGTCCTTGTTGCTGCTACCAGCATTTTACTTGTGTGTGTTTGCATGTGAAATCCCTTTAACCACAAGATGGGAGAGGAAACCAGATAAAATCTAATTCAACCAGGCAATTTGAAGCTGAGCAGCCAGCTCCAGATCTGCTTATTGGCAGTCTGCACTCAATTGAATTCTCTGCTTCCACCGGCAAACGGCTTTGCTGTTTTTCATGGAAACTGCAATAGGTTGGGAAGGAGGAGGAAGCCGGAGTCCAAACTGCATTATCTCTACTGATGTGATTATGTTTCCTATTCCTTTTTTTGTTGCTGTTAATAAAGAGGGTATAAACACAACAGAACAAAAATATTAGGGTGTAGTTGACTGAAGACGAATGAACAAAACAGGAAGTGCTTGGTTGTAAAGCACTTGTTTTGTAGGTGGGACGCTCCGGGCCCCAATCCTCTGTCATTTCCAGGTAAAGGATATGAGGTGGGAGAAGCCGGGAAAGACCCCATCAAAGTAGACAGTATTTAGCCAGAGGGGTCGGGGGTCTGACTCTGTATAAGGGAGCTCCTTCCTTCCTTCCTAAAATCAAAGAGAACAGCACAGACTCTTATCTGGGAGAACCGGGTTTGATTCCCCACTCCTCCACTTGCAGCTGCTGGAATGGCCTTGGGTCAGCCATAGCCCTCTTATCTGGGAGAACCGGGTTTGATTCCCCCACTCCTCCACTTGCAGCTGCTAGAATGGCCTTGGGTCAGCCATAGCTCTCTTATCTGGGAGAACCGGGTTTGATTCCCCCACTCCTCCACTTGCAGCTGCTAGAAAGGCCTTGGGTCAGCCATAGCTCTCTTATCTGGGAGAACCGGGTTTGATTCCCCCACTCCTCCACTTGCAGCTGCTAGAATGGCCTTGGGTCAGCCATAGCTCTCTTATCTGGGAGAACCGGGTTTGATTCCCCACTCCTCCACTTGCAGCTGCTGGAATGGCCTTGGGTCAGCCATAGTGGTGAAGTGAGTGGACTCCTATCTGGGAGAACCGAGTTTGATTCCCCCACTCCTCCACTTGCAGCTGCTAGAAAGGCCTTGGGTCAGCCATAGCTCTCTTATCTGGGAGAACCGGGTTTGATTCCCCACTCCTCCACTTGCAGCTGCTGGAATGGCCTTGGGTCAGCCATAGTGGTGAAGTGAGTGGACTCCTATCTGGGAGAACCGGGTTTGATTCCCCACTCCTCCACTTGCAGCTGCTGGAATGGCCTTGGGTCAGCCATAGCTCTCTTATCTGGGAGAACCGGGTTTGATTCCCCCACTCCTCCACTTGCAGCTGCTAGAATGGCCTTGGGTCAGCCATAGCTCTCTTATCTGGGAGAACCGGGTTTGATTCCCCCACTCCTCCACTTGCAGCTGCTAGAAAGGCCTTGGGTCAGCCATAGCTCCCTTATCTGGGAGAACCGGGTTTGATTCCCCACTCCTCCACTTGCAGCTGCTGGAATGGCCTTGGGTCAGCCATAGTGGTGAAGTGAGTGGACTCTTATCTGGGAGAACCGGGTTTGATTCCCCACTCCTCCACTTGCAGCTGCTGGAATGGCCTTGGGTCAGCCATAGTGGTGAAGTGAGTGGACTCCTATCTGGGAGAACCGAGTTTGATTCCCCCACTCCTCCACTTGCAGCTGCTAGAAAGGCCTTGGGTCAGCCATAGCTCTCTTATCTGGGAGAACCGGGTTTGATTCCCCACTCCTCCACTTGCAGCTGCTGGAATGGCCTTGGGTCAGCCATAGCTCTCTCACAGAGTTGTCCTTGAAAGGGCAGCTACTGCAACAGCTCTCTCAGCCCCACCCACCTCACAGGGTGTCTATTTTTTTGGGGGGGGGAGGTAAAGGAGATTGTGAAAGCTCTGAGACCCAGATTCAGAGTATCGGGCGGGATATAAATCCAATATCATCTCCTCCTCCTCCTCCTCCCTTTTCTAAGGCTCAGTGCAGGATACAACAATTTAAAACAGTTAAAACGAATTTAAAATACACATAAGACTATTTCAGAACATGGCATAAACAACATGCTCCCAGTTTAAGTCTCTGCCACAGTAGCTAATCCAATCCCCAGACGGGGGAAGCAGGAGTGGGGGGGGGGACCCCAAATGAAGACAGCCATTGCCCCTTCAACTAAAGGCCTGGCGGAAGAGCTCTGTTTTGCAGGCCCTGCGGAAGTGTAATAGATCACACAGGGCCTGATCTCCAAGGGGAGCTCGTTCCACCAGGCAGGAGCTAGCGCTGAAAACACCCTGGCCTTAGTTGAGGCAAGCCGGGCATCTCTGGGGCCAAGGACCACCAGGAGATGTTTAATTGCAGATCGTAGGGACCGACAGCGCTCATATGGGTAGGGGCGGTCCCGAATGCGTGCTGGGCCCTGGCCGTATAGGGCTCTCCTAGTGCATCTGGGTGTTGGGAAGCACCATGGAGTTGCAATTGACTTACAGAGACTGTGCTGAGAATACCGGCTTGGGCTGGCGAGATGTGGATTTGAATCCCCACCTCAGTAATGTTGCTCATTTGATAATGTTGGGCATGGGCATGGCCCACAAGTGGACGCTTCCTTTGCACAGAGTCCCTGAGTTCAGTCTCTAACATTGCTAGTTAGAAGGTAGGGAGAGATCTTTCTATGCCCGGGGTTGTGGGGAAATGTTGGCTGCCAGAAGAGATGATTCTGGTCTAGAAGATGTATCAGTGTGAAGGGAAACATTCATCAGATCTGGACCCTTCTTCTCTCTCCCTTACCTTTGTTGGGGCGGGTAGACTGGTGGGTCCTCTCCCAGCTCACCACTCTGAACTCCATGCAAGAAGTGGGCATAAAGAATCTGTTCAGGCTCCTTAGGGTTGCTGCATGGAGGAAAGCAGAGGTCCATCAGTGGCTATTAACCACAGTGTGTGTGTGTGTGTATTGGCCACTGTGTGACACAGAGTGTTGGACTGGATGGGCCATTGGCCTGATCCAACATGGCTTCTCTTATGTTCTTCTGTGACACAGAGTGTTGGACTGGATGGGCCATTGGCCTGATCCAACATGGCTTCTCTTATGTTCTTCTGTGACACAGAGTGTTGGACTGGATGGGCCATTGGCCTGATCCAACATGGCTTCTCTTATGTTCTTATGTGACACAGAGTGTTGGACTGGAGGGGCCACTGGCCTGATCCAACATGGCTTCTCTTATGTTCTTCTGTGACACAGAGTGTTGGACTGGATGGGCCATTGGCCTGATCCAACATGGCTTCTCTTATGTTCTTATGTGACCCAGAGTGTTGGACTGGATGGGCCATTGGCCTGATCCAAAATGGCTTCTCTTATGTTCTTATGTGACACAGAGTGTTGGACTGGATGGGCCACTGGCCTGATCCAACATGGCTTCTCTTATGTTCTTCTGTGACACAGAGTGTTGGACTGGATGGGCCATTGGCCTGATTCAACATGGCTTCTCTTATGTTCTTATTTGACACAGAGTGTTGGACTGGATGGGCCACTGGCCTGATCCAACATGGCTTCGCTTATGTCCTTATGTGACACAGAGAGTTGGACTGGATGGGCCATTGGCCTGATCCAACATGGCGTTTCTTATGTGACACAGAGTGTTGGACTGGAGTGGCCATTGGCCTGATCCAACATGGCTTCTCTTATGTTCTTCTGTGACACAGAGTGTTGGACTGGATGGGCCATTGGCCTGATCCAACATGGCTTCTCTTATGTTCTTATGTGACCCAGAGTGTTGGACTGGATGGGCCATTGGCCTGATCCAAAATGGCTTCTCTTATGTTCTTATGTGACACAGAGTGTTGGACTGGATGGGCCATTGGCCTGATCCAGAATGGCTTCTCTTATGTTCTTCTCCTCTCTTATGATTAAAGTGTTCCAACCCTTTAATCATCCTGGTTGCCCTTTTCTGCACTTTTTCCAATGCTATAATATATGTCATGCAGAGGTTCCCAAGTTCAATCCCCGGCATCTCCAGTTAAAGGGCCCAGGTGGAAGGTAATGTGGAAGGCCTCAGCCTGAGACCCTCGAGAACTGCTGTCTGTCTGAGTAGACAATATTGGCTTCCGTGGACCTATGGTCTTATTCAAGTAGTGGGCGGCTTTGTGTGTGTTCATGTATATCTTTTAGCAGTCCTCCAGGGCAGTGGCTCATCAGGAAATTTTCCAGGGTCTGTTTTACATTTGGAAGGGATGTGGCTCTGTTTGGCATGCAGAAGGCCCCAGGTTCAGTATCCAGGACATCTGGCTAAAAGGACCATGCAGTAGGTGAGACAAAAGATCTTTCTCTGCCTGGGACCTTGGAGAGGTACTTCCAGTTCGAGTGGACGGTACTGACTTTGATGGACCATTGATCTGACTCAGTTTCTGTCAGTTTCAGGTGTCCAAACTGAGCTTGAAAAGAGCACCCTGAAGCAATCTCAAGAGAAGTTAAGCAGGTCGGCCCCGGCTAGTATTTGGATGGGCGACTTCCGAGGCATACCAGGGGCGTGACACAGAGCCAGGCAATGGCAAACCCCCTCTGAAATGTCTCTTGCCTTAACAACAAGCCTAACTCGCCACCTAGTGGTGTATAATGCTAAAGGAGCTAGAACGTTTGGTTGCCAGATAATCTTAGGATCTCCCGGCTATACTGCACACACTGCATACGATAATTAATTCATATGAGAAACTGTGTTGGATCAGGCCAATGGCCCATCTAGTCCTACACTCTGTGTCACACAGCGGCCAAAATGCAGGCGCTATCAGAAGGTCCACCAGTGGGGCCAGAATTCCAGAAGCTGCCCTACTGTTGCCCCTCCAGCATCAAGAATACAAAGCATCACTGTCCCAGACAGAGTTTTCCATCTATATCTTGAGGCTAATAGCCACCGACAGACCTCTGCTCCATATGTTTATCTAGTCCCCTCTTGGAGCTGTTCATGCTTGTAGCTGCCACCACTTCCTGTGGCAGTGAATTCCATGTGCTAATCACTCTTTGGGTGAAAATGTACTTCCTTTTTTCTGTTCTAAGCCTCCTTCTCAATAATCACATTGGGTGCCCATGAATTCTATTGAAAGGCAGGCCTGCCTATGGAGCATTTCTGCGGTTCCTTGGGAAAACCTTTAATGCTCCAACATCTTACTTTTCCACAGAGCATCTGAAAGATGTGGGAGGAGGCAGCAGTTTGCACCGTGGATTGCAGAACCCCACCAAGGGTGTCTCTCTACTCTCCCCCCCCCCCATTTAATTTAGTGCCTGCTGGGATGAAACCACCTATTTTTCTATCCAGCTTCATCTGCCTTCTTAGAAGGCTCTGCTGTCGCTGGGATTAAATAACAATGTTTTAAATTTTCCGAGCCACTTCTTTTGGGACACAAATGATCCCTAATTAGTGCTCTTAATTGCATACCGGAACTAAAGGTCTTTGTCTTTTCTTTTTTTTAAGTCCGCATGTGGCATCAGCTTGGGTGAATCAGTAAACGAAATTAAACAATAAACTTGCTGGCTGGGCTGCAGGGTCTCCGAGCCCCACCGGAAGAAAAACACGGCCTGTGGCCATCAGAAGACACATGGTAGATCCAATCAAGGATCCATCAGCATTCTGTGGCCCACAGTGGCTAATTGGATGAACCCAGAAGAAGCCTGCCCCTGCTGCCTCCTCCCAGTTTTGATATTCAGAGCATTACTGCTTCTGAACATGGTTATCCTGGCTAATAGCCGTTAATCCAAGGGTGTGAAACTCATTTGTTATGAGGGCCGGATCTGAGATAAATGAGACCTTGTGTGTCATAGAATGTAATGCTAGGTAGTGGAGGTATGTCTCTTGCCTTAACAACAAGTCTAACTCGCCACCTAGTGGTGTATAATGCTAAAGGAGCTAGAACGTCTGGTTGCCAGATAATCTTAGGATCACCCAGCTATACTACACACACTGTAGGGCACAGACAAAGGGCACAGACAAACACAATTAAAGATTTTTTTTAAAAAAAACCCCTTAAAATATGCCTAAAGTATTCGCACTCTTGCAATCATAGAATCATAGAGCTGAAAGGGACCTCCAGGGACCTCTAGTCCAGCCCCCTGCACAATGCAGGAAACTCACAAATACCTCTCCCTAAATTCACAGGATCTTCATTGCTGTCAGATGACCATCTAGCCTCTGTTTTAAAAACTTCCAAGGAAGGAGAGCCCACCACCTCCTGAGGAAGCCTGTTCCACTGAGGAACAGTTTTAATGGTCAGGAAGTTCTTCCTCATGTTGAGCCGGAAACTCTTTTGATTTCATTTCAACCCATTGGTTCTGGTCCTGCCTTCTGGGGCCACAGAAAACAATTCCACACCTATCCTCTATATTGTGATCAGTATCAAAGCAAGCTCTCCCTCCTCCCCCTTCACTTCCTCCCCAAAAGAGGAGCCTCAGCCAATGAGAAAAATCGAGGCTTTGGTCTGTAGCTCCTGTGCAATTGAGAAATGCTAGCAAAGCAAGCTGTGACACAGAAAAAAGCAAGAGAGAGGGAGAAGGAAGCAGACTTGCTTGCGGGCCTGATAGGAGTCCTCCAGGAGCCTGATCTGGCCCCCAGGCCGCATGTTTGACACCCCTGCCTTAATAGACCTCTCCTCCATGGATTTGTCTAGTTCCCCTTTAAACCTGTCTGTGCTAGGGCCATCACTGCACCCTGTGGCAGTGAGTTGCACAAGTTAAGGTTCTGTGCGAAGTAGTTCAGTTTCAGAGGTAGCTGTGTTGTTCTGCAGTAGAGCAGCTAGATCTGAACCCTGTAGCCCCTTAGAGACCAACGAGAGGCTTTGTTTGTCTGCCGTGAATCTAGTGCCTTGGGTTCCTCCAAATTTAGTTTTATGAACTAAGGAGAACGCTACCTCAGCGTTCTCCGTGTTATGCATAATTTTATAAACCTCTGTCATCTTCCACGCACCTTCCGTGTTGCCTTTGTTGTTTCAGCGGAAGCCCCCATCTCCAAACTCCTTAGTAGATGCCCCAGACTGCATGGTCATTTTGGCTGCCCTTTCTGGCACCTTTACCAGCCCTGCAGCATTCTCTAGCCATGCCACAAAGACGCTGCAATATCAGCTGTTCTGCTTTCAAACTCTTTCCTAATAATCACCAGCATGGAGCTTTAAGAACGTAAGAGAAGCCATGTTGGATCAGGCCAATGGCCCATCCAGTCCAACACTCTGTGTCACACAGTGGCCAAATACACACACACACACACTGTGTGTGTGGCTAATAGCCACTGATGGATCTCTGCTCCATATTTTTATCTAACCCCCTCTTGAAGCTGGCTATGCTTGTAGCCGCCACCACCTCCTGTGGCAGTGAATTCCACACGTTAATCACCCTTTGGGTGAAGAAGGACTTCCTTGTATCCGTTCTAACCCAACTGCTCAGCAATTTCATCGAATGCCCACGAGTTCTTGTATTGTGGGAAAGGGAGAAAAGGACTTCTTTCTCTACCTTCTCCATCCCATGCATAACTTTGTAATCCTTAATGTAGGAGCGGCTTTCCTTTGTCTCTGCTGCCCCACGCTGAGTTAACGGAGCTGCCCACTTCCAACATCCCCTCCTGATCCTGTTGGTGTATAAGTAGTTTGAGAATTGCTTATTCTGATACACGTTTTCTTGATTTGCCCAAGATTAATTTTTTTTACCCTTTTCATTGTGGAAGATTGGCAGCGATTGGCACACTATGCCTGCCCTGTCAGTCGGTGGCGGGGGACAAACCTCTATATCACGACTACTCAGCAAACAACTACCCCAGAAATGTGTTGGGGGGGGGGGTTTGACCTGCTAGGACAGGGGTGGCCAAACGTGCTTAATGTAGGAGCCGCATAGAATAAATATCATATATCTGAGTTTAGTTTTAGTTTAGTTTATTTATGATTTATATTCCTCCCTTCCCACCAAGTGGCTCAGGGTGGCTCACAACATAAAATCCAACATAAAAATATTAAATTTAAGCATTTAACACAGTTAAAACATTTAAAACATTAAAACATTAGGGATAGCCTAAATTTAGAAGAGCTACACTTAGTTTCCTGTGCCGGTTAGTTATAAGCCAGCCGGAAGAGGGTTGTCTTACAGGCCCTGCGGAACTGCGCAAGGTCCCGTAGGGCCCTCATAACGAGAAGGCCCTGTCCCTAGTAGATTTTAGGCGGGCTTCCTTTGGCCCGGGGATAACGAGAAGATTTTTGGGTTCCCGATCTCAGTACTCTCTGGTGAACATGGGGGGAGAGACGGTCCTTCAGGTAGGCAGGTCCTAGGCCATATAGGGCTTTAAAGGTAATAACCAGCACCTTGTACCGGACTCGGTATAGTATTGGCAGCCAGTGCAGAACCCGGAGCCCCGGCCGAATGTGCTCCCATCTTGGGAGCCCCAATAACAGCCGGGCCGCGGTATTCTGCACTAGCTGCAACTTCCGAGTTCGGCACAAGGGCAGCCCCATCTGAGAGCTGCAAGGCATGAACATCAGATGTTTGAGAGCCATAAGACATGAAAGAAGAGAGGGAGGGAGGGAGGAAAGCAAATAGATGGGGAAGGGGAGAGAGAGTTAGAAAGAAAGCAACTTTAACTTTAAATGCATTCCCCAAGTTTCCTGCTGGTTTAGCTTGGAGAAGTGATTTTAAAAAGGCAAATGCCTCCCCCAATCCATCCGATGGGGCAGTTGGGGCTTCAAGAGCCACACAATGTGTGTGAAAGAGCCACACGTGACTCCTGAGCCACAGTTCAGCCACCCTTGTGCTAGGGCAGCATCACAAAAGAAGGAAAGGAAAGGTCCCCTGCGCAAGCACCAGTCGTTTCCGACTCTGGGGTGACGTTGCTTTCGCAATGTTTTCACGGCAGACTTTTTTTACGGGGCTGTTTGCCATGGCCTTCCCCAGTCATCTCCGCTTTCCTCCCAGCAAGCTGGGTACTCCTTTGACCGACCTCGGAAGGATGGAAGGCTGAGTCAACCTCGAGCCGGCTACCTGAAAACCCAGCTTCTGCCAGGGATGGAACTGAGGTCATGAGCAGAGCTTAGGACTGCAGTGCTGCAGCTTTAACGCTCTGCGCCACGGGGCTCTTCACAAAAGAAACAGAGCACTTAATTGGGGATCCTGTCCATGGTACATCCCGGGGAAACCAGCGCATGCGAAAGCTCCCTCCAAACCAGCCTGGCACAGAGTCAAGTTTTTAGAGGGTTTCAGCTTCTGCTTGTTTTACGGCAGAGGTTCCGCTCCCATCCTTGGCGGAGAGAGGAGTCGGAAGCTTCAGGTGCCTTTTTTTGTCAGGTTCAGGTCTGTTCAGAATGCTGTTTTTGCACTAACTTCACACACGCTGATTTATCCTCTGCCATCGTTTATTAGCACAGCCTCTTAGCGGGGGCATAAATTACCTGCGTGTCAAAATGTGTTTTTACTGGTATTGCTTGTTTTAGCAAAATTTACAGCAGGTTAGGTAGGGTGTGCGCGGGCACAGCTTCTCAAGGTTGATTGTGCTTTCAGTCCTCCCCTCCGCTTCCGTTCGAAGGCGCATATACTTATGGGGTTTTTTTGCTCGCCTTTGTAATCCATTTTAATCGTTACTTACACTCGTGTGCTGGGATTTTTCAATGCTACTCTGTGCTTTTTGTATGTGCTGCTTTTATTATTGTAAATTGCACTCATTGTATTCCTCCCCCCCCCCTTCTAATTGGGAAACCTTCCCAGCAATGCTCCCTCTAAGCTGTGGAGTCTTGAGAGCAAAAATTATACTTTGTGAGCTACTGGCATTAAAGTTGTGAGCTGCTCTATAAATTAGTGTGCTCTGGGGCCATCCTTCCTGAGCTGAGACAAAAATGTGTGAACTGGAGGCTAAACAAACTGTCAGACACACTAACTCAGAGGGATTTTTGCATTCTAAACCACTGCCTACCAGCTGGAGAGCCAGTTTGGTGTAGTGGTTAAGTGGTTAAGTGTGCGGACTCTTATCTGGGAGAACCGGGTTTGATTCCCCACTCCTCCACTTGCACCTGCTAGCATGGCCTTGGGTCAGCCATAGTTCTGGCAGAGGTTGTCCTTGAAAGGGCAGCTGCTGTGAGAGTCCTCTCCAGCCCCACCCGCCTCACAGGGTGTCTGTTGTGGGGGAGGAAGATAAAGGAGATTGTGAGCCACTCTGAGACTCTTCGGAGTGGAGGGCGGGATATAAATCCAATATCTTCTTCTATCTTCTTATATGTAACTCTACTCACTGTACCCGATTCCTCGTCTGAAGAAGTGTGCATGCACACACGAAAGCTTACATTCTGGATAAAACTTTGTTGGTCTTAAAGGTGCCACTTGATTCCTACTTTGTTCCACACGGGGCAGCTAGAGGCCCCGTGGCGCAGAGTGGTAAAGCAGCAGTACTGTGATCTGAACTCTCTGCTCACGACCTGAGTTCGATACCAGCGCAAGCTGGTTCAGGTAGCCGGCTCGAGGTTGACTCAGCCTGCCATCTTTCCAAGGTCAGTAAAAAGAGTCCCCAGCTTGCTGTGGGGAAAGCGTAGAGGACTGGGGAAGGCAATGGCAAACCACCCCGTAAAAAGTCTGCCGTGAAAACGTGAAAGCAACGTCACCCCAGAGTCGGAAACGACCGGTGCTTGCACAGGGGACCTTTCTTTTTCTACTGCTGCAGACCAACGTGGCTGCTCACTTGGATCTATCAGCTTAGAGGGAATACTGCTTCCCAGGTGTATTTTTTGATTGGTGACAGCACATAATGTAATGTCTTTAAATAGACCGAGATTTGCAAGGGGGAAGTTGCCCACCACGGGAGGGGAGAGGAGGGTGCCCCAGTAGTCACATTGGGGCAATGTAGTCATAGATCTTTTAGCTGTAAACTGGGTCTGCTTCGTGGGAGCCATTGGGTGGCACTCTAACCTCATTTTTTCTTTTTACAGACTGGGTCTTCTCCTGGAACTGAGAATGGGGTGTCCCGTGACGCACTGGTGAGTCCGCAGAGGGGGAGTTCAAAATGTAACCTTCCTCTCAAACGGTTTGACTTCATCAGAGTATTTTTGCTGGCAAGTCATTCCGCTGAATTGCTTTAGCTTGTGCCTTCCTTTGCAGTACTAAGGGCTGGGCATGAAGGGCTCCAACATCCCGGTGCAAATGCCCTGTGGGTAACCTCTGAACTTTGACCTTCGGCTGATCTCCTCCTTACCTTTTCAGGAGTGAGACATGAGTCATCCCAAGGTTCCCAGTACTCCCATGGAGGGCTCACCTGCCCTTGGTCAAAGATTTCTCATTCCAAGAGTGTCGACGACCATGTTGGGTAAAGGCTGCTGGAATGGCGTTTGGGTGATGGTGGGGGGGGGGGTTCTGCTTAATCTGGATTTGCTCTAGTGTTCAATGTAAAGCAAGTCCAGGGGTTTCTTAGCTCCTAGTTGAGAATCAGGCGGCATAAATAGGACCCTCTTCACCCCAGGATGTGTAGACACTGCTTTTCCTACTTTTGAGTTTTTTACTTTCCTACTTTATTTTTACTTTCTTACCTATTTTCGTTGTTTTTACTGCACTTGGGCTCAAAGTGGATTATAGTGTAAAGGCAATCAACAAGATAGGTCATTCGTCGAACAGTGAAATAGGATTTGGGTTGTAGAACCAACCGGAAATCTAAAACACAGAACTGAAGCAAAGCGTAAGTGTTAACATGATACATTAGATCAAGGGTGCTTGACATAAGAGCCACATAGAATACATGTCAGATTTTTGAGAGCTGCAAGATATGAATGACAGATGTGGGAGGGGGAAGATATAAATGTCCAATGTTTTAGGGAAGGAAGGAAGGAAGGAAGGAAGGAAGGAAGGAAGGAAGGAAGGAAGGAAGGAAGGAAGGAAGGAAGGAAGGAAAATAGATTTGGAGGAGGGAAGGAGGGGTGGAAAGAAAGCAACTTTAACCTCAAATGCATTCTCCAAGCCACCAGCTGGCTTGACTTGGAGAAGTGATTTAAAGAGGCAAATACCTTCTCCAAGCTGGCCAATGGGAAGGTGAGGGCTTCAAGAGCCACACAATATTTGTGAAAGAGCCACATATGGCTCCAGAGCCGCAATTTAGCCACCCCTGCGTTAGATGGTGCATAATTACAGAACAGGAACCGACTCACTGCAAACTATACTCAGTAGTGCAGACCACAGAGCCCAATAATTTAACCAAGTAACTTTGTGACACTTTTTGTGCGGTGCTGCCCTATTCCCTGCTTAGGAAAGCCCTCTTGGATAATTCTGTTTAAACAGTGACAATTCCATTATTTGAGAGAAAGGCAAGGGGCAGGCGGAGTTGATGATGGAATCGGTTTGCTGCCTCCAGGGACACTGATGGACTGCGATTTTCATAACCCCACCCCTTCATCTGCATAGCCCTACCCACAGCCCCAAGTCTTGGTCGCTTGAGACAGCATGCAAGGACCTAGACCGCGTGTGCACGTTCCGTTCTTAGCCCCGTCTTGTTGCCAGATAGCTCAAGCAAGTTTGCATAGGTTTCCCAACCTGGTCTCCTTCCCCAGGTGTTGTTTTTTGCCACCTTCTGGTAGTTTTAGCAGATCGCCATGTGCCTTCTGACCTTAGTTTGAGCCGTAATTTATTATTTTCTAATTTCTAATTTTTTAAAATTTTTGCTGATGCTAATACCTGTGCTTTTGCAGCGCTGTTTCCACGGAGCCCTGTACCAGGTCTGCTCTTTTCTCCTCTCCCCCCACCCTGCAGGCTGACAGAAATTACCTTCTGTTTAATTAACATCTTTCTCCCCCTGCTCTTTATATACTGCTGCATAATTGCTCAGAGGAAAGGGAAACGCATAGCAGCTATATATCTATATATAGCCATACATATAAAATAAAAATAATTCATTGGGAGAGAGAAGCAGGGGGAGAAGAACCACAAAGCAGAGCCAGAATCCCTGAAATGTAGTCTGATCTCATGAAGGCAAATCTTCATTCTGGGGGTGCTGGGGTGTCAACTTTGGAAAGGGGTCTTTTTCGCTCACCGTCTGGATGACTTTCTTTTTGCTTACCGTCTCTTGGCCTCTTCACTAGTGCTTAAGTGTCGTTACTGCTTCCCACCACTTATCTCCTGAGACTTTCATAAATCAGTCTTTTGCTCCTCATCTACCACGCTGTCCCTCTAGGTGTTTTTTACTGGGGTGACTGAACAAGAGGGTAGGGTGGAGTGGTGGTTAAGTGCACAGACTCTTATCTGGGAGAACCGGGTTTGATTCCCCACTCCTCCGCTTGCTGCTGCTGGAATGGCCTCGGGTCAGCCATAGCTCTTGCAGAGCTGTCCTTCAAAGAGCAACTTCTGGGAGAGCTCTCTCAGCCCCACCCACCTCAAAGGGTGTCTGTTGTGGGGGAGGAGGGTAAAGGAGATTGTAGGCTGCTCTGAGACTGAGATCCAGAGTGAAGGGCGGGGTGTAAATCCAATATCTTGGTCTTCTTCTTTTGTTCCAAACTCAGTTTGCCCATTCAGCAGGCTTTTGTCCCAGGCTTCCCCAAGGAAGTACATGCCTGGCCCCTCCCCATTCAGACCCTGAGAGAGAGCATGACCTAACTTGCATTCCAGTTTGGTGTGGTGGTTAAGTGTGCAGACTCTTATCTGGGAGAAGCGGGTTTAATTCCCCACTCCTCTACATGCAGCTGCTGGCATGGTCTTGGGTCAGCCATAGTGGTTAAGTGAGCGGACTCTTATCTGTGAGAACCAGATTTGATTCCCCACTCCTCCACTTGCACCTGCTGGAATAGCCTTGGGTCAGCCATAGCGGTGAAGTGTGCGGACTCTTATCTGTGAGAACCAGATTTGATTCCCCACTCCTCCACTTGCAGCTGCTGGAACGGCCTTGGGTCAGCCATAGCTCTGGCAGAGGTTGTCCTTGAAAGGGCAGCTGCTGTGAGAGCCCTCTCCAGCCCCACACACCTCACAGGGTGACTGTTGTGGGGGGAGGAAGGGAAAGGAGATTGTGAGCCGCCCTGAGACTCTTCGGAGTGGAGGGTGGGATATAAATTCAATCTCTTCTTCTTCATTCTTTGAGCCCCCGGTAAGATGATCAGTATATCCGGTTGGTATGTTTCATGCCGGTGACCTCTACCTCTACCTCTCCCTTGCATAGAGAATCCCTGTCAGAAACCTGTTCCCCTTACCCATGGCAAACAAGCACAGGCACACAGTTGAATCAGAGTAGGTTCCCTACCCCCACAACCCACCCCCCCCTGAGGTTCTAAACTGGGGTTTTGTCATCTTGGAATCCTTGTTTAATGGGGGAAATCTAATTCTGCAGGCCTGCATACATTCATCACGGGTAGCTGTCGTGAGCTTCATGGCACAGCAGTGAAAAGTGGGGTAAAAATGCAATACAGTTTCCCATTGGCACTCCTTTCCTTTTAGGTTTTTCATAGAAATCACATTTTCCAGCTTTCTATCCGTGACCATGAGAACCAGTAACTTAATCACAACCGTGTAGGAAAGCATCGAAAAAGAGGAGAGACCCAGAAGGTGGCTTTAATTCATGGCGTGGCAGCCAGTCCCCTTGGAGTCACCTCCTCGCGTTCCATACGCTCTCTCTCTGCACGAGGGGCAGCGCCTTTTGTCCGCATCGGTGGCAAATGGGCTGAGTCGAAAGAGGAGGCCGTCATCCATTATTATTATTATTGTTATTATTTTTAATTTTGGCCTCTCATTTCCCTGCTGTCGGTTTTGGCCCATTAAAATTTGCCTGGCCGTTCGGCGATGGGAAGCGTGCCCTTGCCGGCTTGGCCAGCGTCAGCACCTCTCCGAGATGTGCTTTACAACTACGTTTGTCATTCATGGTGTGGGATTGACCTCTCCTTGAGTCCAGATGCTTAGTGATGCGGCGCCCCCCCCCCCTTTGCGGGTGCCCTCCCCCCAGCTTTTGTTTGCTTTGAGCCTCTCCATAATCCTTCAAGCACTTACAGAATTCTGAATAGGCTTCTATGTTCATTTCTCTCTCTTTACTGCCCCCTCCAGAGAGTCAGTTTGGTGTAGTGATTAAGTGTGCAGACTCTTATCTGGGAGAACCGGGTATGATTCCACATTCCTCCACTTGCAGCTGCTGGAATGGCCTTGGGTCAGCCATAGCTCTGGCAGAGGTTGTCCTTGAGAGGGCAGCTGCTGTGAGAGCCCTCTCAGCCCCACCCACCTCACAGGGTGTCTGTTGGGGGAGAAGATATGGGAGATTGTAAGCCGCTCTGAGTCTCTGATTCAGAGAGAAGGGCAGGGTATAAATCTGCAATTCTTCTTCTTCTTCTTCTTCCCTCCCTCCCCCCCAAAGTTGGACATGCTATTCAGGCAAAGACCTTGGTTTAGTATTGTTTCATCTGATTATAACAGGGGGACACCCCCCTTCCCCACGATTTTCTCTGATTTTAAATGGGTAATAACCAGGGCGCTTTTTTTTGTAGAAGAAGGCCCAGCAGGAACTTATTTGCATATTAGGCCACACCCCCTGACGGCACCATTGTTTGCACAGGCACAACTCATTTGTATATTAGGCCACACACCCTGACACCAAGCCAGCCAGAGCTGTGTTCCTGTGCGTTCCTGCTCAAAAAAAATACCCCTGGTAACAACCAATACTGCCTCTGGGCTGTGGAGTCTTGTGAGCAAATATTCTACTCTGTGAGCTCCTGGCATTCAAGCTTTGAGCTGCTGCGTGAATTAGTTTGCTCTGGAGCCATTTTTCCTGAGCTGAGACAAAAATATGTGAGCCAGAACTGTGAGCTAGCTCACGCTAACTCAGCTTAGAGGCAACACTGGTAGCATCAACTATTTTCTTCTCATCCAGGACGCATTAAAATTTTGCTCTAAGAGACTTCAGATGGTTGCTTCTTTATTAATGCCGCCAATCGAGCCATTATTTCTCTTATTCTGTATGCTTTTAAATTTGCCGGTCACTTTGGAAGGCTAAAAAGGATGCAGAGCTACAAAAGAGGTCAAGCTGAAGCTATGGAGGTTTCGAGCAACTTCCTTAGGATAAAAGCTGAAACTGTTTTTTTGGGGGGAGGGTCTTGGCGGGGGGAGGTTTGCCAGCTAAAGCAGAAAGTGGAGTGAGCCATGGAGTGGGTAGAGGGAGGCTTATAAAATTGTGTGAGAGAGAGAGAGACAGAGAGAGAGAGTCCTTGCCAATGTTCCCTCTAAGCTTCAAAGTCTTGTAAGCAAACATTCTACTTTGTGAGCTACTGCTATGAAAGTTGTGAGCCACTGCATACATTAGGGTGCTCTGGGGTCATCTTTCCTGAGCTAAGACAAAAATGTGTGAGCTAGAGGCTAAAAATCTGTGAGCTGGCTCACGCTAACTCAGCTTAGAGGTCCTTGCCCTCTCTCTCATAAGAGTAGAATTTGGGGGCCTTAGAAGAATGAATGGGCAGCAGATTCCAAAGATACCCCTTTCTTTTTCTTTTTTCTTTTTTACAATGGTTTACAAATACTTTTTACAATTACAGTGCGTGATGAACATATGAAACTTACTGTCACAAGGTGCAATAACAGCTACTGGCTTAGGTAGCTTTAAAGGGTGTCTATTAATGGCTAGGAACCTCCACATTTGAAGGACACTAAGCCTCTGGATCCCAGAGGCAGGAGACAACATCTGGAGAAGGCTTTGGTCCCTCTGACTTGTTGTTGGGCCTCCAGAAGAACTGTGAGACAGGATACTGGACTAGAGGGATTACTGGTCTCATCCAGCAGGGCTCTTCTTACGTTCTTCTGAAGGCCTCAACCTCTCTGCCCTGTTGTTGGCCCTCCAGAGGAACTGGTTGGCCACTGTGTGAGACGGGATGCTGGACTAGATGGACTACTGGTCTCATCCAGCAGGGCTCTTCTTACGTTCTTCTGAAGGCCTCAACCTCTCTGCCCTGTTGTTGGCCCTCCAGAGGAACTGGTTGGCCACTGTGTGAGACGGGATGCTGGACTAGAGGGACTACTGGTCTCATCCAGCAGGGCTCTTCTTACGTTCTTCTGAAGGCCTCAACCTCTCTGCCCTGTTGTTGGCCCTCCAGAGGAACTGGTTGGCCACTGAGTGAGACTGGATGCTGGACTAGAGGGACTACTGGTCTCAATCAGCAGGGCTCTTACGTTCTTCTGAAGGCCTCAACCTCTCTGCCCTGTTGTTGGCCCTCCAGAGGAACTGGTTGGCCACTGTGTGAGACGGGAAGCTGGACTAGATGGGCCACTGGTCTGACCCAGCAGGGCTCTTTTGATGTTCTTAAAGGAGGACTGGATAAATTCATCAAGTAACTTCTGTTGGTCGCTATTAATCAAGCTAAACGGAGCCGCCTGGTCCAAAGGCAGTGTACCAATGGGAACAAACATCCAGAGAGCTGTTGCTTTCATGCCATCCTTGCGTGCTTCTCAGTAGCATCTGATTGCTACAGGTCTAAATGGAATATTCTTTGCCCTGGTGCTATAGGGCTGTTCTGGTTTTCTTAAGTCGTGCCTATCAACTGCTTGAAATTTATTTTACTTGAAATATCTGTAGCCCATACTCCTCAGTCACCGTTTGACCTGAGATTTCAACACACGTAGCCTGCATATTTTTCAGATAATAGCTTCCGAGACCTCTCCACAACACCCCTTCCTCAAAAAAGTCTCCTGTGGGAAGATGTGTCCTGTTCCTGGTATTTCCAGCCTATTCCATTATCACTTCAGAAGTCCTAGCAATTCCGTGAATGTTCCCAGTCCTCATGGTTCAGAACGCAATCCAAAAACATCCTTGTTTGTTGTGTCCCAGGTGGCTGAATCCAGATGTTTGGGGAAGCTTTAGCAGCTGTTCTTGGGGGGGGTACTTGGCATCAGATGTGTTCATGAAAACAGCACTGAAAACGTTTGTTAATTGTGTGCATAAGTGCTTGCCAAGTGCGGGGCACAATTTGCATTTTTCGTCGTTGCCTCCTGGCACATTTTGGGTTTCTGATGTAGCTGCTGGTGCTGAATGAAGGCCTCACTCTGTTGTCTGGATAATCAGTTTAAAGCAAACCTGGAGTACTATTTGCAGGGGGAAATTGGTGGTGGAGAGAAAGTTGAAGCATTATTCCTCCTAGAAGCAACACCAATTCTTCCCTTTCCATCCCCACCTCCGTCTCTTTCTCCCTCTCCTTGTTACCTTCAAAGCATCTAATTTTAGGTTTCAGAGCTCTGACCTGGCAAGCCCGATCTCGTCAGATCTTGGAAGCTAAGCAGGGTCGATTCCGTTTAGTCATTGGATGGGGAGACCTCCTTGGAATACCTGAGCTGGGAGGCAGGGGCAGGCTGTATTCAGCCAACTCTCTGAATATCCTCCCTTTCCCCAGTAGGGGTCAGTCACCAGAGGCTGCCATGACTTCCTCGTGTACACACACAAGCGCAAGGACATAAGATACAAAAATACCAACAAAAAAGAGATGTTTTTAGATTTTCAGGAGAGAAATGACTTAATGTCATGACTGCCCTGTGGTTGACTAGAAAATTCCAGTTTCCGGCACAGGTTCTTCCCTGCACAGGACTACATGGCAGCCTTCCTCACCCCACCCTGGAATGAAGTTTGATTAAAAATACTGCCGTTATTTATAAATGATGGGGAAACAATAGCAGCCTGCAAAACCAAATAGAAGCAGAAAAGGACCAGAGAGACAGTGTGTGTAGTGGTTAAGAGTGTCGTCTAGTATCTGGAAGACTTTGTGAATTTCTGAATTGTGAATCTGGAAGAATTTGTGAATGGAAGACTGTGAATTTCTACTCGTGCCGTGGAAGCTTGCTGGATGACTTTGGGCCAGTCATACTTTCTCAGTCTAACCTGCAATACTGGAAGAAAGTTTGAGTCCAGTGGCTCCTTTAAGACCAACAAAGTTTAATTCGGAGTATAAGCTTTTGTGTGCGTGCAACAAAGTGCATCCAACAAAGTTTAATTCGGAGTATAAGCTTTTGTGTGCATGCGCACGAGAGCTTATACCCAGAATTAAACTTTGTTGGTCTTAAAGGCACCACTGGGCTCAAAGTTTTGTTCTGTTGCTCCAGACTGACACGCCAGCCTGCCTGAATCTACTCTACTGGATTGTTGTGTGGATAAAATGAAGGAGGGGAGAATGATATTTTGGGTTCCCGGTACGGTAAAAGGTGGGGTACAAATAAATAAATGGGTTGCATTTGTAACTGTAAGCTTCTCCAGGCAGGGACCTGTCATCTTGCATTCAGTAAAGCATGCATGCATTGATTTTGTGCGTCCATGTCACTATATCAGCCTACCGCCTAGACTACCAGAAGGAAACAAAATTGGAGGAGGGGGGGACAATGTCAAGGGTTTCTTCTGCGCCTCTTGAAATCCCTCCCCCCCCCCCAGTTTGACCCCCCAAAGGACTTGGCCAAACAGCCATAGGGCCATTATAGCCCCATTAGGGCAAAGAGGGGTGTTGAACTGCCGGCATCTCTTCTCTGGCTGACGGTGCTAAATTATCCTGATGAATGTTTTACGAGGGACTTTGCGTTGGTAGCCCACTGACTCCAGCTGTCTGGGAATAGCATCCCCCCCCCCCCCCAAAAAAAAAACCCCATATACTTCTAAAGAATCACTTGGCTCCAGTTGCCTCACTCTGTGTTCAAAGAGAACCTGGAGAGAATTCCTAGGTTTGGTCTCTCTCTCTCTTTTTTATCATGAAGGAGGCATATTACAAAGAGGAGGGGGTGAGAAGACCCCCTGCAGAGAACGGCTCTGTAATTTATATTGAAGTCTCAGGCATGCTTCAGACGACAGTTAGCTGACTTCTTGCTAATTCTCTCTCTCTCTCTCTCTCTCTCACACACACACACACACACACCACCAACTTGCATGTAGATAGAGCCAAGAGGGCAGCATGTTGGTCTGAAGCAGCAGAACAAAGTAAGAGTCAAGCGGTACCTTTAAGAGCAACAAAGTTTTATTCAGAATGTCAGCTTTCTCATCTGATGCAGTGTGCTTAGAGCACACGAAAACTGACATTCTGAATAAAACTATTAGCTATTAGCCACAGTATATATATATATATTGTGTGTGTGTGTGTATGTATGTATGTATATGTGAGTGTGTGTGTGTGTATATATATATGTATACACACACATATATATTGGCCACTGTGTGACACAGAGTGTTGGACTGGATGGGCCATTGGCCTGATCCAACATGGCTTCTCTTATGTTCTTATTTAACTTTGTTGGTCTTAAAGGTGAAATTTGACTCCTATTTTGTTCAATTTGCATGTAGTATTTTAGAATTTTGCTGTTGGAGACAGGACCACCTGGAACATAAGCAGTTTTTATCTGTTTTGAATTGGCTATCCTGCAGCGGCCGTCCCCTTCAAATGAACAGGTTTTGTTTCCCCTGTAACAACGGTGGGCATGCATTTAGCAGTCTGATTTCTGATTTTTCACAACAGCAGTTTTCACCTTGCAGGTGGGGGAGAAGGGGGCTTCTCATAGCTTACGGTATTTTATTTTTTAAAAAACATGCATGCTGCCATTTGGCCCCTAAACACTAAAGAAGGATGCAAAAGATTACAAGATCAGTCCCTGGCCTCTCCGGTTAAGGCTATCTGCTAGCAAGGTAGAGGGGAAAAGATCTTTTCTTTCAGTTCTTTGAAGAAGAAGAAGATATTGGATTTATATCCTGCCCTGCACTCCGAAGAGTCTCAGAGCGGCTCACAATCGCCTTTACCTTCCTCCCCCACAACAGACACCCTGTGAGGTAGAGGGAGATATTGGATTTATATCCTGTCCTCCACTCCGAAGAGTCTCAGAGCGGCTCACAATCTCCTTTATCTTCCTCCCCCCCCACAACAGACACCCTGTGAGGTAGATGAAGATATTGGATTTATATCCCGCCCTCCACTCTGAAGAGTCTCAGAGCGGCTCACAATCTCCTTTATCTTCCTCCCCCCCCACAACAGACACCCTGTGAGGTAGATGAAGATATTGGATTTATATCCCGCCCTCCACTCTGAAGAGTCTCAGAGCGGCTCACAATCTCCTTTCCCTTCCTCCCCCACAACAGACACCCTGTGAGGTAGATGAAGATATTGGATTTATATCCCGCCCTCCACTCTGAAGAGTCTCAGAGCGGCTCACAATCTCCTTTACCTCCCCCCCCCCCCCACAACAGACACCCTGTGAGGTAGATGAAGATATTGGATTTATATCCCGCCCTCCACTCCGAAGAGTCTCAGAGCGGCTCACAATCTCCTTTACCTCCCCCCCCCCACAACAGACACCCTGTGAGGTAGATGAAGATATTGGATTTATATCCCACCCTCCACTCTGAAGAGTCTCAGAGTGGCTCACAATCTCCTTTATCTTCCTCCCCCACAACAGACTCCCTGTGAGGTGGGTGGGGCTGAGAGGGCTCTCACAGCAGCTGCCCTTTCAAGGACAACCTCTGCCAGAGCTATGGCTGACCCGAGGCCATTCCAGCAGCTGCATGTGGAGGAGTGGGGAATCAAACCTGGTTCTCCCAGATAAGAGTCTGCTCACTTCACCACTATGGCTGCCCCAAGGCCATTCCAGCAGCTGCAAGGGGAGGAGTGGGGAATCAAACTCGGTTCTCCCAGATAAGAGTCTGCGCACTTAACCACTGGCTCTGTGCCAAACTTTGAGTGAGCCACAGCCAGTCAAAGTACACGGTACTGAGCAAGATGGACCAGTGGTTTGACTTGGTATAAGTCAGTTCTGTTATATTTGCAAGGAAGGGTGCTGCCACGAAAAAGGCCCCGTCCCTTTTGTTTACCTGCCCTACCTACAATAGCTTGGGAAGATGAAGCAAGGCCTCTGCAGAAGATCTCCACATCGAGGGATAAGATAGTTCGTTCCTAGACAGTTCTGTTGTTCTGGATGAGAAGACCTTTCATGGCGGTTGAGCTTGTCTCTCCACTCGCGTAGGAAAGTGGGTTCTTGTGTTCTCCTGGCATTTGGCCAGGGAAATGTTCAGGCCAAGTAATGCCGGAATTGTGTTGTGGATGCCCTGTATCCTTTTTGAACTGTGGTGCCCAAAACTGAACACCGTACTGAACACCGAGAGCCAGCTTGGTGTAGTGGTGAAGTGAGCGGACTCTTATCTGGGAGAACCGGGTTCGATTCCCCACTCCTCCCCTTGCAGCTGCTGGAATGGCCTTGGGGCAGCCATAGTGGTGGCCTTGGGGCAGCCATAGTGGTGAAGTGTGCGGACTCTTATCTGGGAGAACCGGGTTCGATTCCCCACTCCTCCCCTTGCAGCTGCTGGAATGGCCTTGGGGCAGCCATAGTGGTGAAGTGTGCGGACTCTTATCTGGGAGAACCGGGTTCGATTCCCCACTCCTCCCCTTGCAGCTGCTGGAATGGCCTTGGGGCAGCCATAGTGGTGAAGTGTGCGGACTCTTACCTGGGAGAACCGGGTTCGATTCCCCACTCCTCCCCTTGCAGCTGCTGGAATGGCCTTGGGGCAGCCATAGTGGTGAAGTGTGCGGACTCTTATCTGGGAGAACCGGGTTCGATTCCCCACTCCTCCCCTTGCAGCTGCTGGAATGGCCTTGGGGCAGCCATAGTGGTGAAGTGTGCGGACTCTTATCTGAGAGAACCGGGTTTGATTCCCCACTCCTCCACTTGCAGCTGCTGGAATGGCCTTGGGTCAGCCATAGCTCTGGCAGAGCTGTCCTTGAAAGGGCAGCTTCTGTGAGAGCCCTCTCAGCCCCACCAACCTCACAGGGTGTCTGTTGTTGGGGGAGAAGACATAGCAGATTGTAAGCCACTCTGAGTCTCTGATTCAGAGAGAAGGGCAGGGTATAAATCTGCAGTCGTCTTCTTCTCTAGGTGAGGTCCAACCAGAGCAAAATTCAGCGATACTAAAATCTTTCGCTGCACTCTCGTGAGTGACAGACATGCAAGGGTTAACCTAGAGAAGGTCTTGATAACAAACTGCTTTAAATGACCGAGATCTAATACATGCAAGATGTCTGCCAGTCTAGTGAAATTACAAAGGATGCTTCAGATTAACACAAGATATTTCTCTCCCCCCCCCAATCCCCCCCCCCCCCAAAAGCACATTGTAGGAGACAAATCTGTGTTCCCTTGCTGAGTCTCTGGAGAAATAAACATCTTCTCTGGTGCTTGTGAAAAAGTGACCAGCAGTTCCCTGTTTCTTAAAAGCTGCTCTTGTTTTGGAGACACGCCCCACAAGGTTGGCTCGGCATGGGTGCGTCCGGGCTTTGGGCGCCAGCTGTTTTCCCTGGTTATGAAAAATACCCAGCCTGTGATGCAACCCAAAGCCTTCACCCACAATGTAGGTGGCAGGACACCAAGAGTTTGCAGAAGTTTCTGGAGAATGGGTTAGACCAGCAGGCCTTCGTTTGGCACGGTGAGGGCATCGACACTAAAATCGGGGGCATCCTCAGGGATCATTTGGTAGAAAAAGAGGTGACGGAGCTCATTAGCACTACTCATTTGCATATGCCACGTGCAGATTTTTTGGCGGGGGGGGGGGGAGAAAGAAAGAGCATAATGAAATTTAGAGATTCCAGAGCTCTGCTCCTTGAACTCCTGCCCCAAAATGAGGCCCTGTGCATTCTAATTTTCTTAACGATAGGAGTAGATAGGAGAGTCTCTCTCTGTCTTTGCCTGTCCCTCTGTCTGGCTGTCTGTTTGTCTCTGTCTCTGTCTCTCTCTCATCCTAACCTGCCTTGCAGGGTTGTTGTAGAAGTGGGGGGCATAGAGGAAGGCTGCCATGCAGGTAGTGGGAAGAGTGGAACGCACATTTGGCACAATTAGATCCAAAAAGTTTGTCTTGAGGCTTGTAAATGCATGCTGGTCTTTCTCTGACTCTGGATTGGTCTCTTAAGAGTTTTGCTAAAGAGCCAGTTCGGTGTAGTGGTTCAGTGCACGAATTCTTATCCGGGAGAACCAGGTTTGATTCCCCACTCCTCCACATGCACCTGCTGGAGTAACCGTGGGTCTGTCATAACCTTGTCAGAGCTGTTCTCTCAAGAGCAGTTTCTGTCAGAGCTCTCTCAGCCCCACCTACCTCACAGGGTGCCCGTTGTGGGGAGGAGAAGGGGAAGGAGAATGTAAGCCACTTTGGGTGGTAATGGGCAGGGTATAAACCCAATCTCTTATCTTCTTCTAAATACGTGGGCAGACCTTGCCACGGTGTGGACTAGAAACTTTTTAAAAGTAGAATTCTCGGAAAGCCCCCCTTCAGGCTAGACTGGGGTTGGCCGCCCGTCGCTGACGAGATGGAAAATGGCTCATGCAAGGCAGAAAAAAAAAAATCTTCGGTTGCTGTCGGGAGAATCCATTAATTTGTCAAACCGTTTTTCTATTATGCTTGACCTCTCGGTTAGTTCTGGGTCGAATCTTTTTTTCTCCCCCCTTTTGGCTTGGTTTTGTCTCTTTTACTGCTGACTCTGTTCATCATTGAGTGGCTTTTTCTTTTCTCTGTGGTTCATGCAAAATACACTCTTTTAATCTGTCGATTCCTTTTAATGTGTTGATCTGGACAAACGCGTCTGTGCGCGCCGCGTCCGCAGATGCAAATGTACTTACTGAGAGGGGCTGCGGAGAGGGGAACTGTCATCTCCGCTTAAGTCACCGCGCTGCAGATCAATAGGAATGTTTCCTTGGAATTCTTTGCAGACCAGGGTGAGAAGTTGTGTTTAACTGAACGTAATTTGTTCTCGCCTCCCACCTCACGCAGGTGGAATCGGTCTCTGCTTGGTAACGGAGCTGGGCGCAGTAGTCGGTCTCGTGAACAACAGCACCATAGTGGGGCCACGGGTCTCTGGGCAACTGCAAGAAATCGCAGGTTGGAATTGATAGGATGGGTATCAGGCAGAACAACGCTAGGGAAGGGACCATGGCTTGGTGGCAGGGCATCAGCTTGGCGTACGGAAGGTCCCCGGTTCAAGCCCCAGCATCTCCACATTATGTACTAGTGGGGTTTCTAGTGTCCTGGCCCCATTGATGGACCTCCTGATGGTGCCTGGGTTTTTTTTGGCCACTGTGTGTGACACAGAGTGTTGGACTGGATGGGCCATTGGCCTGATCCAACATGGCTTCTCTTATGTGACACAGAGTGTTGGACTGGATGGGCCATTGGCCTGATCCAGCATGCCTTCTCTTATGTTCTTATGTGACACAGAGTGTTGGACTGGATGGGCCATTGGCCTGATCCAGCAGGGCTTCTCTTATGTTCTTATGTGACACAGAGTGTTGGACTGGATGGGCCATTGGCCTGATATAACAGGGCTTCTCTTATGTTCTTATGTGACACACAGTGTTGGACTGGATGGGCCATTGGCCTGATCCAGCAGGGCTTCTCTTATGTTCTTATGTGACACAGAGTGTTGGACTGGATGGGCCATTGTCCTGATCCAATAGGGCTTCTCTTATGTTCTTCTGTGACACAGAGTGTTGGACTGGATGGGCCATTGGCCTGATCCAACAGGGCTCCTCTTCTGTTCTTATGTGACACAGAGTGTTGGACTGGATGGGCCATTGGCCTGATCCAACAGGGCTCCTCTTCTGTTCTTATGTGACAAAGAGTGTTGGACTGGATGGGCCATTGGCCTGATCCAACATGGCTTCTCTTATGTTCTTATGTGACACAGAGTGTTGGACTGGATGGGCCATTGGCCTGATCCAACAGGGCTCCTCTTCTGTTCTTATGTGACACAGAGTGTTGGACTGGATGGGCCATTGGCCTGATCCAACAGGGCTCCTCTTCTGTTCTTATGTGACACAGAGTGTTGGACTGGATGGGCCATTGGCCTGATCAAACAGGGCTTCTCTTCTGTTCTTATGTGACACAGAGTGTTGGACTGGATGGGCCATTGGCCTGATCCAACAGGGCTCCTCTTCTGTTCTTATGTGACACAGAGTGTTGGACTGGAGGGGCCATTGGCCTGATCCAACAGGGCTCCTCTTCTGTTCTTATGTGACACAGAGTGTTGGACTGGAGGGGCCATTGGCCTGATCCAACAGGGCTTCTCTTATGTTCTTATGTGGCACAGAGGGTTGGACTGGATGGGCCCCTGCCTGAGATCTTGGAGAGGTGCTACCAGTCGGAATAGACAAGACTGACCGTGATGGACCGTTATAAGGCAGCTTCAAGTGTTCAAGCATTATGAGAGCTGTGCTGCAGTCAGACATAGCAAAGAACCACCTTTTGATCAAACCCCAGCTTAGTTGAAGTTCTGAATGCGAGTGGGATTTGTTGATTGGAGCCCAGCTTGGATTTCAAACCAGGGTCTGTACCTGATTTGTGGGGGATTAGTAAACTACCGTTGGCATGAACTGTGGCTTGTTGTGACCACTGGGTTCACAAACCACTGTTTGTTGAGTAGCAGAATGCCTTGCGGATGCCTCCTGAAGAGCCTGTTTGGTGTAGTGGTTAAGTGTGTGGACTCGTATCTGGGAGAACTGGGTTTGATTCCCCTCTTCTCCGCTTGCAGCTGCTGGAATGGCCTTGGGTCAGCCATAGCTCTCACACAGGTTGTCCTTGAAAGGGTAGCTGTTGTGAGTACCCTCTCTGCCCCACCTACCTCAAAGGGTGTCTGTTGTGGGGGGAGAAGATATAGGAGATTGCAAGCTCAGAGAGAAGGGTGGGGTATAAATCTGCAGTCTTCTTCTTCTTCTTCTTCCATAGCCCTGGGACACCAACTAGAGTTTGTTAGAATAAACCACGATTTAAACTAACCACATTTTACTACAATGTCAGACTGCAACTTTGGCGTCAACTGACAGTTAGGAGAGATCCCTGGTTCAAATCTAATCTCTGCCAGCCATACATTCGGTGGGCTTGGGTGGGTCCCTCTGCCTCAGTACCCCATTTGTAATATAGGGATAATGGTGGCCCCCCGTGCAGGACTGGCAAATGGATTAGCCACAACAGTCTGCTCTACGACACCCCCCCCTCCAAATTTAATTGGCTAGTCAGGAAGGCTGGGTGTGGGTTGGCGAAACCTGAAGGTTGTGTGCCATCCTCTCACAACACAGGTTATGTTGTTCATAACAAACTCACCCAGAGCTGGGGAGGGGTGGGACCTTTGTGGAGCTGGGCAGATCCAAGTGGATCTGGAGTTCGGAGCTGGGCAGTATTTATGGCATCAAAGATTTCAGGTTTTCACGGCTGGCATCATCATTAGGGTTTGTAGAATCTTTCGGGCTCAAGTGCCGTGTTCTACTGGAGAAAGTTTTCGTTCCAGACGTTTCGTTCTCAGCTGCGGAGAACATCCTCAGTGGCGTTGCAGCTGGAGCAGGCGCTCTGACCTTCTTGGCTGCTGTGCATTGAGTGGGGCCAGGGCTGCTGGAGAGCTGCTATTTGTTAGAATAAACCACGATTTAAACTAACCGCAGTTTACCCGCTGGAGCGGGTGTGGTGAAAGGGCAATTGGTTTGTGGATGTGCCCATTGTTTGGTGGGGCTTCCTGGAAGGGTAGTGATAAGGAAACTGGCTGTTGAATGTGTTCTGTGTTAATTGCTGGGAGGGTTGGAAGGGGTGTGAAGATAAGGAAGATGGTTGTTGACTGTGCTGATTGTTCTGTGGAATGTACTGGTTGTTCTGTGACTTTCTGCAATTTATAGTCTGTAGGGTGTTTTGCAGAGCTGGGTACCAAGACTGGTGGATGAAAATGCCTTCTTCCTTTCTGTTAAAATTGTGCTGGTGTTTGTAAATCTCAATAGCTTCTCTGTTCAGGCGGGTATGATAATGTGAGACCGTAGAAAGGACTTCAGTTCTTTCAAAGTGGATGACGTGGTCTCCTTCTTGAAGTGCATTTTCAGCTACAGCTGATTTTTCTGGCTGAAACAAGCGACAGTGTCTCTTGTGTTCGGTGAGGCGGGTGTTGATACTGCGTTGGGTAGTGCCAGTGTAGACTGCACCACAGGAGCAGGGTATTTTGTAGACTCCAGTGGTTGAAAGTGGATCTCTTATATCTTCGGCCGAGCGCAGCATGTGGCGGATCTGTTGTGTGGGCTTGAAGACTGTGCCAACATTGTGGCGTTTGAGAATTTTGCCAATGCGGTCAGTGACAGATTTTATGTAGGGCAGGAAGGCTGTACCCACATTTGTGTGTGGCTAATGATAGTATTTATGGCAGTTTTTTAAAACCAACCAACCAACCAAAGCTATCATATAAAGATCAGCAACACCTGTTTGAAGGTACGCCATATCACAAATTAAAATACCTGGAGTCTTAGAATCATAGAGTTGGAAGGGACCTCTAGGGTCATCTAGTTCAACCCCCTGCACAATGCAGGGAACTCACAAACATTTCCCCCTAAATTCACAGGATCTTCATTGCTGTCAGGTGGCCATCTAGCCTCTGTTTAAAAACCTCCAAGGAAGGAGAGCCCACCACCTCCCAAGGAGGAAACCTGTTCCACTGAGGAATTGCTCCAACGGTCAGGAAGTTATTCCTAATATTGAGCTGGAAACTCTTTTGATTTAATTTCAACCCAATGGTTCTGGTCCTACCTTTCGGGGCCACAGAAAACAATTCCAAACCATCCTCTATAGGACAGCCCTTCAGGTACTTCAAGATGGTGATCGTATCACCTCTCAGCAGCCTCTTGTGCTGATGGTGTTTCCAAATTCGAGGTGGGGCGAACCCGTTCTGCTACAGCCTTGTGGTGCAAGATTTGTTGCAGGTGTGTATGACCTTGTGTTTTGCAAACATTCAATATTTGTGTATTTTTACGTGCCTGTGAGTCTGCGCCCCTGGAAGTCATGGCAACCTCTGGTGACTGACCCCTACTGGGGGCCTGGAGGATATTAAGGGAGGTGGCTGAATAAAGTCTGCCCCTACCCTCCCGACTGCTGGTATTCCAAGGAGGTCTCCCATCCAAGTCAACTGTGCTTAGCTTCTGAGATCTGATGAGATCTGGCTTTCCTAGCCTATCCGGGTCAGGGCATGCACACAAGATCTGTGGCTTGCTCCCTTTCGCTGCCTATTAAAGGATTTCAGGAGAAGGTGCTGGGTGAAGATCTTTCTCTGACCCGTAGTTTCAGAGGGGAACTTTGCTGGTCTGCTGTAGAAGAACTAGATTTGAGTCCAGTAACACATAAGAACATCAGAGAAGCCACGTTGGATCAGGCCAGTGGCCCCTCCAGTCCAACACTCTGTGTCACATAAGAACATAAGTGAAGCCATGTTGGATCAGACCAATGGCCCATCCAGTCCAACACTCTGTGTCACATAAGAACATAAGTGAAGCCATGTTGGATCAGGCCAATGGCCCCTCCAGTCCAACACTCTGTGTCACATAAGAACATAAGTGAAGCCATGTTGGATCAGGCCAATTGCCCCTCCAGTACAACACTCTGTGTCACAAAAGAACATCAGAGAAACCATGTTGGATCAGCCCAGTGGCCCCTCCAGTCCAACACTCTGTCACATAAGAACATAAGAGAAGCCACGTTGGATCAGGCCAATGGCCCCTCCAGTCCAACACTCTGTGTCACATAAGAACATAAGAGAAGCCATGTTGGATCAGGCCAGTGGCCCATCCAGTCCAACACTCTGTGTCACATAAGAACATAAGAGAAGCCATGTTGGATCAGGCCAGTGGCCCCTCCAGTCCAACACTCTGTGTCACATAAGAACATAAGAGAAGCCATGTTGGATCAGGCCAATGGCCCCTCCAGTCCAACACTCTGTGTCACATAAGAACATAAGAGAAGCCATGTTGGATCAGGCCAGTGGCCCCTCCAGTCCAACACTCTGTGTCACATAAGAACATAAGAGAAGCCATGTTGGATCAGGCCAGTGGCCCATCCAGTCCAACACTCTGTGTCACATAAGAACATAAGAGAAGCCATGTTGGATCAGGCCAGTGGCCCCTCCAGTCCAACACTCTGTGTCACATAAGAACATAAGAGAAGCCATGTTGGATCAGGCCAATGGCCCCTCCAGTCCAACACTCTGTGTCACATAAGAACATAAGAGAAGCCATGTTGGATCAGGCCAGTGGCCCATCCAGTCCAACACTCTGTGTCACATAAGAACATAAGAGAAGCCATGTTGGATCAGGCCAGTGGCCCATCCAATCCAACACTCTGTGTCACACAGCAGCCAAAAAAACCAGGCGCCATCAGGAGGTCCATCAGTGGGGCCAGGACACTAGAAGCCCTCCCACTGTGCCACCCCCTAGCACCAAGAATACAGAGCATTACTGCCCCAGACAGAGAGTTCCAACGATACTCTTTGGCTAATAGCCAGTGATGCACCTCTGCTCCATATGTTGATCCAATCCCCTCTTGAAGCTGTCTATGCTTGCAGCCGTCACCAGCTCCTGTGGCAGTGAATTCCATTAGAGACCAACAACATTTTCCGAGAGTCAAAACTCCATTTGTTAGCAACAACAGATCAGACAGAGGAAAGGTTGACTCTCAAAAGCGTATATCCTGCCCCCCCCCCGCCAACTTATCCAGTCTCTAAGGTGTTACCGGCCTTAAACCTGGCTCTTTTTCTGTCCAATGCGCTGGAGAGTTCACAATGTTTTGACTTTACCTAGGGAGGCTTCCAATGTTGATATGATGATGTGATTGTTGTTGCTATGAAGAGTTGGTTTTTTGATGACTACTCGCTGCGATAGTCAGAAACCGTGTTTGGATATGAGCTTGGCATCGTCTCAGACTTGCGCTTGATCTGGAGCACTGGACTTCACCCCATCTGACAGTGCCCTTTGTTGCTTTTGTGCCTGTGTGTTCTTAAGACGTGCTTTCTTCCCTTGAACACAAAAGCTTGCATACTCCGGCGCTTTGTAATCCAAGATGTTCCTCACCTATTTTCTCTGTTGCCGCTCCTTATTACCCTTGACTTAAGCCAGTGCAACTGCATTGAAATATGGAGCGAAGTTTGAGTCCAGTGGCGCCCTTAAGATCAACAAAGTTTAATTCTGGGTAGAAGCTTTCAGTGCGCATGCACGCTTCTTCGGATGCATACCCACAATGCATGCACACAAAAAAGCTCACACCCGGGATTAAACTTTGTCGGTCTTTGGAATTCACTGCTACAGGAGGTGGTGGCAGCTACAAGCATAGACAGCTTCAAGAGGGGGTTAGATAAAAATATGGAGCAGAGGTCCATCAGTGGCTATTAGCCACAATGTGTGTGTGTGTATATATATATATTTTTGGCCACTGTGTGACACAGAGTGTTGGACTGGATGGGCCATTGGCCTGACCCAACATGGCTTCTCTTATGTTCTTCTGTGACACACGGTGTTGGACTGGATGGGCTGTTGGCCTGATCCCACATGGCTTCTCTTATGTGACACAGAGTGTTGGACTGGATAGGCCATTGGCCTGATCCAACAGGGCTTCTCTTATGTGACACAGAGTGTTGGACTGGATGAGCCATTGGCTTGATCCAACAGGGCTTCTCTTATGTTCTTCTGTGACACGGACTGGATGGGCCACTGGCCTGATCCAACAGGGCTTCTCTTATTATTATTATTATTATTATTATGTTCGTCTGTGACACAGAGTGGCCAAAAATTTTATATATATATAGACACACACACACTGTGGCTAATAGCCACTGATGGACCTCTGCTCCATATTTTTATCTAAACCCCTCTTGAAGGTGGCCATGCTTGTGGCCGCCACCACCTCTTGTGGCAGTGAATTCCACATGTTAATCACCCTTTGGGTGAAGAAGTACTTCCTTTTATCCATTTTAACCTGTCTGCTCAGCAATTTCATCGAATGCCCACGAGTTCTTGTATTGTGAGAAAGGGAGAAAAGTACCTCTTTCTCTACTTTCTCCATCCCATGCATTATCTTATAAACCTCTATCATGTCACCCTGCAGTCGACGTTTCTCCAAGCTAAAGAGTCCCAAGCGTTTTAACCTTTCTTCATAGGGAAAGTGTTCCAGCCCTTTAATCATTCTAGTTGCCCTTTTCTGGACTTTCTCCAGTGCTATAATATCCTTTTTGAGGTGCGGCGACCAGAACTGCACACAGTACTCCAAATGAGACCGCACCATCGATTTATACAGGGGCATTATGATACTGGCTGATTTGTTTTCAATTCCCTTCCTAATAATTCCTAGCATGGCGTTGGCCTTTTTTATTGCAAACGCACACTGTCTTGACATTTTCAGTGAGTTATCTACCACGACCCCAAGATCTTTCTCTTGGTCAGTCTCTGCCAGTTCACAGCCCATCAACTTGTATTTGTAGCTGGGATTCTTGGCCCCAATGTGCATTACTTTGCACTTGGCCACATTGAACCGCATCTGCCACGTTGACTCCCACTCACCCAGCCTCAATAGGTCCCTTTGGAGTTCCTCACAATCCTCTCTGGTTCTCACTACCCTGAACAATTTAGTGTCATCCGCAAACTTGGCCACTTCACTGCTCACTCCCAACTCTAAACCATTTATGAACAAGTTAAAGAGCATGGGACCCATTACCGAGCCCTGCGGCACCCCACTGCTTACCGTCCTCCATTGCGAAGACTGCCCATTTATACTCACTCTCTGCTTCCTATTACTCAGCCAGTTTTTGATCCACAAGAGGACCTGTCCTTTTACTCCATGACTCTCAAGCTTTCTAAGGAGCCTTTGATGAGGAACTTTATCAAAAGCTTTCTGGAAGTCAAGGTAAACAACATCTATCGGGTCCCCTTTGTCCACATGTTTGTTCACCCCCTCAAAGAAATGTAACAGGTTAGTGAGGCAAGATCTTCCCTTACAGAACCCATGCTGAGTCTTCCTCAATAACCCGTGTTCATCAATGTGCCTACTCATTCTGTCCTTGATAATAGTTTCTACCAACTTTCCCGGTATTGAAGTCAGACTGACTGGCCTGTAATTTCCCAGATCTCCTCTGAAACCCTTTTTAAAGATGGGGGTGACATTTGCTACCTTCCAGTCCTCAGGAAGGGAGGCAGATTTCAATGAAAGATTATAGATTTTTGTCAAAAGATCCACAAGTTCAACTTTGAGTTCTTTCAGAACTCTCGGATGTATGCCATCCGGACCCGGTGACTTATTAGTTTTTAATTTGTCTATCAGTTGTAGGACCTCCTCTTTTGTCACCTCAGTCTGACTCAGGTCTTTCAACACCCGTGATCCAACAGGGCTTCTCTTATGTTCTTATGGTCTTAAAGGTGCCACTGGACTGAAGCTTTGTTCTATTGCTTCAGACAGCTACATGGCGACTCACCTGAATCTGTATTAAAGATGTTATCCATTAGGAAGATGCCTGTTGTTGTGACAGGAAGATTTGTAGATCACAGCCTCTCCCCACCTCAAGCTAAGAGTGCATCATCAGCTCTATGGAAAGTTTCAGAGGCATAATCACGTTGGTCTGTAGTGGAACATCTGGGTTTGAGTCCAGGAATTTCTTAGAGATGAACAAGATTGTGAGGGTTGTCTTTGAAGATGCCTTCAAAGGGAGCATTAGCCCTAAGAACATAAGAGAAGCCATGTTGGATCATGCCAATGGCCCATACAGTCCAACACTTTGTGTCACATAAGAACATAAGAGAAGCCATGCTGGATCAGACCAATGGCCCATCCAGTCCAACACTCTGTGTCACATAAGAGAAGCCCTGTTGGATCAGGCCAATGGCCCATCCAGTCCAACACTCTGTGTCACATAAGAGAAGCCCTGTTGGATCAGGCCAATGGCCCATCCAGTCCAGCACTTTGTGTCAGTGGCCAAAGAGACCAAGTGGTATCAGGAGGTCCATCAGTGGAGCCAGGACACAAGAAAAGCCCTCCCACTGTTGCTCCCCCCCCCCAAGCACCAAGAATACAGAGCATCACTTGCCCCAAACAGGAAGTTCCATCAATACACTGTGGCTAATAGCCACGGATCTCTGCTTCATATGTTTATCCAATCCCCTCTTGAAGCTGTCTATGCTGGCAGCCGCCACCACTTCCTGTGGCAGTGAATTCCACATGTTAATCACCCTTTGGGTGAAGAAGTACTTCCTTTTATCAGTTCTAACCTGACTGCTCAGCAATTTCATCGAATGCCCACGAGTTCTCGTATTGTGAGAAAGGGAGAAAAGTACTTCTTTCTCTACCTTCTCTATCCCATGCATAATCTTGTAAACCTCTATCATGTCACCCCTCAGTTGACGTTTTCCCAAGCGTTTTAACCTTTCTTCATAGGGAAAGTGTTCCCTCTAAAACTTATACCCCGAAAATCTAAGATGTTCCTGTTCTCAAATCTGAAGGAGAGACGATACCAGCCAGAAAACTGAGGAACGGTTGTCTTGTAAAATTGTTGGACTGGAACCCCGACAAATAAGTGATTTATTATTATTGTGGCTGATAACGCCACGGTGCATTGAGTTGCAAAGCAAGACCTTTGCCTGAGGAAGGAACGATACTGAAACCGGTCTGCTTGGCTTCTTGTCAATTAATACACCGGTTGAAGACTGCTCCTTGATTTACATCTGTGAATACACAGATTGGGCGTTCTGAATTTGGGAGACTACTCTGTTAATTGGACATTTTGGATCGGAGAGACTTTTGAATTGTATCCTTATTGCTTGATATCTTGTATTTGCATTCATGCCTTGTTACATATGTTGTAAATTTTTGCTAATAGAGTAATTCACATTTCAGTGCCACATGGTTATTTTCCTTTCTTTGACCTGTTCTCAAATCTAGCAGCTCTGCGGAACTCACTGCTGCCGGACGTAGTCATGATCAGGCCACTAGCTTAGATGGTTTTCAGAGTGGACTAGATATTCAGGTAAGGGTATAAATCTATCCATGGCGCACAGCATGAGTCCGGGGGCACCTGTACAACCAACCAAAATTGAATTCTGGGTATAAGCTTTTGTGTGTATGGTGAAGTGTGCATGCAAACGAAAGTTTATATCAGGAATAAAACTTTGTTGATGTTAAAGGTGCTCCTGAACTCACACTTTGTTCTGTTGCTTCAGACCGATTCAGCAACCCACCTGAATCTATCTATCCTTGACTGTTAGTGATGATGACTAAATGGAGCCTCCCTGTGCAGAGGCAGTGTATCTCTGACTACCAGTTGCTGGTGGACAACAGCAGTGTTAGAGTTTGGCCTCATTGCTCTGCTTGGGGGCTTCTTGGAGGCATCTGGTTGTCCACTGGAGGAGTTAGTGCAAAGGTGTCGAATATGTCTTTTGGGAACCGAATGAGGCCCCTGGAGGGCTCCTATCAGGCCCCCGAGCAACTGGCTGTCCTCTGCTTCCTTCTCTCTCTCTCTTGCTTCCTTCTGCATCTCAGCTTGCTTTGTAAGGCTTGCTCAATTTCACAGGAGCTGCAGAGCAAAATCTCTATTTTCTCCATTGGCTGAGGCTCCTCCCTTGGGGAGGAAGGGGGGAGGAATAGCTTGCATTGCCAGGCTCTCTCAATCGCACAGCAGAGCTACTGAGCCAAGCCTCTCTTCCTTCTATTGGCTGAAACTCCTCCTGGTCCCCTGGGGAAGGAAGGAAAGAGCCAGAGCTTCCTTTGCCCAGTTCCCTGGATCCCATGGGAGAAATACAAAGAAAGCATCTTTAAGACCAATGAGTGCTAACGTTTATTTATTTCCGTAGATTTATAGGCCACCCTTTCCCATAGCGGGCTCAGGGCAGCTTCCAACACAATAACAGCTTCCAACACAGCTTCCAAGCCGCCCTGAGCCATTCGTGGGAAGGGCGGGATATAAATCTCAAATAAATAAATAAATAAATAAAACGATCAAATCAATTTAAAACAGTTTAAAATTAAGCCACAGCTCACATTAGGTGGGGCGACAAAGATGGTATTAACAGATCGATTCGGCTTGCTTGTCCCAACCTCGGTGTTCAGATCCCGCCTATATTGGTTTCAAAGAATCAGTACAGTGCAGTTGGGGCAGGAAGGGCCCGTTTAAATGATAAGGACACCCGTCTGCCTCAGCCATAGGCCCGATGGAACAGCTCCATCTTACAGGCCCTCCGGAATGGTAACAGATCCTGGAGGGCTCGAACCTCCACTGGGGGCTGATTCCATCAGGTCGGGGCCGGGGCTGAAAAAGCCGTGGCCCTTATCAAGGCAAGCCGGACATCCTTTGGGCCAGGGATTTCAAGCATGTTTTTAAGTTTTTTTGAAAAATATATATATTTGTGTTTGTCTGTGTTCCTTATGTATATCTCTGCTCCCTAATCTTAAATAGGTAAACACATGGCCCAGCCCGACATGGCTCAGCCCAACAAGGTCTCTTTTATGTCAGATCCGGCCCTTATAACAAATGAGTTCGACACCCCTGAGTTAGTGTCTTCTGCTGCAGCAAAGGTGGTTCTTATATCTTTTGGCTTATATGGGGAAGGCAGCTTTGGCTTCTACTCGGTGTATCCGCGACTCTGTATTCCCTGTCCTCAGATGGAATCCCTCCTGTGCGTATGAGCAGCCAGAGAAGCAACGGCTCATCTTTCGGCAGACCTGGGAAGTTGCTAGGCCAGGTGGAGTTTTTACCTGCCCCAAAGGTCTCTGCTAACGACAGGGCGCCAGCGATCCCGTGATATTCCTTGCTATGTACAGCATATCCTGCAGAGGGCAGCAGCTGCCCACAGTTCCGACAGAGGCCTTGCTTCTCGTTTGTAGTTTCCCCGTTGTTTTAACTTTTGCACCGTGGACCGTTTCCCTTGATGCTTTTGACCCTGCGCTCCCAAGACTGCCGGGCACTGTAGTCCTCAGATGGGAAGGCCGCTAGTGTAAGTCCGGGAGCTGAGACGATGCTCCCTCCTTAGTTTTAATCACAGTTCCATGTTATGTCTGGGCCCCACTAACCCCGGTCAATGATAGCCAGGTTTCCTTTCAGCCTTTTTCTGTCCCTGGTGTGTACCTTGCTTTTGAAACCTGAATCGTGTGGTGAGTTGGCTAGCTCTGGTTCAGATGTGATTTTTGAACCATGGTTTAAAGCAGGGGGGACGACTGTATGTGCTTTGCTGTCAGGTTGGCAGTGTTGTACTTTGGGTGCCATTTATGTGGCATCCGGAATTCTGTATCTGGTGACCACACGAAAGAGGGCCTTTTCGGTGGCATCCCCACAATTACGGAACATCGTCCCAAGGGAGGTGCACCGGGCACCCTCACTTCCAGTCTTCAGGAGGCATTTGAAAACAGTTTTATTTAGGACTTTTATTTGTTTGACTTTTTGAAGTTGAAAACAGTTTTATTTAGGACATTTATTTGACTGATTTAGCTTTTATCTGCTGGCAGTCCTGAGATTTTACATTGTGGTCTGTTAGAGCTTTTTAATTTTTTTTTTTAAATCCTTGTTTTATTTACATTGTAAGTTTCCTTGGGTTCCACAAGGTAAAAAGAACATAAGAGAAGCCATGTTGGATCAGGCCAATGGTCCATCCAGTCCAACACTCTGTGTCACATAAGAACATAAGAGAAGCCATGTTGGATCAGGCCAATGGTCCATCCAGTCCAACATTCTGTGTCACATAAGAACATAAGAGAAGTCCTGTTGGATCAGGCCAATGGTCCATCCAGTCCAACATTCTGTGTTACATAAGAACATAAGAGAAGCCATGTTGGATCAGGCCAATGGTCCATCCAGTCCAACACTCTGTGTCACATAAGAACATAAGAGAAGTCCTGTTGGATCAGGCCAATGGCCCCTCCAGTCCAACACTCTGTGTCACATAAGAACATAAGAGAAGCCAGATCAGGCCAATGGCCCCTCCAGTCCAACACTCTGTGTCACATAAGAACATAAGAGAAGCCATGTTGGATCAGGCCAATGGCCCCTCCAGTCCAACACTCTGTGTCACATAAGAACATAAGAGAAGCCATGTTGGATCAGGCCAATGGTCCATCCAGTCCAACACTCTGTGTCACATAAGAGAAGTCCTGTTGGATCAGGCCAATGGCCCCTCCAGTCCAACACTCTGTGTCACATAAGAACATAAGAGAAGCCATGTTGGAGCAGGCCAGTGGCCCATCCAGTCCAACACTCTGTGTCACACAGTGGCCAAAAAACCCAAGTGCCATCAGGAGGTCCACCAGTGGGGCCGAGATCCTAGAAGCCTTCCCACTGTGCCCCCCTCCCAAGCACCAAGAATACAGAGCATCACTGCCCCAGACAGAGAGTTCCAAAAATACGCTGTGGCTAATAGCCACTGATGGACCTCTGCTCCATATGCTTATCCTATCCCCTCTTGAAGCTGTCTGTGCTTGTAGCTGCCACCCGCCTCCTTTGGCAGTGAATTCCATGTGTTAATCACCCTTTGGGTGAAAAAAAGCAGCGGATGAATGGTTTAAATCAATAAATAATCAAGTAACATTAGTAAAGAGGTTAAGTTCCTGCCCCAAGGAGCATACATTCTAAATTTCAACAGAGGAGATGGGGAGAGAGAGAAGAAAGAGAGGAGGAGAAGGAGAAGAAGAGAGAGAGAGAGCAGGAATTACAGGAATCAGCAAACCAGCCGATCTGTCCCGCTTTGTATCTCTCTGCTGTCACATTATTATCCCATCCTTCCGCCAAGGTGCTTCAAGTCAGACACCTGATTTCCCCCTTCCCAATTTATCCTTGAAACAGCCCTGCGAGTCTGAGAAAGCAACTGGCTGAAGGTCACCGTGCGAGCTTTACGGCAATGGGGATTTGAACCCTGCTCTGGCAAGTCCCAGGCAAAGGTTTTTACTTTTGTGCCAAGCAAGCCACTAAGAGTAAGGGGCCATTTTGCAGGACGCCGGAGCCCACGAGGGAATGGGGTGCGAGTGCCGCCTTGCTTATGCCTGTGAAAGTGTCTTGTCTCCATTCTGGCTACGTAGCTTGTTGCAAGGTGGCTTGAGTGCACCTTCCGCCTTGCGTTAGGGCCTTGCTTCCTTTTTAATGCATTCACCTTGCCTTATGATCAGTTGACCTCCAAGGTGACTTTGAACAGATTTTTTTTTTTAGAAAGGAAGATGGCTTCAGATGAAGCGTGCCCACCGGCTCATCTCCTAGCGGCAGAGCGACTGAGGGACGCTGGGTGGCGGGGTGGGGGCGGGGATGGGACGTGAGATGTTAAAGCATCTCCCCGCTCCTGTTTTGCTTGGAATAAATCAAATAAAGGACTGTTGGGCTCTCTGAGTGCTGCAAAGTATAGCAGAAAAGAGAGCCAGTTCTCTTAATATGCTTGGGTCTTGTTCTGCATGCCGCACCCTTTGCCAAAAGCACCCACAAACAGGGCGGAATTGTTTTGGAATGACTCTTCAGGTTGCTTCTGTACAGCTCCTGTTCCGCCCCCCCCCCTTCATCCCAGGCACAAAGGGGCCCTTAGTTAGCAATACATATTGTCATCATCAGGGCTTTTTTTGTAGAAAAGGTCCAGCAGGAACGCATTTGCATATTAGACAACACCCACTGACATCACCACTGTTTCACAAGGCGCTTTTTTGTAGAAAAAGCCGAGCAGGAAATAAGTTGCACATCAAGCCATCCGGAACTGCGTTCCTGTGCATTCCTGTTCAAAAAACCACCCTGGTCATTATGCAGTTTATTCTTTCGCCTAGTTTTGTTGCCGGCATTCCCAGTTTTAGTCATGTCCCCTGTGCCGTTCATTTGCAGAAATAACATCGAAATGTCGCATCTATTTAACAAAAAGCATGTGGTGCAAAGAGGCAGCAAACGGCACAGGGATCGAGGTTTGACCAAGGAAGACGCGAGATCAAAACGGGGATTTTTCTAGTGGAAAACTTCCGGGGTGTGCATGTGTGTGCGTGTGCAGTTTGGTAGCTTCTCTCTCCCCGGCCTCTCAGCCCCAGTTCTGGAATTGCTCCGTGCTGTGCGCATCTTCTGGTGGGGGGAAAAAAATGTCTTTATCCCCCTTGTGGGCAATCCTGTCAGCTTAACAAGCCACTGAAAAAGAGCTCCCAGTAGTAATAAGAGCCCTCGCTGTGCCCACAGTTGAATTGCGATGTTGCTTTTGCACAGGCTGGACTTGCATTGTGCAGCTGCCATGGAGGGGTTGCAGGGTGGAGACCATCCCCTCTGGTTGCTTGCAGGTTTGAGAGAGCAGGGCGCTTGGGGAGATTGCAATAGGCATAGAGCAGGGGTGGCCAACGGTAGCTCTCCAGATGTTAAGAACATAAGAACATAAGAGAAGCCATGTTGGATCAGGCCAACGGCCTATCAAGTCCAACACTCTGTGTCACACAGTGGCAAAAAATGTTATATACACACATACACTGTGGCTAATAGCCACTGATGGACCTCTGCTCCATATTTTTATCTAAACCCCTCTTGAAGGTGGCTATACTTGTGGCCGCCACCACCTCCTGTGGCAGTGAATTCCACATGTTAATCACCCTTTGGGTGAAGAAGTACTTCCTTTTATCCGTTTTAACCTGTCTGCTCAGCAATTTCATCGAATGCCCACGAGTTCTTGTATTGTGAGAAAGGGAGAAAAGTACTTCTTTCTCTACTTTCTCCATTCCATGCATTATCTTTTTGTCATTATGTTTTTTTTTGCCTACAACTCCCATCAGCCCCAGCCATTGGCCATGCTAGCTGGGGCTGATGGGAGTTGTAGGCAAAAAAAAAAATCTGGAGAGCTATCGTTGGCCACCCTGGCATAGAGAATTCCTGAGACTATTCATACACTGGCTGGGAAAGGGACTTCTAGCCCCCCCCATGTGGAGGTCTGGCCAACTTTGGTCTCCCCCTCTGGTGCTTTAGTAAGTATGTCTTTGGTGTAGCCAGTTTGGGGTAGGGGTTAAGTGTGCAGACTCTTACCTGAGAGAACCGGGTTTGATTCCCTACTCCTCCGCTTACAGCTGCTGGAATGGCCTTGGGTCAGCCATAGCTCTTGCAGGAGTTGTCCTTGAAAGGGCAGCTGCTGTGAGAGTCCTCTCAGCCCCACCCACCTCACAGGGTGCCTGTCGTGGGGGAAGGAGATTGTAAGCTGCTCTGAGACTGATTCAGAGAGAAGGGCGGGGTATAAATCTGCAGTTGTCTTCTTTCTTCTTCCTTCTTCTTCTTGCCTTTTGGGTGGAATTTCCAGGGGAGTCAGGCTGTCCGCTGTCAGAAGCAGAGCGCTGGGTTAGATCAACCTTTTGTTTAGATCCGGGGCTGCTCTTTATGCATCAAAGCATCACTTCCTGTCACGGTATCTCCCACAATACAGCTTTGGTGGGCCATTTATATCTCCCCCTCACACTCCCTCTTCTCGACACACTTTTGGAAGCTGGCTGCCGCCGCCTCCACCTTCCATTTCACCAGCCTCCCCTCCGTGTCCCTCCCCGCTCCCCTCCCTGCCTTTGCTTTTCAGCCAGGCTCTACATGTTTAGCTCATTTAATCTTCCCATCGTAAGTCAAGGCTGTAATTGACAGGCCTGACATGAAGAGTGGCACCGGTTGCACAGGCTGCCAGCGGAGATATAAACACGGCGGCTTGGCGGTGATTGAGAATTACAGTTGGGAGCTTGCTGTAGTGTGGCTGTCCTCTCTGGACCCTCCCTTGTTTTGGCAGCCCCTCTTCTCAAATCCCAGGGGACCACATTCCCTGCACCGCTGCAAAGTCCCTTGTAAATTCACTATATTAGAAGAAGATGACGACGACATTGGATTTATATTCTGCCCTCCACTCGAATCTCAGAGCGGCTCACAATCTCCTTTATCTCCTTCCCCCACAACAGACACCTTGTGAGGTGGGTGGGGCTGAGAGAGCTCTCCCAGAAGCTGCCCTTTCAAGGACAACTCCTACGAGACCTATGGCTGACCCAAGGCCATGCCAGCAGGTGTAAGTGGAGGAGTGGGGAATCAAACCTGGTTCTCCCAGATAAGAGTCCGCACACTTAACCACTACACCAAACTGGCTCTCTCTTAGACATCTGCCCTTCAGGTGTCAGGCTCTAGGGACCGGAGTTCCAGTCTCTGTTCTCTGCCATCACAGTTCATTAGAGAACTGTGGGTGAATCATTCCCTCTCTTGGCCTGACCCACCTCTCAGGGGTATTGTGGGGATATTTAATCAGTTTATTAAATTTTCAGGTAAAAAGGAATTTGTGGGGGGGGGAGATAAAAGGGAAGGGGAAAGGGAAGGGTACATAAGTTTTAAAATTTTGTAATGTTTCTATTTATACCTTGCTCATTTCATATCGGTATCAGAAATCTGATAATATTCACTGCAAACAGATCTGATCATTCAGTAATACAATAATCATTAATATCTCTTAAAGCTCCTACTAAGACAAGAATATAATTTTACTTGGCAGTAGTTATCATAAATTACTTTATTGTCTTATTTTGGAAGTTTATATATCACATCATAACCAGTTGTATAGTGGTTCCCATATTTTCTTAGTTTCACAGGGATTGGCATCTCTCAATTTGGCTGATAGTGTATCTATCTCTGCGAATTCTAAAAGCTGAGATATTAACTCCTCTTTTCCTGGTATTTCTTGAAGTTTCCAGTATTTGGCATATATTATAATGGCTGCAGTCATGGCGTATATTAAAAACAGTTTCGTCTGTCTGGAATAATCTTCTGGAAGTATATTTAATAAGAAGAGCTCTGGTTGAAGTCTAATTTGTATTTTCAGGATCTTTTGTAGTAGCTCGTGCACCATCTTCCAATAAGATTTGGTTCTGTCACATAACCACCAAACATGGTAAAAAGTTCCAATTGCATTTTTGCATTTCCAGCATTTATTTGACATATTTTGGTACGGGGTATTGTGGGGATAAAAGAGCCAGCTTAGCGTAGTGGTTAAAGTGTTGGACTTGGCTCTGGGAGAACCAGGTTTGAATCCTCACTCTGCCATGGAAGCCTTCTGGGTGACCTTGGGCCAGTCACACACTCTCAGCCAAGCCTACCTCGCAGGGTTGTTATGAGGATAAAGTGGAGGAAAAGGGAGAAGGATGTCGGCTGTTTTGGGTCTCCCTTAGGGATCTGTCTTTGGTCTCTCCCTTAAGGAAGATGGTGGTTAATGGCAGGCCAGATTTTTGTGAATGACCAGGGGCCCAGTGCATTCTTTTCACCTTGTGACCCCCCAGCCCTCTTGAACCATCTTGTGACCCCTTAGGCCTTTTCACTACCTGGCTAAACCCCAGCTGTCTAGGCTTCATTCATGGGAACCCAGGCAAGCCCATTTGGACACAGCTGTGGATTCTCTGGTGTGGTGGTTTGAGGGGGATTTTAAGGGGGAGGGGTTAAGGAGTCCGTGGGCCTGCCCAAATGAGGGGCTGTGTGCAGAGCCGATGTGGCTGGCTGTTGGCCAGTTAATGTAGTTGCCAACCAAGACTGGAGAGATAGGGATGCCAGCCTCCAGGTGGGACCTGGAGATCTTCTGGAATTACAGCTCCTCTCCAGACGACAGAGATCACTTCCGCTGGAGAAAATGGATGCTTTGGAGGGTGGATTCTAGGGCATTGTAGTCCACCCTGGTCCCAGGCTCCATCTCCAAATCTCCAGGAGTTTCTCAACCTGAATCTGACAAACCCCCCCCCCCACACACACACACACTGGTGTCTGGGGCGGGGTGGTGCTGCTGGTACTACTAGTACTGATCTTCTCAGGGCTTGTAAACGATGCTGTTTCGGTGGTGTGGAACACCTGGTTTCATCTGTGGGCCAGCCAGAAAGCATCGGAGCAGGTAACTGCCATCTCAGTAGACTTGGAATAGTTTTCATTGTTTTAATCGGATCTGTCAAACTACGTACTGAGATGTTGTTCACTGCCCTGAGCCCTGCATAGGGAAGGGCGGTCTATAAATAAAATCAATCAGTAAATAGAAGCGACGTCTGAGCGGTGGCGCAGAGTGTTAAAGCTGCAGTACTGCAGTCCTAAGCTGTGCTCATGACCTGAGTTCAATCCCCGGCGGAAGCTGGGTTTTCAGGTAGCCGGCTCGAGATTGACTCAGCCTTCCATCCTTCCAAGGTCGGTAGAATGAGTCCCCAGCTTGCTGGGGGGAAAGTGTAAAAGACTGGGGAAGGCAATGGCAAACCACCCCGTAAAAAATCTGCTGTGAAAACATTGTGAAAGCAACATCACCCAGAGTTGGAAACGACTGGTGCTTGCACAAGGCATCTTTCCTTTCGTGAGCAGGGCTCACAGGGTGTTACCCTGGCTGAGTCCCTGACAGGAGATTGTGTGTTTCTGTGCAGGGCCTTTTCTTCCCCCCATCTCCATCTGCTTCGGGCCTAGTGTGTGTGGGATGGGGCAGGGTTGGGGAGAGGAAAGCGCAACAGAGGCTGATGTCGGGAAGTTGAGGAAAAGCCCCGTCCACCCGCTGTCTAGCGCGGGATTCTGCATCGCTTCACGCTGTGCGAGCTTTCCCCAGCGGAGGCCGGCTCGCAAAAGCATTACATGTATTATTGCAAACCACGCAACATAAAGAGCGCCTTTTATGAAGGGGGATAGCAGAGGAAACATTATGGCCGAGACCTTTTATAGCCCTTCCATTATTATGGTTTAAATCTTGACGTGGTCTTTATTTGCAGTGACATTGGGACCAGTAAAGCCGAGGTTTCGCCCTCCTTGTCCCCCTCCCCTTCTCCCGCCCCACCCTCCTCTCCTTCATTCTGATCTGATCCTTGAGCCACCGTGCCGGGATGACGGAAAGCGAAGCCCTGGCCTCCATCTCTGCCAAAGCTGGGTTTCTTTTTCTTCCATCTTTTTCTTGCTGCGGAGGATGAAAAACACATGAGTTGCTCTTAAAGTATATGTTGTACCTGCAATCCCCCCCCCCTTTAAAAATAATGCCAGCTTTTCAAATCTACGTAGTCGGAACTTTTCAGGATTTCTCTTGTAAACAGGTCAAAAAGCCCTTGAAAGGAAAGGTCATTTTTCCGAGTAGCATTTTTCTATATGCAACATTGATGCTTTTGTGGGGTTTTTTTGGGGAGGGTTTAAAGTTAAACCAAAAATACCTTTTTATGTATTTGCAAAAGGGAGTTTGGACAGGATCGACTCTGCTTTAGCTTAGGAAATATGTTCATAATCAGTCACTCAGCAAGCCCTGCATTGCTAGATGTCAAATAGAAGTTTGTAGGAAAAGAATGACCTTAACATATACTCAAATATGTGCGTGTTTTCCCCTTTGTATTTTGCAAATTTAAGACCTTTTTAAAGAAATAAAAATATCTGAAATGTAAGTTATAAAATACTTTTGGCTTTTTAAAAAAAAAAATATCCCTCAGCACTGTAGATATGAGTGGTTTCTTCTAGATTTAGGAGTGTGGACAGATGTTAAAAAACCCAAGTAAATTAGGTGCTTAAAACAATATAGTTTTAGAAACTAGATGAAACAAAGCACATCAAGGCAGATTACGTGTATCTATATTTGGATAAATATTAGTATTAATGTGACATCTTAATATTGGGAGTGATGTCTCTATTCCCCCCCTCCCCATTTTTTTTTCCAAAATAATTGTGAAATGTGCAAACGTATTTCTGTTTGTGAAGTCCAATGAGATTTTTTCAATTTGTTAACATTTCTAATAGGTATGAAAAGACTCAACATTGGTGGCTGAACTCTCTTGCATTTGTTCATGAAACAGGGACAAATCTTTCTCAGCCTTCTTCTCAGTATACCAGTTTAGTTCCCTAACCTGTGGCTATGGTGTGGTACTCGAATTTTTAAAAACAATGTGTTAATGTGACAATTTTTAAAAATAACGTGTTAATGTGACATTACAGCTGAGTTACTGTGCCTTGGAAGAAAGTGATGCACATATAAAAAAAACTGTTGACATGAGAAACCCAGATGAATGGTCCAGGAACAATTTGCAAACAGTCTGGCTTTTGGGACAGCTTTTGTTCCAGTGCAGTGCTTTCTGCATATCCTTGTGTCTGGGGAAGGCAAGAACGATCGCATCTCAGTTTGTCACCTTTGGAACCAGGAAATCAAAAGCAAAACATTACGGGCTTCAAAGCACTGAGGAGAGACTTTGGCAATCTAGACCGGAAAGGGAGTTTGACCACACTTAATTGCCAAGCAGCGCTATTTAGCAGGCTTTGTGAAAGCAGTCACTCGCCTAGGGTGAGTAAGGACTCCCTCCAGGCGAGCAGGAAGAAAGAGAAATCATAAATTGGCTAAGAATGACACTTTTTTTTTTTTTTGCATAGGGCTTTCTAGGCAACTTGCCTAGCTAGTGTGGATCGATGGGCATGTAATACACATTGCACGCTAATGGCTTTTGGGGGAGTCATTTGTAAGGCTTGTGCTAGAGACGGGGTTGCCAGTTCCAGGCTGGGAAATTCCTGAAGATTTTGGGGGTGGAGCCTGGGGGGTTGAGGAGAGGAGAGACTTCAGCTGGGTATAATGCCATTTTCTCCAGGGAGCTCATCTCTGCCACTTGGGAGATCAGTTGTTAATTCCAGGAGATCTCCAGTTCCCGCCTGGAGGTTGGCAACTCTAGTTTGAGATTTGGGGTAAAATCCAGCCATGCTAAGAGGAAACAGTTTATGTTCATTTTAGTTTTTGTTTTGGAACAATTTTTGTAAAGGCACCTTGAGTGATTTTTAATAACATTTTCTTCTGGTAGCCACACAAATGGTCTGCTTTGAGTTTACCCATCCCACACGTTAGCTCCAATGCTGTTATCCTGAACTGAGAGTAGAAAGCACATACCTTTTTAAAGGGGGGTGGGTGGTGGGTGGGATGCACTCTGAAGGAAGCCCTGCCGTGTCTGTCATCCGAGAGAGTGCTCTCTCCATCTTTCGAGCATAGCTGAACAGGTTGCCAATTCCTCCATTTTAGCTGGCTACGGCATGCCACTTAAAAGGGAAGGTTTTAATCTAGTTGGCCGCTACCCCGGCTGTTAAGCGGAAGTTTGTTTTATTTATTTATTTCTGCTGGCTCTCCCACCCAGCGTTACTCAGGGTATGTAGTGCAGGTTGCTTTTTTTTTTTTTTAACTTTTTGGGCTGCAGCCCAGGGTGCACGGACTGCCCCCCCCTCCACGTGCCACGGTCCCACCTCCGTCCTGCTCCCGAGCTGTCATAGCGGACGGGTTGCGGGAAGGAATCTGTATTTAAACAGCGGCACAGCGTTGGGATCTCCCCAGCAGGGTATTAATGCTAATTCATCTGCTCGCCCCCCCGCCGAGCGCGTTATTTGTTTAAATCTGTAGAATCCCACGGTGCCTTTATATCCTCAGCAGAGTGAGCCTTCGCTCCCTGTAATTATTTAACATTATATGCTGATATAAATTGTAACGGTTAAAGAATGGTAATGAGAAAGGGACTGGGGAGGGGGAGAGAAAACACAAAAGTTAACCTTAGAAATGGCAGAGTCAGCTCTTAAATAGCAACCGGCAACTCCCCCCCCCCCCACACCGTATTTTTTCCTTTCTCTCTCCCCCCCCCCCCCATCCCACGTTCACAAGATGCCGCCATTGATCAGACCGGGGGTGGGGTGGGATGGGCTTGTGTGTGTGTGCACGTTCAGGATTATTCTTGGCAATAAGCCGGCTGGGGAGAGCTTGGAAATCCCACAGTCTGTATACAGACTGTCACTTGTCTGATGGCCCGCACACACACGCGCCCACTCTCTCTCATAATTACGCACAGTGCCGGCACAAGACGGAGGTGGATTTGGCTGGTTCTGCATCTGGGTAGCACGTTTTGATGTGGGTTTGGAGATTTTTAGGGTGCCGCCCCCACAAGGAGGGCGTTTGCCCACTGGGGGATACGCATCCAGTGGTTCAGCTCACAACCCATTGGGCAAGCATGTATGTCCTGCTTCAGCATAGGAAGGGATGCTAAAATGTGTACAGGAAGTTTGAGTTCTTTGCCGTCAAAGGTGTTCTTTGTGTAATTAATGCGTTGTGTATTAAATTTATTTTTGGGGTGGGGGGAGCTGGGAAATGGTTTGGATTTTCAGGTTGTGTCATAATGATTTCTCCTGCTAATTTCTCATAGTATTGGGGGGGGGGTGTGTTTGTGGGTGTTTCATGCAGAAGATACCTAATTCAATCCATGACATCTCCAGTTAAAAGACTCTTGATTAACGGGTGCTGGGAAAGGCTTCCTTCTTCTTGAGATGCTGGACCAAGGCTTTTTTTGGAGCAGGAGCTCCTTTGCATATTAGGCCACACACCCCTGATGTAGCCAGTCCTCCTGGAGCTTACAGTAGGCCCTGTAAGAAGAGTAAGTAAGTAAGTAAGTAAGTAAAATTTTATTTGTATCCCGCCCTCCCCGCCTAGGCAGGCTCAGGGCGGCTAACAACATTTCATACATATACAGTAATAAATATAAAACTTTAAATTTAACAACGAAAACTTTAAACATCATTTAAAAACCAGTTAATGTATTTAAAATTCATAATTTAAATTGATCTGGCAGCAATGGTGGCGTTCTGACGCTAGTTTCTGCCAGTGTAAAGAGGTCTGTGAACTCTTGGAGGATTGGCTACATCAAGGGTGTGTGGCCTAATATGCAAAGGAGTTCCTGCTACAAATATAAGCCCTGCGGACAACAGTGGCCAGTTAGAGCCAGAGCTTCCTTTGCCCAGTTCCCTGGATCCCATGGGAGAAATACAAAGAAAGCCTCTTTAAGACCAATGAGTGCTAATGTTTCAGCATGTTTTAAATTTTTTTGAAATTAAATTTGTGTTTGTGTTCTTTATAAGATTTATATCTCTGCAACCTGATCTTAAATAGGTACACACATGGCTCGGCCCAACCCGATACGGCCTGGCCCAACAAGGTCTCATTTATGTCAGCTCCAGCCCTCATAACAAATTAGTTTGACACCTCTGCTTTAGTGGCCTGGATGTTTTTTTTAAAAGGAAACTTCTGTGTGCTGCTCAGAGAACACCACTGAGAAAGGAATATTGCAAATGCGTTAACGCTCGGTATTGTTTCAGAATCTGTGTACGTTTGTGCAGAATTTAATTTTTGGCTCCTTTTGAAATCCTGCTAGTTTTGAGTCCCGCATCAGCTTAGAGGACAAGATTTTCCGGGGCGTGAGCTTTCGAAAGAGTCTGAGCTCCCTTGGTTAGAATTTTGCTGTTCTACTTGTGGACCAGCACTGGGACTCTTTGAAAAGCTTAAAATGTCTGATTGAAACCGGTACCCATGCAGGGCAGAGCTGGGATGGGGAGGGGGCGGGCGGGAGGGGGGGCAGCAGTGAAGAAATCTGCTGAAAGCCAATGCGGTGTACTTGGAAGGACCCCACCCCCAGTCTCTTAGAGAGAGCGCAGAGGGCTGGCGTGGAGTTCTTGCTTGATTTGCACGATGGTCGGGTCGAACTACCCTGGAAGGCTGGCCCGGAGCCAGCCTTCACCACAATTCATACTGTGTCAGTTTAATAAATGCACTACTTAAATTATGAAATTACAAAAGAAAAAAGAGAATGCACTTATTCAGACTCTTAATACATTAAAAATAAGGCATTAAAACACTGACTTTCTCCCCCCCTCCCCCTTTCCAGAATCAATAATGAACAGGAAGGGTTGTAGACATTAACAGTCATGGACATTCAAACTCTTATACATAAATTATCCAAGAAAAATGCACATAAGACTTGAATAATGTAAATACATTAATGCATTTAATAATTTAAACATTAAAGCGCAGGCAGGAATTCGCGGCAGAGGTTGTTCTGAGATAAGCAACGGCCCTGGAAGTTGTGTGTCCCAAGATCGATGGCCGGTTTCCCCTTGAGAAAGCATGGATTGCAAGGGGGGGGGGGTCATGCCATGTACAGAGAGTGTGGCCGCTGGTCCGGAGAAATCCCAGGATGTCCGCCATTTTTACCCTGTTCCTTCTGCCTCTTTATAAGCCCGTCCTTTCACGGGTCCCATTGTCCTCAGAAAACTGAGCAAACTTCTAAATTTTTTAGCATACTTCCTCAGCCATGTGGATTTAGAGAAATAGCAGCAAACTCTTCCGACAAATCCCATCCAGATCTTCCTGCATAATAAGCAACATTGTCCAAATAGGTTCCTGATTTAAATCCCCCAAGTATCAAGGCAGTAATCTGAATTGGGGACCCGAAGACTGCAATTTCTTTTAAACCCTGTTGGGAAGATCTGATCATGGGATCCGCTGATAATTACCCATTTTCTCAGCTGAGTGCTCCCCCCCCCCAAAAAAAAAGAAAAGGTAAAGGTAGTCCCCTGTGCAAGCACCAGTCGTTTCCGACTCTGGGGTGACATCGCATCACGACGTTTTCACAGCAGACTTTTCTTTTACGGGGTGGTTTGCCATTGACTTCCCAAGTCATCTACACTTTTCCCACCACAGCAAGCTGGGGATTCCTTTTACCGACCTCAGAAGGATGTAAGGCTGAGTCAACCTTGAGCCGACTACCTGAACCCAGCTTCCACTGGGATCGAACTCAGGTCATGAGCAGAGAGCTTGGATTGCAGTACAGCAGCTTTATCACTCTGCACCACGGGGCAAATGACCTACAGCAGGGGTGGCCAACGGTAGCTCTCCAGATGTTTTTTGCCTACAACTCCCATCAGCCCCAGCCATTGGCCATACTGGCTGGGGCTGATGGGAGTTGTAGGCAAAAAACATCTGGAGAGCTATCGTTGGCCGCCTCTGACCTACAGGACTGCTAATCTGTCATTCTCCGCCAGTCCCCAACACTTAAAAAATCTATAGGCTCTTCCCTTTTGCAGTGTCTTTCTGGATGCTCCTGTGGAAATTTAAAACCGCTAAAGCAGCCAGCCAGAAATCAGTGAAGCGAAGCTGCTGCTTCTTCTGTCTTCCTAGAGTGTCTGCCTTAGCCAATTTTTGTCTGCCTAGTACAAGTTATTTGTAAGAACCTTGGGCGAAATACTCCTAAAGAATGCGTGTGATTTTTCACTCCGTACTTAAACACTATACACTGTTCTATATATGTGGGCCAGTTGTACATCAGGCGTGCCTCAATTTATGCCTGGGGAGGGATCGTGGGTTTGGTGGTTGAGCCATATGCCTAGCATGCAGAAGGTCCCAGGTTCAAGCCCCAGTGTCTCTTGAGTAATATTGAATAATATCGCAGGCGTTGTCCTTGAAAGGGCACCTGCTATAAAGAGCCCTCTCAGCCCCACCCACCTCACAGGGTGTCTGTTGGGGGGGGGGGCAGGAAGGTAAAGGAGATTGCAACCACTCCGAGATTCAGAGTATAGGGTGGGATCTAAATCCAAAATAATAATCTTCTTTGTCCTTCTTCTTTGTCGTCCTTCTTCTTCTTCGTCGTCCTTCTTGCCACTGGGGCCACAAGTTCCTCCCTGGTTTCCTTTCTCTCAAGAACTCAGATTCTTCTGGTCTTCCTGGATCTGTCCATCGTATCCCTTCTGTGGTACTCTGCTAGATCCGCTTGTTTGAGGAGAAAGCATGGCTTTTGGAGGTCAACCCTTCCAGCTCCCGCCTGGCATCCGTTGTTGAAAATTTCCAGCCTCGTTGTCGTTCCTGTTTTGCCCATTTAAAGAAAATGGGGGTGAGGATTCATGCCACAGCTTGCCTTGAGGCTGGTCAGGTTTAAGCGGTAGGATTAAAAACACGAAAGAGAGATCATCCTTGCTGTGCCTGCAGGTACTTACAACTTCCCCGGCCTGATCGATCAGTTGCTTAAAATGTTTTTGGGAGAGGCTGCTTATTCCATAGACGCCGCTTTCTCCCACGTCCTGTCGTATGATTATTTCACCCGTGTGCCTTGTCCCATGGAAATCAGATTCTCAAAGTTGGGGACTGTATCAGAGCATTAGTGCCAGTTTTGGTTTAAGAGCATTTCTGCACTTCAGCAGGGCTCTAAGGCCTAAGGGCTCCGTCCCGAGAGTCTTGTTTCAAGCTAGGAATGCCATCAATATCTAGCCCTGCTGGATTTGGCATGCAATATCCTCATCTTTTTTTCTTTGCAGTTTTGTATTTTGTGTGTGTGTGTGTATGACCGACCTGGAAGTCATGGTGATTTCTGGTGACTGACCCCTACTGGGGGCCAGGAGAATATTCAGAAAGGTGGCTGAATAGAGCCTGCCCCGTCCTCCCGCCTCTGGTATTCCAAGGAGGTCTCCCAGCCATGTACTAACCAGGGCTGACTCTGTTTTGCTTCAGAAATCTAATGAGATCAGGCTAGCCTGGGCCATCCAGCTCAAGGCAAAAGACATTCAGAGGTGGTTTGCCATTGCCTGAACCCGTGTGGCAACTCTGGCCTTCCTTGAGGTCTCCCACCTAAGTACTAACCAGGGTTGACTCTTCTTAGCTTCTGAGATCTGATGAAACCGGGCTCGCCTGGGCTATTCAGGTCAGGGTGCAAAATCCTCATCTTGATTGGGCTTCTTTCCTTATGTGAATTGAACCTGCCAGTCTTTTATCTTGATACCGTTCTGTATTTCCTCGTCCCTCAAGTTTTCCCATTGAACAGGGCATTTAAAAATAATATTATTGTTGCGTTGGCTGCATGCAAGCAGCATAAAAAGAGTCTGTAAGAATCGCTTTGCGGAACATACAGATTATTTTGTAGAATGCGCATCACCGTTCTTTGTTTTTAATTGATCGTTCTGCATTCCTTGGCAGAAGAGGCAGGCTAGTCCAGTCTTGTCCGATCCCAGAAGCCATGCAGGGTCAGCGCTAGTGAGAACTTGGATGAGAGACCCCCAAGGAATGCCAGGGTCGCTACACAGTGGCAGGCAATGGCAAGCAAGCACAGACCTTGTTTTACTTGGCATGTATAATTTTTTTTCCCAATAACGCGGGCACCCCAGCAGCTAAAACTTTGGAGTGAAAAGGTCCAAAAGCAGCAAAGAAGAATATAGTCATACACTCTCAACTTAAACTTTGGAGTCTCTGGCCCAGTTCTTAAAGTCAAAGCAGAGGGCCAGACCAGAAGGGTAAGAACTCCTCGGAAACAGAGAGGCTAGAAGCTTCCTTTAAAAACAGGAAGGAAGGCTAACATTCTTTGAGATACTGAGTTGCTTACTAAGCGCCCCCATTTCTGTGCTTGAATTCTGTGGCGCAGGGATGGACACAGCCTTAAATGCGTGTTAACCTGAGCGTGGGATAAATATACTGTTATAGAAAATGTTCCCTGCTTCCCTAGTCAGGTGAGCCCCCTCTGGACTCAGGGGCTTAGCCTCTGAGCAGCCTGTCCAAATGATCTTTCGCCTCTCCCCAGACATCCGGGCATCTGCGCAGCCATTGTGAGCCCAGTGCGTGCTGGAGCAGAGGAGGAAAAGCCTCCTAATCTCATCAGAAGAGCTCTTAGTCCACGTTGGTGTAGACCATCGAGCCGAAAAGCATTCAGACGGCATGGGCTCTTATCAAATCACTCGTTGAGTCCAGCTAATTAAAATAGAGCTTCATTTTTCTGACCCGTCGTTTGGCAGGAATTTGAAACAGACCTAACCCAATTTCTGCGTGTTTATGAGCCTTTTATTGTATCAGAAGTACTTTTCTGTAAAATGTACAGGGCCAGTGCTAAATGAATTGATCTGCAGCGCAGATGCACTGTGGACCTGCTAATGATTTCTTCTTCAGCTTCCTCTCAGACTGCAGGCAAAACCTGACTCGGGAAGAGAGAACTTCTCTTTTCTGTGTCATTTAGTCCTCTCCTGCCTCATGCGTTATGTCTCAGGATCCGAGAGCCATGTTGGAACTGGTCGTGTCTGTGGCCGTGAGAATCAGTGCTGGGGTGAGAGAAGAGAAGTAGGTGGCCAAACTTGCTTAACGTAAGAGCCACGTAGAATAAACTTCCGATGTTTGAGAGCCGCAAGACGAGAGGGAGGGAGAGAAGGAAGGAAGGAAGGAAAGAAAGAAAGAAAGAAAGAAAGAAAGAAAGAAAGAAAGAAAGAAAGAAAGAAAGAAAGAAAGAAAGAAAGAAAGAAAGAAAGAAAGAAAGAAAGAAAGAAAGAAAGAAAGAAAGAAAGAAAAAGAAGGAAGGAAGGAAGTCCAGGAACACTTTAAAGACCAAGATTTGCAGGATATGAGCTTCTGAGAATCTGTTCCCTTTGTCAAACACGAATTCTTTGACTCTTGAACGATTATACCTCAAAAACCTTCTTGGTCTCTAAGGTACTATACAACTTGAATCCAGCTGTTCTACAGCAGACCAACACAGCCTTTGTAACTATTCTCATCTGCTTAGTGTCTTCTGCTACTTAACGAAGAAGGTTGGTAGATGCAGTCTGACAGTATACTCTGGCTCTGCGGTGCCATTACACGAGTGCTGAGGTTTCAAGCAGTCATCTCCAAGTTTCCACTCAATTCACCTGCTTAAAACAGAACCAAAAAGCTTCCTTCCTTCCATCAGCTAGCAAATCTTTCCAGTTTTCCAAAGTCTTAAAAGGAGGAGAGCCAAAAACAATTGTTTTTAAAGCCAGGAATTGTGCAAGTGAATGTTTGAGGAGAAGGGCCATTAACTAGGGAGGGGCAACGGCAGCAGGCACTGAAAATGGATGTTAGCTGGGAACACAGTTATTTGCAAAATGAATTCTGAATAGGGCTACAAGCTCTGGATTGGGAATTACCGGGAGATTTTGGGGGCGGAGCTTGAAGAGGGCGGGGTTTGGGGAAGGGAGGGGCCTCAGCAGGCTGTAATGGCACGGAGTCCACTGTTTTTCAATAAGAACTGACCTGTCGCCTGGAGATGAGCTGTAATATAGTGGGAGATCTCCAGCCACCGCCTGGAGTTTGGCAAAACTACTTCTGAAGGACAGTCTATTTGAACAGCAAGAGGTTACTACAGGCATGGCCAAACTGTGGCTCAGGAGCAACATTTGGCTCTTTCACACATATTGTGTAGCTCGAGGAGGAGGAGGAAGAAGAAGAGGAGGAGGAAGAAGAAGACGACGGATTTGTATCCCACCCTCCACTCTGAATCTTGGAGTCTCTGAACAGCCTACAATCTCATGGCCACAGACATTACCAGTTACAGCATTGCTCATAACACATGAGGCAGGAGAGGACTCCTCCCTCCCTCCTCTCAAATGTCTAGTGTGTTCATGTCATGCAGCTCTCAAACATCTGATATGACATGGAAAACACTAGACATTTGAGAGGAGGGAGGGAGGAGTCCTCTCCTGCCTCATGTGTTACGTTAAGCAAGTCTGGCCACCCCTGGTTTAGCATCTGAGCTAAGAGCCTGAGAGCCTCTTTGGTGTAGCTGTTAGGGCCAGAGAGACCCGGGTTCAGATTCCCATTCAGACATGAGTGATCTTTGGTGCTTCCCTGGCTGGGTTCAGGCATCCCATGAAGCCATGGTTTAATTAACCGGTGATCAGAGGGATTGTTCAAAAGCAGGCCAGTAGTTTAGGGATTAGTGTGTTGGATTAAAAAGGTAAAAGTAGTCCCCCTGTGCAAGCACCAGTCATTTTCAACTCTGGAGTGACGTCGCATCATGACGTTTTCACAGCAGACTTTTTACGGGGTGGTTTGCCATCGCCTTCCCCAGTCATCTACGCTTTCCCCCCAGCAAGCTGGGGACTCATTTTACCGACCTCAGAAGGATGGAAGGCTGAGTCAACCTCAAGCTGGCTACCTGAACCCAGCTTCCGCCGGGATGGAACTCAGGTCGTGAGCAGAGAGCTTGAACTGCAGTACTGCAGCTTTACCACTCTGTGCCACGGAGCAGTTATATGTGTTGGATTAGGTTGAGATAAACATTTTTGGTCAAGAAGAAACTATGTAAGGTGAATATGTACTATTTATACATTTACATGGAAAACAGCATTAAGACTTGCCAGAAATAAATCAAGAAGGCCTTGTTTCAAATTTCTTAGGTGCTCTTTGGTGACAAGAAGAAGAAGAAGATATTGGATTATATCCCGCCCTCCACTCCGAAGAGTCTCAGAGCGGCTCACAATCTCCTTTCCCTTCCTCCCCCACAACAGACACCCTGTGAGGTGGGTGGGGCTGGAGAGGGCTCTCACAGCAGCTGCCCTTTCAAGGACAACCTCTGCCAGAGCTATGGCTGACCCAAGGCCATGCTAACAGGTGCAAGTGGAGGAATGGGGAATCAAACCCGGTTCTCCCAGATAAGAGTCCGCACACTTAACCACTACACCAAACTGGCTCAACACACAAGTTAGACTCCCAGCTTCATGGAGAGTCTTGTGTAGTTGTGAAGAAGGATAAAGTATATTGCAGGGCTTTTAGATGCTTAAAAGCCTGAAAAGTATTTCCTTTTCTGTGGTGCTTTGGAAATTTGCCTTGGCGTTGCTTACTGTCTTTGCAAAAAAAAAAAGTTTCCTTTTTTCTCCTTTCAAAAAGTTTCAAAAACAGCAATAATTCCTGTTTTCACTCTAATTTTAAAACCTAACTGGGGAGGTCGGAGGCGGGGATGAAGCCTTTGGTTTTTAGAGGCTCCAATTGTAAAATAAATTAATTTTTTTTCAAAAAAATACACAGAGAAAGGGGTGGGGGGGGGCAAAGCCAGGTCTTAGAAAAATACATTTGGTCCATTTGGAACATAATGAAATATAGAAAAGACTCAATAAAAGGGCCTTTATTACTTTAAATGTTTTGAATGTGGAGTTTTTAGCCATCAGGTTAATGTTTTTGTATCATTTTTTGATTTGATTGGGAGCTCTTTTCCAGGTATCTTTGCCACTTGAGTGCTAATTGGATTTCTGCAGATAAATGGTGCTAGCTTGAAGGCCTTACCTCACTGCGTTCTTACCTCAGCGTTTATTTTATTTGTTTTTACTGTAAATGTTAATAAATCTTAGGGTGTTTTAAAAGAGTGGGTGAGGCAGAAAGAGGCTCTCTGTGGGAGGGGGAGGGGAGATGGGAGGGGGGAGTAGGATACTTCCCCTCCTCTTAGAGCTCCAAAACGCAAGATTTAGAGAGGTGGGATTGGGGGGGGGGGGGCAGTCTGGCACCGTCTTCTTTGCAGTAGTGGGTTTTGCTTTATATATATAATTGTTTTAAAAAAACGGGTACTTAGCCAAGCAGCGATCCATAACCCTTGAGATAAAAAGCGTTGATTTCTCCAACAATCCTCCAGACGGTGCTTGGAGGCATCTAAATTGGGTTACCATTGATGGACAGGGTAGAGAAGAATGCGGCGAGCCCCATTTCAGAAGAAATTATGGCTTTTAAAAAAAAAAAATGAAAATTGGAAACCTTTTAGCGCAGATTCTTGAGAAGGAGTACAAAGCCAACTGTCCAGGGAAGGGGTGGGCTGCATTCAGACCTCCAGATAAACTGCGGTTTGTTTGAGCCGTGGTTCGTGCGACAATTTCAAACCCTGGTTAGTCTGCAAGAAGCAAGTTAGCGATCCCGGGTTTGTGTGTGATCCTCAGTTTGTCATCTCCTTCCTGAACTCCCTACGTTTGTCCTGTCTTCCCACATACAAATATCACATTCTGTTGCAGGATATAAGGCGAGGTTTCATGTAGTTGGATCTGTTTGCCTTCCTTGAGAGCCAGTTCGGTGTAGTTGTTTAGTGCCTGGACTCTAATCTGGGAGAACCGGGTTTGATTCCTCATTCCTCCACTTGCAGCTGCTGGAATGGCCTTGGGTCAGCCATAGCTCTGGCAGAGGTTGTCCTTGAAAGGGCAGCTGCTGTGAGAGTCCTCTCAGCCCCACCCACCTCACAGGGTGTCTGTTGTGGGAGAGGAAGGTAAAGGAGATTGTGAGCCCACTCTGAGATTCAGAGTGAAGGGCGGGATACAAATCCAATATCATCATCTTCTTCCTTCTTTTTGCCTTGAGTGGCAGCTGTCCAGGCTCTGGGGCAGGTCATTCTCAGCCCCAATGACCCATGAGTTAAGGATGCTACCAAATGCTGCAGCCCTACTGTTCTGACCCCAAAATCACTGCTCTGTTTCTTGCAGGAGTGGGGGGCTTGCCTTTATTTTTATGCAGTTTCCTGCTTCCAAATTTTCCTGCAAACTTGATGCAATATTCAAACAACCTTTTGTTGTTGTTGTTAGTTGCTCGTAAATAAACTTTTGGGTATTTTTGCGGTCAAGTTGCAATTTTTGATGACTCTATACTGACTTTCAAGACAAGAGATGTTCAGAGGTGGTTTGCCATTGCCGGCCAATACTTCAAGACCCTGGATTTCCTTATTAGTCCCCAAGGCGAACCCTGCTAGCTTCTTGTATCTGATAAGACAGGGGTTTCCAAACTGCGGCTTGGGAGCCACATGTGGCTCTTTTGCACGTATCGTGTGGCTCTCAAAGTCTTCTCCACCTCATCGGCCAGCTCGGAGAAGGCATTTTTCTCTTTAAATCACCTCTCCAGGTCAAGCCAGCTGGTGGCTTGGGGAATGCATTTCAAGTTGCTTTCTTTCTACCTCTCTCTCCTCCCATCTATTTGCCCTCCTTCCTTCCTTGCAGCTCTCAAACATCTAACGTTCATGGCTTGCAGCTCTCGAGACATCTGACATTTATTCAATGTGGTTCTTATGTTAAGCAAGTTTGGCCACCCCTGTGATAAGATCATGCTAGCTTGGGCCATCAAGGCAGACGAACAGAGGTGGTTTGCCGTTGCCTGCCTCTGCACCGAGACTTCTTCGGTGGTCTCCCATCCAAGCACTAATCAGGGCTGAGTCTTCTTAGCTCCCAAGATCCGACGAGACCGGGATAGCCTGGGCCATCCGCATCAAGACAAGAGACGGAGGTGGTTTGCCGTTGCCCACCTCTCTGTAGAGACCCCGGACTTCCTTGGTGGTCTCCCATCCAAGTACTAATCAGGGCTGAGTTCTTAGCTCCCAAGATCCGACGAGACCGGGATAGCCTGGGCCATCCGCATCAAGACAAGAGACGGAGGTGGTTTGCCGTTGCCCGCCTCTCTGTAGAGACCCCGGACTTCCTTGGTGGTCTCCCATCCAAGTACTAACCAGGGCTGACCCTCCTTAGCTTCCAGGTCAGGGCATCAGGGCACGGATAACCCACACTGTATACACGGTGTAAAAAATGGCATCGGTAAAGGTAAAGGCAGTCCCCTGCACAAGCCCCGGCTGTTTCCGACTCTGGGGTGACGTTGCTTTCACAATGTTTTCACGGCAGACTTTTTGAACATGAACATATGAACATATGAAGCTGCCTTATACTGAATCAGACCCCTGGTCCATCAAAGTCAGTATTGTCTTCTCAGACTGGCAGCGGCTCTCCAGGGTCTCAAAAAATTCTACTTCGTGAGCTGCTGACATGATAGTTGCAGTTAGTTTGCTCCGGGGCCATTTTTCTGGAGCAGAGACAAAAAATGTGTGAGCTGGAGGCTAAAAAGCTGTGAGCTAGCTCACACTAACTCTGCTTAGAGGGAACACTGGTGATGAGCATAAAAGGGAGGAGAAGGAAAGAGCTTCAGCTGCTTTGGGTCCCCGCTGGGGAGAAAGGAAAGGAAAGGTCCCCTTTGCGAACACCCGTCGTTTCCGACTCTGGGGTGACATTGCATTTACAACGTTTTCACGGCTGGGAGAAAAGCAGGACATATTTGCCTGGACCCTTTTTTTGGAGATGGTGGTTTGCCATTGCCTTCCCCAGTCATCTACACTTCCCCCCGCCAGCAAGCTGGGGACTCATTTTACTGACCTCGGAACGGATGGAAGGCTGAGTCAACCTTGAGCCAGGGCTACCTTAACCCAGCTTCCGCTGGGATTGAACTCAGGTCATGAGCAGAGCTTGGACTGCAGTACTGCAGCTTACTACTCTGCGCCACGGGGCTCATTAAAAACCCATTAAAGGAATTATTCGGAAACACCAAGACCGTTTTCGCACACAGCTTACCCTGCGGTCACATTCCTGTTCTCTCCGCAGCATCCGTCGGATTCCCCATTATCTGCGCCGGAGTTACAGGAAGTGCCGCGACTTTTGCGCAGCAAACGTAAACTGGGTTTTAGCGGTTTACGTTGGTACGCAAAAGCCGCAGCACTTCCTGTAACTTCGGCACAGATATTGGGAAATCCGACAGATGCTGCGGAGAGAACAGGAATGTGACCCCGTGGTAAGCTGTGTGCGAAAACAGTCCAACTATGAAAGCAAAACGAATGGCATCACTATTGACAGGATCCTGAGATTAAAACAGGAAGAAGAACAACGCAGATTTATACCTAGTGACCTGAGACTCTTCGGAGTGGAGAGCGGGATATAAATCCAATATCTTCTTCTTCTTCTACCCCACCCTTCTCTCTGAATCAGAGTCTCAGAGCAGCTTACAAACTCCTTTATCTCCTTCCCCCACAACAGACACCCTGTGAGGTGGGTGGGGCTGAGAGAGCTCTCACAGAAGCTGCCTTTCAAGGACAACCTCTGCCAGAGCTATGGCTGACGCAAGGCCATGCCAGCAGCTGCAAGTGGAGAAGTGGGGAATCAAACCTGGTCCTCCCAGATAAGAGTCCGCACACGTAACCACTATGGCTGACCCAAGGCCATTCCAGCAGCTGCAAGTGGAGGAGTGGGGAATCAAACCCGGTTCTCCCAGATAAGAGTCCGCACCCTAAACCACTACACCAAACTGGCTCTCTGGAAATGGGCCTGTGATCCTTTTTTTTACTGGCAATGCCTCACTTGAACCTGGGACTGTCAACATGCCAAGGACACACCTAGCCACTGGTCCATGCTCTCTTCCCTACAGCGTAGGTGGGGCTTGGGAGAAATGCGCAGGCCTCTAGTAAGGCCTGCCTATGCCCTATTGGCCCTTTCGCTTCTCTCTTTGCTGAATCATTCACTGGAAGATAATTTTGCCCACCCACTCTCTAGACGAAGAAGAAGAAAAAGAATTGCAGATTTATACCCCGCCCTTCTCCCTGAATCAGAGACTCAGAGCGGCTTACAATCTCCTATATCTTCTCCCCCCACAAAAGACACCCTGTGAGGTGGGTGGGGCTGAGAGGGCTCTCACAGCAGCTGCCCTTTCAAGGACAACTCCTATGATAGCTATAGTTGACCCAAGGCCATTCCAGCAGCTGCGAGGTGGGGAATCAAACCCGGTTCTCCCGGATAAGAGTCCTCACACTTAACCACTACACCAAACTGGCTGTACCAGTTTGGGCATCTTCCTTTAGTTCTAGCTCCCTTCTCTTACCCCTCCTTGCCCTTCCTGGAGTTCAGCCACCTTCGTAAAGCTTTGTCCCAAGCTAATCCTAGTCACCAAGTAGCAGAACTCTGCAAATGTGCAGCGCATGTTTAGAATGTGCTGATGCGTTGTAGTGTACTTGTGTAGGTAAAGGGCTTCCTCTCCCCCTCCCTCCCCCAAAGCAGATAATTGGTTATTAATTTTTTAGTAGGTAAAAAATGTAATTGTAATAATGCTTGACATGTGCTGACTGCTTCAAGGTTTAAGGAAAATGAAAAAAATAAAAATAAAAAGCCAAACCCCAGGAAGATCTCCTCGCAGATGGCGTTTCGATTTGCTTTTGTGTGCAAGTTGCAGCTATGCCGGGGTTTCCAGCTGAACCACTCTACACCACTACCCCGTTAAAAGCGAAGACCACTCTTGCACCCAAACTGGTTTACTTTGAGAGCGTAAAACAGCAGACGTCTGTTTGTCCTCGGAGAAGGGCACTAACTCTGTAAGGCCGGGCCTAGGGGAATTCAGGTTCAGCACCCCACTCCCAACTGGTGCTTTGAAGTTCCTTGGATCATGTGGGGCCATTCACTCTACTCCCTATAACTGGCGGCTTCAGGCCATTAATTCTAAGGGTTGCTGGAGTCATTTGCTCTAGCCTACCTTGAAGGCTTCTACAAGGCGCCGTGAACCATATATGCCTGTTTTATTTAGTAATTGAGAGAATGGTCTCTAATCTAGGAGAACTGATTTTGATTCCTCACTTCTCCACATGCAGCCAGCTGAGTCACCTTAAAGCAGTCACAGTTCTCTCAGAATTGTTCTATCAAGAGCCATTCTCTCAAGAGCTCTCAGCCTCACCTACTGTGCGGGGTGTGTTGAAGGGAGAGGAAGGGAAGGAGACTGTAAGCTGCTCTGAGAGTCTGAATGAAGGGCAGGGTATAAATAATAATCCTCCTCCTCCTCCTTCTTTTTCCTTAAAAGGAGGCTGGTTGTGACCCAAGGAAGAACAGAATGCAGTTGTGTAGGGGAGTGAGTCATACACACACACATATATTGGCCACTGTGTGACACAGAGTGCTGGACTGGATGGGCCATTGGCCTGATCCAACATGGCTTCTCTTATGTTCTTATGTGACACAGAGTGTTGGCCTGGAGGGGCCATTGGCCTGATCCAACATGGCTTCTCTTATGTTCTTATGTGACACAGAGTGTTGGACTGGAGAGGCCATTGGCCTTATCCAACATGGCTTCTCTTATGTTCTTCTGTGACACAGAGTGTTGGACTGGATGAGCCATTGGCCTGACCCAACATGGCTTCTCTTATGTGACACAGAGTGTTGGACTGGATGGGCCATTGGGCTGATCCAACATGGCTTTTCTTATGTTCTTATGTGACTCAGAGTGTTGGACTGGAGGGGCCAGTGGCCTGATCCAGCATGGCTTCTCTTATGTTCTTCTGTGACACAGAGTGTTGGACTGGATGAGCCATTGGCCTGACCCAACATGGCTTCTCTTATGTGACACAGAGTGTTGGACTGGATGGGCCATTGGCCTGATCTAACATGGCTTTTCTTATGTTCTTATGTGGCTCAGAGTGTTGGACTGGAGGGGCCAGTGGCCTGATCCAACATGGCTTCTCTTATGTGATGCAGAGTGTTGGACTGTAGGGGCCATTGGCCTGATCCAACATGGCTTCTCTTATGTTCTTATGTGACACAGAGTGTTGGACTGGAGAGGCCATTGGCCTTATCCAACATGGCTTCTCTTATGTTCTTCTGTGACACAGAGTGTTGGACTGGATGGGCCATTGGCCTGACCCAACATGGCTTCTCTTATGTTCTTATGTGACACAGAGTGTTGGCCTGGTTGGGCCATTGGCCTGATCCAACAGGGCTTCTCTTATGTTCTTCTGTGACTCAGAGTGTTGGCCTGGAGGGGCCATTGGCCTGATCCAACAGGGCTTCTCTTATGTTCTTATGTGACACAGAGTGTTGGACTGGAGAGGCCATTGGCCTTATCCAACATGGCTTCTCTTATGTTCTTCTGTGACACAGAGTGTTGGACTGGATGGGCCATTGGCCTGACCCAACATGGCTTCTCTTATGTTCTTATGTGACACAGAGTGTTGGCCTGGTTGGGCCATTGGCCTGATCCAACAGGGCTTCTCTTATGTTCTTCTGTGACACAGAGTGTTGGACTGGAGGGGCCATTGGCCTGATCCAACAGGGCTTCTCTTATGTTCTTCTGTGACACAGAGTGTTGGACTGGATGAGCCATTGGCCTGACCCAACATGGCTTCTCTTATGTTCTTATGTGACACAGAGTGTTGGACTGGATGGGCCATTGGCCTGATCCAACATGGCTTTTCTTATGTTCTTATGTGACTCAGAGTGTTGGACTGGATGGGCCATTGGCCTGATCCAACAGGGCTTCTCTTATGTGACACAGAGTGTTGGATTGGATGGGCCATTGGCCTGATCCAACAGGGCTTCTCTTATGTTCGAGTGCAGGGCCCCTCAACATACTCTCTGTGGGCACCCCTCACCAAATGGTTTTAAGGAGTGGATGAAGTTGGGTTGGGCTTTTGTCCAGTGAGGCTTCTGAAATAGCTATGGGAGATATGATTGGCTGAGCAGATTTTTAAAAACCTTGCTTTGGCAGCAGCTGCCACCACAGCACCGTGTGGCTCTTCACTGTGTGACTTAGCTGAAGCCATGGCAATCATTTTGTGGCTGGCTCCCCCTCTCATGACAGCCATTTTGTGACTGCGCCCACCACGCCATGTCAGAATTCCAAACGTGCCTGCTCTAAAAGTTTCCATGCAGCCACCCAATTCCCCGCGTGTGGAAAATTAGCAAGGCAGGAAGAGCCCTCATTCTCCTGCACGCGTAAACTAGCCCTGATCCTTCTCCCAAGAGAGACCAATGAGGAGGAAACCAAAGCAGGGAACAGACTCATGCAGAGATGTGACAGGCAACCTCCTGTCTGAATGAAGATTTTGCACCCCCTACAGCCACTGTTGTTTTGCTCGCCTGTCACACATTAGCAATTTCTGCGGCATCCTGGAGAGGCTAGTTTCAGCCCCCCTTTCTTTATGGCACTCCCAGTTGCCTGGACTCGATTTCAGAGCCGCCGGGAGGGTGGTTGGAAGAGGAAGCGCACGTCTTCCTGAGTGAATCCATTTTGCTGCACTGATAGAGTCCTCTCCGCCATCACCGCCCCCCTCCCCCGCTTCCCCCGGTAAGGTTATCATGACAGGTCTTTGGTTTTTAAAAATAGTGAACATAATGGCCATAAAAGATGCCGGATGGCCCCCTCGGGAAACTGAAAGGAGTCCATTCATTCATGGAATATTTACTGTGCGGCCGACAGCCCTACAAGCCGATATTTCATTCTACCTTGGCCTCATTGTTAGCCTTGGTTTCCATGTAGCTTCAGAAAAAGAGCGAGGCCGCCGTCCGTGGCTGTTTTGTGCCCAGGCAAAGGACATCAGCGCTCATAGCTTGTGGCTCTGGCCCCATAACCTGGCAGAGCTGAGCTGGAAAACCCTAGTGGTTCCCCTCACCCTCCCTTCACATACTCACTAATTCTGTTAGAAGGTCAACCAACATTAAATCCAAAGAGTTTCCTGCTCAACATTAGGAAGGACTTCCTGACCGTTTCCTGCTCAACATTAGGAAGGACTTCCTGACCGTTAGAGCAGTTGGTTGGAGAGCCAGTTTGGTGTAGTGGTTAAGTGTGCGGACTCTTATCTGGGAGAAGTGGGTTTGATTCCCCACTCCTCCACTTGCAGCTGCTGGAATGGCCTCGGGTCAGCCGTAGCTCTGGCAGAGGTTGTCCTTGAAAGGGCAGCTGCTGTGAGAGCCCTCTCCAGCCCCACCCACCTCACAGGGTGTCTGTGGTGGGGGAGGAAGGTAAAGGAGATTGTGAGCCGCTCTGAGACTCTTTGGAGTGGAGGGCGGGATATAAATCCAATATCATCATCATCTTCTTCTTCTTCTTCTTCAGTGGAACAGGCTTCCTCAGGAGGTGGTGGGCTCTCCTTCTTGGGAGATTTTCAAACCGAGGCTAGATGGCCACCTGACAGCAAGGCTGATTCTGTGAACTTAGGCAGATCATGAGAAGGAGGGCAGGAAGGGGTGCATCAGTGCTTAGTTCTTGCGGCCCTTTCTTACACGCCCAGGGAAATGCTGTTTGCCACTTTGGGGTCAGTCAGCAATTTCTCTCCAGGATCCCTGGCCAATCCTGGAGGTTTTTGCCATCTTCTGGGCATGGAGCAGGGGTCACTGGGGATGTATGTGTGTTGGAAGGAGGTACTTATGAATTCCCTGCATTGTGCAGGGGGTTGGACTAGATGACCCTGGAGGTCCCTTCCAACTCTATGATTTTGTGATTCTTATGGGGGCACAATCTAATGCCCAAGCCCCATTGAAATGAGTGAGGCATTAACCAGTTGAGTTTGGTGGCCACACAAGGACCATGCCCGTTGCCCCTCAGAGCACCAGAATGGACCACCTGACTCGTGCGGCAATATTTGAAGGCCCACATCAACAAGCTCACTGGTATGTCTGTTGGTGGGTTTTTTTTAAATTCAGAACAGTGCTGTTTCTTGCAGCGTTTGTGTATTGCTATTGCACTTACTGCGTGATACTATTGCACCGCAAAAGTCTCCTATTAAGAGATTCCAGCACATTATAGAAGAGAAGAAGGGAAATGTGACCTGGTCAGAATCTTGAAGCGTGAGTTCGCCAAACTTCTGAAAAGGGATTGACTTCTGTGCTTTACCTTTTAAGACCTTGCACCATAGGCTGCTGGTGGCGTCACTCAGGGAGGCAATGGGCTGTGATTCGCCCATGGATTCCCGCGCTGCTGGTGGCTAGAAGGGAAGTGGGGGCCCCAGAGCCTTCCCTACCAGTGGTGGCATTTGAGACTCAGGGCTGTTTGGGGTTGTACATGAAGCTGCCTTCTACAGAACCAGACCCTTGATCTATCAAGGTCAATGCTGCCGACATAGATGGGCAGTGACTCTCCAGGGTCTCAGGTAGAAGTCTTTCCCATCACCCAGTTCTCAGCCCTTTTAATTGGAGGTGCTGGGGATTGAACTCGGGACCTTCTGCGCGCCGAGCAGATGCTCTGCCACTGAGCCACAGCCTGTCCCAATCACAATCCGTGATTAGAGAACCACCACCTGAAAGACTGACAGTTTCTCATTTTAGCCTAAGCTTTTGTAGACTTGATGTCCACGATGAAGTCTTCTTTAGTCCACCAAAACTTTTGCTGGAATAAAAACGCATCGGCCTCGTAAAGTGCCGTGAGATCTCTCTTTTACTTTTGCGATGGCTCCTGTGGATTTATGGTCAGAGGCAGGCCTGCCGCCAGAATTAAAACAAGAGAGAACATTGTCGCAGTCTTTGCACAGTGTGTTTAAATTGGTTATTTGTGAGGGTTCGTGGCTGAACCTAGCACACGCTCTCTTGTGCTTCCTTGGAAATGTCGGTGACTTCTCGGATCTTGAGGCGGTCTGGTTTATTTATTTCATTTGATTTCCAGCCCCCTCCCCCCCCCAGCAAGGCTCGGATGGGCTACAAGAATGAATATAAAACAGTAGATTAGGAACAATAAAACATACAAACAACCATTAAATTGTTTAAAACCTCAGTGATATTAACTCAAGACGGTGAACAATGGTACAGGATTATGGGACCAAAGTTCCCTCTAAGCTGCAGAGTCTTGTGAGCAAAAATTCTGCTTTGTGAGCTACTAGTATTAAAGTTGTAAGCTACTGGCATTAAAGTTGTGAGCTGCTGCTTCAATTATTGTGCTCTAGAGTCATCCTTCCTGAGCGAAGACGAAAAATGGATGAGCTGAAGGCGAAAAATCTGTGTGCTCGCTCATGCTAACTCAGCTTAGAGGAAACGCTGTATGAGACTACTCCCATAGCACTCTACATACGCGTGCCTCTGGGTGTTCAATAATATTACGGTAGGTGGACGAGACATCAGTCAAGCAAAGCGGACCAGAGCAGCCTCACGAGAGCTGGTGACTTGGAAATGAAATGAAAGTGTGACTCATAGAATCATAGAGTTGGAAGGGACCTCCAGGGTCATCTAGTCCGACCCCCTGCACAATGCAGGAAACTCACAAATACCTCCCCCCTACACACACGTCCAGTGGCCCCTTTTTGAAGCCCAGAAGACGGCAAAAAGGAGATTTAAAAAAAAAAAAAACCTCCCCAGAATCCTTGGCCAAACTGGCCTGGAGAAAAATTACTGCCTGACCCCAAAGTGGTTATCAGCATTTCCTTGGGTGCATAAGAAAGGGCCATGAGAACTAAACACTGATGCAACCCTTCCTTTTTTTTTTCTTTTTTAAAAAATTAACAGAGACTGTTTTTATTTGCAAATCCTGGTGAAGGAAGTCTTAGCACCATTAATTCATTCTTCTTATAAGTCTGTTAATCTGGTCTTCCCTGTTCTCTGCATCAACACCTTCTTCAAAGTGGGTGGTTTTATTCTTCATTCCACCCTGTGGAGAAGATGGCTTGAATCGCCAGAGGAAGTTGTTTGCTGCGTTGAAGTTTTTGCCAACAGTCTAGATTTCATGGATCAGATCTTCCGTGCAAATGATGCCGTACTTTTTCAGACTTCTCTTGATCAGACTGTTGTCAGTCAAAGCAACACGCTTTTTGTTGATTTTGCCATAGCCTCGCTCGTAGATCAGTTCATGCACAGATTTTAAGTTGGGATAACCCCATGCGATGTAGGGTTCAACAATCCTCAGCGTGTTAATGGATGCTTTGTTGAGTTTCACAAATGTCCCATTGAAAATTTGGCGCAGACGTAGAAGAAGCTGCAGTACCTTTCGAACCTTGGGACTGACACCATTGATGCCTCTGATCCTGATTACAAGTGCCAGTTTGGGTTCAGCAGGTACATGGTAATTGCGAGCCATTCGGGCCGTGCGAATCTCACGTCGATACATCTGTCTGCATTCTTTGTGGTAGGCCTGAGTTCTTTTATAGATAAGTTTTCGTTCATTCTTTTGCAACTTCTTCTGAGCCAATAGCCTCTTCAGACTTTCTGGCCTTTATATCAGCAAAAGCCTTCCTTTTCTTCAAAAGGCTTTCTGGAACTGAAGGCACCTTCTTTTTTGGTTCTTCACCCTCCACGGTGGCCTCTCGTGCTCTCCCTCTCATGATCTGCCTAAGTTCCCGAGACTCACAGAGTTCCTGCGGAAACTTACGGCTGCAAAGAACCCCAAGCTGGGGACCTTTAGTGTTACCTTTAGCGATACGTGCAGCTTCGTATAGGCGATCAGATTTTGAATCATATGCCAACATTGCCATTTGAATTCTCCCCCCCACACACACTTTTTTGAGAAATGAGCCCCAGAGACTTGCATTTCTCAATAAAAGAAACACATTTTCGCTGCTGTTTTTGTGTCCGTTGCATGAAAGAAGCGAGTGGATCATCCGTGACAGGAACACAGCTGAGGTCAACCACAACTGATGGTAATGACAGTGTTGAGAATCAAAGAGAAACACAAACAGCCATATTGCCTTATCCTTAATTGTAGTCTGGTTGAAAGGGAGATCCGAGGGGGGGCGTCGCGAACGCCTTCAAGTCCGCCTGCTGGTTTCAGGCCGTGCATTTTTAGCCTCGGAACCACCACAATGATGTCACTTCACCGCCAAGCGTCTCCGACAGACACCGAGTTATTATATCTCTTTGGCGTGATTCAGCTCAAACGTCTTGGCAAATTCATTAATTGTACGGCTTTGGTCTAGGAATGATTTTGACTTTCTTACGCCTGCTATTTGATAAAAACAACAACAACCCTGTTTCAGTTTTCCTTCTCCCTTCTGCATAGCTGGATCGGCATTATATGTCACATACATTTGTTGTTGTTCAGTCGCACAGTCGAGTCCGACTCTTTGTGATCCCATGGACGAAGTCACACCAGGCCCTCCTGTCTTCCACCATCCTCCGAAGTCTGCTCAAATTCGTGTTAGTCACATCAGTAACGCTGACAGCCATCTCCTCTTTTGCCGTCCCCTTCTTCTTTTGCCTTCTGTCTTTCTCAGCATCAGGGTCTTCTCCAGGGAGTGCTCCCTTCTCATTGGGTGGCCAAAGTATTTGAGCTTCAGCTTCAGCATCTGACTTTCCAGGGTACAGTCAGGGTTGATTTCCCTTAGGACTGACTGATTGGATCTTCTTGCAGTCCAAGGGACTCTCAAGATTCTGTATTAACACTCTATGCCCGGGGTGTCAAACTCATTTGTTATGCGGGCTGGATCTGACATAAATGAGACCTTGAGGAGCTGGGCCAGGTAGCAGAGATAAAAATATTTTAAAAGACACAGACACACACTCAAAAAAGCTTAAACTAAAACATGCTTAAAACATTAACACTTGTTGGTCTTAAAGGTGCTTTCTTTGTATTTCTCCCTTGGGATCCAGGGAACTGGGCAAAGGAAGCTCTGGCTCTTTCCTTCCTTCTTCAGGGGGACCAAAAGGGGGAGGAGCCTCAGCCCATGGAGAAAATAGAGGCTTTGATCTGTAGCTCCTGTGCGATTGAGCAAGCCTTGCAAAGCAAGTTGAGATTCAGAAGGAGGCAAGATAAAGGAAGAAGGAAGCCGACAACAGCCAGTTGCTCGGGGGGGGGGGCTGATAGGAGCCCTACAGGGGCCTGATTTGGCCCTCAGGCCGCATGTTTGACACCCTGGCTCTATGTGTTGATTATAACCGCTACAGTGGATATAATGCAACAATGAAAAGATAAAACTAAAAAGGCGGATAAAAACTTTGAATATTTGGTTCTTTATTTGCATACTGTGTTTTGTTTGGTCACATTGAATTTTCAAGGTAGAACGTAAACAGTTTTTAAATGTTTATTTAGCACAATCCACATTTTATGAAGAAGCGTGCTTATGCATATGCTGTTTAACAAATGTGGGATAGACGTATTTCCTGTTCTGTTTTGTCCTGACATGAATGGCCCAGGCTAGCCCAACATTATCAGATCTGGGAAGCTGAGCAGGGTCAGGCCTGGTCAGTATTTGGTGGGAGAGCACCAAGGAAGCCTGCACAGAGGCAGGCAATGGCAAAACCACCTCTGCTTGGTGTAGTGGTTAAGTGCATGGACTCTTATCTGGGCGAACCAGGTTTGATTCCCCCATGCCTCCATATGCAACTGCTGGAGCAACCTTGGGTCAGTCATAACTCTGTCAGAGCTGTTCTCTCGAGGGCAGTTTCTGTCAGAGCTCTCTCAGCCCCACCTACCTAATAGGGTGTCTGTTGTGGGGAGGGGAAGGGGAAGGAGATTGTAAGCCACTCCTTATTTCCATCTGCTTGGCCTCCCTTCCCTGTCATGATGCTATCTTATTTTAATCTTATCTTAATCTATTTTTCCATCTCTGGGGCTACTGTTGTGCCCAATTGGAAACCGCCGCCTGTGACATATATACTGTTTGGGGTGTTGGACTGGATGGGCCACTGGCCTGATCCAACATGGCTTCTCTTATGTGACACAGAGTGTTGGACTGGAGGGGCCACTGGCCTGATCCAACATGGCTTCTCTTATGTTCTTCTGTGACACAGAGTGTTGGACTGGAGGGGCCATTGGCCTGATCCAACAAGGCTTCTCTGATGTTCTTATGTGACACAGAGTGTTGGACTGGAGGGGCCATTGGTCTGATCCAACAAGGCTTCTCTGATGTTCTTCTGTGACACAGAGTGTTGGACTGGATGGGCCACTGGCCTGATCCAACATGGCTTCTCTTATGTTCTTATGTGACACAGAGTGCTGGACTGGAGGGGCCATTGGCCTGATCCAACATGGCTTCTCTTATGTTCTTATGTAACCAATATACCTATCCACAGTACATTAATATAATTCTAGATCAGCATATTTGAGTAGAATTTTACAGTCTTCAGAACAAACAGAATTGACATATTCAAAAAATACAAACCATTTTTCAACAAAAATTATTATCCGTTTCAGGATTTTTCATCAGTAAAATCTGAGTAGCCAGCTTGTATTTTCTCACTAAGTCCCATCCCTTTGAGAACCAAGTTTGAATACTAGGTGTTTTATTAGATTTCCAAACCTGGGCCAGCACCATTTTCCCAGCAAGCAATAATAAAGAAATAAGTTCAGCTTGAAGAGGACGAATGGAATGATCTGGCCAATGATTGTTTTATTGTATCCTATGGTTTTAGCTTGTAGTTTTTAATTGTTTTAGCTTTGTTATCCGCCCTGAGCCCACTCATGGGAAAGGGCGGATTACAAATGAACAAAATAAAATAAATGAATGAAACTCCAAGTGAAGGGAAGGGATCTAAATCCAATCTAGGTCAGCTACAACTTGACTTTCCACCACTACTCCCACAGTTCCGTGAAATATTATAATATAATAATAATAAATTTTATTTATATCCCGCCCTCCCCGCCTAGGCAGGCTCAGGGCGGCTGACAAGAGTTCGATAAAATTATACAATATAAAATATACAATATAAGGTAATTTAAAACAACATTTAAGTTATACATTGATTTAAAACAACAATCTAAAACCAGTTCCAAATGTCTGGATCATTCCATAGTTTAAACGGCGGTGATCTTCCTGATGTTATCTGTACACTTGTATTATGGCAGGGGTCACTAGATAAATAGTTGGTAATTAAACAGTTGGTATTAAAAAGTTGGTATTAAAAAACCAGATCCATGTATTTGAACATTTTAAGAACGAAACAGGGAACATTTGTCCACCCTTATTCAACTCACTTCTGTGCTCCTCAGTTTATTCAGATAAAACTTTTAAATGATGCTATGTATTTACTGTCATCGGTTTTCAAAAATTTCTGCGCGCATCCACGTTCTGTCGCTACAAAAATACATCATGCCTTGACCTTTGTCAAAGATTTTCATAAATTTTAAATTTTTTTCGTTACTGGTTTTGCATAACTTACGCCGGATGTTGCTAGCCAAAGGGTGTTGCAAAGAGCTTATTTCCTCATTTAAAAGCCATCTACCGGAGTCCTTGCTGCTGATTAGAAGCAATGCATATGCAATTTGTTAACTCATTATCACCAAATGTCTTCACCTGGAGGCAAAACCTAAAGAGAGAGTAGGCGCCAGATGAATTCTTGCCAGGAAGGTGCTCTGTAGGTGAGCCGCTGTGCAGGAGGAGCTGTTGCCTCTTAGAGATGGCAGGTCTGTGGCTATGCATGGTGGAGTGGAATCTAGTCGGCTGTCTGCAGTTACAGAGAGAGTTTGGAGGGGCGGACCCTCCTCCAGTCTAATCACCAGCACCTGAGGCTGGAGTTTGGGTTTGACCCCTGCCCACTCTGTGTCCCTGGGTCCAGACTGTTGGCTAAGGGGTAACAGTAATGGTTATCATTCCCTAAGACAGTGTGTGTGGTTGAGAGGAGGTACAGGGGGTCACCTTTTGGAACTGGAAGGCCCCAGCCTCTGCCAACTGGGGCCCAATATGACCCCAATCCTTGTGAATCACCCTGTTCTCTCTCCCCCACCCCCGGGATCTCTGCAGTAAGTAGACCTATCCCACCCATCATAATTATCAAGGCTTTTTTGTTGAAAAAGTCCAACAGGAACTCATTTGCATAATAGGCAACACCCCCTGAGGTCACCATTGTTTCACACAGGGCTTTTTTTGTAGAAAAAGCCCAGCAGGAACTCATTTGCCTATTAGGCCATACCCCCTGATATCAACATTGTTTCACACAGGGCTTTTTAAAAAGAAAATGTCCAGCAGGAACTCATTTGCATAATAAGCCACACACCCCGACGTCACCATTGTTTCACACAGGGCTTTTTTGTAGAAAACTGTCCAGCAGGAATGCATTTGCATAATAGGCCACACTCCTTGAGGTCACCATTGTTTCACGCAGGGCTTTTTTGTTGAAAAAGCCCAGCAGGAACTCATTTGCCTATTAGGCCCTGATATCAACATTGTCTCACACAGGGCTTTTTAAAAAGAAAATGTCCAGCAGGAACTCATTTGCATAATAAGCCACACACCCCGACGCCACCATTGTTTCACACAGGGCTTTTTTGTAGAAGACTGTCCAGCAGGAATGCATTTGCATAATACGCCACACCCCCTGAGGTCACCATTGTTTCACGCAGGGCTTTTTTTCGAAAAAGCCTAGCAGGAACTCATTTGCCTATTAGGCCACATCCCTGATGTCACCATTGTTTCACACAAGGCTTTTTTGTAGAAAAAGCCCAGCAGGAGCTCATTTGCCTATTAGGCCACACCCCCTGATGCCAAGCCAGCCGGAACTGCGTTCCTGCTTAAAACAACAACAACAAAAACCCTGATAATTGTCATAGGTATTCAACTAGTTTTAATGAAGGCTTCTAAATCTCATAAACAGAGACTATAACCACATTCCATCCCAGCACCTGTTGGCCGTCCTGGTCTAAAATTGAGCTGGGAGAGATTCAGGGGAATCGTCTGAAGCAACAGAGCAAAGTTTGAGTGCAGGGGCACCTTTAGGACCAACAAGGTTTTATTTGGGGTAGAAGCTTTTGTGTGCCTGCAGGGTCTCTGATGGCGTGTGCGTGCACAGGAAAGCTCATTCCCAGAATTAAACTTTGTTGGTCCATGCTGGCTGGGGCTGATGGGAGTTGTAGGCAAAAAAACATCTGGAGAGCTACCGTTGGCCACCCCTGTTCTAGTCTGAACAGCAGTTATCACTGCAGAGGCCCGAAGGTGGAGTAATGCCATGATTGGAAAATCAAAGCCAGCAGAAGCTTCCCTTTTTTTACTGCGAGTTCCTGGCTGGGAGACCTTCTTTGCTATCTCTGGGATAAATCTCAGGAGTCAGAAAAATGAGACAGAAAATTCTTGGGCTGAGTCACATGGCACAGTGGTGAGAGGCTGAGGAATCATGGAATCATAGAGTTAGAAGGCACCTCCAGGGTCATCTAGTCCAACCCCCTACACAATGCAGGAAACTTGCAAATACCTCGCCCCTACACACATGTCCTGTGGCCCCTTCTCGAAGCCCAGAAGATGGCAAAAAGGAGATTTAAAAAAAAAAAAACCTCCCCAGGATCCCTGGCCAAACTGGCCTGGAGAAAAATTACTGCCTGACCCCAAAGTGGTGAATACTTGGGCCTGTAAGAAGGGCCCACGAGATAGACCCTGGTTCGAATGTCCATTCTGCCATGCCATCCACGGGGACCACGTCCCCTTGTTCAGCCTCTTCTGCCTCTCTGGGTTGTGAGGATAAAATAGTGAAGGGGGTGGGAGGACATGAATACTCTGAGCTGGTTGAAGGAAAGATAAAAATGCTGTAGTCTCTCTCCCCCCCCCCCCCGAATTGTTCAGCTGCTGAGAAATCTGATTCTAGCCCACAGGAATTTAAAATAACTTATCCCATCTTATCTCCAGGGGTTGTGTCTAAAATTCATAATTGGGACCTAGACGTTTTGATATATTTCCTTCCTGGCTTGGTTCAGGATAATTTCATTTTCTGTGCATAGACTTGCATAAGCTGCTTTTAAGCTTTGGAGATGGCTTCTTTTATTCGCCGCAGATTTATTTGCCAGATTTATAAACCTCTTTTTTGCAGCGTTCAGAGAGGTCAGCAAAGACTATGGGAAAGTCATTCTACAAGAATACAGTGCCCAAAATATTAAACCAGATTTAAAATAGACACACGTGCACACATCCCAGATTAAAAGGGGGAAGAAAATGATGAACCCCATAATTAAAATACCACCAATTTAGCTAAATGTTAGCCTGAAGAAAGATGTGTTTACCCCCCTCTCCAAAATAGTCATGTGTCTAGTCTCCTCTGAGAGAGTTGCGTAGAATAAGTGAAAGTTGAGGGAAAAGTATTTCTGGCTCTCCACGATTTCAGGTGCTTGGAAAACATCTATAGATTTGGGGGGGGAGCAGACCCTGGGAAGGGCAAGGTTTGGGGAGGGGAAGAGAGAGAGACCTCAGCTGGGTATAATGCTGGAGACCACCCTCCCAAGCAGCCATTTTCTCTGGGGGAACTGTCATCTGGAGAGCTGTTGTACTCCTATGAGATCTCCAGCTCCTGCCTGGAGGTTGGCAACCCTGCAAGTGGTAGAAGGAGGGGAGATTTCCACCACCACCACCCCCCGGCTGCCTGTTTACTCAGCGCAAACTGGACCCTGGAATTCTGTGCTCAGAAGGCCATTCTCCCGTATCCACTGCAAGTGCATTCCTGTAAAGCTCAGAGTGTGTTTCTGTTTTGCTTTTTAAAGGAGCATTTTGACTATCAATCTTTTATGTTCTAACCTGGACCAATAAAAGCTGAAGATGGACAGATATTTCACTTTGAAACACAGGCTACTTTGCGAAGTTGTTTCTTTCAACGAGGGCTCCCCCTCCTCCCCCATATATATCAAAGTGTTTTAAGAGAGGCTTGGGTCAATAATGCCCTGCTTTAGAATTCCCTAAATACATATTTACACGATAGACCTTAAAATATATTAGCTGCTCATGTCAGCTTCTGTACAGTTCCATCATGGATATTTTATGCCCTTTAAGAAAGGATACACTTTCAAAGGTGGGGGGGGGGAGTGGCGGCAGAAATATCTTCTTCTTTTGTGTAAAATCATACATAGGAAACTTTGATAATTGTTTTAAATAATTAAAGAGGAGGAAAAATCCCTTGCGCTAAACATCTAACATGCTGTAAAGAATCCATTTAATTGGGCCAACTTTACATATTAGGCAGAATGCATTCTGTACAAGTTTGCTGGAATCAGGAGAGCAGTGACTCATTCAGAGATACAACAGGGAGCCTTCTGCAGATTATTCTACTGTGCATCTGCGTCCAGAGTGATTGTACAGTCCAAGTGCACTTGATGAAGAAATGCAGAAATGGTAGGCCTGATCTTGCACATGCAGATGGGAAATTCCTGAAATAACCAGGATGAAAATGAGGGATGGCATTTTTAATACCTTTTTTTTTTTGTACAAAACTCCTCACTTGTAGAAAACTAGCTTATCAGGGAGAAGGTAGCAGTTCCCTGCTTATGTGCTGTTCTACTGAATGCGGGGAACCTCCCTGGCCCCACCCCCACAGTGCAATCTGAAATTCTTCAGGCCAGAATTTTGGGGAGAGCCTTTGGGTGAGGATCACAGCATCTGCTCTGCATACAAAAGATTCCACTGTCAGTCCCTGTCCTCTCCAATTAAAGCTGCAGATGTTGGAAAAGAGCTTCCTGGCTGAGTAGGGATTTGAATCCAATTCTCTCAGATCCCATAACAATACTCTAATTGCTACACCATACTGGTTCTTGTCCCTAACTCTGAGAATGTAGCAAATAACAATCACCTTGATGAATCAGACTAAAGATCATTCCAGGTCAGTATCCTGGTGCTTCTTTGCATGTACATAAGTGGTGTCAAGTTGCGCCTAACTTATGGTGACCCCAGCAAGTAGCTTTCATGCCAAGTGAGAAGCCGAGGTGGTTTGCCCTTGCCTTCCTCTGCAGAGTCTTCCTTGGTGGTTTGCCATCGCCTTCCTCTGCAGAGTCTTCCTTGGTGGTTTGCCATCGCCTTCCTCTGCAGAGTCTTCCTTGGTGGTTTGCCATCGCCTTCCTCTGCAGAGTCTTCCTTGGTGGTTTGCCATCGCCTTCCTCTGCAGAGTCTTCCTTGGTGGTTTGCCATCGCCTTCCTCTGCAGAGTCTTCCTTGGTGGTTTGCCATCGCCTTCCTCTGCAGAGTCTTCCTTGGTGGTTTGCCATCGCCTTCCTCTGCAGAGTCTTCCTTGGTGGCTTGCCATCGCCTTCCTCTGCAGAGTCTTCCTTGGTGGTTTGCCATCGCCTTCCTCTGCAGAGTCTTCCTTGGTGGTTTGCCCTTGCCTTCCTCTGCAGAGTCTTCCTTGGTGGTTTGCCATCGCCTTCCTCTGCAGAGTCTTCCTTGGTGGTTTGCCATCGCCTTCCTCTGCAGAGTCTTCCTTGGTGATCTCTCAACCAAGTATTGACCCTGCTGAGCTTCCAAGATCTGACAATCTTGCTATACCATGCCGCCTTCCCTTCTATTCTGTCACCTCTGCACATTCTCATAAAGGAATTGGAGGCAAGAACCTCTCCCCCCTTGTTTTCATGAGCATCTGGTATCTAGAGGTATACTGCTTCTTTACATGGAGGTTCCATCTAGCTAGAATGGCAAGTGATATCAGTTAAGAACCCATTAACAGATATCAGTTGAGATGTGAGAGGAGAGCCTTGTCAGGCTGATCTTCCAACAGGGGCATTTTTTAAACATCATGCGCAGTCCGACCTTTTTAAGTCTACATCATGCCTTCCCTTTTCCATCAGAAATGTAGCTTGTAAGCTGGGGTGTTTCATCATGACTTGTAACATCTTTCTCCCTTTCCACTCCTTCCTCTTCCAACTTTGCATCCAGCTTGAAGAAAAGTCCTGTTGAATTCTAAAGCTTGCTCATTGCCTGCTAGGTTCTTCGTTGCACCAGATGGAAAGTATTATCTTTCCGTTTCATTTTGGATTTTTCAGTATCCTAATGGACCTTCACAGCTGGCTGCATTTAAGAACATAAGAACATAAGAGAAGCCATGTTAGATCAGGCCAATGGCCCATCCAGTCCAACATTCTGTGTCACACAGCGGCCAAATATACATATATATATATACACACACACACACACACTGTGGCTAATAGCCACTGATGGACCTCTGCTCCATATTTTTATCTAACCCCTTCTTGAAGGTGGCTATGCTTGTGGACGCCACCACCTCCTGTGGCAGACCATTTAATGTGGTCTGCTTCCGAGGAAAGGAGCATCAAAGGGGCAGTATCTTCTTTTTTAGGGTTATTCTTGTTTTCTAGTTTTAAATTCTGGATTTTTGTGTTCACTTTATGGTAGGCCACCTTGAGCAGGAACTGGAAAAGGTGAGCTTCAGAATTTTAAATGAAAAATGTGTGCATAAAGGAGATTTTAACTACTGGTCTTATCCTCTGGAGCTGGCTGGGTCCTTAGCCCCAGTTTAGAGAAACTCTCCCCATATCCTATAGGGCAGCAGTCCCCAACCTTTTTGGCACCAGGGACCAGTTTTGTGGAAGACAATTTTTCCATGGACCGGGGGAGGGGGGAGGAGAATGGTTTCGGGATGATACAGTTGTGCACTTTATTTCTAAAGTGTTTGGTGTGGTGGTTAAATGTACAGACTCTTGTCTGGGAGAACTGGGTTTGATTCCCCACCCCTCCACTTGTAGCTGCTGGAATGGCCTTGGGTCAGCCATAGCTTCTCACAGAGTTGTCCCTGAAAGGGCAGCTTCTGGGAGAGCTCTCTCAGCCCCACCCACCTCACAGGGTGTCTGTTGTCAGGGAGGGAAGGTAAAGGAGATTGTGAGCTGCTCTGAGACTCTGACATTCAGAGCGGAGGGCAGGATATAAATCCAGTGTCGTCGTCTTATTATTTCTACATTGTTATATATTATGAAATAGTTACACAACTCATGGCCCGGTTGCTAACAGGCCACGGACTGGTACTGGTCCATGGACCAGGGGTTGAGGACCTCTGCTATAGGATGTGAAAGAGCCCCTTTTCCCCTCCTTTCTGTAACTGGTTTGGATTAGCAGTCCGCCCCACCCAGCTGTCTCCTCGCCAGGTTTGCGGTGGATTTCTGTGGGGACTCGAGATCCCCTGTATTTAAAGCAGATCTGGGGATTTTGTCGTGCTTTATAATAAAACGCCAAAAAAGAGAGCGAGAATATTTTTAACCCCCTTCTTCTGTCCCTGTCATATGTTAGTTTTAATGAGCAATTTTAAAAAATTGAAAATAAAAGGGGAAAATGAATAGGTGTTGAACCAGCCTGTGATATGTAAATGCCAACTAGTAATTACCTAAAACCACAATTTTCTTTCTGTTTCATCTTGCAAAACATTTCATTTCCACCGAGTGAAAACACTTAATTTGGACTGCGTTTCTTCAGCGGAGGCTGGGTGACGGAGAGACGGTGTTTCCCCCACGGCTTTGGCTAGGGGGAGCACGAGGTCTTTGGTTGGACTCCTGCCGTATCTCTCTTTGCTCCATTCCCAGAATCATTTCATCCCTTGGCCCTTGGAGCAGTTCTGCTTAAACGCTGGCATAGTGGAGAAGATCTGGGCACTTCAGCAACCTGTTTGTATTCCTGAGCTTAGCTGAACCCCCCTCCCACTTTTGATTTAAAATATTCTCCTCCCCCCCCCCATGCTAATTGGTAGCAATTTAACTTGGCGTGTTCAGTTCCTTAGCATGTCAGTTCAGAATTCTGTGTTAAACACCTTGCCCACATTGTTACCCAAAGACAGACAGATGATTTCAACGGGATCGATACAGGCCAAGTATGGAATATGCAGCCAGCTTTCGAGTTAAACAGAGTTTTCCTGCTGGCCCCAAAGTATTCTCCTACTTGCCTGCAGCATTTTGTGCAGCTGTAACGCTTCTGTCTCGGTGCTTTCATCATAGTTTTCTGTTGCTTTTTAATTCCATATCCTTTGAAATGTTGCGCTTAGAAGTACATTTCCTTTTTAAAAGCTCCACAGTGAAGCAGGAAAAAAAATAATTTGGAGTTGTGCCACTTGACTGTAAACTTTTTGGCTGATCCCACGTTTAGTCAATAAGATCCAGAAAGGTCCAAATGATAACCTTTTGTCAAATCAGCAAACTTTCAAGCAGCACAGAATGCTTCAGGTCGGAAGCAGAATTTTGGACCAATAGAAGAGATCTGTGTAACTTGAAAGCTGGCTGCATTTTCTGATCCAGTTAAATTATCTGTCTGACTTTGGGCACAATGGGGGCAAGCAGGTATTTAAAAAAAAAAACTTTAAAAATTGGGAACTATAGAATCATCAAGTGCTTCTGTTTATGTTTACTATATAGCTAACTGGGGACATCTGGTTTAATCCCCATGCTCTGAAAAGAATCCATCCATGCTCAAGATGTTCCATACAACAGAAAAAGTGGTTTACCCGTGACTCTGTTAATTGTTTTGGGCTTATAGCAGAACAAACAAGAGAAGAATTGCCCCCTTTCCTGGCAACATCTAGTGACCAGTGTTAGAAACTAGAAAAATGCCAGACCAAAGCTGGCGGGGGTGCCTTCAGTCTACCATCACAGACACACTATGGGTGTGCTTGTGTGTGTGTTACCTTCTGTGGCCACTCTTTGTAATGTGATCCTGGACTAAATGAATCCTTGGTCCGACTCAGCGGAGCTCTGGTTCCATACAACCAGTTTGGTGTAGTGAACCAGTTTGGTGGAGTGGTCAAGTGTGCAGACTCTTATCTGGGAAAACAGGGTTTGGTTCCCCGCTCCTCCACTTGCACCTGCTGGAATGGCCTTCGGTCAGCCATCGCTCTCGCAGGAGTTGTCCTTGAAAGGGCAGCTGCTGTAAGAGCTCTCTCAGCCCCACCCACCTCACAGGGTGTCTGTTGTGGGTGGGGAGAAGGTAAAGAAGATTGTGACTGCTCTGAGACTCTGAGATATAGGGTGGGATATAAATCCAATATCATTATCATTTTCTTCTCCTCCTCCTCCTTCTCCTTCTCCTCCTCCTAGCCTACTTACCTGCCTATTGGTCTGGAGGCAGTTTCTATTCGCCTCTGGCAAATAAGCAGAGGACGTGTTTGTGAGCCTGGTTTAGAATTTATGGCCCTCAAGGATGCACCGGAAGCAAAATCCAAGAGGTACCAGAATGTCTGAGATCCTTTGTAGGCTATTTTATTGTTTGTTTATGTAATTCATTTCTACCCCTCCTTTCTCCCCAGTGGGGACCCGAGGCTGTTTTCATCTCCTCCATTTTATCCCCACAACACCCTTGTGAGGTAGGTTAGGCTGAGAGTGTGTGACTGACCCAAGGTCACCCAGCGAGCTTCCATGGCACAAGTAGAGATTCGAGCCCAGGACTCCCGGATCATAATCCAGCACCCTTTATGAGACAGACAGTGGTTCAGAGAGGAGAGATAAGCGGAACACCAGCAACCAAACATGCTAAAACTTAAAGGCATCAGGCTTAGGGGAGAATCGAAAGGAAGCGCTTGGGTTTCAGGCAACACCCAATTAATCAGTTGGTACTCATTGCCACATGATGCTGTCACGGCCACTAGCATAAACAGGTTTTACAAGAATCGGATCATTATATGGAGGGTAAGACAGTCAGTCAGTTAAACAACACTTAATTGATTTCGCCATCTGCCTTGCACCTGACGAATTGAGCATTTGATCGTCCAGATTTGCATTTTACTCAGACCTCTTTACGGGTGCTTTTTTTTTTTTGAGATACTGAGAGATGCACCGAGCAATTTTCTGCCGCTCATTGGTAGAACAAGGGCATCTCGAACAGGTTTTCCTCTCTCATTCTCTTATCACAGTGATGCATCAGAACAAAAGTATCTTTAAAATATTCAGGACACCTCCTGGACTCTCCACTCTAGGAGTTTTGGTTGTCCTTCAGCAATTAAGCCAATTTAGAGAGCGATCCCTAGCAGATCTACTCAGAATCCTGCTCTGGTGTGTTCAATGGGGCTTACTTCCAGGAAAGCGGTTTTAGGATCGCACTGTGAAGTGTTGGTTCATCAACTCAGGCAGTCTTCCTGTTTGCGGCTTTCCTAGAGTTCACCGTGTGAACAGAATGCTGGGCTAGATGGGTCTTTGGTCAGTTCTAGCAGGGCTCCTCTTATATCCTTAACTTCACGTAGCCTGATCACCTGTATTAGTTCTTAGCAATATCCCAAAAGGAAAGATACGAAACTTCCTTTAATGAAGAACAACCAAAGTAACAAAGAGCAGTGTGTAAGTTGTTGATATTTGTCATATTGGAATGTTGTTAGTAATACTTTTTTTAAGGACTGGAAGAAGAAAGAAAGATGCTCCAGGCTTCTGTGATCCATTGCTTGGTAGTTATATCAACAGTACTAGAAAGTAATTCTAGATGATGTACCCCTATTATGTTCTGGTAGTCTCTAGGGGTGGCCAAACTGTGGCTCGGGAGCCACATGTGGCTCTTTCACACATATTGTGTGGCTCTTGAATCCCCCACCATTCCATTGGCTGGCTTGGAGAAAGCATTTCTCTCTTTAAAGCACTCACCAAGCCAAGCCAACAGGTGGCTTGGAGAATGCATTTAAAGTTAAAGTTGCTTTCTTTCCATCTCTCTCTCTCCATCCCCATCTATTTGCCTTCCTTCCTTCCTTCCTTCCTTCCTTCCTTCCTTCCTTCCTTCCTTCCTTCCTTCCTTCCTGCCTGCCTGCCTGCCTGCCTTCCTGCCTGCCTTCCTGCCTGCCTGCCTTCCTTCCTTCCTTCCTTCCTTCCTGCCTTCCTTCCTGCCTGCCTGCCTTCCTTCCTTCCTTCCTTCCTTCCTTCCTTCCTTCCTTCCTTCCTTCCTTCCTTCCTTCCTTCCTTCCTTCCTTCTCTCAAACCCCTGACATTCATGCCTTGCGGCTCTCAAACATCTGACGTTTATTCTGTGTGGCTCTTACGTTAAGCACGTTTGGCCACCCTTGCTCTATATGCTGATGTCTCTCCTTACTAAATCACTACGCCAGTTTGTGAGGCTTGTTTTGCTTTTTGTGACGAGCCTTGTGAGAAATGTCAGGTTGCAGCCTCAGAGCGTTGCCCCCTTTCGAGGTTTCAGCTTCCTGATCTAGTTTCTAGCAGTTAAATCTTTGCATGTAGGGGATAGTATCTGGTCAGTAATGCCTGGGGACATCCGCACACGGTCCAGGGTGAGCTTCTTGGGAGCAGCTCCCCAAATTAGTCATTAGTATTTCCTTCTCCTTCCTTTCTCCCCAGTGGGAACCCAAAGCGGCTCACAGCATTCTCCTATCCTCACAACAACCCTGTGAGGTGGGCTAGGCGGCGAGTGTGTGACTGGGCCAAGGTCACCCGGCAAGGTTCCTCGGCAGAGTGGGGATTTGAACCTGGGTTTCCTAGATCTTAATACAGCACTTCAGTTACGACACCACACTGGCTCTCAATTGCAGGATAAATTCCTGGTTCCCCCTCCCCTCCTCCCTTGAATATCATATAATAAACACCCTCTTGCCTTTTAAATCGATGGGAGATTGGCTGACGCGGAGTCAATGAATGTGTCAGAGCAGAGGCCGCGGTGACCTCTGATTCTGGTGGAGGGAGGCTGTGAGAAGTGACCTCTGCTAGGAGGCTGGGAGCGTAGCCAGTGGGAGCATATTTTCATTGGCGTTTTACGGCCTCTGGTGAATCTATCCTAGGAATAGCTGGCTGCCTCTACCTCCTCTTTCCCCTTTCTACAGTTTTGAAAGCCCAACGCCTGAACTACAGAAGCTTTGGTGTTGTGGTTAAGTGTGCGGACTCTTATCTGGGAGAACCGGGTTTGATTCCCCACTCCTCCACTTGCACCTGCTGGAATGGCCTTGGGTCAGCCATAGCTATCGCAGGAGTTGTCCTTGAAAGGGCAGCTGCTGTGAGAGCCCTCTCAGCCCCACCTACCACACAGACAATGTTCCTCTAAGCTGCAGAGTCTTGTGAGCAAAAATTCTACATTGTGAGCTACTGGCATTAACGTTGTGAGCTACCGCATAAATTAGTGTGCTCTGGGGTCATCCTTCTTAAGCTAAGACAAAAATGTGTGAGCTGGAGGCTAAAAATCTGTGAGCTAGCTCACGCTCACTCAGCCTAGAGGGAACACTGCTCACAGAGTGTCTGTTGTGGGGGGAGAAGATGTAGGAGATTGTAAGCTGCTCTGAGTCTCTGATTCAGAGAGAAGGGCAGGGTATAAATCTGCAGTCTTCTCCTCCAGGTTTTGCCGCTGGGTGTGTCAATGCTGGAGATACAGAAATGGGGTGGGGTGTGGAAGTGGGCTATCACTGAGAATCCCCCCCTCTTGCAACACAGAGATCACATGCTTCTTGCCCACGTCAAATTACAGTAATTCATACCAGGCAAAAAGCCCTGCATGTAGAACGCTTAGATGTCAGGGTGAAAAGGGCCTTAGTCTACCCTATAGTTTTCTATGTACAGAATTTTCTTTCCCTTGTGTGGGAAGTCTTCTTTCATTTACAGACCCCTACTCACCTGTTTGGTGTAGTGGTTAAGTGTGTGGACTCTTATCTGGGAGAACCGGGTTTGATTCCCCACTCCTCCACTTGCACCTGCTGGCATGGCCTTGGGGCAGCCATAGCTCTGGCAGAGGTTGTCCTTGAAAGGGCAGCTGCTGTGAGAGCCCTCTCCAACCCCACCCACCTGGGGGAGAAGATATAGGAGATTGTAAGCCGCTCTTGAGTCTGATTCAGAGAGAAGCCGTGCTCTAAAGCCAGGCACATGGAGTCCGAAAGAGAGCCAGTTTGGTGTAGTGGTTAAGTGTGCGGTCTCTTATCTGGGAGAACCGGGTTTGGTTCCACACTCCTCCACTTGCACCTGCTAGCATGGCCTTGGGTCAGCCATAGCTCTGGCAGAAGTTGTCCTTGAAAGGGGAGCTGCTGTGAGAGCCCTCTCCAGCCCCACCCACCCACCTCACAGGGTGTCTGTTGTGGGGGAGGAAGGTAAAGGAGATTGTGGGCCGCTCTGAGACTCTTCAGAGTGGAGGGCGGGATATAAATCCAATATCTTCTTCTTCAATATCTTCTACCTGAGGTCTGACTTGGGACAGGTGCAGGTGAACCATCTCATGTGCATTTCCTTCCCCCCCCCCACCCCCCAAAAATATACAAAAATGATGTGGCCGTTCCTTGGTTTTTGTCAGAATGCCAGGATGCTGTCTGACATGCAGGTACATTTTACATTTTGGGTAGGTTATTCTTTAAAAACACAGAGCCCCGTAGCGCAGATTGGTAAAGCTGCAGTACTGCAGTCCAAACTCTCTGCCCACGACCCAAGTTTGATCCCGGAGGAAGCTGGGTTCGGGTAGCCAGTTCGAGGTTGACTCAGCCTTCTGTCCTTCCGAAGTCGGTAAAATGAGTCCCCAGCTTGCTGGGGGGAAAGCGGAGATGACTGGGGAAGGCGACGGCAAACCACCCCATAAAAAGTCTGCTGTGAAAACGTCATGATGCAACGTCACCCCAGAGTCGGAAATGTCTGATGCTTGCACAGGGGACTATATTTTTATTCTTTTTTTAAAAAAAACCCTGACTCTGTAGAGACCGTAGCAACCTGGCGCTAAATTAACATTCAATTTCAACGGTTTATGGAGCTTCACTTTGGCTCAGAAGTGCTTTCTGGGTGACCGAGACTTGGGAAAAGCTAGCCCAGTGGCCCTTGCTTGCTGCTCTCCAAGCTTCTTGCCTGCAAAAGTCAAATAACTTTTCTCAAAGTCCTGTCTTCAGGGAAAATGGGGGCTTGGGAGAGGCCAGCGGGCTCTGGGATCCAGTCGCTGAAGATGAGAGGGGGCGCGATCAGGAGTGTACCGGCGTGCGCATCCCAGATACTTACTCGGAGAGAGCTCTGTCTGGAATCTTGAGGAACTGTGCCTCTTTAGCAAGATATATGGCTTCATAATTAGCCGCTTGCATTTTTTCACGAGTGCTGGCATCAGCGTTCTGCCGATGTGTTTCCCTGATTAACAGCTGCTTTGCAACTATTTTGTTGTGCCACCGATGACCATATTTGTCAAGCTGGGCCTGACAAGAGAACGGATATTCTCCCCCCTCCCCACCTTGTCTTACTTAAAACACAGCATTTTCTATTCCCCCCTCTCCCCCTCCGAAGGGAGGTGGCATTCCTATTCCTTTATCCTGATACCGGGCTTTGGGGGCAGCCCCGAGCTTCAGAAGGCAACTGTTTGAGCTTCCGCTGAGTCTTTGTTTTAACAAGCTTCTCTCTTCCCCCCCTCTCTCTGTCTCTCTCTCTGTCTCTCCCTCCCTCTCACACACACACCCCTCCCATTGAGTTCCAAATTGCAGAAGAAGCTTTTTGCAGAGGTGGGTGAGCTTTGCCAAGTTTGGAGGAGTCCATTCCATTTGTTCAGTAGCTATGGCATTCCAGTGGTACATATAGCACCAGTTAAGTTTGGCCTGAGCTCATTGGGTAGGGGTGGCCAGACTTGCTTTATGTAAGAGCCACATAGAATGAACATCATATGTTTGAGAGGCACAAGACATGAACAAATATTATGCACATGTCTTTATTAAAACTCATAATACTTTCTTTGCACAGAAAGTTAAAATACAGATATGTGCAGTTTACAATGCGAGCATGCTCGAAGGAGACTTTTTTAAAAAAAGAAAAAGCTGGGAATAACAGTCCCCATGAGACCAGCATAGGGAATGGTTAGGGAATTAGGGTGTTTTTTTGCACCAATGGGAGAAGGAAACACGCATGTACCATATAAATCACTGACCACTGTTTGCATCATTATGCATCTCTCTTTGTCTTGGCACCAAGGTTTGTAAATACAGTTCCTACAAGACCTATGAAACTAAGGGGTAACCCAGCACCACCCTCTGTAGTTCCATTCCAATGGCTCTTACGCTGTCTTTCCCCATTCTAGGTCTCTTGGTGACCTCTGTGGTGGAGGAGAAGAGCTTGCAAGCCTGCCAATTTCCCCCTCCTTCCCCGTTTCACACATGGCAGAAATAGTCTCCTATCTATGGGTCAGCGTTCATAGGCTGACTGAGGTCCCAATGCTAAGCATGCTTACTTGAGAGTAAGACTGCATCAAGTTCCTCCTTGGCCTCTGGGAGCTGCACAATATGTGTGAAAGAGCTACATGTGGCTCCCAAGCCACAGTTTTGCCACCCCTGGGCTAGGGTTAGTCCAGGTTAGCGCTTGGATGGGAGCAGTGTTCCCTCTAAGCTGAGTTAAGAGTGAGAACTCACAGATTTTTAGCCTCCAGCTCACACATTTTTGTCTTAGCTCAGGAAGGATGGCCCCAGAGCACACTAATTCATGCCTAGCTCACAACTTTAACGCCAGGAGGTCACAAAGTAGAATTTTTGCTCACAAGGCTCTGTGGCTTAGAGCCGTGGTTCCCAGCCTTTTTGGTACCAGGGACCGGTTTCATGGAAGGCAATTTTTCCACGGACCGGTGTGTGTATGTATGGTGGGTAGTACTGGGGTTTTTGCTGCCCCAAGCTGGCCCTTCACCCACGCCTCGTCCCTGCCCCCCCCATGGGTATCTTTAAATGGGGGTGGGGGTAGGCAAAGGTCACTGCTGTGCTGCCCCTACTGCCCACCTGGGACCTGGGCAGATGAAAGAGGTGGTGTTTTGAAGCAAGGCCGCCCTGCCTCTTTCGTCTGCCCGGGTCCCAGGCAGGGGAAAGGGGCGGTGCAGCGCCTCTGCCTCGTCTCGCGGCCCAGTTACTAACAGGCCATGGACCGGTGCTGGCCCACGTCCTGGGGTTGAGGACCCCTGGCATAGAGGGAACATTGGATGGTACACCACCAACAAGTACACCAAGACTAACATCGCTATAAGGAAAAAGGCAATGGATGGCAAAATACCTCTGCTCATTTCAGGCCTGGAACGCCCCATAGAAAGAGTTGCCATCAGTTGTTTGCAACTTGACTGTGCGAAATAGTATTAAGTTTTTATAGTGTTGTATATGGCCAGTGTCAATTTCACAAACTTGTGTTTTACCTGGAGGGTGTCAGTCTCGACACAAAGACGTTGCATGGAAGGTATTCTCAGTGCATGACCCTACCTTGTCCCAAGTCATACCACTGGTCCATTGCTTTGAATAAATGATGGAACATTTGTGGACTACCCCTGCTGAGACCTGAATGAGGTTTTTGGTGCCAAAACGCAACTCCCATCCACAACTGCATATGGAATAAATGACACAGATACAGAATAGTAAGTACTGTGGAATTGTTGGTGTAATATAGGGGAGGGAGGAAAAGAGGTGCAGTTTGTGTAATTCATACAGGTATCAGAATTCAGGTAGATCCAAGCGGGCAGCCGTGTTGGTCTGAAGCAGTTGAACAAAGCGTACCTTTAAGACAAACAAAGTTTTATTCTGAACGTAAGCTTTCATGTACTAAAAGCATGTTTGCTAAAAGCAGACGAGGGAATCAGGTACAGAATTCAGATGTTAGTTCAGGTTTTTCAGTCTTTGGTGTTTGTTTTTTTAAGCTCCAAAAACAGGGTGGTTTCTTTGTGTTTTAACAATTTATTAATAACATATGGTTACAAAGCTTAATTGTATCTTATCTATGCTAACCCATATGATATTTCAACCCCCCCTGCCTCCAATATTTGACTTCCCCGAAGTTATAAAATTAAATTCAATACTAAAGGTACTGCTAACTAATCAAAGTTCAATATTTTTCTTTTCTCACTACTGCTAAAAAATTGTCCAATGTCTTTTTACATTCCACTCTTTCTCCATATATCCTTTGAATTTCTTCCACTCCTTTTTGAATATATCTAAATCATAGTCTCTTAAAGTTCTAGTTAATTTGTCCATCTCACTCCACAATAGAATTTTCATAATCCAATCCCATTTTTCTGGTATTTTTCCTTGTTTCCACAGCTGCGCATACAATGTCCTAGCAGCTGAGAGCAAGTACCAAATTAAAGTCCTGTCTTCCTTTGGAAATTTTTCTAATTGTAATCCAAGCAAAAAAGTCTCCACATTTTTCTTAAAGTCATAACCCAAAATTTTGGAGATTTCTTGTTGTATCATCTTCCAAAATTCTTTCGCTTTTTCACAAGTCCACCACATATGAAAGAAAGAACCTTCATGTTTTTTACATTTCCAACATCTGACATTTTCTTACTCATCCTAGCCAACTTTTTCGGAGTCATATACCACCTGTACATCATCTTAAAACAGTTCTCTTTAATACTCTGACAAATTTAGATCTTCATCGAGTTCTTCCAAAGGTGCTCCCACATATCCATTTGTATTTTTCTGTTTACATTGATTGCCCATTTGACCATTTGAGACTTTACTACTTCTTCTGTAGACCATTTCAATAATAGTTTATATACTTTTGATATTAATTTTTCATAAAAACAGGGTGGTTTCTTGATTATTGGGCTGAGTAACAATTTTTAAGCAGCTACCAATAGCAATATGTGTACTGGTATTCTTCATTGGAGGATGCCACCAAGTATAAGAGGAAGATAAATCTCGTGTTGTGGATTGAAGTTATGTGTCTGTTGCATTTCCTTGCATGCATTTGGTGACGTGTCTTTCCCAGTCCTGGATGATAACATTCTTATGAATCAGCCCGTGGGCCAGAAGTCATGAGATAACACTGACTGGGCATGGAACATAGCGTCATGATGACCTCAGCTTTTATTTTTCAAGGAAAGTCTCTAGTCTTTATGGTTCTAAACCTGTTGAAATTTCAGAAACTAGGGAAACCACCGCTTCTTGATCAGTGGAAGATTATGCACGCATACCTGCATAAGTACACATACTTTTGGGCCCATTCATGTTCACTCATGCACATTCTCATGCAACTTAAAGTGCAGTCCTTTGGGCATTTCCTGGGAGTAAGCCCTATTAAATAGACCCATGCAGGATTCTGGGTAGACCTACATAGGATTGCTCTCTTGTGTTCATGCAAAACAAAACACGCAAAACTTTCGAGTTCTGCCTCAGAAACTCCAAGAACCCCAGGTTTTATTTTATACATTCTCTCTCGTGCTGTGAATATTTTTGGAACAAATTCTCAGAACCCTTTCCATGTCCCTGCATCACCCTCTGGAAATTTTTTTGAATGCTAATAGCTCATAAAATCTGGTGGGGTGTGCGCGTATATGGTGCGGTCATTGCACAAAAGTCCTCGCTGCTGCGGTTTATCTGAATTCCCTCAAAGAGGACTGGAATCTTGTTTCCTAACAGGTCTACCACTGAGGCAGCTGGAGTTTAAACCTCTTCTGGGCCTCTGCCTCAAATTCCTGTGTTTTGTCACGTGCTGGGGTGAAAGCTTTCTGAGGAGGATTGCTTTGGCCAGCAGTTCCATCAGGCACAGGCCTAACCTGTTGCTCTCCGTGGTAGTCTTCCGAATTGTAAGTAAGAGGCCTGTGACTTGGTTTCCTTGCAGGGTAGCCCCACCCACTCCCTGACACAAATCTCAGGTTCTAACGGAACTTTCCTTATTATCCTTGGTTGCCATTGGGGGTCCCACGTTTACGCAGAAGGTTTCCCACATGGGTGGGAATAGGGTGCTGTGGCTCAGAGGTAGAACATCTGCTTGGCATGCAGAAGGTCCCAGTTCAGTCCTCAGCATCTCAAATTGAAGGATCTCGCAGTAGGTGATGCGAAAGACCTCTGCTTGAGACCCTGGAGAGCTGGAGAGTAGACAAATGCTGACTTTGGTGGACCAAGGGAGTCTCATGTATTCATGTCCCTCCATGTGCGTGAGCCCACAAAATTGACTGCTGACCGGCCTGCAAAATAGATTTAGTAGCCCAAGGGTAGCCAAACTGTGGCTCTTTTACACACATTGTGCAGCTCTTGAAGTCCCAACCATCCCATTGGCTGGCATGGAGAAGGCATTTCTCTCTTTAAACCCCTTCTCCAAGCCAAGCCAGCCAGCGGCTTGGAGAATGCATTTAAAGTTAAAGTTGCTTTCTTTCCACCTCTTTCTGCCCATCTATTTTCCTTCCTTCCTTCCTTCCTTCCTTCCTTCCTTCCTTCCTTCCTTCCTTCCTTCCTTCCTTCCTTCCTTCCTTCCTTCCTTCCTTCCTTCCTTCCTTCCTTCCTTCCTTCCTTGTCTTGCAGCTCTCAAGACATTCGTGTCTTGGGGCTCTCAAACATCTGACATTTATTCTGTGTGGCTCTTACATTAGACAGGTTTGGCCACCCCTGTACTAGCCCTTGGCTGCCAACAGATTCCTGTTTTACAAATCCCACAGGAATACGTCTGCTCTGGCACAGAAAACCTTGAGTGTTGCCTGTGATAAAGAAGACTGGATTAACGAATGCACACAGTCACGAGACTCAGACTTTGTTCTGTCGCTTCAGAGCAACACGGCGACCCACCTGCATCCATATCTGTAGTTTTTCCCAACAGTGGGTACTTGAGGTCCTTTTGATTGTATTTGGAACCTTCAGCATGTGAAAAGCAAAGTGTCTGCTATTGATGTAAGACGAAGATGGGCAGCTGGTGTCCCCCGAGCTACAAGTTGCGCCACTTTTTAAAAAGGCACATATGAACATCTGATGCTACTTTAGACAGAATTTGACCGCTGGTCCATTCTTTCTGAGACCTGCAACATAAGATCCTTTCAGCAGATATGCCAGGGGTTAACTCTGGCACCTTTGCACACAAAGCTGGATATCTACCTTCTAAGGCCATCGGCCTTCCCACTGCAGGTGGGAGGGGCTGTGGTGCAGTGGTAGAGCATCTGATCGGTATGCAGACAGTCCCAGGTTCAATCCCCAGCATCTCCAAGTAAAAGGATTGGGTGGTAGGTGATGTGGAAGACCTCTGCCTGAGACCCTGGAGAGCCACTGCCAGTCTGAGTAGACAGTACTAATTTCAATGGACCGAGAGAGAGAGAAGAGATTGGATTTATGTCTCACCCTTTGCTACCCAGAGGAATCTCAGAGCAATTTACAAATCTGCTTTCCCTTCCCCTACCCTGGGAGATAGGTTGGGTTGAGAGAGCTCTCCCAGAACTGCTTTTGATCAGAACAACTTTGAGAGAACTTGTGGCTGACCCAAGGTCACATTAGCAGGTGAAGAAGAAGAAGAAGACTGCAGATTTATACCCCGCCCTTCTCTTTGAATCAGAGACTCAGAGCGGCTTTCAATCGCCTATATCCTCTCCCCCCACAACAGACACCCTGTGAGATGGGTGGGGCTGAGAGGGCTCTCACAGCAGCTGCCCTTTCAAGGACAACCTCTGCCAGAGCTCTGGCTGACCCAAGGCCATTCCAGCAGCTGCAAGTGGAGGAGTGAGGAATCAAACCCAGTTCTCTCAGATAAGAGTCCACACTCTTAACCACTACACCAAACTGGCTCTCAACTGCATGTGGAGGAGTGGGGAATCAAACCCGGTTCTCCCAGATAAGAGTTCGTGCACTTAACTGCTACTCCAAACTTGCTCTCCAAAGGTCTGATTCAGTATAGGGCAGCTTCATGCATTCATAAGTGTTCAGAGAAATAAGTAAAAGCTCACATTCACATATGGCCACATTTCCTCAGATTTAAATCTGGTTCTGTGGCCAATCGAACTGTAACCTGGATCTCTGGTGAATGATTTCCAAAGGTTAGGGATTTAATGCAGCTTGGTGTAGTGAATAAGTGCACGGACTATTATATGGGAGAACCGAATTTGATTCCCCACTCCTCCACTTGCAGCTGCTGGAATGGCCTTGGGTCAGCCATAGTGGTTAAGTGAGCAGACTCTTATCTGGGAGAACCGGGTTTGATTCCCCACTCCTCCACTTGCAGCTGCTGGAATGGCCTTGGGGCAGCCATAGCTCTGGCAGAGGTTGTCCTTGAAAGGGCAGCTGCTGTGAGAGCCCTCTCAGCCCCACCCACCTCACAGGGTGTCTGTTGTTGGGGGGAGAAGACATAGAAGAGTGTAAGCTGCTCTGAGTCTCTGATGCAGAGAGGAGGGCGGGATATAAATCTGCAGTCTTCTTCTTCTACAACAATACTATTTTTAAAAAAAATTCATCCAGTAGACACGAATAGTTGATGTGTCAACGAGAGATGTTAGGACTGCAAGCAACGCAAGCTGAATGCCCCCTGCCTCAGTGTGAGCCTGTTTTGCGGGGACCACCATTGGTACCAGCATTTTGCATTAGCTGGCACACCTCTGGCAGTGTGGGCGGAGGCAGCTGACAAAGTGACACTGATTGTTATTGTTGTTGAAGGATCTGGGCCGAGCAGACCTTGGAGCACTGGTGGAATTGCTGGCGCTCAGCTCCGCTCGCTTTTGGCCGCCAGAGGTCCTCTAGGGCAGTGCCCTCTGGGAAATCTCCCTGTCGGTTAGACGGCCAATCCACCCTATTATAGGCATTCTTTAAAGGTGAGAAATGGCACTGGGAGAATGAGTTGGGTGTACCATGGTAGGACTTGCATTGACAAAGACGTGGAAGGGAGGAGGAGGAGGAGTTGGATTTATACCCCACCCATCACTCAGAGTAGCTCACCATCTCCTTCCCTTCCTCTCCTTACAGCAGACACCCTGTGTGGTAGGTGGGGCTGAGTGAGAGAACTGCTCTTGAGAGAACAGCTCTGAGAGAACATGTGGCCGACCCAGGGTCACCCAGCGGTTGCATTTGGAGGAGGAAGGAGGAATCAAACCCGGTTCTCCCAGATTAGAGCCTGTGCTCTTAACCGCTACACCAGACTGGCTCTCAGTCTTGAATCCTGGCTCACTGCTGAATCTCTCTGGGGGGACCTTTCCCCAGTCATTTTGTTTCAGCCTAACCTACCTTACTGGGTTGCTTTGAGGATATGGGAGGAGGGCGACGAAGATGTGAGGGGTCTGGAGACCAAGTCCTATGAGGAAAAGTTGAAGGAGCTGGGCATGTTTAGCCTGGAGAGGAGGAAACTGAGAGGTGATATGATCATCAGGAGGTGGTGGGCTCTCCTTCCTTGGAGGTTTTTAAACAGAGGCTAGATGGCCATCTGACAGCAATGAGGATCCTGTGAATTTAGGGGGAGGTGTTTGTGAGTTTCCTGCACTGTGCAGGGGGTTGGACTAGATGACCCTGGAGGTCCCTTCCAACTCTATGATTCTATTATGCTATTTGCGCTGAATCCCTCAGAGGAAGTGTAGGGTCGAAATGAGATAAATAATAAAAATCTGAGGGGGGGGTGCATCTCAGGTGGGCTTTCCCTGAGGCCTAGAAACTTGATCCTGATGCCTACAATTGGAATTATTCCACCCCCCCCCCCCCCCAATTCTATCTGAAGACGCTGCAGCCAAGGATAACTCTGGAAAGTTGCGCGAGAAGGGAGGGGGAGAGAGAGAAAGAGAGAATCTTTTCTCTCTTAGCTATAATTTTGTAATGTCATTTTCAATCAATAGACCTTTAGCAAAAAGATGAGGCCGGTGATGGAGGAAGGCCCTTTAAATAATTTAGCTCTCTTTAATGGAGCGATTTCATTTTTTGATAGAATGGCTTTATTGAAAAGTAGATGTTTTGCACGCTGGAGCCTTCCCCCTTTGCAGCCCGTGGACCATTAAAAAAAATAACCCCAGAGAGAGAATGTAGTTGAAGCTTTGCTAGGAAGTTCCAGCCCAACTTGGCTTAATTCATTATTGCCTGTGTTGTCTCTCTTTCTGTGTGTGTGTGTGTGTGTGTGTGTGTGTGTGTGTGTGTGTGTGTGGAGGGGAGGCTATAGGGGTAATTCTAGTAAGGCCTTTGCTTAGCAAAGACAGCAGCGTAGCTGGTGTTTTCACACTGTCGTTTTCAGCACCCTGAGCGTTGCTATTGGGAAGTCAGCTTGTGGGGCCCAAACCCAAAACAGGATTTGAGTCCAGTAGACCAATGAGATTTCCAAGGTGTTGATGTCTGAGGTGCTTGGGGGGGTGCATTAAGTGCTGTCAAGGTGCTTCCAACTTATGGCTCCCCTCTGAATGAATATCACAAGATCAGAAAGGAGGCTGAGAGGTGATAAGATCACCATCCTCAAGTACTTGAAAGGCTGCGATATAGACGATGGTGCGAAATCGTTTTCTGTGGCCCCACAAGGTAGGACCAGAATCAACGGGTTGAAATTAAATCAAAAGAGTTTCCGACTCCATATTAGGAAAAACGTCCCGACTGTTAGAGCGGTTCCTTTGTGGAACAGGCTTCCTCAGGAGGTGGTGGACTCTCCTTCCTTGGAGGTTTTTAAATGGAGGTGAGATGGCCACCTGACAGCAATGCTGATCCTGTGAACTTAGGGGGAGGTATTTGTGAGTTTCCTGCATTGTATGTGTGGGGGGTGGACTAGATAACTCTGGAGGTTCCTTCCAACTCTACAATTCTATGATTCTAACCTTGCTCTCAGGTCTTGCAAACTGAGGGCCCTGGCTTTCTTGAGAGAGTCAATCCATCTCCTGTTGGGTCTAACTCTTTTTCTGCTACCATTTTTCTGAGCTAAGACAAAAAGCTGGAGGCTAAAAATCTGTGAGCTAGCTCATGTTAACTCAGCTTAGAGGGAACACATTGTAACGTAATGCTCCCTTCTGACCATGCTTGCGGGACGTTTGTGTATAGTTCTGGTCACCCTACCTAAGAAGAGTTTTCACAGAGCCGGAGAAGATCCAGAAAAGGGCAACTAGAACACCGAAGAGATTTCCACTCTTTTCACGTGGGTTTAAAGGTTAAGTGTGTGGGGAGTGCTTTTTGGATTAGGCAAAAAACTAGGGGGTGGGACACACGAGGCTCTTAAAACTATGGATAGATAAGGGATTGGTCCCCCCTTTCCTCTCCCATAAAACTCGAATTCAGGAACATCTAGTTAAACAGATGGGCAGTAAATCTATGCACAGCACCACATTATCTTGTGGAACTCATGGCCACAGGATGTAGTGAGGGCTGCTAGCATCAATGGCTTTAAAAGAGCTTCAGACTGATTCATTTAATGGCTGCTGGCCATTATTGTTCAGTGGATCCTCCATGTTTAGCGGCCGAGATCTCCTTCGTCGCCGCAGAGTAAACTGTGGGCCGGACCAGACTCCTCTCTGGAATCGCCCTCCAAGCGTTCTGCCACTTATTTCTAATGTTAATTTTTTAAAAACACATCAGACTACAACATGTAATTGGTTAGCTCAATCAATTAAAAGCCATTTGACCAATTAAAAAGGATTAAACAGGCCAACAGACTGGGTTGGTGTTGTTTTTTTTTTAAATTAATTATTTTTAATCTGAATCCTAATCCTGAAAAATCTCAACGCGTGTCTTGCTGAATTAAATATAAAAGTGAAACTGACGTTTGCCATGAGATCTCTAGGAGGAAACCCCTGGGGTTTTGCCATGGAGTCCTTGCATGTTCCAAGGATTCTGGGATGTATGCTTGTTTTATGGAGGCCGTTTAGGAAGGAGATTTTGGACATGGCTTTCAGCATGTGTACATTCAGAAAAGGTAAAGGTAGTCCCCTGTGCAAGCACCAGTCGTTTCTGACTCTGGGGTGATGTCACATCACGACGTTTTTACAGCAGACTTTTTATGGGGTGGTTTGCCATTGCCTTCCCCAGTCATCTACACTTTCCCTCCAGCAAGCTGGGTACTCCTTTTACTGACCTCGGAAGGATGGAAGGCTGGGTCAACCTTGAGTTGGCTACCTGAACCCAGCTTCTGCTGGGATCGAACTCAGGTCGTGAGCAGAGAGCTCAGACTGCAGTACTGCAGCTTTACCACTCTGCGCCACAGGGCTCCTTGGTACATTCTAGTGCACCCTAGGATGTAAACCCAAGGCTTTTTCAAATTTATTTTTCTCCCCAAAGCAATTTACAGCGCTTTCCTCCCCTCGTTAATTTTATCCCTCACAACAGCAGTCCTGAGAAGATGTATGTTACATGCTAAAAAGTAAATTAGGTGGACAGGAACACCTCCAGGAAAGACATATTTTCAGTTGAGAGCAATAGAGCAACTAACAGACTCCATTTATTGCCTTATGACACTCTCATCATCCTTCTCCCATTCTGACATGTCACTGTTTTATTAATTTCCTACGCAAATGCTATCCAGACCGAATGTTCTTTCAGTGTGTTAATTTCACTATTTTGCCATTGGATTCTAACTTGGTACCACTTTGCATTCTTAACCGCTGCCCTCCAGCTATATGTAGCTCTGCTCACTGCACCCCATTCCATTGTCTGATGAAGTGCGCATGCATATGAAGGCTTACATTCTAAATAAAACTTTGCTGGTCTTAAAGGTGCTACTGGACTCCGATTTTGTTCTGTTGCTTCAGACCAACATAGCTGCCCACCTGAGAAGATACCGTATTTTTCGCTCCATAAGACGCACCTGAGCATAAGACGCACCTAGTTTTTAGAGCCGTTTGTGTGAATTTAGAGGCATTTGTGTGAATTTTTTGCAGTATTCGCTCCTTAAGACGCACACACTTTTCCCTCCACTTTTTTGCGGGGGGAAAGTGAGTCTTATGGTGCAAAAAATACTAGACTTAGAGAGAGTGGTGCAAGATCATGTAGGAAGCTTCCATGGCATAGAAGAGCCCTGAACCTGAGTATCCCAGAATCTTCTCCGATACTCAGAGCTCTACTCCCCGCTGACTTACTTGCTTCTGCATGCAGTCGGGAAGATCAGAAAGGGACGACAAGGAGACTTTGAGGGAAGGAACCTTTTGAGGAATCCCAGACTTCCCTGGAACACAGTTTGGAGACCATGGCTGGACAAGATCAGCTCCAAGACTCATTTAGACCAGCCCTTTTCCTGTTCTGCTCTGGCCAGCTGTGAAAACTTTGCGTTTGGGACCTATCAGAGGTGCCCCACTACACCCTTCTGATTTGCAGCTGTCTTGCCTCTAGGTTGTGTAAGTTCTCTTCTTAACCTCTGTGGTAATAATAATTTATCCTCCTCCTCCTTCTCCTCCAGTGTGATCCTGTGGCCAGGAGAGCCTAAGATTGTCTGGCAGCCAGAAGTTTTAGCTCTTTTAGCATTATGCAGCACTCTTGGGGGGAGGGATTCCCCCACCCCTGATGTAATGACTGATCAATAGCACTTTAAACGAGATGCCATTGGGATTTTGTAATCTATTTTTAATGTAACTATTTTTAATATATGTATTCTGTTTTAATGTTGTACATCGCCCAGAGCCTGGCACTAGCTGGGATGGGGCGATTCAACAATGAATGATAATAATAATAATTAATAATGATAATAATAGGCAAGCTAGACAGAAAAAATAGTAAAGAAGTTTATGTCAGATCAATCGATTGATTGACGGTAGAGATCGATAGGTAGAGATCAATAGATCGATCTGACAAAAACTTCTTCAATATGTTTTTTTTTAAAAAACAATGCTTTTAAAAAAAGCTTCTAAAAGTTACAATCACCGCAACTTGTGCCGGTACATTTCCTGAAGGGAATATCCGTCATGTGAAGATGGACTTCTCTTTGCTTGGCCTAAAGGTTTGCCTACCGCCAAAATGGTTATGTTGTATGGCCCCGTAGGTAATCATTCCTGCTTTCTAAGCTCTGATCTTCATGAACTTTTGCCATTTTATTCAAGAGTAACACATATAATTGAGAATAGTAGTTTAGCTTGGGGCTTTTTTTGTAGCAGGAACTCCTTTGCATATTAGGCCACACCCCCGTGATGTAGCCAATCCTCCGAGAGCTTACAGGGCCTGCTGTAAACTCCAGGAGGATTGGCTACATCAGGGGAGGATTGGCTACATCAGGGGTGTGTGGCCTAATATGCAAAGGAATTCCTCCTACAAAAAAAGCCCTGGTTAGCTATGCCAATGCTGAACTCTGACGCTATCAGAAAGTTTCATTTGGAATGGGCCTTTGTAACATCAACACCCTGAATACGTTTCTTGATTTATGTTTACATCTCACCTGCAATTGTGGAATTCTTACATAAGATTCCTTGAAGTCTTCTTTTCCGGGGTTAACCAGAACTGCTCCTGCTCAGCTTCAACAAGGCAGCCAGATCTTAACCACTCCAATTCTACTCTGGGACCCTTGGCTTTAGACAGATGCTGCAAGGAACCATATTGACAGGAGAATGAAATCTTGCAAGCCCTTGGATTCAGTTGTTCCTCTATTCTCTTCACTTTCCCCAACTCCTTTCACCGCTCATAGATTCGAGTCACTCTGGTTCTCAGTAGCTTGCCGCCATGTGCACAATGTAGGCTTAAACCATGGGTGAGGACCTGGTTTGTAGGTGCAGGAACAAACAGCAATTTGCCATTTCATCCAGATGGGTCATCAATACAAACTGCAGTTTGTTGTCAGCCAAGAAAGTCATGAGTCTCTGTGCATTGCTCTTGAAGAAGACTGCAGTCTCTCTGCATCAGAGACTCAGAGAGGCTTACAATCTCCTATATCTTCTCCCCCCACAACAGACAACCTGTGAGGTAGGTGGGGCTGAGAGGGCTCTCACAGTAGCTGCCATTTCAAGGACAACTCCTACGAGAGTCATGACTAACCCAAGGCCATTCCAGCAGGTGCAAGTGGAGGAGTGGGGAGTCAAACCTGGTTCTCCCAGATAAGAGTCCACACTCTTAAGAAGACTGCAGATTTATACCCCACTCTTCTCTCTGCATCAGAGACTCAGAGCGACTTACAATCTCCTATATCTTCTCCCCCCACAGCAGACACCCTGTGAGGTGGGTGGGGCTGAGGGGACTCTCACAGCAGCTGCCCTTTCAAGGACAACTCCTGCCAGAGCTATGGCTAACCCAAGGCCATTCCAGCAGGTGCATGTGGAAGAGTGGGGAATCAAACCCGGTTCTCCCAGATAGGAATCCGCACACTTAACCACTACACCAAATCAGGTTGTTCTATAACTTTGTTCTCAAAGTGAGAATGGCACACTGGCATGAATTTGTGGCCTGAGGCTTTTTTCTGTTGGCCAGAGCTTCTCAGGATTTGGAAGAGGCCAAGTGACAGCTGGGAATCTGGATCGACATTCAATTTAGGGAATTTCAGGTGACAAGAATCCACCTTGGAGAGGCTTTGGAAGTGAGCTCATAGCTAGGCCTGAATAGGGGTCCTTTTGTAGAAAAATAGGTGGTGGAGCTCATTAACTTCTCATGAGCATATGCTGCCCCACCCTGCCAGCCAAAAGCAACCCCATGCAAGAAAGAAGAGCCCCAGGCGAGCAAGGGGGCTCTCCTTGACCGCCCCCCCCCCCCACAGTCAAAAGGTTAGCAAGCCACCCGCCACCCAGAATCACATAAGAAGTGGAGAAAGGGTGGGGCGGGTTTCTGCAGAGGTTAATGAGGGCTGCTGGGGGTGTGGCAAAACTCCTGGTGGCTGGCTGGCTGCTCTCCTAATCCAGGAATTGTTATGCAGCTGCATCTACTATTCAGTGGACAAGGTAGGTGGGGAGGAGGAGGGGGAACCCTCAGAAAGGTTCAGGAGCTGAGCTCCTGCTGAATCCAAGGCCTGGGCCTGAACAAATGTTTCTGTATTGGCATCGTTTCCCCCAGAGGAGCGGAGAGCACAGCACGCTTCAAGAGTTCCCAAAGAAGCAAGTGATTAATATAAGAAAAGTAGTTTTTGATACGCTGGCACGTCTTCATGTCTGCTTATTCGGACATCTTTCTTGTTCAGCACATTTTCTCTGCAGTTATTAATTTGTGGCATTTATGCTTCTGCATCTGGCGCACCGATATCCATGCCATTTAAATGTGCAATTTCCCTATCGCCGGCATTTCCAGCGAGACAGATCAAGAGGAGCATAAACAAGATCAAAGTGGCGCTTTATGTGTCGCGGAGAGGTGGGCGGGCTCTATATTATTTTACGGCTCCGGGGGTGATTGAATGCTAAACTTTAAAAAGTGGATTTGTCTTCCCCGCCCTGCTCACTTTTGCCTCTCCCTCCTCCCCAAACTGTAAAGCGTGCTGGGACTTGGTCAAATTTCCCGTTAAAAATAAAAATATGAATTTCATCTCCCTCCCCAAATTCATTTATCATGCTTTTTAAAAAGGTGTTTTTCTGCTTTACCTGATGTCTAAATTGGATTGGCTCATTTATGCTGTTCTTTGCTGTATCCCTCCGTGCTTTTCTTAAATGAATTAGTAATGACAGGATACTCCATCATGCGCTCTCTACAGCCACTTTAAGGGGGAAGCCGGGTGATCTAAACCTTTTAACCTATTAAAGATGATTTTCCCCAATTGAATCAGACCCACCGCAGGTGTAATAACTAATCATTTAAACTACACCTGCTATTATGTTTTTTTAAGCCATTATGCATGTTGGATAGATGATAATTCATGTATATTGCATTGTCCGATGGATCCGTTTTGCCTACACTAGTCTGATTAATGTATTTAAAGAAATAAGAGATGCAATTTAAAAGGGGGGGGGGGGGAGAAACGACACACACACAACATTGATGGAATGTGCTGCGGAGTACCTAGAAAGGGCCATTAGAGCCCATCAGAACCTTGCTCCTTGACCTGAGATTGCATATTTGAAAAACAGGTGAAGGCAAGCGTTCGAATCACGACAGTAGGTTGGGGGGGGGGGGCGTGTTTCTTTGAACACCGAGAAAAGACACGTAAACCTTAGCTGTAACTCCTCTGAGCTTGTCAAGTTCTGTCTTTCCTTTTTGCCACCCTTTCCTTGAAGATCTCAAAGTTCGCAGGGCCATAGGAGCACCGGTTATCACGCTCCCCTTCGATATGCTCAGGGCCTGGCAACTGAGTACCTAGGAAGGAGGGAGCCAGGCGCTCCGTGGGCACTGGCCAACACGGCTGGGTGACAGACAGTTCCTTGCACTTGCCAACCGGTGCTTGGCTCCTGAAGCAAGCAGTGCAGAGAGACTCCCGCAATCCTTTAGGGCAGGGGCATCAAACATGTGGCCCAGGGGGCGAATCAGGCCCCTGGAGGGCTCCTATCAGGCCCCTGAGCAACTGGCTGTCATCTGCTTCCTTCTCCCTCTCTCTTGCTTCCTTCTGCATCACAGCTTGCTTTGCCAGGCTTGCTCAATTGCACAGGAGCTACAGAGCTATTTTCTCGGTTGGCTGAGGTTTCTCCCTTGGGGAGGAGGGGGGTGGGTGGAGGCACAGCTTATTTTTCCAGGCTCTCTCAATCACACAGCAGAGCTACTGAGCCCAAGCCTCTCTTCCTTCTATTGGCTGAGACTCCTCCCCCACCTGGTCCCCTGAGGAAGGAAGGAAAGAGTCGGAGCTTCCTTTGCCCAGTTCCCTGAATCCCATGGAAGAAATACAAAGAAAGCACCTTTCAAACCAACGTGTGCTAATGTTTTAAGCATGTTTTTTTAAAAAAAAATTAATTGTGCTTGTCTGTGTTCTTTATAAGGTTTATATCTCTGCTATCTAATCTTAAATAGGTACACACATGGCCCCAACAAAGCCTCATTTATATCAGATCTGGCCCTCATAACAAATGAGTTCGACACCCCTCTGCTTTAGGGAGTCACCTGATAATGTTCAGAGTTCCAGACAGGGAAAGTTTCATACACGTGAGCCTGAAGCAAAGTATAGGAGACACCCAGGCTGGTTTTGAACAGTTGTTAAATAGAAGCGGAGACAATTACAGAGCACCTCACTTACTGGCAAGATTCTCTAACAAATACGAATGATATTATTTGTGCACTATTATTAATTTAGTTATTTATTATTACTTTAGTCTTCTATCCCGCCCTGTCTGCAAGCAGACTCAGGGCGGCTAACAGTCAATACAAAATATTTACAGTTACAATTTATAAAATAACAGTTAAGATACATTGGGAAGGGACGGTGGCTCAGTGGTAGAGCATCTGCTTGGGAAGCAGAAGGTCCCAGGTTCAATCCCCGGCATCTCCAAAAAAGGGTCCAGGCAAATAGGTGTGAAAAGCGAAGACAATACTGACTTTGATGGACCGAGTGTCTGATTCAGTATAAGGCAGCTTCATATGTTCATTTCATGGGGCTGTTCATGTTTCTAGTATTCAAAGAGCTACATGTAGATGTAAGGAAAAGGAAAGGTCGCCTGTGCAAGCACCAGTCATTTTTGACTCTGGGGTGATGTTGCTTTCACAACGTTTTCACGGCAGACTTTTTACGGGGTGGTTTTGCCATTGCCTTCCCAAGTCATCTACACACTTTCTCCCCAGCAAGCTGGATACTCCTTTTACTGACCTCGGAAGGATGGAAGGCTTAGTCAACCTGGAGCCAGCTACCTGAACCAGCTTTCGCTGGGATCGAACTCAGGTCGTGAGCAGAGGGCTCTGACTGCAGTACTGTAGCTTTACCACTCTGCGCCACGGGCTCTTATACATGTAGATGTACAAATAGACAATTTACTTTAGCCAGTTTGGTGTAGTGGTTAAGTGTGCGGACTCTTACCTGGGAGAACTGAGTTTGATTCCCCACTCCTCCACTTGCAGCTACTGGAATGTCCTTGGGTCAGCCAGAGCTCTGGCAGAGGTTGTCCTTGAAAGGGCAGCTTCTAGGAGAGCCCTCTCAGCCCCACCCATCTCACAGGGTGTCTGTTGTGGGGGGAGAAGATATAGGCGATTGTAAGCCGCTCTGAGTCTCTGATTCAGAGAGAAGGGCAGGGTATAAATCTGCAGTCTTCTTCTTCTTCCTTTTACTTTTTGTGCATATTGCATTTCTGTCCTGCTTTTGCGAGTTTTTCTGTTTCGTTTGTTTCTGGCATGCCGTCCTACTTGAATGCAAAAACGGTCACTGATTTTATCAGTACTATTTCTAGTGAATTTTGTTGATATGATTAAGGGGAAAGGCAGCTGTACTTTTGTCCTGAGTAGGAAAAACCCAAGTTAGAATCCCAGATGTGTAAAATCAAAACTCCACATTCCTGAAATTTGGCAACATGTCTAATATTTTCTCTGTGCCCCTCACAGCAGTCCGGTATTATCTCCATGTTGTGGATTTGGTGGGAGGGAGAAACAGCCAGGCCTTGCCCGTGGCCGTCATCATCTCAGGGGCCACGTAACTATTATACAATATTCAGATTCTCAAATCAGTGCCTTGAAAGCATTAAGAAATGTAACCAGGCCTTGGAAAATCTTAAGGAATGTGAGACTTGAAAAACAAACGATTGGGGCCTTTGTAAATTGACTTGTTCTCATAGTTTCGATGTCTTTTCTGCTGTAACGTTTTTGATCTTCAGCTCTGGAGGAAACCCCCCAATTCCACCACCCCCAACCTTCATAGCTTTTATAAAAGGTATGATTTTCTTTTGGGGATACAGCTGGAGAGCCCAAAGCATAGCAGACATGGTCTTCATTCACTTCCTTTCCATTTCTCATCTTCGCAGGTTTTTTGGGGGGCCATATTTTCATGTTTACCTTTGCATTCATGAGGGCTGGACGCCTTATGAAACCATGAGAAAAAGTTGCGATTTTTTCCCCTGCCATTCTGAAAAGGGCTTATGAACCATGCAAACATTACCTTGGTTACTTGTGCCTTGCCCCTTCCTCTCTGGGTTTAAATACAACAGTAAATCTGTCTCATCTGATGCATCCACGGATCTTAATTATGGCATCCGAGTGACCGTGCTTTCTAACTGGAGATTTTTTTCCTGAGTTTTGGGCACTTGGCTGCAGCGAAACAATGCAGCACGCGCATGTCGAGTGTATCTGGATCCTAACATGTCTCAACTTAAATCTCTTTCTTTCTTTTCCTCTTCCCCCCAATTCCTTCCCCACTTTTTAGATTGCAACGGCAGTGAAGTTTCTACAGAACTCCCGGGTCCGCCAAAGCCCCCTTGCAACCAGACGAGCATTTCTCAAGAAAAAAGGTACAAAATTATCATAGTAGTTCTTTAACTTTCCGCCTGTGTCTGTAGGCTCTTTCAGCCTTTCGTAGCGCAATTTGTCGTCTTGATGCATTTCCCACCCGTCTTCTCAACTTGGGAAATTTTCACATGTACGGATTCAGGAGTCTTGAGAAATGAGATTTAGGTTTTCATCCGGAGCAGGCAAAAGCTCTTGGCAAATGTAATGCAGTGCAGAGACTTGTGTTGCAAACCTCCGTGTTTGTTGCCACGCTCTCTCTTTCCCAGAAGCACAAATGGTTAAATGCTGCCGGCTTTCTTCCTCGGTTCTCTGTAGGACAGAGTAAGCGACCAGCTGCAGGTGAAAAGGTCACCTGCTTCAGAGGAGAACCAGGCTGCGCAATGAAGTGTATGGGCCACCGTGGGTGTAAAGGTTAGGTTAAGGTTAAATTTGGGGTCATCTTCCTTTCACAGTCCAAAAGGTCAGGCTGTTGCCTGCCAGACCCTTCCAGAAGCAAAAAGAACTGCATCTCATGAAATTCAGCATTGTTTCGGGCAGACGGAAGCTGCTCTGTATGCAGTTCTGCCACAATTCTTGGGCAACAGGGCTTTCTTTTCCTCCTCTTAAATACTTAATCTTCTTCTTCTTAAAGGACCCACTTTTTGTTTCTGAGCTCTCCTTCTTTAATTATTTAAAATAGGAAAGCAGGTTTCTAGTCCCTGTGAAAGGACAAGAAAAGCCTGATTGCAAGCTGTACATTGTTAATTTCATTTTAGTCATTTCTGCTTCTGTTTTCTACCAAACGGCATTCAGAAGGGCTCAGGACAATGATTTTTAAAGGCTGCCTTGCTAAATAAACAACAAAATAGTCCCTGGAAATGCAGGCAGTAAAAAGTCCAGATTCTCTTGTCTGCTTTCCAAAAAGAAAAGCTGCAGTTTCTCCTATGCAAGTTCTCACTGAGCTGCACCATGTGCAAAGGCAGAAGGGGGCTTACATGATGAGGAGATGGAAGGTCAGGGCTTCACCTGGTTATTAACAGGGCAATAAGAACATAAGAGAAGCCATGTTGGATCAGGCCAGTGGTCCATCCAGTCCAACACTCTGTGTCCCCCAGGGGCCATCAGGAAGTCCACTCATGCGGCCAGAACTCCTCCCACTGTTGTCCTCCAAGCACCAAGAAGACAGAGCATCGCTGCCCCAGACATAAGAACATAAGAGCAGCCAAGCTGGATCAGGCCAATGGCCCCTCCAGTCCAACACTCTGTGTCACACAGTGGCCAAACCCAGGCACCATCAGGAGGTCCACCAGTGGGGCCAGAACTCCAGAAGCCCTCCCACTGTTGTCCCTCAAGCACCAAGAAGACAGAGCATCACTGCCCCAGACAGAGTGTTCCATCCATACGTAATCCTAAGCACAGTTAGAACCTTCTAAGTCCACCGAAGTCAATGAGCTTGGAAGGGTGTAGCTCTTTTTAGGATTGCACTGTAAGTGTAGTAGGTGAGCTTGACCAGTTTCCATCACCATCCCCCACCCAGCATATGAACATATGAAGCTGCCTTATACTGAATCAGACCCTCGGTCCATCAAAGTCAGTATTGTCTTCTCAGACTGGCAGCGGCTCTCCAGGGTCTCAAGCTGAGGTTTTTCACACCTATTTGCCTGGACCCTTTTTTGGAGATGCCAGGGATTGAACCTGGGACCTTCTGCTTCCCAAGCAGATGCTCTAACACTGAGCCACCGTCCCCTCCCTATCTGTTGTAAGAATAAAATGGAGGGAGAAGAGAACTGTGTATGCTTGGCGATTAAAAACTGCTACAAACAAGAATCCTTGCACATAGAAAATTGACCGTGGCAAAGGGAAAGAATCTAGGCTAACTTTCTCCCCAACGCATTACATTCCCACATGCAGGGAATTTCTGCCTGTTCCCATAGCAGAGTTCTGCCGCGCCAGCACTGCACCTGCCGTCTGAAGGGAAGCACAAATCAGACTCAGGTTTTACCACTTAAGGGAGAAACGGGCCTCCGCATCTGTTGCTTTCAGTGGGTATGGAGGCCCCTGCCCTGTCCTGCCCCGGATGGCCCAGGCTGGCCTGATCTCGTCAGACCTCAGAAGCTATGCAGGGTCAGCCCAGGTTAGTGTCTGGATGAGAGAGTGCCCAGGAAGTCCAGGGTGGCTACGCAGAGGCAGGCAAGGGCAAAGCACCTCTGTTGATGGCACTTCACGCCAGCACTCCCTCTAAGCTGTGGAGTCTCATGAGCAGAAATTCTCATTCATGAGCAACTGACGCTAGAGTTGTGATCTACTGCATAAATTAGAAGAAGAAGAAGAAGAAAAAGAAGACATTGAATTTGTATCCCGCCCTCCACTCTGAATCTCAGCATCCCAGAGTGGCCTACAATCTTCTTTACCTTCTTCCCCCACAACAGACACCCTGTGAGGTGGGTGGGGCTGAGAGCTTTCCCAGAAGCTGCCCTTTCAAGGACAGATCTGTGAGAGCTATGGCTGACCCAAGGCCGTGCCAGCAGCTGCAAGTGATGATGATGATACTGGATTTATATCCCGCCCTCCACTCTGAATCTCAGAGTGGCTCACAATCTCCTTTATCTTCCTCTCCCACAACAGACACCCTGTGAGGTGGGCGGGGCTGAGAGAGCTCTCCCCGAAGCTGCCCTTTCAAGGGCAGCTCTGCGAGAGCCACGGCTGACCCAAGGCCATTCCAGCAGCTGCAAGGGGAGGAGTGGGGAATCCAACCCGGTTCTCCCAGGTAAGAGTCCGCACACTTAACCACTATGCCAAACTGGCTCTCTCTAATTAGTTTGCTCTGGGGCCGTCCTTCCTGAGCTGAGACAAGAATGTGTGAGCTGGAGACTAAAAAACTGAGCTAGCTCACACTGACTCAGCTTAGAGGGAACCCCCCGCCACACACACACACACACACACACACACACACACACACCCAAGCCACCTGACTACACGGTGGATCTCAGGCACTTAGTGAGATCCAGTTTGATGTAGTGGTTAAGTGTGCGGACTCTTACCAGGTTTGATTCCTCACTCCTCCACTTGCAGCTGCTGGAATGGCCTTGAGTCAGCCATAGCTCTGGCAGAGGTTGTCCTTGAAAGGGCAGCTGCTGTGAGAGCCCTCTCAGCCCCACCCACCTCACAGGGTGTCTGTTGTGGGGGGAGAAGATATAGGAGATTGTAAGTTGCTCTGAGTGTCTGATTCAGAGAGAAAGGCAGGGTGTAAATCTGCAGTCTTCTTCTTCTTCTAGTGCAATGATGCAAGTCATCCGAAGCCCATGAATTTGGCACGTGTGGCCAACGTGCACTGTTCGTCTTTCAAGCATCTCGGTTCTTTTTTCTTTCCCTTTTTTAAAAAAAGGGGCATGGAATTGTGAAGCCTCTGGATCCGGCAGCCCCACGGTGAGATGCTGGCCGTCGGGTGCCGCGCTCTTGCCGTTCCCTGGCTGCCCAACCGGCCTGCAGAGCCGTTGCTCGCAGCTCTGTGCTCCCGCTGCGCAGGGGCTGGCGTTAGTGGTGTTTCTTTTTTCCTTTTCTTTTCTTTCCCTTTCCTTGAAATATGCAGACCTACGGGGAGTAATTAATCATAAAAGCTTTTGGGATTTCGACTCTATCATCGAAGCAATGAAGCAGGGGAAAGCTGAGCCTAAAAGCTGTGTTGATTGCTCACGGTAACCCGAGCCGAAATCTATACTTGCCGAGAGATCCTTTAGCGCCTCCCTCGGCCCTGGGCTCCCCTCCCCTCTGACAACGAACCCGGGATATCGTGCGATATTAAGACCGCTTGGAAATGACCAGTTATTCCTTGTTTTTTTCTCTGTCGCCCCACCCCCAATCTCTCAATAGCAGCTGGGTTAGAATTTCATTTGCAAAAGGTATTTAGAGCAATTTAGAGACAAACGTCTCGGGTGTTTGTGCCGCGTTCCCCTACTGCAGGCTTCGCTGAGCAGTTTTCAGTATCTGGAGTTCCATCTAATATGTTTAATTTTAATAAATCCCTGACTGGAAAAGGCATAGATGGCGGGTTGGGGGGGAAAGGGGGTTGGCGTCGGCAGGGGAAGACGAAGGAGAAGGCCTGAAAAGAGAGCCTGTGACTCGATTAAAAGTTCTAATGAATTACTTGGCTAATGATTACCAAAGTGGAAACATGCGCACTCACACACCCTGTTTGATTCTTTCTTTCTTTCTTTCTTTCTTTCTTTCTTTCTTTCTTTCTTTCTTTCTTTCTTTCTTTCTTTCTTTCTTTCTTTCTTTCTTTCTTTCTTTCTTCCTTCCTTCCTTCCTTCCTTCCTTCCTTCCTTCCTTCCTTCCTTCCTTCCTTCCTTCCTTCCTTCCTTCCTTCCTTCCTTCCTTCCTTCCTTCCTTCCTTCCTTCCTTCCTTCCTTCCTTCCTTCCTTCCTTCCGTCCTTCTCTTAATTGTTTGCAAAGCATTCTCCTTTTATGTTGGTCTTGCTGGCAGATCACTGGCTTTGTGTGGATATTCTGTCTCAGTAACTCCACAGTCAGGTTTCCCCGGCCCTCCAGTATACCACAATAGAAGACTGCAATAATTAAAGGCATCAGCAAGCCAAAACTCTCAATATGTGCGATGCACATATGTTGTCCATACAGAGGCGGTTTCTTGTTGTGTCTCTGCATGCTCAGCCCTTGCCTCTTTCCAGTTGACCTTTTCTGTGGTTGGTGGGGGGTTTGCAGCATTTCTGTATCAGGTGAAATGAATGATTCCATAATTCTTGGTGGAGAGTGTGCTTGTTATACTTCTGCATGAATTGCTGTTCTGGAACATGTCCTGCCAGCCACAGTGAGTTGCTCGACGTTCCACATTCAGTCCTGGGCATCTCCAGATAAAGGGTGTCAGGTAGCAGATGTAGCAAATCCCTTTCAAGTTCTCTTTCAAAAGAATTTCAAAAGGAGAGTAGAAAGGGAGACTGCTGAACTGGAATTGATAATGAAGCTAAAGACAATGAATCCTTCAGGACTGAATCAAGACCTAGGTTTTCTGTCTTATACGATGTCTGTACTGTAGCAATTTTGAGTAGGCTGTTCAGGTGTTGTTCAGGTATATGTCTGTAAGTTGTAAACCTGCTTTTGATTTATTGACATTAATTACAGAAATCTCATGGTCAATGCTTTGAGCCTAAGACCTAGGGGAAAACATGAAATGGCTGGGCATTGTGAACTTTTGTACATAAGTTGCTTCATGTGCTGGTCAAGCAATGGAGAAAATAGAGGCTTTGCTCTGTGGCTCCTGTGCGATTGAGCAAGCCTGGCAAAGCAAGCTGTGATGCAGAAAGGAGCAAAAGAGAGGGAGAAGAAAGCAGATGACAGCCAGTTGCTCGTGGGCCTGATAGGAGCCCTCCGGGGGCCTGATTCAGCCCTGGGTCATATGTTTGACACCCCTGATCTAGACTGTACCCATTAACACACACCCTCTCTGGCACATTGCAGCAGAAGATGAGCCACAGTGGGCAGACCAGCATTCAGGGCAGCTAGATCAAGCAATGGAGAAAATAGAGGCTTTGCTCTGTGGCTCCTGTGCAATTGAGCAAGCCTGGCAGAGCAAGCTGTGATGCAGAAGGGAGCGAGAGAGAGAAGGAAGCAGATGACAGAGAGTTGCTCGTGGGCCTGATAGGAGCCCTGATCCAGCCCTCGGGCCTGCTTTAAATGAAATAAATAAATAAATAAGGCTGCACTGGGAACGTGGAGGAGATGGCAGTTGAAGAAAATATTGGCGGTTGAGAGGGGCTCTTGATTGTTACTCCAATCTCTGCTCAGCCATGACACTCACTAGGGCGTCCAGCTGCACTTTCTCAGCCTAAGTGCAGCAGTAGAGCTCACTAAACATACATTTGCAACAATCGTAGTTAGAATTTGTATGGTACATGGACACATGAAGCTGCCTTCTATTGAATCAGACCCTCGGTCTAGCAAGGTCAGCATTGTCTACTCAGACTGGCAGCGGCTCCCCAGGGTCTCAGGCTGAGGTCTTGCTCATCACCTACCACCTGGTCCTTTTAGCTGGAGATGCCAGGGATTGAACCTAGGGACCTTCTGCATGCCAAGCAAATGCTCTACCACTGAGCCACAGCCCTTCTCCATTAGTCTCCATGGTCTCAGGCTGAGGTCTTTCCCATCACCTCCTGCCTTGTCCTTTTAACTGGAGATGCCGGGGAATGAACCTGAGACCTTCTGCATGCCAAGCAGATGCTCTACCACTGAGCCACGGCCCCTACCATTCAAAGTAATGGTGTACTAACTTGTTGCATGGCCTCTAATGGCCTTGTAAGGTAAGTAAGCCTCATTGTCCCTATTGCATATTGTAGGACTGAAGGAGGGGGGGCGCTCACCCACAATCCCATAGCCACCTGGCTGATTGTCTTCATCTTTCTGCATGTATACTGAATCAGTCCCTTGGTCTATCAGTCTTGTCTACTCAGACCAGCAGCAGCTCTCCAGGGTCTCATTCTCAGGCTGAGGTCTTCCACATCACCTCCTGTCTGGTCCTTTTAACTGGAGATGCCGGGGATTGAACCTGGGACCTCATTCATGCAAAGCTGATACTTTACCACTGAGCCACAGCTCCTGTCCAGTCATCAAAGGCAGTCTTCTATATTCAGACTGGCAGCAGCTCTCCTGGATCTCAGGCGGAGGTCTTTCACGTCACCTATTGCTTGATCCTTTTAATTGGAGATGCCGGGGATTGAACCCGGGACCTTCTGCATGCCAAGCAGATGCTCTTCCGCTGAGCTGCACTCCTCCCCAACATGTACATTGAGTTGCCTTCTACTGAATCAAACTCTTGGTCCATCAAAGTTAGCATTGTCTACTCAGACTGGCAGCAGCTGTCCAGGGTTTCAGGAAGAGGGTCTTTCATGTCACCTATTGCTCAATCCTTTTAACTGGAGATGCGGGGGGTTGAACCTGGGACTTCTGTATGCCAAGCGGAGGCTCTACCACTGAACCACAGCCCTTCCACAGAGGTTCCCGTCAAGCCCTTTAAATGCTAAATCAAGTAATTAGATATAGGTATGGGATTTATATCCTGCCCTCCACTCTGAATCTCAGACTCTCAGAGCAACTCACAATCTTCTTTACCTTCCTCCCCCACAACAGACACCCTGTGAGGTGGGTGGGGCTGAGAGGACCCTCACAGCAGCTGCCCTTTCAAGGACAACTCCTGCGAGAGCTATGGCTGACCCAAGGCCATTCCAGCAGCTGCAAGTGGAGGAGTGGGGAATCAAACCCAGTTCTCCCAGATAAGAGTTCGCACACTTAACCACTATGGCTGACCCAAGGCCATTCCAGCAGCTGCAAGTGGAGGAGTGGGGAATCAAACCCGGTTCTCCCAGATAAGAGTCCGCTCACTTAACCACTACACCAAACTGACTCTCAGAAGAAGAAGAGTTGGTTTTATACCTCATCCTTCTCTCTGAATCAGAGTCTCAGAGTGGCCACAATATCCTATATCTTCTTCCCCCACAACAGACACCCTGTGAGGTGGGTGGGGCTGAGAGGGCTTTCAAAGCAGCTGCCCCTTCAAGGACAACTTCTGTCAGAGCTATGGGTGACCCAAGGCCATCCCAGCAGCTGTAAGTGGAGGAGGGGGAAATCAAACCGAGTGCTCCCAGATAAGAGTCCATGCACTTAACCACTATGGCTGCCACAAGGCCATTCCAGCAGGTGCAAGTGGAGGAGTGGGGAATCAAACCTGGTTCTCCCAGATAAGAGTCCGCTCACTTAACCACTATGGCTGCCCCAAGGCCATTCCAGAGGAGTGGGGAATCAAACTCGGTTCTCCCAGATAAGAGTCTACTTAACCACTATGGCTGCCCCAAGGCCATTCCAGCAGCTGCAAGTGGAGGAGTGGGGAATCAAACCCGGTTCTCCCAGATAAGAGTCCGCTCACTTAACCACGATGGCTGCCCCAAGGCCATTCCAACAGCTGCAAGTGGAGGAGTGGGGAATCAAACCCGGTTCTCCCAGATAAGAGTCCGCTCACTTAACCACTATGGCTGCCCCAAGGCCATACCAGCAGCTGCAAGTGGAGGGGGGAATTAAACTCGGTTCTCCCAGATAAGAGTCCGCTCACTTAACCACGATGGCTGCCCCAAGGCCATTCCAACAGCTGCAAGTGGAGGAGGGGGGAATCAAACCCAGTTCTCCCAGATAAGAGTCGCTCACTTAACCACGATGGCTGCCCCAAGGCCATTCCAACAGCTGCAAGTGGAGGAGGAGGGGATCAAACCTGGTTCTCCCAGATAAGAGTCGCTCACTTAACCACTATGGCTGCCCCAAGGCCATTCCAGCAGCTGCAAGTGGAGGAGTGGGGAATCAAACCCGGTTCTCCCAGATAAGAGTCGCTCACTTAACCACGATGGCTGCCCCAAGGCCATTCCAGCAGCTGCAAGTGGAGGAGTGGGGAATCAAGCCCGGTTCTCCCAGATAAGAGTCCGCTCACTTAACCATGATGGCTGCCCCAAGGCCATTCCAGCAGCTGCAAGTGGAGGAGTGGGGAATCAAACCCGGTTCTCCCAGATAAGAGTCGCTCACTTAACCACGATGGCTGCCCCAAGGCCATTCCAGCAGGTGCAAGTGGAGGAGTGGGGAATCAAACCCGGTTCTCCCAGATAAGAGTCTGCTCACTTAACCACGATGGCTGCCCCAAGGCCATTCCAGCAGCTGCAAGTGGAGGAGTGGGGAGTCAAACCCAGTTCTCCCAGATATGAGTCCGCTCACTTAACCACGATGGCTGCCCCAAGGCCATTCCAACAGCTGCAAGTGGAGGAGGAGGGGATTAAGCCTGGTTCTCCCAGATAAGAGTCCGCGCACTTAATCACTGCACCATACTGGCTCTCAAACCTGAGAAGCCCTGGCAGGGGCTCCTGGCAGCGGAGTGGACATAGTGCTCCTCGCGAGGTGACAAGCCCTTATTTGGAGAGATGAGTAGGAGGTCAAGGGAAGCGCTGCCCTCCTGCCATGTGGGCTTTATTAATCTGCTTCATTACCTAAGCTTGGGAGGAGGGGCAGTGGGGAGAAGCCAGGTCCTTGGCAAGAGGCGGAAGACTGGAGCTAGGCCCTGGCTGGTTCCTCCTCCCACCCCCCACCCCTTGGGCAGCACGTGACTGCCGTCCCGCCGTGAAGTCGCACAAGGTGGTGACAGCGAAGGGGGCAGCCGAAGGAGAGCCTCCTGCCAGAGCGGAAGAGAGAGAGCAGCTGGCACGGAGGACTCTTCATCTGCCGATTTCTGTAATTAATCCCCTCCTACACAGAGCAGGACGTCACAGATCCCCTGGCCCGGGAAACCTTTGCCCTACTTGGAGGCGATGGCCGCCCTCGGGCTGGGCTTTGTTCACACTTGCGTCGCACTTTCGTGCCTTGTAATTTGCCACTACCGTCAGCACCCCCAGAATCAGAAGCTCAATAAAAAACAAAAAAAGCTCATCCCATTATTAGGGGGGAGGGTTCCTTTCTTTTCCTCTTCTTCCCCCTTCCCTAGGGTTGCCAGCACTGAGTCGGTAAGAAGAAGATATTGGATTATATCCTGTGCTATACTCTGAATCCCAGAGTCTCAGAGTGGTCACAGTCTCCTTTACCTTCCTCCCCCACAACAGACACCCTGTGAAGTGGGTGGGGCTGGAGAGGGCTCTCACAGCAGCTGCCCTTTCTAGGCCAACCTCTGTGAGAGCTATGGCTGACCCAAGGCCATTCCAGCAGCTGCAAGTAGAAGAGTGGGGAATCAAACCTGGTTCTACCAGATGAGTCCACACACTTAACTACTACACCAAGTCTGGAGATTTAGGAGTGGAGCCCAGAGAGGGCAGAGGTTGGTGAGAGGAGGGACCTTAATTGGATATCATTCCTTTTGGAAGAACCAGGTTTGATTCCCCACTCCTCCACTTGCACCTGCTGGAATGGCCTTGGGTCAGCCATAGCTCTGGCAGAGATTGTCCTTGAAAAGGCAGCTGCTGTGAGAGCCCTCTCAGCCCAACCCACCTCACAGAGTGTCTGTTGTGGGGGGAGAAGATATAGGAGGTTGTAAGCCACTCTGAGTCTCTGGTTCAGAGAGAAGGGCAGGGTATAAATCTGCAATTCTTCTTCTTCATAGAGTCCACCCCCCGCCCCCAGGAACCGTTTCCTCCAGGTGAACTGATCTTTGGCGTTAATGCAGGGTCGGCCCTGGTTGGTGCTTGGAGGGGAGACCACCAAGGACGTTCAGGTTTTCTTTCCAGTGGCAGGCGATGGCAAACCACCCCTGAACGTCTCTTGCCTAGGGGGTCCCCATGAGTCGGCTGTGACTTGATCGCGCTTTCCGCCAGCGGTAGGTGGTGTGAACAACCCTCTGCCAGTCTGAGTAGACAATACTGACCTTGATTGTTGGGTGGGGGCGGTGGCTCAGTGGCAGAGCTTCTGCTTGGTTCAACCCCCAGCAGCATCTCCTCCTGGAAGGACCAGGCTGGAGGTGATGTGAAAGACCTCTGCCCAAGACCCTGGAGAGCCGCTGCCCATCTGAGTGAACAATACTGACCTTGATGAAATAATAGTCTGATTCACAGAATCATGGAGTTGGAAGGGACCTCCAGGGACATCTAGTCCAACCCCCTGCACAACGCTGGAAATTCACAAACACCTCCCCCCAGGGGTGAAATTCTAGCAGGAGCTCCTTTGCATGTTAGGCCACACCCCCTGATGTGGCCAGTTCTCCAAGAGCTTACAAGGCTCTTTTTTGTAAGCTCTTGGAAGATAGGCTACATCAGGGGTGTGTGGCCTAATATGCAAAGGAGCTCCTGCCAGAATTCCACCCCTGCCTCCCCCTAAATTCACAGGCTCCGCATCGCTGTCAGATGGCCGTCTAGCCTCTGTTTAAAAACCTCCAAGGAAGGAGAGCCCACCACCTCCCGAGGAAGCCCGTTCCACTGAGGAACCGCTCCCACGGTCAGGAAATTCAGTAGAAGGCAGCTTCGTATGTTCATGTATTTAGGGGACAGATTGGGCTTCCTGGCCTCCCTCGTACAGGTTGGCGAGACAGGAAACACAAAGGGTTTTGGAGCACTTGAAATGGTGCCGAGTCGTATTATTCTTTCCTTTGCCAGGTTAAAAATCAACCAAGGCACAAAAGTGCCAGTTGCAGCCCAAAGTTCTGTGTTTGTGCACAATATTTTGTATTTTTGTATTTTTGCAAAGTTCTGTGTTAGCAGAAAGCCTGCTCGTTGTTTGGTCCAGTGACAGTCAGTTCCTCATATCTGTGTGTTTTGTTTTGTTCCGGATGACCCAGTGAAATCATCAGGTTTTTAAAAATCTAAATGTCTCTGAGAACCTAGCATCATTCTGGATACTGCCTCCCCCTCCACTGATCGATACAGGAGAACCCAAAACGGATCGCTCCGATAACAGCACCCGAGGAAGGGGACACCATTTGCGGGCGAGGAAGGTTCCGAAAGGGGAGCGGATTCCAATTTAGCCTTCCCATTCTATTTTTTTCCCTTTATTACTTTTCTTTTTCATAATTTAACTCCATTTCACGAGGCAGTTTGCATGCCCTTGAATGGAAGCTCGTTACCGTGAAAGCTTTTTTAGCATTGATTTCATAACCGCCTTAATTTAATAGCTCCATCATTACTGAGAAGCCCTGAGAGTGAGGCCCGAGCTTTCCAGGTCACTGACCTTTTAATTACAAACCTTGTTCAGATGGCCAGGTTATCGACTGGACGGCTCCCAGATTGCGCCCCTCAGGATGGAAATGAAAACAAGGTTTACTCCCCAGCTTCCAGGAAAAGAGAGAGAGGGTGAGAAGAGGGGAGGGGGGGGGGAAGTAACCTCCTGCGTTTCTAAAATTAATTTTCTCCTTCAGCTTTGTAATTAATTTTTCAGGAGTGTTGCAATGAGGTTCAAGCAATTCTTTTTTTTGCAAAGCAAAGGGCAAATCGCTGCATTCCGTACTTTGGAGGCAGCTCTGCGCAGAAAAGTCCTTTAGCAAAATAGCCAGCTCGGAGCCTCCTCGTTGTCCCTGCAGCTTCCCTCCAAATGCACTGTGCAAGGTCCTAGTCCTTATGCGGGTTTAATGCTTTAAAAAAGACTCTGCTCCCAACCATGTCACCTGTCTCCATTTCCACTTCCTCCCACCCACCCTCTTGATTTTCTGTGCCTTTTTGCTCTCTTATAGTGTTGGTCCATGACTAGTGCTAAGTTCCTTCCTTCCTTCCTTCCTTCCTTCCTTCCTTCCTTCCTTCCTTCCTTCCTTCCTTCCTTCCTTCCTTCCTTCCTTCCTTCCTTCCTTCCTTCCTTCCTTCCTTCCTTCCTTCCTTCCTCCCTCCCTCCCTCCCTCCCTCCCTCCCTCCCTCCTTCCTTCCTTCCTTCCTTCCTTCCTTCCTTCCTTCCTTCCTTCCTTCCTTCCTTCCTTCCTTCCTCTGGATAATCTGTTCCTGTTCCTGGGATGCACAAATTACATTTATGGAGATCCAATCAGCTTCAAGCATAGGGTGTGAAAATAGGACTTGAAGGAGTCCCAAGTGTATAATAGACATTACTTCAGCAATCTTCACAACAGCCCCATAAGGTAGGACATTATTATTATGCCCATATTCCAGATGAGGGAAGCAAGAGCAAAAGTTGACTGGTCTTAAGGCTGCCCTCTGACTGTTTGCAGTGGATTTCACCAGAGGATTTCCTGATTCATTGCTTCATGCTAGGATTCTCTCCCTTTCTGTGTCTAGAGCCAGTTTGGTGCAGTGGTTAAGTGCACATACTCTTACCTGGGAGAACCGGGTTTGATTCCCCACTCCACTTGCAGCTGCTGGAATGGTCTTGGGTCAGCCATAGCTATCACAGGAGTTGTCCTTGAAAGGGCAGCTGCTGTGAGAGCTCTCTCAACCCCACCCACCTCACAGGGTGTCTGTCGTGTGGGGAGAAGATATAGGAGATTGTAAGCCGCTCTGAGTCTCTGATTCAGAGAGAAGGGCAGGGTACAAATCTGCAGTCATCTTCTTCTTTCCTGGTTTCCTCTTCCCTTCTTCCAGGTTTCTAAGGATTATGAATTTGGACCAAATTATTTGTTTGCTTTGTGCAATTTTAGGATGTGGTGTCCTGAGTTCACCCCCGTCTTCCCCACTTTCCTTGTAAATCTTCTCTGTTCGCTTAGGAGAGCTCCATTTAATCTGCATAGACAGATCTTGCAGCCAGTTCCGATCTGATCTGATGCTCTCCGCTGTGGCACTCCTTCACGACTGAACTGTCAAATACCAGCCTGACGTTCTGTTAACTTTCTTCAGCATCACTGAGAAGGACGGAGAAAACCTGCTCGCCGAGAGCCAGCATAGTTACAGTGCCTAAGAGCAGCGAACTCTGGTACGGAGAGCCCGGTTTGATTCCCTGCTCCTTCACACGAAGCTTGCTGGGTGACCTTGGGCCAGTCCCAGTTGTCTCTGAACTCTCTCAGCCCCACTTACCACACAACTTGCCTGTTGTGGAGAGAGGAAGGAAAGGCAATTGTAAGCTGCTTTGAGATTACTTAAGGTAGAGAAAAGGGGGGTATAAAATCCAACTATTCTTCTTCCTGTTATCTGGCAAAACCAGTGAGGAAAGGAAAGGAAAGGTCCCCTGTGCAAGCACCAGTCGTTTCCGACTCTGGGGTGACACTGCTTTTCACATTTCCACGGCAGACTTTTTACAGGGTGGTTTGCCATTGCCTTCCCCTGTCATCTACACTTTCCTCCCAGCAAGCTGGGTACTAATTTACCGATCTCGGAAGGATGGAAAGCTGAGTCAACCTTGAGCCGGCTACCTGAAAACCCAGCTTCCACCGGGGATCGAACTCAGGTCGTGAGCAGAGCTTAGGACTGCAGTACTGCAGCTTTAATACTCTGTGCCACTGGTCTCTTAAGGGAGAGAAAAGTGGGGTATAAAAACCAACTCTTCTTCTTCTTCTTCTTCTTCTTCTTCTTCTTCTTCTTCTTCTTCTTCTTCTTCTTCTTCTTCTTCTTCTTCTTCTTCTTCTTCTTCTTCTTCTTCTTCTTCTTCTTCTTCTTCTTCTTCTTCTTCTTCTTCTTCTTCCTGTTATCTGGCAAAACCAGTGAGACATGACCAGTATTCAGGGCACATAGGTTTATTTATTCTTCCCCCTCCCTGAAAATGATTGGGAACTATCATCTGTCTGTCATGAAAGACTGTCTTGCCGGCCTTGTGTCTCTGGTCCATCATGCGGCAGCTCAACCCCCGGGCACATTCATCATGCTGTCTGTCTTCTTCCTTCTTACATCAACCCTCTTCCTTGTTGATACAGAAGGAGCCCTGACCAGTGGTTCTTAACTTTCTTCCAATGCAATGTTTCCAGCTGAGCCATGGCAGGCATTCCCGAATGTCCATTTGGTCCAGAAAGAGACAGTGGTCATGGTAGCTGTCAGTTTGACATAGTGGTTAAGTGTGTGGACTCTTACCTGGGAGAACTGGGTTTGATTCCCCACTCCTCCACTTGCAGCTGCTGGAGTGATCTTGGGTCAGTCCCAGTCCTCTCAGAGCTGTTCCTCTCAAGAGCAATTCTCAGAGCTCTCTCAGCCCCACCAACCTCACAGGATGTCTCTTGTAGGGAGAGGAAGAGAAAGGAGATTGCAAACCCCTCTGAGATTCTGAGTGAAGTGCAAGGTATAAATCCTTTCTTCTTCTTCTTCTTCTTCTTCTTCTTCTTCTTCTTCTTCTTCTTCTTCTTCTTCTTCTTCTTCTTCTTCTTCTTCTTCTTCTTCTTCTTCTTCTTCTTCTTCTTCTTCTTCTTCTTCTTCTTCTTCTTCTTCTTCTTCTTCTTCTTCTTCTTCCCTTCCCTTTGCTCCCAGTCTATTTGTGCATTCGTGTTAGATCTTGAACACCTCTTCTCACTTCACATCTCTAGGAGAGTTTTGAGATTTTAATAGAAGAGAGGACAGAGGAGAAGAGCTCTCGCAGAACAGAAATGTCTTGATTTGATTTTTTTTCCTGCCCTGCCTTTCTGAGTCAGGGGGCGCAGCTGGGTGGCTGACACAGAACAATACAATGCTAGTAATTTGGGGAGGCGTCTGTCCCTTCCAGTACAGTGATGCTTTGGGGTAACATCCCACACAAACCCAGTTCTCACAAGGCCCTTGTGATCTGGTCCCATTCCCCTGACTTAAGAGAAGCCATATTGGATCAGGCCAGTGGCCCATCCAGTCCAACACTCTGTGTCACATAAGAACATAAGAGAAGCCATGTTGGATCAGGCCAATGGCCCCTCCAGTCCAACACTCTGTGTCACATAAGAACATAAGAGAAGCCATGTTGGATCAGGCCAATGGCCCATCCAGTCCAACACTCTGTGTCACATAAGAACATAAGTGAAGCCATGTTGGATCAGGCCAATGGCCCATCCAGTCCAACACTCTGTGTCACATAGGAGAAGCCCTGTTGGATCAGGCCAGTGGCCCATCCAGTCCAACTCTCTGTGTCACATAAGAACATAAGAGAAGCCATGTTGGATCAGGCCAATGGCCCCTCCAGTCCAACACTCTGTGTCACATAAGAACATAAGAGAAGCCATGTTGGATCAGGCCAATGGCCCATCCACTCCAACACTCTGTGTCACATAAGAACATAAGAGAAGCCATGTTGGATCAGGCCAATGGCCCCTCCAGTCCAATACTCTGTGTCACATAGGAGAAGCCCTGTTGGATCAGGCCAGTGGCCCATCCAGTCCAACTCTCTGTGTCACATAAGAACATAAGAGAAGCCATGCTGGATCAGGCCAATGGCCCCTCCAGTCCAACACTCTGTGTCACACAGTGGCCAAATATCCCAGGGGCCATCAGGAGGTCCACCAGTGGGTCCAGGACATAAGAACATCAGAGAACCCATGTTGGATCAGACCAATGGCCCATCCAGTCCAACACTCTGTATCACACAGGGGCCAAAAAACCCAGGCACCATCAGGAGGTCCACCAGTGGGGCCAGGACACTAGAAGCCCTCCCACTGTTGCCCTCCCAAGCACCAAGAATACAGAGCATCACTGCCCCAGACAGAGAGAGTTCCATCTATACCCTGTGGCTAATAGCCACTGATGGACCTCTGCTCCATATGTTTATCCAGTCCCCTCTTGAAACTGTCGATGCCTCTGGCAAGTGGGTGACTCCCAGTGTGCCAGAATTCAGGGGAATGGGACCAGATTGGAAACAGATCACAAAGGGTCATGTGAGAAGTGGGACGTTATTCCAAAGGTCACATCCCTGGCTGCCCCACAGGATGTGAAGGTAAAATGAATGACACAGAGAACCCCGTATGGCATCCTGGGCCTGTAGGATGAATGGTGGAGAAAAACGTGCCAGACCCGCCTAACGGAAGTCAGACCAATTCTTGTGAGCGATGAGAGGCTGGCTTGATCTGCAGAATGAAAGATATTTATTTCTCGTACTGTTCAAAAGTTACAGAGAATGCACACCCCTGCACATGCAGCATGTGTGTTGAGTTATCCACTGTGCAGCTCAGAGTGATGGCTAACTCCACGAGACCTGGGGCAAGGCCAGATTAACAATTAGGCCAAGTAGGCACTGTCCGATGAGCCCCCATGTCTTTAGGGGCCCCAGGACGGCTTTTCCCCCGGGTTTCCCCCCTGCTTGCAGCCCTCCGAGCCTGCACACGCAGCCAGCGACTGAGCCGCTCTTTGCCCAACTCGCCCGATGCGGCTGATGCCGGCGTCATCGCCAAGTTTGCCTCTCTCTGCCTCTTCCCCGGAGCTTTTGAGAAGGGGCCTGCAGGCTGTGGCAGGGGCACCAGGCAGCGGGGCAGTTACTCCAACTCGGAAATAATTTGCAAGAGGGCCGTCGAAATTTTGACTGCCTAGGGGCCTCCACAAGATTTAATCCGGCCCTGCCACGGGGTAAGGACCTGGGAAATTCTCTTCTCCCCCCCGCCTCTGATTCAAGATTGCTCTGCTCTGTCCACTTCCTCGTGGGATAAAATTACCAGCTCCAAGTTGGGAAATCTCTGGAGATTTTGGGGGTGGAGCTTGAGAAGGATGGGGTTTGGGGAGGCGATGAACTTCAGCAGGGTATAAATGCCATTGAGTCCACTTTCTAAAGCAGGCGAAGTGATCTATTGTCTCCTGGAGGTCAGTTGTGATACCAGGAAATCTCTCACCATCACCTGGAGCTGACAACCCTATGTGTGCCTCCCCCAAGCCGGAGACCAACCTGCTGGAATGGCCTTGGGTCAGCCATAGCTCTGGCAGAGATTGTCCTTGAAAGGGCAGGTGTTGTAAGAGCCCTCTCAGCCCCACCTACCTCACAGGGTGTCTGTTGTGGGGGGGAGAAGGTATAGGAGATTGTAAGCCGCTTTGAGTCTCTGATTCAGAGAGAAGGGCGGGGTATAAATCTGCAGTCTTCTCTTCCTCCTCCACTTGACTTGCTGGAATGGCCTTGGGTCAGCCATAGCTCTGGCAGAGGTTTTCCTTGAAAGGGCAGCTGCTGTGAGAGCCCTCTCCAGCCCCACCCACCTCACAGGGTGTCTGTTGTGGGGGAGGAAGGTATAGGAGATTGTAAGCCGCTCTGAGTCTCTCATTCAGAGAGAAGGGCGGGGTATAAATCTGCAGTCTTCTTCTCCTCCTCCACTTGCACTTGCACTTGCTGGAATGGCCTTAGGTCAGCCATAGCTCTGGCAGGAGTTGTCCTTGAAAGGGCAGCTTCTGGGAGAGTTCTCTCAGCCCCACCCACCTCACAGGGTGTCTGTTGTGGGGGAGAAGGTATAGGAGATTGTAAGCAGTTTTTCTTCTACCATGGGCCACTCCTTCCCCCCAAATAAACCACATGTACAGCAAGCAGCTAGGTGGGGGCCTGAAGTCCCCTCCCCCAGACTGATCTCCAGACTGCAGAGCTCAGTTCCCCTGGAGAAAATGGCTGGGTCGGAGGGTGGACTCAGCAACATCCCATCGCTGCTGAGTTCTGTCCCTTCTGCAAATTCCATCCTCCCCAGGCTTTGCCCCAAATCTCCTGAAATTTCCCAACCTAGAGCTAGCAGCTCTGCAAGTTGTGGGGAGCAGTAAGTGGCTGCTATTACAACATGGGCAAGGTCAGTTTATGGGGAGGGCTAAGAATATCTGTTTGGGTGTTCCTGGCAATCTCAGGGTTTCTTGGACGACACCCATGCCAGTTTCTAGCTTTCTAGCTATTGCAGAAGCAATGTCATCCTCTTGATTCCTCTGCACTGAGAGCGTGGCCGGCCCAGCTCTTACCAGATTCTTTGGAGACGCACACGGCCAGATCTTTTAAAGGCAGCCGGCTTGTTAGCATGCCAGGGACCCTTTGTTTGCAATATTCTACGGCTGTTGTAGTTATTTTCAACTGTCAGAGGGTACGTAGCCGCTGCTGTTTTGTGTCTTGTTTTCCGAGCTCCAGACTGCCGGCTTGAAAACTGTCAGTGCATTCGTTCCGGAAGGAAATTAAAAAAACGGTTCGTCTCGGCAAAACGATGGATGAATTTAAAAAAAGAGAGAGAGAGAGAGCTGGGGGAGGGAGGGGACAAGGCAAAGTTAGTGTATTCTTTTAAGTAATCTTTTCCAATGGGGTTTGATAAGTGCTCTCTGCAACTTCCTGTCAAAAAAGATTCAAATCTCAGCGTTTCTCTCCTTCTGCTCTCTGCGCGTGAGCCCGGAAAGAGCTCTCGTAAGAGGCTGCCGTTTGCTATTTTAATGATGCTGCAAAGAACCCATTGAGTGGGAGCGCCTCGGCAGACCTGACATCCTCTAAATGTACATTTATTTGTTCCATAACAGAGGGTACGAGTCACATTAAGTGTAATAGCCTCTCTCTCTGCTCCGGCCTTGCCCTGCGACTCTCTTTGAACCATTTAGCGGGAGCAATTCACTGAGTTAGAGGGGCCGGCTGGTTTACAGTTTGGCAGAAGACTGAGAGCTGCGGGGCTTCGTCTGCCAGCTCCAGCCCGAGACATTTCACAGCCATCTCAGCATCCGTTCGATGCCATCGTCCTCGGATCCTTTGACAAGTGATGGCAGGCGCGGCCTCCCCTTTCGCTCCCTGTCCGCCTTTGGCTGTTTTGTCCCATCTCGCTGCAAAAAATAGGTTGCAGTTAGGGCTGGCGTACGGTAGGTTGAAATTCCACGCCTGATCAATCCAAACTGTGCAGCGTCCAGTCGCTTCTTCTGTTTTGCACAATCCCTTTTGATCCTGCCCAGTTGTGAGGAGGGGTGAGGGGGTATTTGAGGGCCTGGAGCATCACCCTCTGTCACTTGAGCTGCTGGAAGTCTAGTTCACCCACCTCTCTTGCTTCTGAGATTTTAGGAGAGATTGCATCTTTTTGCAGCATAAGGAATATAAAACTTGCTTTTTAAAATTACAGGAAAAAACTTCTTGATGTTCTCAAAAAACCTCTTGATATTCAGCACAGCACACAGTCCACCTCACAGTAGCTGTTCTAAGAGCGCTGTGTGCCTGTAGAACCAGTTTGGTGTGGTGGTTAAGTGTGCGGACTCTTATCTGGGAGAACCGGGTTTGATTCCCCACTCCTCCACTTGCAGCTGCTGGAATGGCCTTGGGTCAGCCATAGCTCTGGCAGAGGTTGTCCTTGAAAGGGCAGCTGCTGTGAGAGCCCTCTCCAGCCCCACCCGCCTCACAGGGTGTCTGTTGTGGGGGAGGAAGGTAAAGGAGATTGTGAGCCACTCTGAGACTCTTCGGAGTGGAGGGTGGGATATAAATCCAATATCTTCATCTTCTTCTTCATTTTAACAGAAAAAAATCATCATACTAGAAAAACAGGGGAATTCGCTGCTGAGGATGTAGGGAGGGCTACAGGAATAAATAGCTTTAAAAGGGGATTAGACAAATATATGGAAGAGAGGTCTGCCAGTGGCTACTAGACATGGTGACTGAGGGGAAACCTCCTCATTCAGAGTCACTGAATCTCAGAGTCAGCAGGTAACATCAGGGGAAGGCTGTGGCCTCCATACTTGGCCCTCCAGAGGAACTGGTTGGCCACCATGTGTGACAGGATGCTGGTCTAAATGGACCATTGGTCTGATCCGGCTTTTCTGATGTTCTTATGAAGGTCTTGGCCTCCATGCTCTGTTGTTGGTCCTCCAGAGGAACTGGTTGGCCTAGAGGCTGGACTAGATGGACCATTGGTCTGATCCAGCCTGGCTCTTCTGATGTTCTTTCTATTTAACATAACCCCCTGTTGCCTTGAAATGGACCCTTTTCCTCCTAAGCTACAAAATATGGCATGTTGACTTGCTATGGCCATTGTGTCCCTGCTGAGCCTACCTTGTAGGGTCATTGCAAGGACAGAAGGCATGGACTGCATTTTCCACCATGAGCTTTTCACAGGAAGGGTGAGATGACAAATGTAAGAAAAGAAATCCAAGGCTTTGACCCTAGCTAGAATTGGGATCCTCATGGTCTGAGGCTGGTGGCTACCAGAATGATTTGCCATGAACTGTGGATCCAAAGGCACAGGAAGGAGTCAGGCAGTGTGCCCTTTGTATTTAGCTGAGCCTACTACAGATCCTACAAGCCATACTGGTGCCCATGTGTAGAAGAACACTTTGTCTGCGCTACCAAAGATCCCTCTCCAGTTGCAGCCTCCTTTCTCCAGCACAGGCCAGGGTTTTGATGAGGTATGTAGGAAAATATTACTTAAAGACCCTCCTTCCAAGTAGCCTGATAGGAGCTGAACATGCTCATTACCCTCTAAAAGGTAAGGAATATTGAGTTCTGTTAAGGGCAAGGGGTGGGGCAGAAACAAAAGAAAAGAGAAATTGGCCTGCTGAAATCCCTAAGAGGTTATAGAACTCTGAGGAGAGAGATTTGGATCAGGAATAAACTCAAGTGATTATCCCTCCTCCCCCCCCCCCCCAAATATGTTTTCTCCTGGGCCCCTAACCCTTTTTCAATAATAACAAAGTTGACAGTTGAGTGACTGCCAGTAGGGCAGTAAAATGAGGCTACCTGCACACAAGATGGTAGTTTCTCCACTCTCAGGGGATTCCTTTGGGTACGCAGGAAAATATTAGTTTGTAAATTTGAAAAAGGAAGATGTAGAAGCCCCCAAAATAATATGATGGGGACTGAGTATGCTTGTTGACCTCTGGGAGATGGAGGATGTTAAGGGTGGTTTCTTGTCAATTAAAGGTCAAGAGGAAGACAGAAACTGACTTTCTCATTTCCTTGAGTGTTTAAAAAGAGGGGACAGATTGATGGAGAGTAGGTCTGTCAGTGGCTACCAGCACTGGTGGCTGAAGGGAGCCTTCATCTACAGAGGCGGTCCACCTCTGAATCCTGGTGTCAAGAGGAAAGAACTCAGCCCTGTTGTTGGCCCTCCAGAGGAACTGGCTGGCCACTGTGTGAGGCAGGACACTGGACTAGATGGGCCACCGGTGTGATCCAGCAGGACTGTTCTTACGAAGGCCTTTGCCTCTGTGCCGTATTGTTGGCCCTCCAGAGGAACTGGTCAACCACTGTTTGAGACGGTCTGTTTGGGCCACTGGTCTGATCCAGCAGGGATCTTTTGTTCTTACGAGTTCCTAGTGTCTCAGAGAGGGAATGTTTTCCAGTTATTTATTTCCTACCCCCTGCAATTCCTCATGGGGCCTCAAGCTTGTTGAGAAATGTTATACCCATTGCGGCGAAGGAGTTCTTTTCCACCGTGGGCATGTGTGGAATCAGAGTACCCCATTATATTATTGCCTTGGGGAAACCCTAACTCTAGAATTTCTGCATTTCTGTCCATTGCTCCATTTAGCATCCCTTCCTTCCTCTCTCCCCTTGATGAGATGGAGACACCTTCCATCCCTCCCCCCCTTTTGGGGCAGGGGTTGGGAGGGGGATGTATTGCCTCAACGTCATTAAGTGATCTCTTGTTCACCAGTGCTTGTTCCTGCTGGTTTGTGGTTTCTGTGGTTACTCGCTGTGGAAGCAGGAGTTCCGTTTTCAGGGGGAGCTGAAGCTGAATGTATATCTCCTCAACCATCCTTCCATTGGCTGGAGATGGGGGGTGGGGGTGGGGAGGCGGGGGCTGCAAACCTTTGAATGTCAGGGAGTCACAGCTGAGGCAGGTTGCGTGCAGTTCTGGTCCAGCCCTCCAGCCACTGACCTTTTGGTACCCAGCGTTACCCTCTCTAGGTCAAAGAGCTCTGCCATCAAAATTCTTTCTGGTTTTTATTTTGGGGGAGAGATGGACCGGAAAATGCTTTTTTTGTCCTGTTCCTGGGTTTAAGGTGCTGTTCTCCCCCCCCTCCCCTTCCTTCCTCGTGTATTTGGGTGAATATCAAGTTTGGAAAGTGGGCTGAGATTCATGTAAGAATTGGATGGTGAGGAGGGGAAAGGAATTGTTGCACAAGGGAGGGGTCGGTGGCGAAACCTGGACTCCCCGGGGGGGTTACTCTCCAGCCTGTATTCAAGAAGAAGAAGAAGAAGATATTGGATATATATCCTGCCCTACACTCCAAAGAGTCTCAGAGTGGCTCACAATCTCCTTTACCTTCCTCCCCTCACCCTGTGAGGTGGATGGGGCTGAGAGAGCTCTGACAGAAGCTGCCCTTTCAAGGACAACCTCTGCCAGAGCTATGGCTGCCCCAAGGCCATTCCAGCAGCTGCAAGGGTAGGAGTGGGGAATCAAACCCGGTTCTCCCAGATAAGAGTCTGCACACTTAACCACTATGGCTGCCCCAAGGCCATTCCAGCAGCTGCAAGTGGAGGAGTGGGGAACCAAACCCGGTTCTCCCAGATAAGAGTCTGCACACTTAACCACTATGGCTGACCCAAGGCCATTCCAGCAGCTGCAAGTGGAGGAGTGGGGAATCAAACCCGGTTCTCCCAGATAAGAGTCTGCTCACTTAACCACTATGGCTGACCCAAGGCCATTCCAGCAGCTGCAAGTGGAGGAGTGGGGAATCAAACCCGGTTCTCCCAGATAAGAGTCCGCACACTTAACCACTATTCAGTGTCTTGGAAGGCATACAGTGATGAAAGGAAACCTCTCTCATAAAGCATAGAGCAAGGGGTGTTGAGCTCATTTGTTTTGAGGGCCTGATGCAACATAAACGAGACCTTTTCAGGCCAAGCCATGTGTGCCATAATACGTGAGGCCAGGCAGCAGAGATATAAACTTTATAAAGGACACGGAAAACACACAGATTTTATAATAATAATAATAATAATAATAAATTTTATTTCTATCCCGCCCTCCCCACCCCAGCAGGCTCAGGGCGGCTAACAACATTTTATAAAAACATACAATAATAATAATAAACCTCTAAATTTAACAATATAAAACATCAACAATAAACTTAATAACATTAAAACCAGTTCAATAAATAGAGTTATTCTGCGGTATAGTTCTTCAACCGCGTTGGCGGCTCCTTAATTTCTGATCTTCCTAACAGTCCGGGTGTGCAAATTTGAAAAGGACGGTCTTGCAGGCCCTGCGGAACTGCTCAAGGGCCCGCTTAAAAGAGTAGCATTCTTACAATATTTTGTTTAACAGTTTCTGACACCTCTTACTCTGAATTTGTCATGGGTGCTGGGGACCCTGCAGAGGAAGACGAGTCTGCCAAGGAAACTGTACCCCTGCCACCTGCACCAGTACCCCTGCCTCCTGCTGAAGAAGATCCCAGCCCCCCTGCCTCGCCCTCTCGGGTGGCTCGTGTGCGTGACCGCCTCCGTCAGGACCTCAGGGATCAGAGGAGGGCGGCACGCTCACAAGCAAGACGCTCCCTGAGTCCTGAGTTTTGAGAGGATTCTGGCCCTCCTAAGAGCAAGGATGCTTGAGTTGTAACAGGATCCTGGCTGCCTCCCAGAGCCAGCAATTAGCCCAAATGGGCAACAGCCAGCAGAGGGCTATATAGCTGTGGGCTTTGGGAGGAGGCTTTGTGGAAGCAACTAGTCATCTCCCTGACGTTCTAGCATCCACTCCGGCTTGACTTTGGTTTCTGATTCCCTGACTTTGGCTTTTGACTTCTGGACTCCCTGACCTCGGCTTCTGGACCTCGGACCTGCGATACTTGCACAGCGATTTGGATTTGGCACCTCGGACACTCCTGCTTGCTGGCTACAGACCTCGGCCTGCCTCTGGACTTTGCCTGACCCGGCCCCAGCCGTGACAGAATTATTGCATCAAAATCTGGAGACAATGTTTGTTCTGTACCAGTCTTGAGTATGCTATTCAGGTGTTGTTCAGGGGAGGGGGGTGTATGTTGCAAACCTACTTTTGATTTATTGACATTCATTACAGAAATCTCATAGTCAATGCTTTGAGGCTAAGACCCGGGGGAAACATGAAATGGCTGGGCATTGTGAGCTTTTGTAGAGAAGCTGCTTCATGTGCCGGTCAGCCAATGGAGAAAACAGAGGCTTTGCTCCGTAGCTCCTGTGCGCTTGAGCAAGCCTGGCAAAGCAAGTTGTGATGCAGAAGGAAGCAAGAGGGAGAGCAGGAAGCAGATGACAGTGAGTTGCTCATGGGCCTGATAGGAACTCTCTGGGGGCCTGATTTGGCCCTCAGGCCTCACGTTTGACACCCCTGGTGTAGACTGTATGAATATATGTAACCACTAACAACTTGGAAGGTTTTAAAAGGGGAGTGAACGAATTCATGAAGGATGGGGCTATCAGTGATTACTAGACATGATGAAAATCCGCATCCTCTGGTCCCAGGGGGAGGATGGCTCTCTCAGTCAGTTGCTGGGGAACACAGGTGAGGGGATACTGCTGTGGTGACCCTGCTTGTGAGCTTCCTGGAGGCAGCTGGTTGGTCACTGTGTGAACAGAATGCTGGACTTGATGGACCTTTGGTCCGATCCAGCATGGCTCTTCTGATGTCCTTACATCTGTCCGGCCCAGTTTGGACTACAAGGTCTGAAAATGGCTCTCAGGCCTCAAGAGGTCTTTCCTCCAATCCTTCCACTTGTGATCTTTTGATTGGAGACATCGGGGATTGAACCTGCAGCTTCTTACCTGCGTAACACATCTTCTGCCTGAGAGCTATGGGTTGTCACCATTACAAAAAAACCAGGTGTGCACATGATGCTACCTTAAACCAAGTCAAGGCCACTAAATGACCCTGGGGGTCCCTTCCAATTCTATGATCCCTCTAGCTCTGTTTTCTCTGTGACCGGCAGCAGCTCTCCATGTGTTGGGGTTTAAAAAGACAGTTTCATGGGTGGAATTCTAGCAGGAGCTCCTTTGCATATTAAGCCACACACCCCTAATGTAGCCAATCCTCCAAGAGCTTACAAAAAAAAAGAGCCTTGTAAGCTCTTGGAGGATTGGCTACATCAGGGGGATGTGGCCTAATATGTAAAGGACCTCCTGCGAGAATTCCACCCCTGGCAGTTTCCTGAGAAGCTTTAACTGGAGATTCTTAGGACTAAACCTAGGGCCTTCTGCATGCAGGGCAGGTGCTCTACCATTGAATTATGCTTCCAATTTTCTTCGTTGCTGATCCTCAGCAAGACCCCATTGAGTGGCTCTGGGCAGTGTGGAAAGTTTTGTTTAGCTTTGTTTAGGATGGTGCAGAATTGCTTTCTGTTGCCCCAGAAGGCAGGGCCAGAACCGATGGGTTGAAATTAAATCAAAAGAGTTTCCAGCTCAACATTAGGAAGAACTTCCTGACCGTTAGAGCGGTTCCTCAGTGGAGCAGGGAGGTGGTGGGCTCTCCTTCCTTGGAGGTTTTTAAACAGAGGCTAGATAGCCATCTGACAGCAATGAAGATCCTGTGAACTTAGGGGAAGGTATTTGTGAATTTCCTGCATTGTGCAGGGGGTTGGACTAGATGGCCCTGGGGGGTCCCTTCCAACTCTATGATGCTGTGATTCGCACTGTTCACTTTTTTGCTCTAGGGCAGGGTGTCAAACTCATTTGTTATGGGGGCTGGATCTGACATAAATGAAATCTTGTTGGGCCCGGCCATGTCAGGTTGGGCCATGTGTGTACCTATATAAGATTAGGTAGCAGAGATAACACTTTATAAAGGACACAGAAAAATACAATTAAAGCTTTTAAAAAAATAAAAATAAAACATGCTTCAAACATTAGCACTCATTGGTCTTAAAGTGCTTTCTTTGTATTTCTCCCATGCGATTCCGGGGACTGGGCAAAGGAAGCTCTGGCTCTTTCCTTCCTTCCCTAGGGGACCAGGAGGGGGAGGAGCCTCAGCCAATAGAAGGAAAAGAGGCTTGGCTCTGTAGCTCTGCTGTGCTATTGAGAGAGCCTGGCAAAGCAAGCTCTCCCTCCCCACCTTCCTCCCCAAAGGAGGAGCCAAAGCCAACGAAGAAAATGGAGGTTTTGCTCTGTAGCTCCTGTGTGATAGCGCAAGCTTGGTGGAAAGCAAGCTGTGATGCAGAAGGAAGCAAGAGAGAGGGAGAAGGAAGCAGATGACAGCCAGTTGCTGGGGTCCTGATAGGATCCCTCTGGAGGCCTGATTCAGCCCCTGAACCATATGTTTGACACCTCTGCTCTAGGGCATGGTGCAGCGTGTTTCCATGAGCCCTCCGTTATTACGGCTGGGCAAACACCTCTTTCAAGCACATGCATTCTCAGCTTGCCGCATGTTGTGATCCTGTTTTGTGTAGCGTTATGGTTGTTGTTTTATGGTCCTGGCTTTGGAGTTGGAGAGTTCAACTCGGAGCCCCTGTTACAACCAGCAGTTCTCGAATTAGGCATTCACACAACGAGGCAGTCTCTTGACTGTGGTTAAGAATTTGGGCAAGTGCTGCCTGATTGTGAATGTTCCTTCTCCTGCTACTTAGCCGGGGGAAGGGGGGGGGGCTTTGTGCAGATGCTGACCATGGTTGACCCTAACCAGGTTTCTCAGTAAACCAGGGTTGGATGGCCAAAACTAGCCTGATTCCATCAGATCTCAGAAGCTGAGTGTGGTTGGCCCTGGTTTGTAGTTGGATGAGAGACCACCAGGGGAGTCCAGGGTCACTACACAGAGGCAGGCGATGGGCACCTACCCCTGAATGTCTGCTGCCTTGAAAACCTTACAGCAGGGGTGGCCAAGCTTGCTTAATGTAAGAGCCGCATAGAATAAACGTCAGATACTTGAGATCCTCAAGATATGGTTTGAGAACCACAGGAAGGAAGGAAGGAAGGAAGGAAGGAAGGAAGGAAGGAAGGAAGGAAGGAAGGAAGGAAGGAAGGAGGGAGGGAGGAAGAAAGGGAGGAAGGAAGGAAGGAAGGAAGGAAGGAAGGAAGGAAGGAAGGAAGGAAGGAAGGAAGGAAGGAAGGAAGGAAGGAGGATTGATAGATGTGGGGAGGGAGAGAGAGGTGGAAAGAAAGTAACGTTAACTTTAAATGTATTCTCCAAGCCTCCAGCTGGCCAATGGAGGGGGTGGGCACTTCGAGAGCCACACAATATGTATGAAAGAGCCACAAGTGTCTTCCAAGCCACAGTTTGGCCACCCCTGGCTTACAGGGTTGCCTGCAACTTGGTGGCATTTTCCACCACAAGATCCCCAGTTCAATAAAGAGCTTGACAAACCTTTGCTGCCATGAATGGCATGGAAGAAGGCGGTCTTGAAGAATAGATCCAGGTGGATCTAAGAACATAAGAGAAGCCCTGTTGGATCAGGCCAGTGGCCCATCCAGTGCAACACTCTGTGCCACAGAAGAACATAAGCCATGCTGGATCAGGCCAGTGGCCCATCCAGTGCAACACTCTGTGCCACCTAAGAACAAAAGAGAAGCCATGTTGGATCAGGCCAGTGGTCCATCCAGTCCAACACTCTGCATCACATAAGAACATAAGAGAAGCCATGTTGGATCAGGCCAGTGGCCCATCTAGTCCAACACTCTGCATCACATAAGAACATAAGAGAAGCCATGTTGGATCAGGCCAGTGGCCCATCCAGTCCAGCACTCTGTGTCACACAGTGGCCAATATATGTGTGTGTGTGTGTGTGTGTGTGTGTATATACACAAACACACACACATATACACATATATATATATACTGTGGCTAATAGCCACTGATGGACCTCTGCTCCATATTTTTATCCAATCACTTCATCAGACAAAAGTAAGGAATGGCAAGCAGTCCTAAATATAGAGAGCGGGCAGTGAGTTAGTATGCAGAGTCATGAAGAAGTCTTGAAGAAGTCTCAGCTGTGCAAGTGCAAGAGGAGGAAGCTGTGTGTAGGTTTAATCCCCATTGTCCCTGAATGTTTTCTGGCCAGACGAAAAGCGTCCAGTTCTCCCCTGAAAGATGAAAGACGCCCCCCTCCCTGAAACCTGAGGCACCCTCAAACAAACAGACAACCCCCCTCCCCCCGCAACCCACTGACTTTGTGCATAATGCATATTGTTTTCTGTGAGTCACCAAAAGCCACTCAGAGCCCGCTCTGATCCTCCGGAGAGGGAGGGAGGGTGGGAGGTCAGAGTGGTTGCATTACACAGTTTTCTGGAGCATCTTTCAGCAAATGCATGGGTTATATTAAAAACTGCAATCATATCAAGTTTTTTTAAAATGTTTTTTCCCCTTTCTCAAAAAGCGCTCCGCTGACCTTATGCAGCAGAATTGGGTTTATTGAATTTCGCCAAAAATGCGTTTATAATTCCCCGGCACCTGCCCCCCCCTCCTCCCCACGCACTCCAACCCCAATCCCAATATTCATGTCCTTGCTACCCACATGGAAATGGCCCCCTTTTATGGTGATAAACAAAATTAAATTTGTCTCCGTCGAACGCTGACCTCCCTCACCTTTAAGGTTGTGTCTTTGCGGGAGGAGACGGAAGGCGCCGGTGCTGGGATCGTCTTGCTGCCGAGGGACGCTGGCGTGTGAAGGACCGCTGAGCAAATCAAATATTGAAATCTTTTTTGCCTATTAGCAGTCACATCTATCCTTTTGTGGGATTTCTCCCCCCCCCCCCTTTCCAACATTGTGGCGACGGTGTGGGGGGGAGGATATGGGGTGCATTAAAGTGTTACGGCCGATACCATTTGTTACGAAATGAGAAACCGACTAGTCTCACATTCACCTTTAATTGTGTGTGTTTGCAGCAGAGGTCAGCTTCTTTTTCTAGAAACAAAAAGCTCCTCTCTGAGCGTCATGCGTGCGTACCAGCGTGCGGTCAAATCACTTCCCAGTTTGGTGTAATGGTTAAGTGCACGGACTCTTATATGGGAGAACCGGGTTTGATTCCCTGCTCCTCCACTTGCAGCAGCTGGAATGGCCTTTGTTTAGCCATAGCTGTTGCAGGATGTCCTTGAAAGGGCAGCTTCTGGGAGAGCTCTCTCAGCCCCACCCACCTCACAGGGTGTCTGTTGTGTGTGTGTGGGGAGGGGGGGAGGTAAAGGAGATTGTATGCCGCTCTGAGATTCAGAGGATAGGGTGGGATATAAATCCAATATCATCATCTTCTTCTTCTTCTTCTTCTGTTAACCCGATGAATAAATTACCTCGAAAACATCCTATCAACAGCCTTACTCTGGTCTTGCAAACGGAGGGCTGTGGCTTCCTCAGTTGAGTAAATCCATCTCATCTTGGGCCTTCCTCTTCATGCTGCCTTTGAATTTTCCCAGCATTATTGTCTTTGCCAGGGAGTCTTCTCATAATGCGGTCAACAGTACTATAGCACTAGTTTGGTTATTCTGGCCTTTAGGAAGAGTTCCAGCTTGATTCGATCTACAACCCACTTCATTTGTCCTTTTTTGGTGCTCCAGGGAATCTGTAAAACTCTCCTCTGACATCGTATTCCAAAGGAATTGGCTTTCTTCCTGTCGTGACTGCTATGACCGTTTTCAAAATGCATTGTTTCTGTAGCACGGTCGCTGCCCCCAGAGTAAGGAACACTCTTGAATTTGTGCGATCCAAAGGAAGTCTTGCGCTGGAGGCAGTTTGGTGTCGTGGTTAAGTGTGCTGACTCTTACCTGGGAGAACCGGGTTTGATTCCCCACTCCTCCACTTGCGCCTGCTGGAATGGCCTTGGGGCAGCCATCGTGGTTAAGTGAGTGGACTCTTATCTGGGAGAACCGGGTTTGATTCCCCACTCCTCCACTTGCGCCTGCTGGAATGGCCTTGGGGCAGCCATAGTGGTTAAGTGAGCAGACTCTTATTTGGGAGAACCGGGCTTGATTCCCCCCTCCTCCACTTGCGCCTGCTGGAATGGCCTTGGGGCAGCCACAGTGGTTAAGTGAGCAGACTCTTATTTGGGAGAACCGGGCTTGATTCTCCACTCCTCCACTTGCACCTGCTGGAATGGCCTTGGGTCAGCCATAATGGTTAAATGTGCGGACTCTTATCTGGGAGAACCGGGTTTGATTCCCCACTCCTCCACTTGCGCCTGCTGGAATGGCCTTGGGGCAGCCACAGTGGTTAAGTGAGCAGACTCTTATTTGGGAGAACCGGGCTTGATTCTCCACTCCTCCACTTGCACCTGCTGGAATGGCCTTGGGGCAGCCATAATGGTTAAATGTGCGGACTCTTATCTGGGAGAACCGGGTTTGATTCCCCACTCCTCCACTTGCGCCTGCTGGAATGGCCTTGGGGCAGCCACAGTGGTTAAGTGAGCAGACTCTTATTTGGGAGAACCGGGCTTGATTCTCCACTCCTCCACTTGCACCTGCTGGAATGGCCTTGGGTTAGCCATAGGTCTCGCAAGAGTTGTCCTTGAAAGGGCAACTACTGTGAGAGCCCTCTCAGCCCCACTCACCTCACAGGGTGTCTGTTGTGGGGGAGGAAATACAGGAGAGTGTAAGCAGCTCTGAGTCTCTGATTCAGAGAGAAGGGCGGGGTATAAATCTACGGTCTTCTTCAGACAGGTGCAGCTTTGGGGGAGGGGCTGAAATGATGGTTGTCTTACATCTGTGTGCCCACCACCATTGCTCTGTGCAGGGTGAGCAGTGACAGAAAGTATAAAATTGACTTCCTCAGAAAGCTCAGCGGTGTGTGATGAACGTTCAGGTTACAGAGGGAAGGCAGCATGGTTTAGGAGAGCCAGTTTGGTGTAGTGGTTAAGTCTGCAGACTCTTATCTGTGAGAACCGGGTTTGATTCCCCACTCCTCCACTCGCAGCTGCTGGAGTGACCTTAGGTCAGTCATAACTCTCTCAGAACTGTTCTGTTCAAGAGCAGTTTCTCTCAGAGCTCTCTCAGCCCCACCCACCTCACAGGGTGTCTGTTGTAGGTAGGGGAAGGGAAAGGAGACAGTGAGCCATTCTGAGACTCCTTTGAGTAGTGAAGGATGGGATATAAATCCAGTCTCTTCCTCCTCCTCCTCCTCTTCTTCTTCCCTGATCTTATCAGATCTCAGAAGCTAAGAGTCCGTACTTAGATGGCAGACCACTGAGGAAAACTCTGCAGAGGAAGGCAACAGCTGACCACCTCTGCTTCTCACTTGCCTTGGAAGGCCCTTGCTGGATTCACCATACACAGGGTGTGACGACAGTACATATGTGCATGATGAACATTCAGCGTAGTATTGTGGTGAACCATACCCTTGGTCCTTCTCAGGGGTGGCCAAACTGTGGCTTGGGACCCACACGTGGCTCTTTCAGACGCATTGTGCGACTCTTGAAGCCCCAACCATCACATTGGCTGGCATGGAGAAGGCATATATCTCTTTGAATCACTTCTCCAAGCCAAGCCAGCAGGTTGGAGAATGCATTTAAAGTTAAGAACATAAGAGAAGCCATGTTAGATCAGGCCAATGGCCCATCCAGTCCAACATTCTGTGTCACACAGCGGCCAAATATATATATATACACACACACACACACTGTGGCTAATAGCCACTGATGGACCTCTGCTCCATATTTTTATCTAAACCCCTCTTGAAGGTGGCCATGCTTGTGGCCGCCACCACCTCCTGTGGCAGTGAATTCCACATGTTGATGACCCTTTGGGTGAAGTACTTCCTTTTATCCGTTTTAACCTGTCTGCTCAGCAATTTCATCGAATGCCCACGAGTTCTTGTATTGTGAGAAATGGAGAAAAGTACTTCTTTCTCTACTTTCTCCATCCCATGCATTATCTTGTAAACCTCTATCATGTCACCCCTCAGTCGACGTTTCTCCAAGCTAAAGAGCCCCAAGCGTTTCAACCTTTCTTCATAGGGAAGGTGTTCCAGCCCTTTGATCATTCTAGTTGCCCTTTTCTGAACTTTCTCCAATGCTATAATATCCTTTTTGAGGTTAAAGTTGAAGTTAAAGTTGCTTTCTTTCCACTTCTTCCTCTCCACCTATTTTCCTTCCTTCCTTCCCTTCCTCTCTCCTTCCTTCCTTGCGGCTCTCAAACATCTGACATTTATTAGGTGGTTCTTACATTAAGCAAGTTTGGCCACCCCTGGTCCAGATCAAGATGGCCTCCTTGAACTGGCAGCAGCTTCCCAGGATCTCAGGCAGAGAAGGGTCTTTCCCCACACCTGTGACCTGAAATCTTTGAAACACTGACCTGTGAGCCTCCTGCGTGCACAGCTGGCGCTCCGTTACTGAATCCGTGATGAGGCTAACATCCACACTTGCTTCCATTTTGGTGTTTGAACGCAGGAAACAGCCTTCTCCCGAAACAGACCAGCAGTCCACCACATCCTGAAATCGCCTCCTCTGTCTAGCAGCAGCCTTCCAAAGTCTCAGGCAGGAACGGGTCTTTCCAGACCACTGTGACTTGAATACAGGCCCTTTCTTCTGTGTGCAAAACAGATGCTCTGCTACTGAGCTACATACCCTTTGCTTCCTGTCATAAGCCTGTTATCCTCTCCTTCCCACAGACCAATCTTCCTTACCTTGTAAAAGTCTGCCATGGCCCGTTCACGTGTGCCAGTCCTGATCCCCACATGCATCAAGTGATCCCACATGCATCAAGTGATGAAGGATATAAAGGATATTATAGCATTGGAGAAAGTCCAGAAAAGGGCAACTAGAATGATTAAAGGGCTGGAGCACTTTCCCTATGAAGAAAGGTTGAAACGCTTGGGGCTCTTTAGCTTGGAGAAACGTCGACTGAGGGGTGACATGATAGAGGTTTACAAGATAATGCATGGGATGGTTTTTGCCAGTTTACATTTGCGACGCAAAAGCCACGGGACTTTGCGGCTCTTCCGGGTTCTGCGGAGCAACGTATGCGAAATCCGCGCAGACGCTGCGCGGTGAAGAGGGACGTCGCTCTGGAGTAAGGTCAGTGCGAAAACGCCCTAGATTTATACCCCACTCTGAATCAGATACTCAGAGCGGTTTACAATCTCCTACTTCCCCCACAAGAGACACCCTGTGAGGTAGGTGGGGCTGAGAGAGCTCTCACAGCAGCTGCTCTTTCAAGGACAACTCTTGCGATAGCTATGGCTAACAGAAGGCCATTCCAGCAGCTGCAAGTGAAGGATTGGGGAATCAAACCCGGTTCTCCCAGATAAGAGCCTGTGCACTTAAGTACTACACCAAACTGGTACCTTGCCTTGGTCCATGGAGGTTCTCTATGTACTCAAGCTGCAGAGGCATTATTTCTGCATTGGGAGCAGACAGGCCTGTACATCTTCTAGCAGCACAACGTTTTATCGCTCCTCCGAAGTCGGGCCGGAAGTCTTACAGCAGATACAGGATTCAGATCTCCAGCTTGCGACTGAACTACCTTAATCTTTTCCATCTTTTTACGGGACCCATCTTCATCTGGAGCAAGCTGCCCTCCCCGCGTTTCAAATGGAATAATCTCACCAGATAAAAGGGCAGGCTCTCTCCGTGTTCTTTGGCATTTTGCCCCTCTTTGCCGCATTGCCCACAAAGCGCTTCTCTTGGTCATTTGCTTGGCATTTTAAAGTCATTTCTCTCTCTCTCTCTCTCCCCCCCCCCCTCTCTCTCATGTTAGGGGCCAGGCTAAATTTCTTGCCTTCCACACCAGAAGCACCGGCACCTTCCAAACTCAGAAGTATAAAATGAGAAGGTTTTTTTTGTTTTTTTTAAATTAACTTTGAGTATGTGGGTTTAAATTTTTCTTGGGAAAAAAAAAGAAAGAAAGGCAAGAGAAGCTGTGTTTATGAGAACTAAAAAATAGCAGCTTCCATTACTGTAATTAAATGGTGGCGTTTAACCTATCAAGGCAGTTGCGTGCTTGCGAGAGACGAGCAGAGAGCTGCGTTTCGAAATGATCGCTGCAATCCTCGGGGGGAATAAGAGCAGTTAAATAATTTGTTTGCGAGGTGTGAGTTCCGTGTCAGCTAAATCGAGTGCCTATGTTGGGAGCACTGGGGAAGGATTGGGGGGGGGGGATTGGGGGGGGGAGGCTGCGGGACTGTGCTGTTTGCCAAGAATACCCTGGGGCTTGCTATTTACCAGCACCTGTGTGGCATTGTCAATAAACACATAGCCTGTTGCTGCCCATTGGCCATCCGTTATCAGAGGAATTGAGGGCTCACCTGTCACCCCCCCCCCCCCAGCAGTCTTGCATCATAAATACAGAACGACAGAACGGTTGCTTCATAGAGGAATTCATCCTCCCACTGCCCCCCTTCTCCGTGCAATGAGATAGCTAAGAATAGTGCCAAGAAGTAGAAAGATGGAAGCGAAGATCAGAATTTGTTTTGTTTTTACGAGCAAACTTCCTGGGGAATTCTCAGGTCCTTCAGAATCTTATCGAACGAGAGTATCTATAATGGCAGACAAGGTTTTCTGAAGAACGAACCTTTCCTTTCTCTCCTCCTAGCAGTGGTCAGCCCTTGGGGAGTATTGATTATGTTCTGGGTCCCTTTTTCTGTTAGTGCGGGGCCAAGGGCGGTGGCCAAACCGCCATGGCACACATGAACCCTGGAATCTTTAGCAATGAGTTAGACTTCTTAGGCAGATCAGCCAAGGTAGAGAGGACTCCGTCCAGGAAGAAAGTTTGAAAACCCGCCTCTCTACAGCAACGGTTTTGCAAAGGGTAAGTCATTCTGTCCGGTCCCTGAACTTTCACAGTTCAAGTACGACCAGCATTGCATTTCCCTGAGGGAGCGGCAGTGATACCTCATAAGAACATAACATAAGAGAAGCCATGTTGGATCAGGCCAACGGCCCATCCAGTCCAACACTCTGTATCACACAGTGGCCAAAAAAACCCAGGGGCCATCAGGAGGTCCATCACTGGGGCCAGGACACTAGAAGTCCTCCCACTGTTGCCCCCCAAGCACAAGAATACAGAGCATCACTTGCCCCAGACAGAGAGTTCCAACGATACGCTGTGGCTAATAGCCACTGATGGACCTCAGTGCAGACTTTTCTCCTGCTTGAAACCTGCCTGTGGAATAGCAGCTTCCTTTGGAACGGCCTGCTTTGGTGAAGTTCCTGGGGTGCAGCTTTCGAGATTTATTCCGCAAGACGGCTCAGCAAAACATGTTCTTCATGACCCTTTATTGCTGACCCAGGCCCTCTAGAAAGAATGGGGTGCCTCTGGAGCTCTGTCTACACTCTAGGTACTTACCTCCTGTTTTTGCATTGATACTCCTTTGTTAATTTGGATTTTTTTTTTTTGCTGGGGGCGGGGCGGGGGGGGGAAGAGTCCAGTTTTTTAAAGCCCCAAAGAATCCCAATCTCTCAAATAATGAAAACTGTACTAAAACTATTCATTGTCATCCTTGGCCAAGGGTCGCCACCGGTTTTGAGTCCATGAGCACCTTCAGAATTCTGACACGGTGTGTTAGATGCAGCCACACAATGTATTCTCTGACCAAATGGGCCAAACACAGACTAGTAGGCCTGGTTCCTAGTATTTATGCCAGCCCTGGCCAATCCACAGGCTTAGTGCTGTCTGCCAATCACAGGGGCCGATGCTGCACCATGCTGTTCCCATCAGTGCCTCATGAGGGCGCTGAGGTCTGAGCGCAAACGCTCCCAAGTAGCTCATTCATCTAAGTCCAACCTCTAGCAGTGAGCTTTCAGGTCCGGGCCTCTAGGAAGACTGACGGCTTCCCTCCCCGTTGTGCTAGGAAAATGTTTGCTGCCAGATCAAGCAGTAAAAAGCAACTCCCTTGAAAGTTCTTTGTTGTTTTGTGCTTTGTGATGTGCGTCTGTGTGGGGGGTTTTTTTGGGCAAAATAACGCTAATAAGGGATCTCATAAGAGCCGTGGTTGTTGTGGCAATCGCAGCCCTGGAGAGCCAGAGCAGCAGCTAACATGCTCGCTGTGGCTCCCCGGAGGGCGGTGATGAAACTTTCTTCATTTTTTACCACTCAAAATACATTGCTGAGTGTGGTCACTTATAGCACAGTTGCCTGCTGCTGCTTTTATCTGCCTCCTGCTAGACCTCGCACCCGTTGCCTTTCACGGGCCAACAGCAACAGCCCTGTGAGGGCAGTCGATCAGCTGTCAGAAGAAGAAGACTGTAGATTTATACCCCACCCTTCTCTCTGAATCAGCGTCTCAGAGTAGCTTACAATCTCCTTTTTCTTCCTCCCCCACAACAGTCACCCTGTGAGGTGGGTGGGGCTGAGAGAGCTCTCCCAGAAGCTGCCCTTTCAAGGGCAACTCTGCGAGAGCTATGACTGACCCAAGGTCAGTCGCATGTGGAGGAGTGGGGAATCAAACCCGGTTCTCCCAGATAAGAGCCCGCACACAACCAGTACACCAAACTGGTATCTTTACAGCTCTGATACGGACTTGGGTTTGGATCAGAGCAAATTTCTGTGCTTACACTGAGAGAAGCCATATGCCCATTTAGTGGGATAATTCTCAGTACTTATCCAGAACGGAATTTTCATCAGTCTTCAAGGAAATGCCCATTTTAAAAGCTGCAAATTGCTTTTCAGTTTCAGGCCGGTTTTAGGGTGCGGGTGGGACATGATAGCAGTTGATGAAACGCTTGTCTGGTGCAGACATAGCAGACAGAGAGAATTCTCCTTCCTTTCCATAAATACTAGAACTCAGGAATACTAAGTGAAGGCAGCAGATGTACAGCAAACGCAGAAGAAACCGAAGGAAAAAGGCCTACCTCATGCAACACAAAAGTAACTTGTGGAACTCACTGTCATGGGATGTAGTGATGGCCACTTCAGATGACTTTCAAAGGATCATTAAGCAAAATCCTGCTGGGTAGGCCCATAAATGACTATGGAACCTCCATAGTCTACCAGATGGAAGTCTACCAGATGACAGTCTACCAGATGGAAGTGTGACAATAGAGGTGGAGGCTTAGAACAGTGTGTGCCTGTTTTATCTTCTGGTCCACCCATGGTAGTAAGCAGAAGGTTGAACCACACAGACTTTTGTTTTGATCCTTCATAGTTCAACAAAACTACATGCACTTTGGACAATGAAGAAAGCTGTTAGGGAGAACGTTGATTTCTTCGAAATATGGTGTTGGGGCAGAAATTTACAGATATTGTGGGCTGCCCCAAAGTCAGATAAGTAGGCTCTAGCCCAAACTCTCCCTAGAAGCTAATATGACCAAACTGAGGCTATTGTACTTTGGTCACATGACGAGAAGACAAGTAGAAAAGACAACAGTGCTAGGAAAAGCAGAAGGCAGCAGGGAAAAGAGAGAGACCCAAGAGGAGATGAATGGACTTGGCCTGAGAAAGTCACAACCCTTAGTTTGCAAGAACTGTGCAAGGCTGTTAACAAGAAAATGTCTTGGAGGTCCATCAGGGCTTTTTTTGTAGCAGGACCTCCTTTGCATATTAGGCCACACACCCCTGATGTGGCCAATCCTCCAAGAGCTTACAGGGCTCTTCGTACAGGGCCTACTGTAAGCTCCTGGAGAATTGGCTACATCAAGGGGTGTGGCCTAATATGCAAAGGAGTTCCTGCTACAAAAAAACCCCTGGAGGCCATTAATTAATAGGGTCACTATAAGTCAGAAGCAGTTTGACAGCACTTCACACACACACACTCGCTTTTGGGGTAGGGAGACACAACAGCCCAGTGGCTTGCGTGGCTTGCTTTTCAGTTTCCGTTGCAACCAGTGTTCCCTCTAGGCTGAGTTAGCGTGAGCTAGCTCACAGATTTTGAGCCTCCGGCTCACACATTTTTGTCTTAGCCCAGGAAGGATGGCCCCAGAGCACACTGATTTATGCAGGAGCTCACAACTTGAATGCCAGTAGCTCACAACGTAGAATTTTTGCTCACAAGACTCTGCAGCTTAGAGAGAATGTTGCAACCCCTCTTCCTTCCTCTACTGAAGGGGCAAACCTCTTTTCAGCAACAACGCAAGAGAAACCGTTGGCTGGTCGGTGTTTGCCTTGGCTATTTTTATTACATTCTCAAGCCCCCGCTTGAAGAGACCAAAGGCAGACCTGAGACTACCGTTCAAACGTCTCTAAAATCCGCCGTTAAAAAAAACAACCAAACCAAACACACCTCCGTCGTCCTTCTCTGTTCATCGGGCCGAAAATTGCAGGCTCCCGAACGAACGGAGGGCTGTGTTTGCATCCAGGTCTGTGTGTCTTGGGGGGGGGGGGGGGACGGGCACGGGGGGGGGAGGTGGGGAGACCTGACCTCTGTTCTGACAAGCGAAACTGTATCTCCTCTGCTTTTTTAAACCACCGATGAAATATATTTTGCACTGGCTTATAATGCCGTGATTTATGCTGTGATACGGTTTGCGATATCCCGGTGTCCTTTTGCCTTTGTGTTGAGGGTTTCTTTCCCCCCCTTCACTTCTCTAGCCCCCCCCCCCTCCCTGGCTACATTTAATGTAATAGAGGTGAGTATGTTCTCTGGGCACGGAGGTTGGACGGATGTACTGAGAAAGAACGCCTGGCGTGAGGTGGAGAGGGAAGCGCAATCCAAAACTTCCTCCCTCTACCCCAAAACTGTTTCTCCCATATATCTATATATTTTAAAACCCTGGAATTAGCCTTAATCCAGAATATATCTGGAAATGTAAAACAACTGGAGGGAATAATCTGTGTATTATGTGGCACAAGCACAATTCCTTTAATTTTTTTTGTCCTTCTCTCCTCCCCCACCCCCAATCCTTAAGACAAGCTTTATTTTAAACCTCTCCCACTTAGAGCCCCAGTTGACGGTCACTTCCTCATGCAGATAGATCCAAGCGGGCAGCCGTGTTGGTCTGAAGCAGTTGAACAAAGCAGGAGTCAAGTTCCACCTTTAAGACCAACCAAGTTTTATTGAGAACGTAAGCTTACGTTCTAAATAAGAAGATATTGGATTTATATCCCGCCCTCCACTCCAAAGAGTCTCAGAGAGGCTCACAGTCTCCTTTACCTTCCGCCCCCACAACAGACACCCTGTGAGGTGGGTGGGGCTAGAGAGGGCTCTCACAGCAGCTGCCCTTTCAAGGACAACCTCTGCCAGAGCTATGGCTGACCCAAGGCCATTCCAGCAGCTGCAAGTGGAGGAGTGGGGAATCAAACCCGGTTCTCCCAGATAAGAGTCTGCACAGTTAACCACTATGGCTGCCCCAAGGCCATTCCAGCAGCTGCAAGTGGAGGAGTGGGGAATCCAACCCTGTTCTCCCAGATAAGAGTCTGCACACTTAACCACTATGGCTGCCCCAAGGCCATTTGCGCAGGTGCAAGTGGAGGAGTGGGGAATCAAACCCGGTTCTCCCAGATAAGAGTCTGCACACTTAACGACTACACCAAACTGACTCTTAAAGGTGCAACTTGACTCCTGCTTTGTTCAACTTCCTTATGCGTTCTGACAGGCATGGTGAAGTGCAGGCAGTAAAATCCTTCTTAGCTGTGGCTGCCCATTGCAGAAGGCCCTTGGATCCGTGACAAAACACTTGCTTTGCTCGCGGCAGGTCCCAGGATCAGTTCTTGGAATCTCTCTCACTAGTGAGTAGGGAGAGATCTTGGAGAGCGACTACAAGGCCATCCTGGGCTGGTTTGACTTTGCTACAAGGCAGCTTCATACGTCCATGATGCAAATCACCAAACGTCCCCGGGGTGAGAGAAACTGAATTTGCTCAGGGTGGCCTGGTCAACTCGTCTGCATGGCAAAAAGAGCATGTGGTCCTCTGCTACTTATTTTATGCCGCACCACGGAACTCTGCATCAAACAAGCATCTAGGTCACACTTTTAAAGCCCGTTTCCAAAAGAAAACATCTGTTTTTGTTGAGCAAATATATAACTGAAAGTGGGGGTGGAGGGAGTTTAACCGAGTAAATAAGATCCAGCGAGTAGAGAAATAAGGTAGCCGTTGGGGCGACCTTATTAAGGAGAGTCGTTGTGGATTGAGTTGTTAAAGCACAGCGTGGGATGCCGACAGAGCGTTTTCCACGTAAGCTCGCCCGGCAAACTCACTGTATCTTTTCCGGCAAAAGCATGGATGTGCCGAGGGGCCGTGAGAACCGCGTGTGCCCTCTGCGGCTTTGGGTCCAGAACTGGTGCTGATTCGTTCAGATTTTTTTTTTTTTGCATTTTGTTTTGGGATCAGAAATAAACAAATTTGATGGGGGGGGTGGAAATTAAGTAGGGAAAGAAAGGGAAAAGGGGGGGGGTAACTAAACCCATAAACAAGGTGATATATAATATTTTTTTTCATTCTCCTTTTAAATAAATACCGATCAGCTTTATGTTCGGAGACAATAGGAGCCGTTGGCTTAAATTTGCAGTTTACTGTATTTATGGCCGTAATATCAAGGTGCTGCTGTCGTAATTTCATGCCCCAATGAGAACTGCAAGGTCGAAGCAAATGCTTCCATCGGCATCCTGCTAACACTCTAACTCATAAACAAGGCCCGCTTGGATCAGGTGGCTCGGAATAATACAGGCTAATGAAATACAGCACAGCTTTCCATTACTGTTAGTTTTTACAGTGTCGTCATTACGTGTAATTTATGTTTAAAAAATTCAATTTTATACAAGGCTCTGGGAAATAGGGGTCTGCAGGTCACCCGACGACTTTTAACGGCTTTGGGGTGGGGTGGGGGGGAAATATGTTGGGGGGAGAGAGAGAAAAAGAGAGAGAGAGAGAGAGAGAGGCCTCACTGCACCCATACGGGCAAGGAAACGCTAACCAAATAAATAAATAAAAACAGCTTTTTTTAAAAAAAAAAAGGTTTTTTGCCCTTGTCCCCCCCAAAGTCCCCCCTTCTCGCTTCCCTTGCTATTCCCGCCCCCTCGGAGGTTTGCTTTATCTTTCATTTTTTAAAAAGGCCTTTTGCACTTCATAAAAAGTGGGGCTTGCCTTCAGGTCTAGGGCAAGAGTGCCGGTTATTTGAAAGGCAGGTAGCTGTCTGCTCAGACACGCTGATTCTTCCATCCATCAATCACTTGGGGAGGTCCTGTAAATGGCTGGGGGGGTGGGGAAGGGTGGGGGACAGCAAACAGGGCCGAGGAGAAGGAGATACTTAACAACCTTTCCCAAACTTTCACCCCCTTGACATTGGCACCCTCGTGTTCATTTACGCCTCATTTTATTATAGGCTCCCGAAAGCTCAGCCAGCAAGGCAAAACTTGTGCCGGGATTTTTATACCAAAAAGGAAGCAGCCTGCTACACTTAACCCTTCCCTCTCTGATGGCATTAGCGTCACCTTTTTAATCGAATCCCACACAGTTAAATCGTTTTCGCTTTGTAGAGGGAACAGAAGATAAACGCCCTGTTCAGTCCTGTTCAGTCTTGAATTCAGGGCCAGCTCTTGTCAGCTGGGCAAAAGAAACATTTGTTTTGGGGGCTCTTCCAGCAGCGTGGCCCTTTAAGGGGGCTTCGTATGAAAAAATCCCATCAACCTAGACAAGGGGTGGCCAAACGGCGGCTTGGGAGCCACATGTGGCTCTTTCACACATATTGTGTGGCTCTCCACTGCCTTGTCAGCTGGCTTGGAGAAGGCATTTTTTTCTTTAAATCACTTCTCCAAGCCAGCCAGCAGCTTGGAAAATGTGTTTAAAGTTGCTTTCTTTCCACCTCTCTCCCCCTTCCTTCCTTCCTTAGACTCACAGAATCACAGAGCTGGAAGGGACCTCCAGGGTCATCTAGTCCAACCCTCTGCACAATGCAGGAAACCCACAAATACCTACCCCAAATTCACAGGATCTTCATCGCTGTCAGATGGCCATCTAGCCTCTGTTTAAAAACCTCCAAGGAAGGAGAGCCCACCACCTCCCGAGGAAGCCTGTTCTATTGAGGAATCACTCTAACTATCAGGAAGTTCTTCCTAATGTTGAGCCGGAAACTCTTTTGATTTAATTTCAACCCATTGGTTCTGGTCCTACCTTCTGGGACCACAGAAAACAATTCCACACCATCCTCTACATGACAGCCCTTCAAGTACTTGAAGATGGTGATTGTATCACCTCTCAGCTGCCTCCTCTCCAGGCTAAACAAACCCAGCTCCTTCAACCTCTCTACTCAGGGTCTCCAGACCCCTCACCATCTTCATCACCCTCCTGGACCCATTCCAGCTTGTCTATATCCTTCCTCCCTCCCTCCGTCCCTCCCTCCAAATCTGATGTTCATGTCTTGAGGCTCTCAGACTTCTGCCGTTTATACCATGTAGCTCTTATGTTAAGGAAGTTTGGCCACCCCTGTTTGGCCTAGACCAACAGTCCCTCCAAATTGTCACTTGGTTTGCCAGTATCAGCCAGCTGGGATGCTACAGGCAAGATTGTAAGTTTGGTTTCTAGAAGTGGGAGGTGGAGAATTGTGGAGCAATTATGCTTGTGATGATCGACCAGCAACCTTCCATGAAGCTGTCATCCGGGTGGAGTTCATTGGTCTTCAGCGTGTGACCCCATCATCACTTGAGATCCTGTTATAAGTTACGATCTTGACTGCTCTTGACTTTGTTGAAGCTTTCCATGGATTGTAGCTACAGTTGTGGTTCTCATGATTCTATTGTTTGGCTTGGGAAAGGAGGAAGCTACGGCATGCAGTGTCTTTTGGGTTTGTCCCTGCAAGGCAAGGGTGTTAAACTCATTTGGTATGAGGGACCGATCTGACATAAATGAGACCTTGTTGGGCCAGACCAGGTGTGTTCCTCTTTTAGATTAGGTAGCAAAGAGATAAACTTTATAAAGGACACAGACAGACACAATTAAAGATTTTTTTTAAAAAAAAATTAAAACAGAACATGCTTAAAACGTTAGCATTTGTTGAACTTAAAGGCGCTTTCTTTGTATTTTTCCCATGGTGTCCAGGGAACCGGGCAAAGGAAAGCTCTGATTCTTTCCTTCCCTAGGGAAACAGGAAGGGGAGGAGTCTTAGCCAATAGAAGGAAGAGAGGCTTGGCTCAGTAGCTCTGCTGTGCGATTGAGAATGCCTGGCAAAGCAAGCTCTGCCTCCCCCCCTTCCTCCCCAAGGAAGGAGCCTCAGCCAATGGTGGAAATAGAGGTTTTGCTCTGTAGCTCCTGTGCAGTTGGGCAAGCCTTGCAAAGCATGTTGTGATGCAGAAGGAAGCAAGGGAGAGGGAGAAGGAAGCAGATGACAGCCAGTTGCTTCGGGGCCTGATAGGAGCCTTCTGGGGGCCTGATTCGGCCCTTGGGCCTCATGTTTGTCACCCCTGCTGTAAGGCACCTGTAATATGAGGATGATAATAGTCTACTTTACAAGGCTGTTGTAGGAGTTACATTCTCCTCCCCACTAATTGTGGACCTCCCTCCCTTCCCTGGCAAGTCCACCAGAATTCATTATCTACTCAGACTGGCAGCGGCTCTCCAGGGGCTTATGCAGAGGCCTTTCACATCACTTTCCGCTAGATTCTTTTAAACTGGAGATGCCAGGGTTTGAACCCGGGACTTTCTGCACGTTGAGCAGATGCTGTACCACTGAGCTGCATCCCTTCCCCTTGAGCACTTTGTAGAAGTAACCCAAGGCCTGCTTCTTTTGGCTGACTTTCAGGAGCTGAGTCCCAAGGTGGGGAAGGGCAGAGAAATCCCAGTGGATTTAGCGAAGTTGCGTTCTGTTCAGTTGGGAGTGTTCTTGCTTCTTCTCTCTTTTTGGATCATTGGCACTCCAAACAGTGGGCATCTCTGGAGCAGTGAGCTTCCTTTGCACCCTCCCTTGCGGTTGTTTACCCATCGTTCTGCGCTTTGGGGGCTTTAACAACAGGGCCGATCCTGTTCCCATGTAAAGTGTTAACAGCCCGCAAGACTGGCTTACTCAGTTTCCCAGATATGATCTTAATTGTTTATGGCCTCTAAAGATTTTTATTTATTTTGTTCGATTTATATCCTGCCCTCTCCCGCAAAATCAGGCTCAGGGCGGCTTACATGTTCATGTAAATACATGAAATATAAAATTACATTAAGACATAAAAGCAAAAAAACCAAAAACATTTCTAGTGCTATAATCTTTAATTTTTTTCCCTTCTATTCTGTTGTTCCAGCTGACTTCAGATCTTAGGTTCATGCTAGAGGTGGTCCAGATGTTTCGGAGTCTGTTGTAGCCTTTGATCTTAATTAACAAATGCCTTGCGGAAGAGCAGCGTCTTACAGATCCTGCGGAACTGTGCGAGCTCTCGCGGGGCCCTAACCTCCTCAGGGAGCTCATTCCACCAGCTTGGGGCTACACGAGAAAAGGCCCTGCCTCTAGTTGTCATGAGAGGAGATTTTGTGACCCTGACCAAAGTGCTTTCTGGGGAATATGTGGGGAAAGGCGGTCCCTAAAGTATGCAGGTCCCTGGTCATAATAGGGCTTTAAAAGTAAGAACCAGCACCTTGTTAACGAACCTGGTATGCAATGGGCAACCAGTGCAGTGCTTTCAGCACAGGTTGAATGTGCTCCCGCAAGGGAAGGCCCATTAACAGCCTGGCTGCAACATTCTGCACTAGTTGAAGCTTCCGGGTTTGAGACAAGGGCAGCCCCATGTAGAGGGGCTACAAAGAGAGAAGTTTCCTTGCCTGGTCACCTGCAGGCGATTCATACTCGCCCTAGTTGACCAAGCAAGCAGCCATTTGTTGGTCTGTTCTTAGCTGTGTTGAGATTGCTGCCGATTCCAGAGAACTTAACTGAAAAGCGTGCTGCCAGCGTGCGTGGCACTTTACGGAGAGAGGAGGGAGGGATGAATGGGGCAAGAATCTGGGTTCATTCTGCCCATGGATGGGGTGGGTCACCTTCAGTGGGTATATGTGGGGGATTGAAGCCCTTGTGCCAATTAGAGGCTTCATAGGAAAGGTAGGTTTTGAAGAGGGATGAATGCAGTACTCAGCCAAAGATTATGCTTTTGCAGATATGCAGTACAGAAAGAAGAGCATAAGCAACTTGTGGGATTCGCCATCATAAGGTGGAGTGACAGCTGCTAGTTTAGACAGCTGTGGAAGGGGATAAGAAGACTGAAGAAGACTGCAGATTTATACCCCGCCCTTCTCTCTGAATCAGAGTCTCAGAGCGACTTACAATCTCCTGTATCTTCTTCCCCCACAACAGACACCCTGTGAGGTGGGTGGGGCTGAGAGGACTCTCACAGCAGCTGCCCTTCAAGGACAACTCCTGCGATAGCTCTGGTTGACCCCAGGCCTTTCCAGCAGCTGCAAGTGGAGGAGCGTCCACACACTTAACCACTACGCCAAACTGGCTCCAGGGACCAGAAGAGGTCTGCCAGTGATGGCTAAATGGAGCTTCCTGTTCAGAGACAGCATACCGCTAAGCAACAGTTTCTCAGGGGTCATGGGCTTCCTAGAAGCCCACCTCTGCAGGGAGCAGGGTGCTGGACTATGGATTGACCCTCCGTCCGATGAACACACAGAAAACTGCCTTGTACTGAACCAGACCACTGGATTATCAAGGTCAGTCTTGCCTGCTCAGTCCAGCAGCAGCATTCTCAGGCTGAGGTCTTTCCCATCACCTTTGTTGTTGTTCAGTCACACAGTCGAGTCCAGCTCTTTGCGACCCTATGGACAAAGTCACACCAGGCCCTCCTGTCTTCCGCCATCCTCCGAAGTCTGCTCAAATTCGTGTTCGTTACATCAGTAACACTATCCAGCCATCTCATATTTTGCCATCCCCTTCTTCTTATGCCTTCTGTCTTTCCTAGCATCAGGATCTTCTCCAGGGAGTGCTCCCTTCTCATTGGGTGGCCAAAGTATTTGAGCTTCAGCTTCAGCATCTGACCTTCCAGGGAACAGTCAGGGTTGATTTCCCTTAGGACTGACTGATTGGATCTTCTTGCAGTCCAAGGGACTCTCAAAGGTCTTCTCCAGGGAGTGCTCCCTTCTCATTGGGTGGCCAAAGTATTTGAGCTTCAGCTTCAGCATCTGACTTTCCAGGGAACAGTCAGGGTTGATTTCCCTTAGGACTGACTGATTGGATCTTCTTGCAGTCCAAGGGACTCTCAAAGGTCTTCTCCAGGAAGTGCTCCCTTCTCATTGGGTGGCCAAAGTATTTGAGCTTCAGCTTCAGCATCTGACTTTCCAGGGAACAGTCTGGGTTGATTTCCCTTAGGACTGACTGATTGGATCTTCTTGCAGTCCAAGGGACTCTCAAGATTCTTCTCCAGCACCACAGTTTGAAAGCGTCTATTCTTCAGCGCTCGGCCTTCCTTATGGTCCAGCTCTCACAGCCATACATTACTACTGGGAATACCATTGCTTTGACCATACGGACTTTTGTTGGCAGGTTCTTTTTATTGGACCTACCTGGTCCTTTTTACTGGAGATGCCAGAAAGTGAACCTGGGGCCCCTGGCACAAGCCAAGCAGAGGTTCTTCCCCTCCCTTCTTCCCCTCTCTGTTCCCCCACGCCCAGAACTCCACACCGAAACATCTCTGCTAGCGTGACTGAGGCTGCGATGCAGATGTAGCGGTTGGGGGCGGGGAGGGAAAATCAGCCCAAATCAACAGCCTCCCTGAAGAGGACGACAAACGCACAGGGACATTTTTGTTGACCTTACTTTTTTAGCAACGTAGAACCTCAGAAGATGGAATTGACCTGACAGGCACCTTTGACCCCACCAAAGTGTATGTTAAACTCCATTGGACCTTTTGCCTTCTTCAAAAGGCCAGACTGAAGGAAGGAAGACGGGTCTGCACGCAAAGCTGACGGCAAGATTAAGCTAGGAATCAGGAGGTCTTTGGTTCATAGCTCTCCTCCACGATGAACGTGATGGTCTCTGGCAAACCGGGTCTCTGTCTCTCTCTCTCTGTCTCTGCCTCTCTGAATACTAGGTAGTTCTGTTGCTGTCGTGCTTTATCTCAGCTTTTGTTTGGGCACAAAGGGTTTGTATTTGGGCCCCTCTTCTAGTGTGACATGTCAGGACTGAAGCCAAAACGGAGGTTTCTTCCTGCATAACTCAGTCTCCAAACCACAGTTTAATCCTAGTTAATTCTGCATTCAGCCATCAATCCAAATCGGAGCCTACAAAGTTTCTGAATGATGTCTGAATGCAGCCATTCTAACTCTGTTCCTAAAGTACAACTGAATTCATTTGCAGGGAGGGAGGGAGGGAGGAAGGAAGGAAGGAAGGAAGGAAGGAAGGAAGGAAGCAAGGAAGGAAGGAAGGAAGCAAGGAAGGAAGCAAGGAGGGAGGGAGGGAGAGGTGGAAAGAAAACAACTTTAAATGCATTCTCTAAGTCAGGGGTGGCCAACAGTAGCTCTCCAGATGTTTTTTTGCCTACAACTCCCATCAGTCACAGCCATTGGCCATGGATTTAAAAAGAGAAATGCCTTTTCCAAGCTGGCTGATGCGGGGGCGTCGAGAGCCGCACAATATATGTGAAAGAGCCACAGTTTTGCTACCCCTAGACTAGATTTATACCAAGACTGGGGACTTGGTATAATACTGAAAAATTCCTTAGTCTTGCACAGTTTTTGTTGAAACTTAGGGAAATGGGTTGTTCCCCCCCCCCCCACAAGAGCAGCTTTAAGGGTCCGTTATGGAGGCAGGGGGGCGGAGCCTGACTTCCTTTTAAAAAGAAGCCAGGAGCTTGACTCACCTGTGAGCAATTAAGGGCTTCCTGGATCTCGACCTCTCTGAGGAAGTAGATCAGATGAAAGAAGTGGGGATGGAGTGGAGCAGAAGAGTGGGGGGAGGAGAGGAAAATTCTCCCCGGGGACAAGAGATGGCAAAACAGGGAACTGCTGATATGGAGTGAGTAGAGAGGCAGATCCGGGAAAGGGGAGTCATGTGGGCAGAGATTTCAGACTTTTGGAAATATTAAAACTGCAGAGGCAAACCCTTTTCTTTTCTCCTGGGAAAAAACCAATCCCTATTCATTTTTTTAAAGTTAAATTGCGCTGTTTTGGCATATTTAGGAAGTTCAGTTTTATTCCAACAAGTACTTACAAATATGCCCAGTGTTAAGCCGTGAAGCCTTGTCTCTTTCTTTGTGCCAGCTGGGAGAATGGGGAAGGGGGGGGGGGAATAAGAGTTTCAAAAAGGAATCAGCATCAGCATTGTGAGAAAGGAAATTTAAACTATCGGGGCTTAAGAGGCGTCTTCTCTGGATACAGCCAGAGCTGTTCAGCAGCCTTTTAAAACTGTGCAAAAGTCTGCAGCACTTGTTAAACGAGAAGCAGGAGGAGTTTGTCTACGGGCAAAGGTCCCCTTTTCAAACTGCTTTCATCACTGAAGAAGAAGATATTGGATTTATATCCCGCCCTCCACTCCGAAGAGTCTCAGAGGGGCTCACAATCTCCTTTACCTTCCTCCCCCACAACAGACACCCTGTGAGGTAGATGAAGATATTGGATTTATATCCCGCCCTCCACTCTGAAGAGTCTCAGAGGGGCTCACAATCTCCTTTACCTTCCTCCCCCACAACAGACACCCTGTGAGGTAGATGAAGGTATTGGATTTATATCCCGCCCTCCACTCTGAAGAGTCTCAGAGGGGCTCACAATCTCTTTTACCTTCCTCCCCCACAATAGACACCCTGTGAGGTAGATGAAGGTATTGGATTTATATCCCGCCCTCCACTCCGAAGAGTCTCAGAGGGGCTCACAATCTCCTTTACCTTCCTCCCCCACAACAGACACCCTGCGAGGTAGATGAAGGTATTGGATTTATATCCTGCCCTCCACTCCGAAGAGTCTCAGAGCGGCTCACAATCTCCTTTACCTTCCTCCTCCACAACAGACACCCTATGAGGTGGGTGGGGCTGGAGAGGGCTCTCACAGCAGCTGCCCTTTCAAGGACAACCGCTGCCAGAGCTATGGCTGACCCAAGGTCATGCTAGCAGGTGCAAGTGGAGGGGTGGGGAATCAAACCCAGTTCTCCCAGATAAGAGTCTGCACACTTAGCCACTACACCAAACTGGTGTAGATGATGATGATGATATTGGATTTATACCTTGTCCTTCACTCTGAATCTCAAGAGTGGCTCACAATCTCTTTTACCTTCCTCCTCCACAACAGGCACCCCATGAGGTGGGTGAGACTGAGAGAGCTCACACAGTAGCTGCGCTTTCAAGGATAGCTCTGCAAGAGCTATGGCTGCCCCAAGGCCATTCCAGCAGCTGCAAGTGGAGGAGTGGGGAATCAAACCTGGTTCTCCCAGATAAGAGTCTGCATGCTTAATCATTTATACCAAACTGGCTTCCAATTGGTGGCTTCTAGTTCTGAACTTTTGTTTTTATTTTCATGGACTGCAAGCAGAACTGAGTTTGTTGCACCGATTGAAACCGTCGTCTCTACGCTTGCACATCTGATCTTGTCTCAGTTTTTCTCCAGGCCGACCCCTCTTTCACATGCGGCAGAACATCTTGAGTTCTGTCGACCTGGAGAAAAGCCGAATATAAATATTTTAAGTTAATTAATTCTTGGAACTGGAAGGCAGTGAGAGGTCTTGAGGGTGTGGCGCAAGTGCACGGTGCATGAGGTGGAATTACCTGATAGTCGTCGATCAGCTTATGCTGTGTTCAGAAAGCTTTTTTTTTGGGGGGGGGGGGCAGGAGGAAAGGGCAGCTAACGCTTTTAAAACTTGCTTTGGAAAACACATTTCTTTCATCAGTCCGCTTGCGGAGAGGGCGGGATAGAAATTTAAAGTAGTAATAATAAAATAATAATAAATCATTTGGCATAATCTCCTGCCCCACAGTTTCTCAGATAGAAGCACTACACACACTCGCTGGGTATTGATGATTCAAAATAAATAAAGCTAAGTGCGGTCTCATTTAGAGTACTGTGTGCAGTTCTGGTCGCCGCACCTCAAAAAGGATATTATAGCATCGGAGAAAGTCCAGAAAAGGGCAACTAGAATGATTAAAGGGCTGGAACACTTTCCCTATGAAGAAAGGTTGAAACGCTTGGGACTCTTTAGCTTGGAGAAACATCAACTGCGGGTGACATGATAGAGGTTTACAAGATAATGCATGGGATGGAGAAAGTAGAGAAAGAAGTACTTTTCTCCCTTTCTCACAATACAAGAACTCGTGGGCATTCGATGAAATTGCTGAGCAGACAGGTTAAAACGGATAAAAGGAAGTACTTCTTCATCCAAAGGGTGATTAACATGTGGAATTCACTGCCACAGGAGGTGGTGGCGGCCACAAGCATGGCCACCTTCAAGAGGGGTTTAGATAAAAATATGGAGCAGAGGTCCATCAGTGGCTATTAGCCACAGTGTGTGTGTGTGTGTATATATATATATATATAAAAAAAAATTGCCACTGTGTGACACAGAGTGTTGGACTGGATGGGCCATTGGCCTGATCCGACATGGCTTCTCTTATGTTCTTATGTGACACAGAGTGTTGGACTGGATGGGCCACTGGCCTGATCCAACATGGCTTCTCTTATGTTCTTCTGTGACACAGAGTGTTGGACTGGATGGGCCATTGGCCTGATCCAACATGGCTTCTCTTATGTTCTTATGTGACACAGAGTGTTGGACTGGATGGGCCATTGGCCTGATCCAACATGGCTTCTCTTATGTTCTTATGTGACACAGAGTGTTGGACTGGATGGGCCATTGGCCTGATCCAACATGGCTTCTCTTATGTTCTTATGTGACACAGAGTGTTGGACTGGATGGGCCACTGGCCTGATCCAACATGGCTTCTCTTATGTTCTTCTGTGACACAGAGTGTTGGACTGGATGGGCCATTGGCCTGATCCAACATGGCTTCTCTTATGTTCTTATGTGACACAGAGTGTTGGACTGGATGGGCCATTGGCCTGATCCAACATGGCTTCTCTTATGTTCTTATGTGACACAGAGTGTTGGACTGGATGGGCCATTGGCCTGATCCAACATGGCTTCTCTTATGTTCTTATGTGACACAGAGTGTTGGACTGGATGGGCCATTGGCCTGATCCAACATGGCTTCTCTTATGTTCTTATGTGACACAGAGTGTTGGACTGGATGGGCCATTGGCCTGATCCAACATGGCTTCTCTTATGTTCTTATGTGACACAGAGTGTTGGACTGGATGGGCCATTGGCCTGATCCAACATGGCTTCTCTTATGTTCTTATGTGACACAGAGTGTTGGACTGGATGGGCCATTGGCCTGATCCAACATGGCTTCTCTTATGTTCTTATGTGACACAGAGTGTTGGACTGGATGGGCCATTGGCCTGATCCAACATGGCTTCTCTTATGTTCTTATGTGACACAGAGTGTTGGACTGGATGGGCCATTGGCCTGATCCAACATGGCTTCTCTTATGTTCTTATGTGACACAGAGTGTTGGACTGGATGGGCCATTGGCCTGATCCAACATGGCTTCTCTTATGTTCTTATGTGACACAGAGTGTTGGACTGGATGGGCCATTGGCCTGATCCAACATGGCTTCTCTTATGTTCTTATGTGACACAGAGTGTTGGACTGGATGGGCCATTGGCCTGATCTAACATGGCTTCTCTTATGTTCCTAAGTCAAATTTGAAGGGAGAATGAACAAAGCAGGAGTCAAGAGGCACCTTTAAGACCAACAACATTTTCTTCAGAACATGTTTTCGTGTGCTAAAAGCACACTTCTTTTAGCTTTTAGCACATGAAAACTTACATTCTGAATAAAACTTTGTTGGTCTTAAAGGTGAAACTTGACTCCTGCTTTGTTCAACTGCTTCACTTGGATCTATCTTGAAGGGAGAAAGTTCGCTTCCCACAGAAGACGTCCCAGAGCTCGGTGATAATTTGGAGGAGCTGTGAAATGGGGCGAAATGACCTCCTTTTCATAGTAATGGAAGGAAGTCTTTCTCTCACTCTTCTTTGGCTTTGTGATGTTATGACATAGCTAGATGTGATTGGCTCCATGGCACCATGACATCGTTCGCCATAAAGGCTACATGGTCCCTGATTGGATAGCTTTCATGACTAACAAGAAAAAGCACCCCTTCCTTAAAAACAAATCCAAAGCACTTAGAAATGAAACTGAGCAAAACATTGTGAACATGTAAGTTTCGTGGAGGGGAGGGGCGGCTTAGAGGATATTTTTAGCTCCTCGAAATTGTACGAAATTTCAGCTCCCCTGGAAAAGAAAGACCGAATATAATTCTTTTGTGACACCGTGCAGATCAGTTCTACTTGACCTCTAGAGACAGCAAAAATATTTTTAAGGTGTTAAGGAAATAAAGGACTAATCCGTCCAAAGACAGCTTCTTGGAGGAAAGGGCGGAGGGAGAGAGGAGGGGGGCAGGTCACGTTCTGTTTTCCTCGCATCCTTCTCTCTGTCTCAGTCCTTGCTCCGTACCCTCTGCGGTTATTTTATTCCTTGCAGATAGCAATCAACTGGAAGGAAGTGTGTGTCTAATTTGCATGAGATTATTTAAAACAAAAAAAAGAGGTCTGCATTAGTCAGGGTGATGGTAAACAACGCCGAGCCATGCCTCCTCATAATATAGCTGTGGCTCAGCTTGGCTTTCAAGGCCAAATGTAATTCACTTACAATCGGCAGCTCTCCGCCGTGTTCCTTTTAACCTTTTGGGATCCTGGTGGGTCCTCAGGAGATCTGAAAGGTTTGCTTCTGAGAGGGGGGGCTGGGAGACGTCTGAGGAGCGGAGACGAGCGTGATGCGGTACACGTCTGTATGTAGGAACCGGTTCTGTCATGTGGGTCCTTTTTATCGAGGGCACTGTGGAGGGCAGTGCAGGCTCCAGCCCTGTCGAAGAGGCAGATTTCCAAATGGTGCAGATGCAGCCGTGTGGCACAGAGTGGTGAAGCTACAGTTCTGCAGTCCTAAGCTCTGCTCACGACCTGAGTTCGATCCCGGTGGAAGCTGGGTTCAGGTACCCGGCTCAAGGTTGACTCAGCCTTCCATCCTTCCGAGGTTGGTCAAAGGAGTAGCCAGCTTGCTGGGGGGAAAGCGTAGATGACTGGGGAAGGCAATGGCAAACCACCCTGTAAAAAGTCTGCCGTGAAAACATCATGATGCGATGTCACCCCAGAGTCGGAAACGACTGGTGCTTGCACAGGGGACTACCTTTACCTGTATTGGGGAGGGTCGGTGGCTCAGTGGTAGAGCATCTGCTTGGTAAGCAGAAGTCCCAAGTGCAATCCCCGGCATCTCCAACTAAAAAGGGTCCAGGCAAATAGGCATGAAAAACCTCAGCTTGAGACCCTGGAGAGCTGCTGCCAGTCTGAGTAGACAATACTGACTTTGATAAACCGAGGGTCTGATTCAGTAAAAGGCAGCTTCAAATGTTCATATGTTTTTACCGGGGTAAATGATGCTACTAAAGGAAAGCAAACATCCAAGTTGCACAGATGTGCCCAAAAGCTGATCTTCTCTTTTGAGTAAATTATGTCTTCCATGCCTCTTCACGCCCCGGGGGCAGAGGCTTTATGCCATCTTAATCCAGCAGTACAGGGCTCTAAAAGGCAAAGGTAGTCCCCTGTGCAAGCCCCGAGTCGTTACCAACCCATGAGGTGACGTCACAGGGCAGACTTTCTACGGGGTGGTTTGCCATCGCCTTCCCCAGTCATCTACACTTCCCCCCCAGCAAACTGGGTACTCATTTTACCGACCTCAAAAGGATGGACGGCTGAGTCAACCTTGAGCCGGCTACCTGAACCCAGCTTCCCCTGGAATCGAACTCAGGTTGTGAGCTGAGCTTGGATTGCAGTACTGCAGCTTTACCACTCTGCGCCATGGGTCTCTACCAAGCCTAAACCTTCCTCCCTTTCCCTGCCTTCTCACTGTATAGCCCCTGCTGGAGATGGTGGTTCTAGCTGGGACTCAGCCATCGTTTAATTTAATTTTTAGATTTATACCCCGCCCTATCCCACAAGTGGGCTCAGGGCGGCTCACAACAATAAAACAACAGAGTTAAAACAATACCATAAAAACAAGACGTTACAAAACAGGAGCAGCACAGTAAACACTCTTGCAGACGTAGGCGGTAAACAGCATGCGGCTGATGGCTAGTAGCGTGACGTAACGCCATAATGGTGAAATGCTGGGGGGAGTGATGACTTTCGGAGGATGCCCGCTGGATCAATTAAAAGCCTGGCAGAACAGCTCCGTCTTACAGGCCCTGCGAAACCTTGATAAGTCCTGGAGGGCCCGAATCTCCAGCTGGAGCTCATTCCAGGTACGGCCCCAGTCCAAAAAGGCCCTTGCCCTCATTGAAACCATCTAGGGAATCCTTAGGACCAGGAACTATGAGAAGATGTTGAGCAGCAGACCTCAGAGCCTGGGAGGGGGGGGGGGGTCATATGGGGAGAGGCGGTCCCAGAGATACGCAGGCCCCTTTCCGTAAAGAGCCTCATATATGTAACGTGCTTTAATCTCTTCCATACAATCGTATGAACCATACACACAAAGTATGTGTTTTGCTTCTGACAACAGTGACAAAAACAAGAGTGATGCAGGCCACTTTGGGTCCCCTCTGGGGAGAGAGCTGGGGTATAAATGAAATAAACAGGTTGGTTCCAGGCCAAGCGGGCCTTTTTCAAACTACCAGAATCTAATGACGTGTTCTTTTGCCTCTTAATTGGTTACTGAATTTCTGCAGTAGTTGTACGGATGTCCATGTGTGGTCAGCAGGCTTGGTCCAGTCAAAGAGAAGTATCTATAAGGCTCTCTGTATCCAGTGGAAAGTATTTAAGCACAGTTGTAACTCTCTCTCCCATTGAAATCAATAGTGGTTAAAAATGCTCATGTTCTATGTCAGGGGTGACCAAACTGTGGCTCTTTCACATGTATTGTGTGGCTCTTGAAGCCCCAAGTGCCCCATTGGCCAGCTTGGAGAAGGCCTTCCTTCCTTCCTTCCTTCCTTCCTTCCTTCCTTCCTTCCTTCCTTCCTTCCTTCCTTCCTTCCTTCCTTCCTTCCTTCCTTCCTTCTTTCTTTCTTTCTTTCTTTCTTTCTTTCTTTCTTTCTTTCTTTCTTTCTTTCTTTCTTTCTTTCTTTCTTTCTTTCTTTCTTTCTTTCCTAACCTGCTCTCTCTGTGCGCAGACTCACTTCGCTTCACCAAGCCAAGCCACCTGGCAGCTTGGAAAATGCATTTAAAGTTGCTTGCTTTTTCATCCTCCCTCCCCCCATCTATTTGGCTTCCTGCCTTCCTTGTGGCTCTCAAATATCTGACCTTCATGTCTTGCAGCTCTCAAACATCTGACATTTATTTTATGCGGCTCTTATGATAAGCAAGTTTGGCCACTCCTGTTCTATGTTACACATGGCTTCCCCAAAATCTCACCCATCTACTCCTGCTGTTTTAATTGGGTTTAGGGGTTTGCCCACCCCAGCCCACTTCAACATCATTTGGTCATAATTCTGAGGTTGGCTCCACTCATCTGTGATAAATGCTGGTTTTGTGAACTATACTTGACTCAACCCTCTGTTAACTGTGACATCTCCGTGTAAACAACCCAAGAAACCAAGGTTTGTTGATGGGTCTCAGTTCACAAACTGCAGTTTGTTAAGTAGCTGCCTGGCTACGGAGACGCCTGCAAAGGAAGGATACCATGTTTTCTGGAAAAAACAATCCCTTTGCATTTTTTAAAAGTCAACTTGCGTTGTTTTGGCATATAAAGAAGCAGATAAATGGGGGGGGGGGGGTTGGCACACGCTAGGATTTGTTAACTTGCAGCCATTGAGTGTCTTTGTGGGTATGGGTGGGTGGGTGGGTGTGAGCATCCCTCTACATTTCTTTCTTTCCCCCACTCCTTTCTATTTCAAGTTGAGATCAGCATACATTCTAGGAAGCAACCTAAAATTGGTAGGCATAAGAACTGCATTGTTGGACTGGACTGAGATGCATCTAACCCGCCATGCTAGGGGTGTCAAACTCATTTGTTAGGAGGGACAGATCTGACACAAAAGGGATTTTGTGGGGCCTGGCCATGTGTGTCATAAAATGTAATGCCAGGTAGAACATAAGAACATAAGAGAAGCCATGTTGGATCAGGCCAACGGCCCATCAAGTCCAACACTCTGTGTCACACAGTGGCAAAAAATTTTATATACACACATACACTGTGGCTAATAGCCACTGATGGACCTGTGCTCCAGGTCCATCAGTGGCTATTAGCCACAGGTAGCGGAGATAGAAACTTTATAAAGGACACGGACAAACACAATTAAGGATGTTATGTTTTAACTTAAAATACGAACATGCTTTAAACTCTTGCAATATTTTGTTTAAAATGGAAAGGTGGGAGAATAGTGGGATTTGGCAATACAGTTTTTAAAATAAAACAGGAAAAAGCACAAGGATTACAGCAGAAACTAAAAATATAAAATGCTCTGAGCCTGGGAAAACAATGAAATGGCACTGCAAGCTTTTCTCCCCGCCCCCCCGGGGGGGGATGGGGCAAAGAGAGCAAAGGCTCTCTAGTGTAATATCTCCCTTTGGCTGTGGGTTCCCATGCTAGAATACTCATTACGCACCAGTTCTCAGGTCCATTTAACAAAGACAGGTTGGCTCAAAGCATCAGCCCTGTTTTTTGCAGGGACACAACTCCAGGAAGCATGAGCTTCAGCTGGCTATAAAGGTTAAAAAAGGTAGTCCCCAGTGCAAGCACCAGTTGCTTCCGACTCTGGGGTGACGCTGCATCGTGGCATTTTTTATGGGGTGGTCTGCCATCGCCTTCCCCAGTCATCTACACTCCCCCCCCCCTTGCAAACTGGGTATTCATTTTACTGACCTCGGAAGGATGGAAGGCTGAGTCAACTTTGAGCCAGCTACCTGAACCCAGCTTCTGCCGGGATCGAACTCAGGTTGTGAGCAGAGAGCTCAGACTGCAGTACTGCAGCTTTACCACTCTGTGCCACGGAGCTCCTTCAGGTGGCTATAGGAGCACTGAAACATGAAACTGATCTCTGCACAATTGAGACACATGGCAGCCCAGACGAAGTTGCAAGGAAAACGTGGAATGGACCCCTCCACATTTTCTTTGCAGCTTTGCTTTCTGCTGCATCAGGCAAAGACAAGGCAGAAAGAGCCGAGGAACTTTGGCAGCCTCAAAGCTTCAAAAAGCGAGGACATGAGGGGGAGGGGGGAGAAAAGAGCCCAATGGGCGGTTCTGGCCCACGGGCCAGACATTGACACCCCTGCACTGTAATGTTGCCAGATGGGGTCAGGCAAATGGTATCTCACATTCAGAGGTATAACCATCTAGTTCTCTGGAGCTTTTCCCGTCGCCTTCTTAAAGAGGATTTCCAATGAAAACAGCAGTGCTCTGCCTAATCCTGTTGTCGTTGGCTAATATGACTAGATGAATGCAAGAAACAAATTTTTATCCATTTTATCCCACCCAAACAGAATGCGAGCGGAGTGGCGGAGGAGGGGGCAGGCTAACAATCAGACTTATTTCCTGCTCTGTAGTTTACTGTAAAATCTTCAGTGATAACATTTATCACATTTGCTCTCTTTGAGTGGACGGAGGAGGAAACAAAACACACTGTCTCAGCGGATGTGGAGCTCGTTCGAGGGCAGCAGCTGCGGCTCAGTGGTAGAACATCTGCTTGGCATGCAGAAGGTCCCAGGTTCAATCCCCAGCATCTGCAGTGAAATCAGGCAGGGGGTGATATGACCAAACGCAGGCTGAGACCCTGGAGAGCTGCTTCTGGTCGGAGTAATAATGAAATGAACCAAAGTTCTGCTTCGGTATAAGGTGGCTTCATGTGCCAACATTGGAAAGGGGCTATGGCTGAGTGGCAGAGCATCTGCTTGGCATGCAGGAGGCCCCAGGTTCAATCCCAGGCATCCCCAGTTAAAAGATCCGGCAGGAGGAGATGCGAAAGACCTCCGCTTGAGACCCTGGAGAGCCACTGCCAGTCTGAGTAGACCAGAGGTGTTGAGGGCCGGATCTGACGTAAATGAGACCTTGAGGGGCTGGGCCATGTGTGTAGCTATTTTAGATTAGGTAGCAGAGATCTAAACTTTATAAAGAACAGAAAAATTTAAAACATACTTAAAACGTTAGCACTCATTGTTCTTAAAGGTGCTTTCTTTGTATCTCTCCCATGGGATCCAGGGAACTGGGCAAAGGAAGCTCTGGCTCTTTCCCTCCCTCCCCAGGGAGCCTCAGTCAATAGAAGAAAGAGAGGTTTGGCTCAGTAGCTCCGCTGTGTGATTGAGAGAGCCTGGCAAAGCAAGCTATTCCTCCCCCCTTCCTCAGCCAATGGAGGAGCCTCAGCCAATGGAGAAAATAGAGGCTTTACTCTATAGCTCCTGTGTGATTGAGCAAGGCTGGCAAAGCAAGCTGTTATGCAGAAGGAAGCAAGGAAAGAGGGAGAAGGAAGCAGAGGACAGCCAGTCGCTCGGGGGGCTGATTCGGCCCCCAAACTGCATGTTTGACACCCTTGGAGTAGACAGTACTGGCCTTAATGGACCAAGGGTCTTTATTCAGTGTAAGGTAGTTTCATGTGATCATGGTAAGTCTGTTCCCCTGAATGGACTTCACTTTGAATGGATTACAGAAATGTGAGGGAAATGTCTGAATGCCTCCCAAATGAAGCACCAGCTGATGAGACTCCGGCTCAGAGCCTTTTTTGGTTGTGGCGTTGAGAGTTGTGGAAGGCTTTCCTTCGGGAGCCTCAGGGGTGGAATTCTAGCAGGAGCCCCTTTGCATATTAGGCCACACACTCCCTGTTGTAGCCCAATCCTCCAAGAGCTTACAGGGCTCTTTTTTTTGTAAGCTCTTGGAGGATTGGCTACATCAAGGGTGTGTGGCCTAATATGCAAAGGAGCTCCTGCTAGAGTTCCACCCTGGGGAGCTTCCTTTATGTTCCTCTTTGCTCTCCAGAAGAAGCTTCTGTATTCTGCCAGGTTCTGTGGGAATTGACTGAATTCCAGCCGAGGGACCACCTCTCTCACACAGAGCTCTTAGCCATCCAGGCTTTCCCGAAGGTCAGAGCGCACTCAGCCAGGAGCTTTCTCAGCAGTAGTCTCAGTCCTCGCCAGCAGAGTGTTACAAGGGCTGGGTCTCTTGCAGATTTTGTGCAAGGGGCAAAAAATCCAGATCGGTTTTTAGTCACACGCGTTTCATCTTGCACCAGCGAGCAGTAATTGCAGGCATTCTGTATTCGGTTCTTTCAAAAGTGCATCCACCTGCCCTTAACTTTTCTTGAAAACAGGGGAAACTTAGAATTTTAATCTTCTCTCTCTTTTTTTTTTTTTAAATGCCTAATTTCTCAAGCATCTCTTTCCGTTGTCACTCCTCTCCCGGCCGTGCATCGCCATCGCCAGTGGCCGTCTGGCAAAATGTTCTTCTCTTTCTGCCCCCCTGGTTTTTCCTAGCAAGCACTTTCCCCCTGTTGGAAAAGGCAAAACAGCTGTGCGGCTTCCTTCCCAGATGTTGGTCAGCAGCTGTTTCCCTTTCTCTCTCTCTCTCTCTCTTGTTGGCCAAATCCTTTCCATATGTTGTGGCCGGTGCAGATGGGGGGCCCAGCATTTCCCCCAGCACGCAGGAGAGCCGTGCGTAGTGCCAGCGTGAGGCCGGGCTAGCCAAGCGGCAGCCTTTTAAAACAAGGACCCGTAAACTTGGTTTCTGAAAGTTCTGTCAGGGCCCTTCCTCTTGATCTGTTCCATTTTAGCTTTATTTCCTCCTGGTCGTCTGCATCCCATTCATGCTAATCACAGTCAGACCTGATTCCCCCCCCCCTCCCTGCGCTTCCCCTTCCCCCCCTTTTTTTTATTTCTGCATTTGTCATAAAATAAAGCAAATATTCCCATCTTCAGAAACGATCTAGACTAATAGTCGTCTAACCCAATAATTAGCTTTTTGTTCTCTGTCTGTTTTCCTGCATTATTGTTCGTTTTCTCCTCACTCTGGGCTGTTGTTGAGCTTCTTTTTTTTTATACCATTACAGATTAAAATGAGGCACATTTGCAGTTGATGGTATATGTTCTCTTTTTTTCGGGGCTTTTTTTTCGGGGTAAGAATGGGGAATTGCAATAGAAAAGCTACTATCAAAAGCAGCCATAAACTCAAAGATAAATTAAGGAAATTGAATGAGCCACATTTGGAAAGTGGCGTCGGAGGCTAATACTCTGTCGCTTAAGGTTAAATTGCGGCAACGACGGCACGCCCGCCCGCCCTGCCACCAGCCTGAGAATCCAGATTTCAGGAAGCAGCAATCGTCTGCCAAACTTTTTCCTGGGGCTTGAAAGTTGGGCCTAGCTTGGCGGTGAAAAGAGCCGTCAAGTCACTGTCCGCTTACTGGTGGCCCTGCAGGTTTTTCAAGGCAAGAGATGAGCAGAGATGGCTGGCCATTGCCTGCCTCTTTGTAGCAACCCTGGACTTCCTTGGTGGTCTCCCATCCGAGCCCTAAGCAGGGCCAATTCTGCTTAGCTTCCGAGATCTGATGAGATCATGCTAGCCTGGGCCACAGGGCCCGGATCTGGGGGGGGGGGGGGGGGGCAGAGGGGGGTGCATGCCCTGGGCGCCGACCGGAGGGGGGCGCCAAATTGGGTATGGAGTCCATTGTATTCTTTGGGACCGTAAGATAGAATGGCCCGTAAGGGGGCGTCATGTTTTAATTTTGTCCCCCCCCCCTCAAAAAACACGTAGATCCGGTCCTGTTGGGCCGTCTTGGTCGGGGCAAAAGACATACAGAGGTGGCTTGCCATTGCAAACCCTGGACTTCTTTGAGGTCTCCCATCCAAGCATTAACCCCTTTGCTTCTGAGATCTGACAAAACTGAGCTGGCTTGGCTTACATATGCTGCCCCTGTCCCCGTTTACCAGCAAACTGTTTTCTGGCCCCTGAATCATCATTGCCTAACATGAGACACGGTCCCAGGAATAGCACCAGTACTAGTCCCCTTGAATTGGGGTCCGGCTTACTCCCATGGTGCGGTCCCCTGTGTGGGTGACAGTCATATTATGGATGCATGGGCCAGGCAGATTTTGTCCTGGCAAAGGAGGGAGGATAGGGCTGAGCGGAGCAGCTGTTCCACTTTCTGGCCACTGCTGAGTGGGGGTGGGAGGCGGCCCTCAACCAGTGGGGGTGGGGCTGAGGGAGACGATCCAGGACCATAGGGAGCCAGCTTAGCATAGTGGTTAAGTGCGTAGACTCTTATCTAGGAGAACCGGGTTCGATTCCCCACTCCTCCACTTGCACCTGCTGGAATGGCCTTGGGGCAGACATAGTGGGTTAAGTGAGCAGATTCTTATCTAGGAGAACCAGGTTTGATTCCCCACTCCTCCACTTGCACCTGCTGGAATGGCCTTGGGCAGCCATAGTGGTTAAGTGAACGGACTCTTATCTACGAGAACCGGGTTTGATTCCCCACTCCTCCCCTTGCAGCTGCTGGAATGGCCTTGGGGCAGACATAGTGGTTAAGTGAGCGGATTCTTATCTAGGAGAACCAGGTTTGATTCCCCACTCCTCCACTTGCAGCTGCTGGAATGGCCTTGGGGCAGCCATAGTGGTTAAGTGAGCGGATTCTTATCTAGGAGAACCGGGTTTGATTCCCCACTCCTCCACTTGCAGCTGCTGGAATGGCCTTGGGTCAGCCATAGTGGTTAAGTGAGCAGACTCTTACCTAGGAGAACCGGGTTTGATTCCCCACTCCTCCACTTGCAGCTGCTGGAATGGCCTTGGGT